>NC_052101.1:16507500-17112500 GCF_015852505.1 Tachyglossus aculeatus | reverse complement strand
GAGCACTGTACTAAGTTCTTGGGAGGTACAAGTTGGCAACACATAGGGACAGTCCCTACCCAACAGTGGGCTCTGCATTGTGGATTTCCTTCATATGCAGAGTTGTGTTTGTAGCCCTGAGTGACTGATGCTCTCTTCATTTCTTTGCCTTGATCTTCTCACAGCCTCTGTTTTAAGACAGTCATCTATTTCTAATCATGATCATTGTGGAATTTGTTAGGCACTTACTAAGTACCAGTCACTGTACTAAGCAAGGGGGAAGATAGAAGATAAATGGGTCAGATACAGTCCCTGTCCCATGTAGGGCTCACAGTGTTCATCCCCATTTAGCAGATGAGGTAACTGAGGCACAGAGAAGTTAAATAATAATAATAATAATGGTATTGGTTAAGTGCTTACTATGTGCAAAGCACTGTTCTAAGCCCTGGGGGGATACAGGGTGATCAGGTTGTCCCACGTGGGGCTCACAATCTTAATCCCCATTTTACAGATGAGGTAACTGAGGCACAGAGAAGTTAAGTGACTTGCCCAAAGTCACACAGCTGATAAGTGACAGAGCCGGGATTAGAACCCATGACCTCTGACTCCCAAGCCCATGCTCTTTCCACTGAGCCATGCAAGGTCACACAGCAGACAAGTGGCAGAGCGGATATTAGAACTCAAGTCCTCTGGCTCCCAAACCTGTGCTGTCTCCACTAGGCCATGCTGTTTCCAATTTTTAATTGCTGAGTGCCAGCCAACGTGTCTCCTACTGTAGTTTCTCAACTGCACTTTTCTTGAAGTTGTGTTTCCTTGTGTCATTAATGTTTCCTCCATTACCCTGCTTACTTGGCCTATTTCATCCCCTCAGCTGATCACTAGTATATAGTGAGGAGCCACTGAGCACTTCTAAGGACTTAGAGAACTACAACAGTAGTCAGAAGATCCTGGATTCTAATCCTGGCTCCTTCACTTGTCTGCTGTGTGACCTGGGGCAAATCATAATTTTTTTTGTGCGTGTCATATCATCTGTAAATGGGGTTAAGACTGTGAGCCCTATGTGGTACATGGACTGTGTCCAACTTGATTAATTTGTATATAACCACATAGTAAGCACTTAACAAATACCATTAAAAAAAGAAAAAAATATATTCCCTCAAGGAGTTTACAACTTTATGCTGGGACACAGACAAAAATTTACAAGGAGTTAAGAGCTCATCAAATTGCAACAGTTTCAAGATAATTTTTAAAATAATCAGATTGGACACAGTCTGAAATCCAAAGAAATTTCCCAATGGGAGGAGGACTTAGATTGTGAAACAGAGAGCCATGGCTACATGACCAATCAATCAATCAGCCAATTAGTGGTATTGAGAAGCAGTATGGCCTAGTGGAAAGAGCACAGATCTGGGTGTCAGAGGACTAGGGTTCTAACCCCAGTTCTGCCACTCTGAGGTCTGAAGTCACAACTTCTCTGAGCCTCAGTTCCCTTATCTGCAAAATGGGGATTTAATGCCTGTACTCCTTCCTACTTAAACTGTGAGTCCCAAGTGGGATCTGATTATCTTGCATCTACCACAGCACTTATTACAGTGCTTGGGACATAGTGAGCACCTAAGAAATATCACAAATATTTACTGAGCCCTCACCGCAAATGCTTGAGAGCGTGAAATACAACAGAGTTGGTATAACATGTTCCCTGCCCACAAGGAGCTTTTAGCTGAGAGTGGGAGACAGACAGATATTAGATAAATTACAGTTATGTACATAAATTATTTGGGGTTGAGAGTGGGGTGAATATCAAGGATCAATACCTGTGCAAGTGCACAGACCCAAGTGCATAGGTGATGCAGAATGGAGAGGAGTAAGGCGTAAGGGTTTGGTGGTGAGGTAGATGAGATTGAGGTACAGTGAGAGGGTCAGTTTTAGAGATGTGGGCTAGGTTGTAGTGGGAAATCAACGAGATAAGATAGGAGGGGGAGAGCTGACAGTGTTTTAAAGCAGATAGTAAGGGGTATCTCATCAATTGTTTCTGTTCTCTATATAGTCCAACTCTGCACCTAAGAGAAAAAGCCTGGATATTGGAACAGATTGGTGATGCTCTTGCTGAATCTGCCATCAATGTGAGCTTTAAAGAGCTGCTCCCCAGGGGAGAACCTTTTAACCTCCTATTAGATTTATAGGAAGGGAAGGGAGGTTGCCTGGGGAATAATTGCCAAATTCGACCCAGAGACAGAAAAATTCCTCTGAAAAATGGCAGCTTGCTGTAAATCTCAGCTCCCTGGGTGTCTTCTAGATCCAAGTAATGTGGCCCGAGTTTATTGACAAAAAACACACTTTTATTCCTGCCGGCATTGCAGAAGCAGTATTGCTACAGATGGGCAAGCTGTGTTCTGCTCTGCCTTACCCATCATCAACAGAATTGCCTGTTAAGTTCGGCTTCCAGGATCTTTATAGTTGATGATGAAAGAACACAGCTTGATTTTTCAGGTAGTAGGTGGAGCCTGCAGTATTGGCAAATTGTAGTATTAGTTTTAAAATCTGACATTCACTTTAAAACGGTGAATGTGTTAGGCAAACTTTGCAGGCATTGTTATTCTGGAATGCCAGTAAGGGTTTCACTTGTTTGTTAGAATTGTTCTTTAAAAAAAACAAACATTAAACAAACCAAAAACATTGCCTTTCTATTTAATAATGAAAGGCTGGAACAAACCACAAGATGATGATGATGATGATTATGATAGTAATATTTATGTACTTACTATGCCAAGACTGTGTGTACTAAGCCCTAGAGTGGATACAAATTGAGAAACTGTGTGGCTCAGCGGAACGAGCACGGGCTTGGGAGTCAGAGGTCATGGGTTCTAATCCCTGCTCCGCCACTTGTCAGCTGTGTGACTTTGGGCAAGTCATTTAACTTCTCTGTGCCTCAGTTATCTCATCTGTAAAATGGGGGATTAAGACTGTGAGCCCCATGTGGGACAACCTGATTACCTTGCATCCCCCCCAGTGCTTAGAACAGTGCTTGGCACATAGTAAGTGCTTAACAAATGCCATCATTATTATACAAGTTCATCAGGTCAGGCACAGACCTTGTCCCACATGGGGCTCACAGTCTAAATAGGAGGGAGACCAGGAATTGAATCCCCAATTTACAAATGAGAAAACTGAGGCATAGAGAAAGTGTCAGTTGCCCAAGGTCACCTAACAGGCAAGAGGCCAAGCTGGGATTTGAACCAAATTTCATCTAGTTCAACCCCATGTTTCTTAGAAGTACTGCACCTGAGCTAACCAAGGAAAGTGATTATCCATATCTAACCCAATCATAGAGAACATTTTCAAATTAACTGGTTCACGGATATTCTTTGGACCTGCAGAGTTTTTTGGACGCATTCACATTAACCATAGTCACCACCTGCTCTTCCTAACTTTCACCATCTTTTTCTACTTTTCCCTAAATCAAAATATAAAGAGAATTGGAGTCGGACATAGAGACAGTTGGATGGGAAAAATTGCCAGAAGAGCAACTGCTGACATATCTGAAGATGTACTCCTGACACAGTTTAATCCATGTCATAGGGTGTTGCTGAAAAGATAACCGTGCCATCAACAATCCCTCCCACACTATCAAAAAGGTTTACTTTGCTGTGCTGTTACATTTGCTGAACATGATCAATCAGTCAATTAATCAATGGTATTTATTGAGCACACACTGCGGAGCACTATAATAATAATTATTTTTCAAGCACTGTTCTAAGCACTGGGGTAATTGCAATTAACAGTTCCTGCCCCATGTAGGGCTCACAGTCTACACAGGAGGAAGATCAGGTATTATTGCTTATACTCTGTTCCGGTCCCCCAGTTGATTGTATACTCTCACAACTGTACTTGGGAGAGTACAGTAAAGTTGGTAGACCTATTCACTGTCCTTGAAGAGCTGACAATGCAGTGGGAAATACCCTTGTCTTTTTTTTAAGGGTCCTTGTTAAATCCTTACTATGTGCCAGACTCTACCCTAAGCACTGGGGTAGGCACAAGATAATCAAATTGGACACAATCCCTGTCCCAGATAGTGACCACAGTTTAGATCTAAATCTGAAGCCTCTGCTTGAAGGGTTTCCTCTTGCTTCTAATGACCGTACTCTAATATGGTATTTCTCCCAAAGGATTCTCCTCTAGACTGTAAATTTGTTGTGGGCAGGGAATGTTACATTGTTGCACTCTACTCTCCCGAGGGCTTAATGCAGCACTCTGCACACAGTAAACACTCAATAAACATCAACTGACTGACTGACTGAATGTGATTCTAATGCATTGTTTGAGGTGGCTTCTTTGGAACTGCAAAATGATTGGTCATCCCCTCTGTATACCATTGTCCTGCTTCTAGACTGTGAGCTTGTTGTTGCCTAGGGACCGTCTCTAAGTGTTCCCAATTTCTACTTGCCAAGTGCTTAGTACAGTGCTCTGTGCACAGTAAGTGCTCAATAAATGTGATTGAATGAATGAATGAATGAATGCTTTTATTCCCCATTCAGTTGCTTGGGATTCTGAATATCATCCATGTCTATTACACCTGAAAGAAGTTATGTTACAGTGGATATTGTTTCAACACTGATAGAGTTGATTGTTGCAGAGCCTCAGTGATACTGATTTTGCCTATCACATGCCTTTATTTATCCAGTATTTCCCAAGTACTTAGTTGCACTCTGTGGCACCAAGTGAGCAGAAAATGCAGCAGTGTGTCCGAGTGGAAAGAGCATGAGCCTGAGAGTCAGAAGGTCATGGGTTCTAATCCCAGATCTTCCACTTGTCTGATGGGTTGCCTTGGGCAAGTCACTTCACTTCTCTGTGCTTCAGTTGCCTCATCTGTAAAATGGGCATTAAGACTGTGAACTCCACGTGGGACTTGGATTGTGTCCAACCTGATTAGCTTGTATCTACCCCAGTGCTTAGTACAGAGCCTGGCACAGACCAAACACTTAACAAATACCACAGTTTTTTACTACATATATGATGCTGATGAAACTGCTTGCGAAGCTTGTCTGTCTTTTGTGATTGGCTTAGAAGTCACAGTCATATAGGAGAAATACACCTTTGTTGGCCTCAGTTTAATGTTCAGTTGATTGGCTGCCATACTGGTACTGTGCCCTGTTACACACTTTAATACCCTTTGTTTGTTTGTAGTTTATTCCCCTCCTTCCTCCTAAATTCCTTGTTTACCATTGCATTATCGGACAATGTGATATTCAAGTAGCAGAATTAATCAATAACCTCCATTGTTTAATACAAAGGAGTGATAAAGTATATTAAATTTTTCATTAGCCTACCTTCTTTCTTCTAGACATTGATTAGAAATTGAATACCTTCTAACATGAATAGTATATCTTCATATACAGGACTTGAAGATTTATGAGTCAGTTCTCTCTAATCTAAGCACAAAAATCTCATTTCCCTTGGGTTTGGGAAAACATTTGATTCTGTTTTTCTGGAAGATGTCAAAGCACTTTTTAAGAAGTAGGCTTCAGCATGGCTCCGTAAATCAAGATTGTCTCTTTCATAGTCGTGGGGAAATTTGGGAGAATGAATCCCTCAAACATTCAATCAATCAAACAATTTTATTTATTAAGCACTTACTGTGTGCAGAGCACTGTACAAGCACTTGGGAGGGTACGAGTTGATAGACCTGTTGTTCTCTGCGCACAGAGAGTTTATAGTCTAGAGGGGCAAATGAGGGAAAAGGCTTCATTCTAGAACCAACTCAGAGACTAAAAACAGTCACATAAATCTTCAGATCCTTACATAAGAGACTTGTAATGAAATGACCCAGATTCTTTCAGGTTTCTCCAGAAATTGGGTAATAAAGTTAATAATGCTTGTGCTCAGTAATGTGGAGACCTAAGGGGCAAAAAAGACTGATGAGCAAAAAAAGACTAAGACCCAAAATAAGGGTCACGGAGGAAGTAGCTGATGGAACCAAGACTAATTAGGAAAAAACATCAGCTTCTTCACTGGCCCATGCCACAGTCAGGATACTTGCTTTTTTTTTTTTCTTGAAAGTACAGAGAGCATTTCCCCCGACTTCACAGCCATCAACAAATAGCATTAACGATCTGAATTCAATTTGCAAAGAAAGGGCGAATTCCCAATCAATGTTTCTCTGTCTTACTTGAAGATGCATCTTGTACCTGCATTTGGGGACTTGAAAATAAACTCGGAAGAGCAGAGTGAAGTTGGTGGCAAATTACTGGGTAATACTGACACACATCATGTTATTGTATTTATACCAAAATCTAGATACTATTGTATTTACTTCAGAATGAGAAGGAGCATAGCCTTGTGAAGACAGGATGGGCCTGGGAGTCAGAGGACCTGGGTTCTAATCCTGGCTCCCACACTTGCCTCCTGTGTGACCTGAGGAAAGTCACTTAACTTCTCTGTGCCTCAATTTCCTCAACTGAAAAATGTTCTCCCTCTTACTAAGACTGTGAGTTGCATCTGGGACAGGGACTACAATTGACCTGATTAAATTTTATCTACCTCAGTGCTTACAACAGTGCTGGACACCTAGTAAGTACTTAACAAACAAAGCCCTACTGAGAGCTCACCTCCTCCAGGAGGCCTTCCCAGACTGAGCCCCCTCCTTCCTCTCCCCCTCCTCCCCCTCCCCATCCCCCCGCCTTACCTCCTTCCCCTCCCCACAGCACCTGTATATATGTATAAATGTATGTACATATTTATTACTCTATTTATTTTACTGGTACATATTTATTCTATTTATTTTATTTTGTTACTATGTCTTGTTTTGTTGTCTGTCTCCCCCTTCTAGACTGTGAGCCCGCTGTTGGGTAGGGACTGTTTCTTTATGTTGCCAACTTGTACTTCCCAAGCGCTTAGTAAAGTGCTCTGCACACAGTAAGTGCTCAATAAATACGATTGAATGAATGAATGAATGAATAAAAACGAATAGAAGCTGGACAGAGGGAAAAGTTTGTAGGATGAAAGGCTCACTAGTCTTGCACTTGGTTTATCAGAGGGAGCAGTTAGGGAAGCTGATAGATGTCTATAAGCATATAATGAAATGTTGGGTGGGAAATCATCACTTTCTCCTTCCAAACTTTACCTTTCTTGCACAGGGAAGAGTTTGGGGCACGGTTTTGAGGGGATGGGTCTGGGTGGGCTGGATGTTCAGGGTGGGACCCTCCAGTGAGGATCTAAAATATCCCTGACAGGCCAGAACTAAGGCCCAGGGGCTGAAGAGGGGAAGAGAGAAAATATGACCAGCATCAACAACAGTACTTTTGGAGTCCCTTAGTTCATGCAGACTAACATAATACAGTCACAACCTCTGCCCCTGAGGAGCTTAGAGTTACTAATGGGTAAACAAACTAATTGCCAAATTCTCAGTAGGTCAAGGAATAAGAGCCTAGATGCGAATGAATAAAAAGTTAAGTATTGGGCATGGTTGCAATATAAGATTTTGGCATGCCTGGGGTAAGAGAATAGCATTTTGGGATGTGCGTATCTATGAAGATTGCTTAGGATAAAATAATAGGTTATAAAGCAGGGTAGAAGATTAATTCAGTTACTCCTCCTCATCCCTTGTTCTGGGACTTTTCTGGGTTATGCAGGGGGAAGGGATCATTAGCACCCAGATAACATAGCAATCCCATCCACGAGGTCCTAAATCCACTCTAGCACTGCATGTCTCTGCAGGCTACAGGATCTCTGCAAAGATCTGCCAAACCATAGATGTGCCTGCATTCAGATGGATCTTTAGACTGAGCTTGTGGAAGCAGCATAGCATAGGGGATAGAGCACGGGCCTGAGAATCAGAACATCATGGGCTCTGATCTCAGATCTTTCACTTGATTGCAACGTGCCTACCAACTGGGAGAGTACACTATAACTAGTGCTTAGTACAGTGCTTTGCACCTAGTAAGCGCTTAATAAATACAAGCGATCGATTAACTGAACCTCTTTTAGTCATTTTGCCTGCTGTTACTATTGTGTAGACAAAACAGTATTTTAGTACAAACTGCTGCCTTCATTGCAGTGTTTAAAGAAATAACAGCAAGCATACTTGGCATCGGTTCTGATTTTAAAATCCTTTCTAGAAAGCAGGTGGTTTTGGACCTTGCCTCGAGGTATACTTTTGATCATTTAGGGGCTACTGATGTACCCTTGGCAATGCACGTAAAAGAGTTATTTGTAGTCATTTAATGTTACACCTTTATCATACTCCTTTAATATGTTAATACTAATCAGCTCATCATTGGGAAACATCATAAAGTTTATTTTCTTTTCAATGATGTGCCCCACTTATTTTCATTTGGGGTGGCATATTCAGCAAAATGTATTTATGGATATTGTGAAACGATGCTTTTTCATGTACCCTAAGACATTAATTATGGCTGAGTCTAGATGTACAGCTTATTCTGATAATTCAGACCACAAAATAACACTTTGGGTATTTCTAAGAAACAAGGAAATTTTAGCTAGAAATATTTCACCACAATACATTTTCTGGATTCAATTTTCTAAATAATTTTCACATGTAGGCCACAGCACTGTGATTTTTCTCTTTAAACTATTTTAACTGCTACAAGACTGGATTGTACATCTATACTCTGTATCTATCCAGCGATGTAAATGGGGTTTTCTGATGTCTTTAATTTCACAACAGGAATTGAAAATTGTTGGGGAAAGAAAGATCAATCACTGCATCAACTGTGCTGCTTCCCCTTGCTTGTAATTTCTTTAAAGGCCTGACTCTCCTGCTAGGCTTTAGACACTTCGAGGGTAGGGATGCTGTGTAGCAACTTTATTGCAGTTAGTGCTTAGTACCGGGCTTATTCTGAACAGCCACTCCATAAATACCATCGGTTGGTTGACTGAAATCGGTAACAGAAATAGTTTGAGGAGAAGGGGGGACATAGAAAAACAAATTGACCTTTGGAAGAGAGGAGCTGAAACTCTCATTCATTCAATCTTATTTATTGAGTGCTTACTGTATGCAGAGTACTGTTCCCAGGGTATGAGATTGGAACATCCAACATTCATAGGCTATTTAAACAAGTAAGGTAGACATGTGAGATGTGGAGACATACAGGGAGAATAATCATAATAATAATAATGATGGTATTTGTTATGTGCTTACTATGTGCCAAGCACTGTTCTAAGTGTTGGGGTAGAGACAAGGTAATCGGGTTGTCCCACGTGTGGCTCACAGTCTTCATCCCCATTTTACAGATGAGGGAACTGAGGCATAGAGAAGTGAAGTGGCTTGCCCAGGGTCACACAGCGGACAAGTGGCAGAGCCGGGATTAGAACCCATGTCCTCTGACTCCCAAACCCAGGCTCTTTCCATTAAGCCAAGAAAACAAAGCCTGTTAGAGTGTCAAATTTCAGTTCTCCAAAGAATATCCATGATCTTCCATAGATAGATAGAAGGGTCTTGGCATGTGCTCTTCAGAATTTAGACAGTTTGTAGCAAACCCATTGTTCTCCTAGAGGCCAGAAATCTATTGTAGTAAGTCTTTTATAAGTGAGTCACTTTTTCCCAGATTAAATGAATTACAACTTGAAAATAGACGAATTGCCATTAAATCTCTATAACTGCCTGGGTTCTATAGTTGGCAAAATATGGGATCCTGTGAATTTAATTTAACGGCCACATAAAGAGAGATACCCTCATCACATGATGAGATTTATAACCAGATGCAGTAACTGAGATATTTTCTAAGCACTATGTGCCAAGGACTGCACTAAGTGTGAGGATAATACAAGAAAGTCAGGTTAAATACAGTGCCAGTTCCCAGAACAGGCATTTCATCTCCATTTTAGAGATGAAGAAATTGATGCACAGAGCAGTTAAGTGACTCATCTAAGGTCAGACAGCAGGCAAGTGGCAGAATCAGGATTAGAACACCGGTCTCTTGGCTCCAGCATTTAGTACAATACCTGGCACATAGTACGTGCTTAACAAATAAGCCCCCCTTTTCCTCAGCTTCCCCTCCCTTCTGTGTCACCTCGACTCACTTCCTTTGCTCTTCCTCCCCACAGCACTTATATACGTAGGTATATATCTATAATTCTATTTATTTATATGTATGCCTGTTTACTTGTTTTAATGTCTGTTTTCCCTCTTCTATACTGTAGGCCCGCTGTGGGCAGGGATTATCTCTCTTTATAGCTGAATTGTACTTTCCAAGCTCTTAGTACAGTGCTCTGCACACAGTAAGTGCTCAATAAATACAACTGAATGAATGGATTATTATTATTATTATTACGAAGCCATTCTGTTTCCAATAAGCCACACTGCTTCTCCTTATATGTAAGGCTGCATAAATTCTTTCCCTCTGAGTCAAATAGGATTATCACATAGGAATAGAATCTGTAAACTTTACCAGGCAATTAGAGTGTGGCTATGCAGTGTATTGGGAGGGATAAATCATCTTGAAAGTGAACGTGTGTTTAGATATTGGGAATGGAAGAGCAAATAGTTGGAGAGCTTTAAAGATGGAACTAATGTAGTTAACCTGGATCACTGAAGATTTATTTTTAGTCAGTTTAAGGGAAGGTCAGTGCAGAGAATGTTACATATATTGGCTTGGCAACCAATTAATTAATGGTATTAATTAATAGTATTTAGTGACTACATATTGTGTGCACAGCACTATGCTAAGGGCTTGGGATACTGTGTTAGGAGTAAAAGATATGATCCCTGCCTCTAAATACTTTCATTTGTTCATGTAGTCATATTTATTGAGTGCTTACTATGTGCTGAGCACTGTACTAAGCCCTTGGGAGAGTACAATACAGCAATAAACAGACACAATCCCTGCCCACAATGTCTACTTAAGGAACTGCAACTGAGGATGGTGTACCGTTTATCCCAAGCTGTTTATTTCTTTAGACTGCAAGCTCATTATGGGCAGGGAACATGTCTGCTAATTCTGTTGCATGGTACCTTTCCAAGTACAGTAATAATAATAATAATAATAATAATAATAATAATAATGGCATTTATTAAGCACTTACCATGTGCAAAGCACTGTTCTAAGCACTGGGGAGGTTACAAGGTGATCAGGTGTCCCACGGGGGGCTCACAGTCTTAATTCCCATTTTACAGATGAGGTAACCAAGGCACAGAGAAGTTAAGTGACTTGCTCAGAGTCACACAGCTGACAATTGGAGGAGCTGGGATTTGAACCCATGACCTCTGACTCTAGAGCCCGTGCTCTTTCCACTGAGCCATGCTTCTTCTCTACAGTACTCTGCACATAGTAAGTGCTCAATATATATAACTGAATGACTGGAAATGTTAGACAATATCAGTTTATACATGTGTGTTTCATTTATGTACTTTTAATTACCCATCTGTCTCTACTGAAAAAGGAAAAAACATAATGACAGTGCCCCTTTCCCTTGTTAATTGTGGGGGCATTGTCAATCTCTGAAAACCTTCTTTACACACAAACATGCATAGAGATTCAGCCATGCTACCTTCAGCATGCACACACTCACATCATTCTTCTATTAGAAACAACAGGCGGTCTCACAGTCATCCCCCAAATTAAGCTCTGACAATACAGGTGGGGAAGAGAAGTGTTTTTTCCCTATCCCTGGCTGAATCCCTCCAGTAGGGGAAAACCTGAAAGTACTGGGATGGTTTCCCTAAGACTTATGCTAAATCCTCCAAAAAAAATTCAGAAGAGAGAAGATGGCTGGCTAACCCATTTGAAGCTAATTCTTAGCAATCATCCTCCTTCCCAAGCCCTAAACATACTGATGGGCCCCCATTAGGACTTTCCTAAGACATTAGGAAAACCTTTAGAACTAAATGCAGTGTTTACACAATCATGTTTGCTCTGCAAGAGTAATGGAGCTCCTAATTGCATCACACCAATCAATGGTGTTTGTTAATCACTTACTGAGTGCAGAGCACTGTATTAAGCAGTCTCCCAAGAGTAAGATATAAAAGAGTTGGAAGACATGTTCCCTCCACACAATAAGTTCCCAGACTATAAAGGCGGAATAGAGGAATCACAGAGAAAATCAGTAACCCCTGAGACCAGAGTTGGACTGAATCTGATCACTGTACAAGTGAATGCTTTTTACTTGAATTTTTCATAAATGATATGTAATTTCTTCATTATGAACTTTTTTCGTCAATTTATGCAAAATAAATTGGTAGTGATTCAAGTGGAGAAAAAAGGTTTATAAGGGTCAATTTAAATATACGAGAAAAATGTTCTATTTGGTGTAATTTCCTTTGCTCTAAATTCCATTAGGAGTAATTCCTATCTTTTCAGAGAACATTATTTTGAAATCATTCGTTTTTCTAAGAAAGAAAATCAGTATCAAATCAGTTCTTTCCAGCATTTACAATCAGCACAATCACCTCCACTTCTGCTCTGATGAGAGTCTGTAAACCATGAATTCAAAAGCAACCTTTTGATCACTTCATTTTAACTCAGGGAGACTTTCAACTCCTGGAAGTCAAGAAACAGATTTCTCTGTGGGACTATGTCACTATAGGGTGAGGATCCTTTTTTTCTCCAGTCTAAGCACTGAATGGCTTTAGAGTAAAAAACACCAGCTGATTTTAAGGCTTATAACTCACACTCAAGTTACACAGAAGGCTATTTGCATTTCCTTGGAAGACTTTTTACCTCTGTTTCTCTAACAACTTCTTTTGAGGAAGGGGAAATTAGCAAACTTTGAAGATGAAAGTCTCTCATCCTTTTTTCCTTAACACCACAACATTATCTGTGCCAGAGAAGGTCGGGATAGCTCATGTAGTGTGTAATGTATATAGAAAGAATGCGAAAATGGGAAATGGGCCACAGCAATATATACAACATCTATTTATTTATGTGAAATTCTTGATTTTCTCTTTCTTTGCAAAAGCCAGAAACTGGTACCTAACTACTTGAATGTAACATTAAATTACCCTTCTCAATCCCCACTGAACATGTTCATTTTCATTGTTCAAGGCATGAGTCACTGAAATTTGCTTTAAGATTGAAATCAATCAATGGTATTTAATCAATCAATTACATTTATTGAGTACTTACTGAATGTAGATCACTGTACTAAGCGCTTGGGAGAGTGCAATATAATGGAGCTGGTAGACACATTCCCTGCCTCTAAGGAGCTTACAGTCTCAAGAACTGCATTTACTGAGTGCTTACTGAGTCTGAAACAGTGTTAAACAGAGAGCTGTACAGGAGACACCATCGGCTGGAGTTGAGCAAACCCAGTCTGGTAGGTTAGGAAACCAATTGAATATGTCAGTCAGTTGTATTTTAGAATACTTATTCTGTGTGGAGAACTATACTCGGGGCTTGGGAGACTACTGTAGAGAAAGTAGATATGATCCCTGCCCTCAAGAATTTCCCTCTAATGAGGGAGACACACTAAAATAAATGACAAGTGGGGAAAGCAATAACAAATGAAGATATGTAAGGGCTATTGGGTGGGAGGGTCGAATTGCTTAGGTGAGTTGGAAGGAGGACTGAAGTGTCAAAAAGAAGGGATTAGGGAAGCCCTTTCGGAGGAAATTGAAGCGGCTGAATCTTCTTCTTCTCTAGGAACCCAAATCTCAAGTTGTGCGTTCAGTACTTTTAATCAGGGATTGTTCTATATGGATGAATGTCCTATTTCACCATTTCCCAGTAAGTTATAAGATCTTTGGAAAACTGTGCAATGCTGGTGGTTTTACATCAGCAATTCTGACTTCATTGCTTGCTAGTGTTTGGAAAGATGTCAGATGAAGGAATAAAAAGTCTTAGTATTGCTGCGAGTTTGGGCCTCCAGAGTTCCCTTTTTTGACATTCAAGTTGGTTTTTTTTGTGTCTTAAATCTGTTTATAAGGCTATCCATGCATCTCTCAGTAGGTGTCATGTTCATATCCTTAAACTCTGTTGCTTCCCCCTAGTTGTAATTTATTTTAGTGTCCAGTCTCCCAGTTGGACTGTGAACTCCTCAAGGGCAGGGATCATGCCTACTAACTCTATTATAATCTCTCCGTGCATACTGCTGTGTGACCTTGGGCAGGTCACTTCACTTCTCTGTGCCTCAGTTAACTCATCTGTAAAATGGGGATTGAGACTGTGAGCCCCACATGGGACAGAGACTGTGTCCAACCTGATTTGCTTGTATCCACCCCAGCACTTATTACAGTGTCTAGCACAGAGTAAGCACTTAACAATTACCACAATTCTTATTATTATTACAGTGCTCAGCACAGAGTACGTGCTCAATAAATACTATTGATTGAGAGAGATCTCAGTTGCCCTTTGGCCTTTTGGGAGGTCAAAAATGAGCCTGGCTCCCAATGGACTAGGAATCTATGCTCGGGTTTTTTTTTTCCATCTTCCAGTCTGTGCACCTGAAGATTGAGCCTAAACGGTCTTTAGCACTGAGTGAACTAAACATGTTCCCAAAAAGAACTTAGTTTGAAAGCCATTATCATATTCATTTCTTTTACACTTCAGAGAACATTGCTTATGGCATCTTATGAATTCCTGTGAATTCCCTTTTTAGTACCTTAGTTAGAGGGTGTGAAAGAGATCCCGCTCAAAATTTACGCTTAAACATTTCCACGGGCAAAAAACTGTCTGGGAAATAGGGCCTGGAAGATAAATAAGCAGTTCAGTTTGTGTATTTGGGTTGCTGCTGAGTGTTTACGGTTTTCCAAGAGTATAGCAGTTCAGGAGAGATGAAAAGCAATAAAAGTGGTGTAGCCTAGTGGAAAGAGCACAACCCTGGGAGTCTGAAGACCTGGGTTCTAATCCTGGTTCTGCCAGTTGCCTACTGGATGATCTCAGTCAGTTCTCTCTGCCTCAGTTTCTTCATCTATTTCCCCCCTGTTTAGACTGTGAGCCCTGTGTGGGACAGGGACTGAATCTTATCTGTAACTGATTGAGAAGCAGCATGGCTTAGTGGAAAGAGCATGGGCTTGGGAGTCAGAGGTTGTAGGTTCTAATCCTGGCTCTGCCACTTGTCAGTTGTGTGACGTTGGGTAAGTCACTGAAGTTCTCAGTGCCTCAGTTACCTCATCTGGAAAATGGGGATTAAGACTATGAGTCCCATGTGGGACAACCTGATCACCTTGGATCTACCCCAGTGCTTAGAACAGTGCTTGGCACATAGTAAGAAATACCACCATCATCATCTGATTATCTTGTATCTTCCCCAGAGCTTATAACAATGCTTGGCACATACTAAGCACTTTAGAAATAATAATGATGATTATAATAATAGCAATAATTCTGCAGATTCCAAGTTAACTGGGAGTCTATGGGGGGACAGGGAGGAGGGGGAGACTGTTGGAGATGATTCTTGACTTACGCTGTCATCTCTGACCCATAGCAATGCCGTGGACCCATCCCTCCTAGAACGCCCCACCTCCATCTGCAATCATTCTGGTAGCATATCCATAGAGTTTTTTGGGAAAAATACAGACCTGGTTTACCAATGCCTCCTTCCATGCAGTAAGCTTGAATCTCCACTCTCAACTCACTCCTATGCCACTGCTGGCCGGGACAGGTGAGTTTTGACTTGTAGCAGATTGCCTTCTGCTCACTAACCACTGCCCAAGCTAGGAATGGAAATGCCTCTGCTTGACTCTCCCTCCCATAGTCAAGACTGGTAGAGTACTGGAAACTCTCCAGGTGCGACTCTGAGAGGTTGATGGAGATGATAGACCTGACGTAAATTTTTTTTATCACTTCCTCACTGTTTTTTCTCATCTATCCTTATGGATACACTGTGGTTGGTTTCTTGGTCATTCTCAAACTTTGTGCCATTTTCTGCCCGAGTCAAATTCGTGGACTTGATGTATTATTTTTGCCTGTCTCTGTGTTGTTCCTGATAATTTTGCAGTATCTGTCAGCTGCAAAGATCATATCTGCTGTGCTGTGTTTTAGTGCCATAGTGATGTGTTTGGGACATTTTTTATGGTATTTAAGTGCCAACTGTATGCCAAGCACTGTATTAAGCACTGGGTTGTAGACAAGTTAATCAGGTTGGTTATAGTCCCTGTCCCACATAGGGCTCACAGTCTTAATCTCCATTTTACAGATGAGGTATCTGAGGCACAGAGAAGTTGTGACTTACCCAAGATCACACAGCAGCAAACAAGTGGTGGATTCTGGATAAGAATCCAGATCCCTCTGATTCCCAAGCCCATGCTCTATACAATAGGGTATACTGCTTCTCTATAGCTGATAGCTTCTTTAGTGATGATTTAAAAATTTAGTCAATATATCCCTGGACTACTTCAGTTTTAATCTCCCACCACTGGTCTTGCATTTTGCTTAACTAGATCTATCATGACCTGGCGTGAGTGTGTCCAGGGTTTAATTTTATGATAAACACGTAGAGCTGAAAGGTGTTACTGATGTATTTCTTGCTTTGGTCAAATTTGCTTTAATTTTTAGTTATTTTCATCTAGTCAAACTTGGTGGTATCTGCTTGTCAAGCCCACTGTCTTGATGGCTACCTGAGGTAGTGTTTCAGAGAGGCTTCCATTCACTATTCATGTCATTATTCAGATTTTTGGAGATCCTTGTTCCAGTAGGACTTTTGTGACGCTGTCACCAAGAATCTCGCAGCATCCGTATTCTCCAGGAATTTGATATTTAGCTGGTTTGATGGGTGTATCTGGATTAGTTGCATTGATAGGTGAAATCTGATGCTATGGCTCTATGGTGAGTCCAGTACTGTATTTTCTAAATGACTTTTTTATGGTATTTGGTAAGTGCTTACTATGTGCCAGGCACTGTACTGAGCACTGGGGTAGTTATAAGCTAATCAAGTTGGACATAGTCCATGTCCCACATGGGGCTCATGGTCCTAGCCACCATTTTACAGTTGAGGTAACTGAGGGAAAGAGAACTAAAGTGACTTGCCCAAAGTCACACAGCAGACAAATGGCAGAGCCAGAATTAGAACTCAGGTCCTTCAAGCTCCCAGGCCTGTTCTCTCTCCACTGGGCCATGCTGCTTCTAAGTCATACTGATTGCTGATGGACAGTGATATAATTACAAGATGCCCTGGTTCAAAAACTGAGGACATATGTCATGTCTTTTAGATAGCACTGGTAATCCTGAGCTGAATGATGTAGGGGATAGAGCAGGAACATAGGAGTCAGAAGGTCATGGGTTCTAATCCTGACTCCTCAATTTGTCTGCTGTGTGACCTTGGGCAACTTCTCTGGGCCTCAGTTACCTCATCTGTAAAATGGGGATTTGAGATTGTGAGCCCCATGTGGGAAAGTGCAAGCACCAGAATTATTAATCTCAGCTCTCACATATGATAATAATAGTAATAATAATGGCATTTGTTAAGTGCTTACTATGTGCCAAGCACTGTTCTAAGCCCGGGGGGGGGGGGGATACAATATTATCGGGTTTTTTTCCCACTTGGGGCTCACATTTTACAGAGGAAGTAACTGAGGCACAGAGAAGTGAAGTGACTTGCCCAAAGTCACACAGGTGACAAGTGGCAGAGCAGAATTCGAACCCATGACCTCTGACTCCCAAACCCATACTCTTCCCACTAAGCCACACTGCCATTTGACCTTGAACAAGTCATTTCATTTCTCTGTATTTCAGTTTCCTCACCGGTAAAATGGGGATTAAGTAGCTGTTTCCCCTCCTATTAGACTATGAACCCAATGTGGAAAAGGGTCTGTCCAAACCAATTTGTTTGTAACCACCCCAGGACTTAGTACAGTGCTTGGCACAAAGTAAGCACTAAACAAATACCATTACTATTATTATTATCTTGCACCTAACCCTGTCCTTAGTACAGTACTTGGCACATAGAAAACACTAAACAAATATCACAATTATCATTATGGCTCAGTATGAGATATTTCCAAATGAAACAGACTGATATCACACAGCTGAAGGAAACAATAAGGCAATTCAGGTTTTGCATACCCTAAGCATTCAAAGCAATGTGAAAACATAAAATGTTTTCCCTGAATTCAGTGCAAATGAATTAATTACTGGTAATATGAATATGTGTGCATGGTCTTTTTCTGTGGTAGTTCTGTTGATAGTACTCTGTTTAAGAGTCAGATGAAAGAAAAGGCAAGCAGAGATTTTTTCCAACTATTTGATGTCACTGATGTTCTATCCACCATCTTATTACATTCTATCCCCTTAACACGGTAAGAAAAAGCTTGTGTGTTTTATAAGGTGTTTAAAATATATTGTGATCCTTAGGGAAATGATTTCATTTATTGGATGGAAATAAATAATATATAAAGCTCCAGACTGCTTTCATTTTTTTCCCCTCTCCACAGCCTATGCCTTCAGTTGTGGACACAGAATTCATTCAGATCTATTCATTCAGATCTATACAGGGAGAAACAGTCTTCTTAAACCCTGGAAGGAAAGCCAACTGTCTCCTGTCTATATAAGTCATATTAGTCAAAGTTAAATTGCTGGCCTGAAATTTCTTCCCTCCAGCTGTAATGACAAGTAGCAAAGGTTGAGAAAAATTTGGTGTTGGTGACAGATGATCCAGGCAATCAGATCCTGTATGTAGGAACCAGAGGATGGAATTTATTAACAGGTTGTGAATCAATCCTTGCAACTATGTGGAAGGCAATCAGATATTGGTGCCCAGCAAGGGCCAAATTCTAATCAAAAGTAGTTTAGGTAAGTCACACCTATATTATCCCCTGGGACAATAACCACCCTCCTTAACCATCCTCACTGTAAGGGATGTGCCTTCTAAATTCCCTAATTTTTTTTCCTCTAATAATCCTTTTTGGATCTCATCCATTAATATATTCAAATTCTTCTTTAACTTATTGATGTTTCCTGCCTCCACAACTTAATGTGATAAAAATCTGTCCTCCTGAGACCCTCTCAGGACAACACTGCATAGATTTAGAAAATTTGGTCAAACCTGAGAAAATAATCCATACATGAATGCTTATTTTTTGCAACAGAGTTTTTAATGACCCTCCTTCCTCCTCCTTTCACCACCTAGTTAATGCTAAACTCATCATCTGATGAAAGCAAGGACACTTCCACCTTTAATCATCAAGTGAGGGAAAGAATATATCTACACCTGTTTGTTTTGGGAATGAAGGCAACCAGTTAGAGTTGATGCAGATTGAGGATTAATTATAATTACAATCAATGGCAACCCAAACTCCACTTTGCCAAATACTCTGTTTCAGTCATCGCACTGGGGAATTTAACTCTATGAGTCCTGTTCTACCTAAATCAGCGTGCCTTTCCCTTTGATAGTCCCACAGTATTCACATATACTCTCAAACATACACAGCTCAGGGTAATATTTCTCTAATGCGATGAAATCAATAGGAACACAGCCTTTTTAGCCTGACAGTATTGTCAGGGTGTATTACCTGGTTTAGGCAGCGGCTTCAGTTCATAGCCGTCGTCAGTTAAATTTCCCTCTCTGAAGCTGAGCAAAGTGTGGTAATGTCACAGCCACAGGCGACTGCCGTTCACAGGACGGTTTACGGAGAAGCAGAGCCTCCTGACTTGTCACACTGTATATATCTCAGGGCCTTCTTTTCCTTCCTAGTCAGAGGTTTCCAAGAATATTGCCTGGAGCAGTCATGGAACGCAAAAAAGAGAGATTTTTGTTCTGCACTTAGCAACATTACCACACTTCACACTCCGTTTCTGATAAGAGAAAATTTAACTGACTGCTCTGAACTAGATAGACCAGATAATACACTCTGACAATGTGGTGGATAAAGGCTGGCAAGCCTACTAATTTATATTACATTATGTCTGCACTTGGCTTAATCTGTTAGCTTCTGCTCAACATTGTGAAGAAGATAAGGAAGGATGAATGTGTGTGTGTGTGGCGGGGAAGCAGAACTCGTTGTGGGCATGGAATGTGTCTCTTTATTGTTGCATTGTACTCTCTCAATCGCTTAATATAGTGCTCTGCACACGGTAAGCACTCAAAAAATATGATTGAATGAATGAACCAGAGAGCCATGGAGTCAGGAGGAAGTTTGCAAACATGGATTTGACTGCCTCTTGGCAACTGGAGTTGTGAAAGGCAAATACTGAAATGATATCCTACCATTAGAGACTAATTTCTGGGCATGAATGGGCACTGCCCATCCCTACTCTAAAAGGTTGATTTTTCCGAGAGTGTATATTGGTGACTCCTGAATATGTGAAATCACGGAAACAGGACATCACCTTAGTTGTTCTTCCCACTTCATAGAATAATAGTGATAATGATGATGATGATGATGATGATGATGATGATGATAATAGTACCTTGAATTTACAAAGTGCTTTTATTTTTCCCAAAGTCTTTTCACAATCATAATCCTCATGGCATACCTGTGAGATGGAGGAAGGAAGGTAATATTATCCCCATTTTACAGCAGAGGAATTTGAGGCACAGAGATGTTAAGTGACTTGCCTAAGGTCAGTCATTGGATCATTGATGGAGTTAGGACTGGAATTAAGAAGGATTGACTCCTAGCTTGTGTTGCTCTGCTGCTGAGATGTGATTTCTCAGAGCTACCCATCTGAAATGTGGAGCTTCCAGAAGTTAAATAACTGTTTAGAAAAAGAGGCTTTGGCCTTGGAATAAGGGTTAAGGACATACAGCAGAAAGCATCTTAGTCAGTGACAAATGTGGTGCTCCTTTTTAGATTCCATATCCCCTTAACCAAGCCCAAGAACATTTGGTAACAGTAGAGGAATGGTTCTACCCACCCACTTCCAAACTGTTTCTAAAATGTAACTAGATGTGGAACTTCCACCCCTCATGAACTTCTTGATTTTAAGACTAAAGATTTGGGTGTAGTTATGATGGATAGTAATTCATTACTTTAAATTTTAATATGGTATTACAATTTTGTTTTCTGAATGTAAGCTCTTTCAGGGCAGGGAAAGTGGGTCTTGCTTCTATTGTACTCTCCCTAAGATTTACTATAATAAATACAAATGACCTTCAGCATCTAAAACACAGTAGTAAACCCTAGGGTGAGTACAAAAATAGCAAGAGCCACAGAAGAACTGAGTTTATAGATAACTCATTGAGAACTACAGGCTAGACAAATGTCTGGGGACTTTTTAAAATAGTATTTGTTATATAATATAGTATTTGTTATAGCGACATAGCAAAATGCTTAGTACAGTGCTTTGCTCACAGTAAGCGCTCAATAAATATGACTAATGAATGAATGAATGATTTACCAAGAATGATATATAACAGGACCAGATGGCTGATAGGCTCCTTTCTTCTTGAATCCTTTCTGAACTGTAAAGTGTGCTTCTATCTGTAAATACTGGGGACCCCATAGTAGTAATTGTTCTTGAAATAATGCTCTATTTAAGGTAGGTTTTCCCATCTTTGTTTAGTATACACAATATCAATAAGTGGTATTTCCAGAGCACTAAATGTGCACAAAGCACTGTACAGATATGATACATATGGCAAAGTAATTGCCATGTAAGCACCCTCACCTGCGCATCTCAAAGAAACTTAGGCCTATTTCCTTAATGTAGGCCAAGAATTCTTGCAATTGCTGGTAGTAGTTGTTGCCTGTCTAGGTGAGAAATGAAGGCAGGAGGTTACTAGGAGATAGAGAGCTATTTGACTGGTTAGATAGATAACTTTGGAAAGGTCCTTGAAGTCAGAGTCCACATTTTATATTTCTTTAATGCACTTCTCAAGGAACTGATATAATGTCCCACAGAAAGAGCTCAATTAACAGTGATAATGATGATTCTGATGAAAGGGGTCACAGCATAAAGTGCTGAGTACCGGGGCCTAAGGCGCTCTTTAAGCAACAGTTTACAGTAATTCTTAACAAAAAAAAACTGGTCTCTTTCTCTCTGGCTTCAGAACAGAATGATTTGCTTTGTACCATACAAGATTTGCAAACTCGAAGGAAAATTTTCACATGAATGCTCCAAGCACTTATCCTATCTCACCTTTTTCTTAAAATGGCATTTGTTTATCAGTCAATCATATTTATTAATGATAGCATTTATTGAGCACTTACTATGTGCAAATCACTGTTCTAAGCGCAGGGAAGGTTACAAGGTGATCAGGTTGTTCCACAGGGGGCTCACAGTCTTAATCCCCATTTTACTGATGAGGTAACTGAGGCACAGAGTAGTTAAGTGACTTGCCCAAAGTCACACAGCTGGCAATTGGTGGAGTCAGGATTTGAACCCATGACCTCTGACTCCAAAACCCGGGCTCTTTCCACTGAGGCATGCTGCTTCTGTGTGCAGAGCACTGTACTAAGCACTTGGCAGCACTTACTATGTGCCAGGCACTGTACTATGTACTGGAGTAGATCCAAGTTAATTATGCTGGACACAGTCCATGTTTCATAAGGGGCTCACAGTCTTATCCAACAGTTTTACAGAGGAGATAACTGAGGAACAGGGAAGTTAAGTGACTTGCCCAAGGTCACACAGCAGACAAATGGCGGAGTCGGAATTTGAAGTCAGGTCCTTCTGACTCCGAGGCTTGGGTTAGACCACACTGCCGAACCAATAGGATTTGGTGACAGGTTGAATATATGGGTGGAATGAAAGAGATGAGACAAAGATAATGACAAGGTTATGGACCTATGAGATAGGGAGGAAAGTGGCGTTGTCCACAATGAGTTCTATTCAGTACACATTTGTAAATACTAGAGAGGGACAACTGCATTTTTAAAGTCTGAGTTATAATTGTTGATATGATGTTGTACTGGACTGGAGTTGAACTAAAAGATTGCCAGGGGAAAAACCATTCAATCCTTAACCGTGCTGGTGCCTCATATATGCACAGTGGCATTATTGTAAAAGAGACAAGATTAGAAGTCATTTGTCTGATTCTAGAGTCAGTTTCTCTTTCGTCCAGGAAGAAAAAATTGTGTTGTATATGATTAATGGATGTTTTCTCCATTTTAAGTTCAGGAGAATTGCTCTTCTACCATTCTTGGCTTTAATCAATCAATCAGTGATGTTTTTTGAGTGGGTACTGTGTACAGAGCAGTGTAGTAAACTCTTGGGAAACTACAAATATCCCTTGCCTACATCCTGCCTCTGGCTAAGCCCTCTTCTCCCACTCCCTTCTGCATTGTCCTGACTTCCTCCCTTTGTTCTTCTCCTCTGGAAGCCCTAAAGCACTTATTTATTTATATTTAAATTAATGTCTGTCACCCAGGCTCTAGACTGTAAGCTCATTGTGGACAGGGAATATGTCTATTTATTGTTGTATTGTACTCTCCCAAGTGCTTAGTAGTTCTCTGCACACAGTAAGTGTTCAGTAAATAGAAGGAAAGAGAAGTGAAGAAGAGAAGCAGCATGGCTCAGTGGAAAGAGCACGGGCTTTGGAGTCAGAGGTCATGGGTTCTAATCCCAGCTCCACCAGTTGTCAGCCGTGTGACTTTGGGCAAGTCACTTCACTTCTCGGTGCCTCAGTTACCTCATCTGTAAAATGGGGATTAAGACTTGTGAGCCCCCGGTTGGACAACCTGATCACCTTGTAACCTCTCCAGCACTTAGGACAGTGCTTTGCATATATTAAGTGCTTAACAAATGCTATCATTATTATTATTATTATTATAAGTGAATGAATGAATACAATACAGTAGAGTTGACCAAGGTATGATCTCTGCCTAAAGGAGCTTATTCAGTAAGCAGATATGCACTTTTGAATTAACCTAGAATTAGCCTTACTATTTGAAAAGAATGTATTGCATTGGACTAATATAACATTGATTTTGATGGTAACATAAATTGCATTTTAAGTGGGTATATTTCCTGTCTGACTTTGGACAGGACTCTGGTACCTTTAGATACCTTCATCTACCTAATCTAAAGCATCTTCTTTTCATTATGGACAATTTTCTGTCTTAGCTGACCAATTTGCTGAGTGGCTGATTCTCACACATCATCCAACATTTCCAAAATTTCATAATGCAGCTAACTACACTGGCTGTTTTTTAGATCAGGATTGACTAAGGAGACTGCTCTGATTAGGTTTACAATGTTTAATTGATCATCACATTTCAGGGTTTGTTCTCAGTGTTAGATGCTGTCTAATTTGTCCTCTGATCTAATCAATACACTGTAATTCCTGAGAGATTGAACTCTTTGGAATGTGGTTTTATACTTGACTAGTTTTCATTTAACTTTTAGTAGACATGTGTCCAGTTTTACAAAGAGTGTGAAGTCTTGTCAAGAAGACTGAATGTGTGGATGTTTTCCCAAAATTCCATTTTCAGTGTAAGTTCTCTGAATCTCTTTCCACAAAGAAGCCAGACAAAGTAATGTATTTCTTTCTCAAACAGCTGCACTACCCAGCTAAGAAGTTCAGAAGTATTTACAATTAGGTAGTCACTAATGCCAGGGTCTCCAACCAAGGAATATCACCATTTCACTTCAGATGGGACCAAGCCACACAGAGAGGCCACAGAGCACTCACTGAAGAATCCCAAAGGAATCGCTAAGCCATCATATCTCTTCCCTCCCTTCCCCTCCCCTCCCCATCCTAATAATAATATTTGCGGTATTTAAGTGCTTACTATATGTTAAGCACTGTACTCAGCTCTAGGGTACATAATAGATAATCAGGTCCCACATGGGGTTCACAGTCTAAGAAGGAGGGAGAAGAAGCACTGAATCCCAGTCTTCAGATAAGGGAACTGAGGCACAGAGAAGTTAAGTGACTTGCCCAAGTTCATACAAAGGTAAATTAAGGATAGGAACCAGATCCTCTGGTTCATTCATTCATTCAATCGCATTTATTGAGCACTTACTGTGCAGAGCACTATACTAAGCACTTGGGAAGTACAAGTTGGCAACATATAGACATGGTCCCTAGCCAACAACGGGCTCACAGTGTAGAAGGGGGAGACAGACAACAAAACAAAACATGTGGACTGGTGTCAAGTCATCAGAACAAATGGAATTAAAGCTAAATGCACATCATTAACAAAATAAATAGAATAGTAAATATGTACAAATAAAATAGAGTAATAAATCTGTACAAACATATATACAGGTGCTGTGGGGAGGGGAAGGAGGTAGGGTGGGGGGGATGGGGAGGAGGAGAGGAAAAAGGGGCTCAGTCTGGGAAGGCCTCTTGGAGGAGGTGAGCTCTCAGTAGGACTTTGAAGGGAGGAAGAGAGCTAGCTTGGCGGATGTGCGGAGGGAGGGCATTCCAGGATAGGGGGAGGACATGGGCCGGAATTCGACGGTGGGACAGGCGAGAATGAGGTACAGTGAGGAGGTTAGCGGCAGAGGAGTGGAGGGTGTGGGCTGGGCTGCAGAATGGGAGAAGGGAGGTGAGGTAGGAGGGGGTGAGGTGATGGACAGCCTTGAAACCAAGAGTGAGGAGGTTTTGCTTGATGCGTAGGTTGGCAGGCAGCCAGTGGAGATTTTTGAGGAGGGGAGTAACATGCCCAGAGCGTTTCTGCACAAAAATGATCCGGGCAGCAGCATGAAGTATAGACTGAAGTGGGGAGAGACAGGAGGATGGGAGATAAGAGAGGAGGCTGATGCAGTAATCCAGTCGGGATAGGATTAGAGATTGCACCAGCAAGGTAGCGGTTTGTATGGAGAGGAAAGGGCGGATCTTGGTGATGTTGTGGAGGTGAGACTGGCAGGTTTTGGTGACGGATTGGATGTGAGGGGTGAACGAGAGAGCGGAGTCAGGGATGACACCAAGTTTGTGGGCTTGTGAGACGGGAAGGATGGTAGTGCCATCTACAGCGATGGGAAAGTTAGGGAGAGGGCAGGGTTTGGGAGGGAAGATAAGGAGTTCAGTCTTGGACATATTGAGTTTTAGATGGCAGGCAGACATCCAGACGGAGAAGTACTGAAGGCAGAAGAAGACATGGGAGTTAGAGGGACCTAGGTTCTTAATCTGGCTCCTCCACTTGTCTGCTATGTGACCTTGGGCAAGTCGTTTTACTTCTCTGCACCTCAGTTACCTCATCTGCAAAATGCGGATGAAGACTGTGAGCCCCATGTGGGTTATGGACTGTGTCCAACCTGAGTACCTTGTATGTACCCCCACACTTAGACCAGTGCCTGGAACATAGTAAGAGCTTAACAAATACCATTAAAAAAAACCAGCAACAACAAAAAAATGGAAGTGCCACGGGCCTATTGTATCCTCTGGTGTGGAGATCTAGTAGCTGTGCAAAGGAACGTCACAGGTGACTGAGAGATGAAGGATTGGGTCCATGGTGAATCCAAGAAAGAAGAACTATAAATAGTTAGAAAGGTTTGACTGTCTTAGCAGAGAAAAGATTTTTCATTAATTTTTCAGTGACTTTGATATAGTAAAGCACAAGCTGAACTATGTAATTATATTTTTCTGGATGATCTCTTTCTTCATGTGGATGACTGATTTGGCCCAGGCTCTTCTATAAACCTAGAATCCCTGGATGAACCCAACTCTTTGCCCTCGGCAGGGGAGAAGAATACCTTTCATGGGATTGCGGCCAGAATGATTTTTCTTCTCTTCCATCCCCGGAACAGGATCACGGCTGCTGTAGATCAGCACTAGATCCTGATACTCATTTCTTGTCATCTGTCTCATTTCTAATAGGCTGGTATGGTCCAGAAAGGGTCAAGAGAAGCAGATTCTTTATTGGGAGGGCACAACTTTGGTGATTTGGCCAGGATGTCCTATCCCTTAGGTTCTCTGTGGTCCACTAGAAGAGATACAGTCTTAAAAAGCCAAATTTCACCCTGGCAGAAATGAAGTGGGGTGGGCAGAAGGTAAGTCAGTGGAGATCAAGGCCGAGTGGGCAAGAATAATTTCTTCACTCTTCTCATGAACAAAACAGCCTCACACAAGCGTCATTTCAGACTCAGCCTATGAAAGGGCCATGATGGGGCAGTCCAAGGGTGGAACTAACTCCTCACACTCTCTAGCACAAATTGTGTCAAACCATTTGTAAGGCAAGGCAGGAATGGGCTAGAGGCTATGGAGGCCTGTCTCCATGCCACCTACACAATTAGATCTTCACACTCCTGAAGCACTTTTGTACATACCTTATTTAGTCTGTTAATTCCTCCTATCTGTAATTTATTTTGTCTGTCTACCCCACTAGACTTCAAGTTATTTAAGGCCAAGGATCATGAGTACTATTTCCACTGTACTCTCACAAGCAGTTAGTTCAGGCCTCTGAATATAGGTGTGAAATATGGCTATTAATTGACTGGGGACTAATCCTTCTCTTTCACAGGGCTCCAAGCTGAAGAAAATCAGGGGTGGGGCTGAGGCAAAAAAGGTGGTATTCTCTCACAAAGTCAAGATGTGTACCCCATATGATAGTCAAAGCAGGAAAGGAAGAGAAAATACAAATAAAAAGTCATAGCACATGTAGCTGGAGAAAGTACAGATGAAGGCCACCAAAATGATCAGGTAGATGAGGGTAGACTGAAAAGATTGAGGCTCTTCTATCTTGAAAGCTGAAGACAGAGGGGATATGTTTGAAGTTCTGGGATGAACATGTGAATGTGGAATTGTTGTTTACCAAGTCGCACCACCCCACAACAAAGAGCACTCACTGAAACCTGAAGGTGGAAGGGCCAACTTCAACCCCAACAAGCTCTGCTCCACACAGGGTGTGCAGAGGCAATTCATTACCTCAGGAAGTTATGCAGTCCAAAATGTACCAGTAGGAATTTAGCTAAATTTAAAGATAATGGGTCCATAATAGAATTGACAGATGGAAAGTTAGGGGCTTAGAGGGAAAATAGGGATTATTAGTGTTCGCAGTATGCAGAGTACTAAATGCCTGGAGAATATAATGGAGTTGGTAGACACAATCCCTGCTCACAAGGTTTTGGGTACTGCTAAGGCTGAGGAAGAGAACTCTAAGGAATTTCTCCATTTCAAAGCATCTGTTGTAGCCTCAGTGGGAATCTCCAGTCATTTGATTATTGATTAATAGATTGATTGGATTAGAGAAGCAGCATGGCTCAGTGGAAAGAGTATGGGCTTTGGAGTCAGAGGACATGGGTTCAAATCCTGGCTCTGCAAATTGTCAGCTGTGTGACTTTGGGCAAGTCATTTCACTTCTCTGTACCTCAGTTCCCTCATCTGTAAAATAGGGATTAAGAGTGTGAGCCCCACGTAGGACAATTTGATCACCTT
Source organism: Tachyglossus aculeatus (assembly GCF_015852505.1). Lineage (NCBI taxonomy): Eukaryota > Metazoa > Chordata > Mammalia > Monotremata > Tachyglossidae > Tachyglossus > Tachyglossus aculeatus. The sequence continues at coordinate 17,084,369 of NC_052101.1, read as the reverse complement.
GTAGATCCCCAGTGCTTAGAACAGTGCCACATAGTAAGTGCTCAACAAATACTATTATTATTATTATTATTATTATTATTATTATTATTATTATTATTATTAGACACGTGGCCCCCTGGACTTCAGAACTGTCTTAAGGCTGACGGGATCACCTCACCCCTATAGAGAAAAGAGAAGGAAAGACATCTCATTTTTATTTGCTCCCCTAAATGTTAGGATATTTTATGAAAAAACAGGTGCCTCTTTGGTAGTGTAATCCTTTCACTGTAATGTGTTCCCCATCCTTAAACATCCTGAACTCTAACAACCTTCCTTTGAGAAAACGTTCATTGAAGCCACAGCTGCTGCTCTGAGGTGGGGAGATTCCACAGCTTTTAAATTTGTGTGGTAAAAGCGGGGTTTTTACATGGTGGCAGACAGGTAAATGTTCTTTGTCCATCTAATTCTCTCTTTTCATTGAGCAATTCTTGCTCTGGTATGAGGGGAAAGCAATTCTAATCTCAGAAAACAGGTCTAAATAATAAATGTGCACCTTTATGTTTTCCTGTGAAACAGCATAAGCGAATATGTGACTAAAGCATTATGATTGTATTAGTCAGGCTCTAATTAGCCTCGATGGATTTAAGGCTCTGCATTCTTGATCTCTAGATCAGCAGTTTGTTGACTTATTTGTATGTGCAGATAATGTAGACCTAAAGGAAACACATGGCCAGATAGTGGAAAAGCTATTTATTCTAGTTTTAGAAATCTAGCTAAACCAAACTCCAAATATAATCTCTACCATATCACAGTTCCATACCCTTTAAGTATGAATCAGCACAGTGGTTTTCCGGTGTTCCTTTATAAATTCGTAACAGAAAGTACCTTTCATGATTTCTATGTTTGTTCATTTGGAAATGAGGGGCAACATTTAAACATGAAGATTCTGATATACCAATCAATCAGTTGTATTTATTGAACAGTTACTGTGTGCAGAGCACTGTACTAAGTGCTTGGGAGAGTACAACATAACAGACTTGGTAGACATGTTCTCTGCCCACACGTTAAACAATGGACCTGCACTGAGTAGACTTATTTACTGCCTACATTTCTGATATCCTCGTGTTCTTTCAGCAAATACAATTCTTAAATCCTCTATCGAGACAACCTAGATTTCTCAAACAGTACCACCGATTTCACTTGTGTGCAATACTTTATATCAAACAAAAGGGTAGGTTTACAATGAGATATTAGAATAACCAGTCCACTAGCAATGAAGCATACACTGAAGCAGTGTTCATCATAGCTCTTCTAAACTCCAGTTGGAGACAATCAATTAAATTAGAATTGCTCGTGCTCCCAACACCATTTGCTCAAGAGAAACCCCCAAGTGAGAAATAAACTGTTTCCCCAGATGTAATCCTCAACCTTGGCCATGCTAGTCCAAAGCAGTTGGCTTCATTTGCTGTGGCAGGATTGAGAGGCTGCTCTCCTTGCTAATGAAACACATTTCTTTATCTCACTGTTGTTACACCCACTTCAAGGAAGTGAGGCTTTTAAAAATGGAAATGTCTGTGACACAAATAAAGCCCTCCTGTGTCACCCTCACTTAGGGAACATCCCCCCTCCCAGCCCCACAGCACTTATGTACATAGCTGTAATTTTATGTGTCTATATTAATATCTGTCTCCCTCTCTAGGCTGTAAGCTCATCATGGATATGGAATGTGTCTGTTTTGTCAACCTTCCAATTGCTTAGTATAGTACTCTGCACATAGTAAGTGCTCAATAAATACAACTGACTAACTTTTAGAGGGGACCCTTTCCTCTTTAATTTTAGCTGCAGTGGTGTAGAACAGAACCTATTCACTGTCAAAGGCTCTATTTTCTTTGTTCTGAAGTGCCTCTCCCTGGACTAGACTCCTAGATAATAAAATGAACATGAATTTCGTATTTTATGAAGACCACTTGCCTGCCTCCTCTTTCTACTACATGATGCTTTTCAGAATGACTTTCAGAGTAGATGTCCCCTTACCATTCTTAATTTAACACTGTCCATGGATATCTTTTCAAAATGAGCCTATGTCTGTTGCATTTTCCCTAGAGAGAAAAAATGTCCAAGAGAGTCAAGTTAAGTTCCTCTTTAGAAAATTGGGAAATATTGTATGTGACTTTTAAACCCACTTTTACTTTATCACACTTCCTTTACACCATGCACAGATGAAGTCTTCAGAGCCCTCTTTGCCCTATCTGACCCTTAATCATTGGGGCACCTATTCAAGACAAGCACACATTGGCTTCAATAAGAGTTTTGTTCAAGTTAGGAGCACAAGTTAGGACCAGTGGGGATTCGGGAAGCAGCCTTTCATCTGAATTTCCAGCAGATATGTCCCTTTAGAGTCCGCAACCAAGTCCAATATTCTGAATAAAGAACAGAGAGAAAAATAAAGACAAGCAGCAATGAGTTCAGCATGGGGAGTTGAGTGCTCTGGAATTGGGAAATTTGTATTGGATGAAGGTTGTACTATCCATTGCTGCTTTCCCTTTCACCTCAGTGGAAGATAGAAAAGTAGACTGGACCAATTCATATATTGTCATTCTAAGACAACAAATTTAGTAATCTTGTGTGTGTGTGTGTGTGTGTGTGTGTGTGTGTGTGTGTGTGTGTGTGTGAGAGAGAGAGAGAGAGAGAGAGAGAGAGAGAGAGAAAGAGAGAGGGAGGAGGAGGATGAGACAGTTTTAAACTGGAATCTAACTTGAAAGAGGGGTAAATGACTAGATTGATTGAGTTTACCTTGTGTAGGCTGTACTTGCAAATTTTACTCTTTGCTCCCCGTCATATAAAAGAAAAAAGCCCACTTCCATTGTCCATATGAAATACAACCTTCTACTCAATACATGTTCTACTCAATACATGTTCCAGTTTATTTTTTGTCTGGGTGCCTGTATGCCTAGAATATGTATTCTTACTATAGTTGTCTACATTAAGTTATAAGCTACCAGAAGATAGGAAGTGGATCTGGTTTATGCATCATAGAACTAAGCATAGTATGGACATTTTCTAATTGCTCTGGGACGATTGTGATTTGTCCTTGCAAGTGATCTCCAGAAGGCCTTTTGTGAACTCTGAGATAATTTTGTGAACTCTGATATAATCAGAATCTATGTAGACCAGGTCTCTTCCACCTCCCTTTGGGGAAGACACCTTAGTGGCAACTCTTTGGGAACTAATTACTATTAAAAGTGTCCCATTCCTTCACCCAGTGACACTGGCTCTTCAACCTGTTTGGCGCCTCTTCCCTGGCATAGTATCTTTATTACAGTTCCATTCCTGCAGGGGAACTACGTTCTCTAAAATGCCTTTCCCTATGGCTTCCAGCAAAGATTTTTTTTAAATAAATAAATACAGTTTATGTTGGGCATCTACCACTTGAAGGGCTAATGATTATTGACTTCCCTCCAGCAGGCATCAGGGAACCTAGCCTGAGGCCTTTCCAACTAGCCCCCAAACATGTGGAATGTTAACACATGTTTCTAGATTCTGGCTGGGATTGGACACAAACAAGGCAGTCAGAATGGACCATTTAGTGTACAAGTCAAGATGACAGATCTCTGCTTAATACAAGGAAGACAAAAATTCGTATCTTATTGAAAAAGGCAGAAGAGCCTCGGGTGCTTTCACTTTGTGATTCTGCGGCAAAAAAGTGGGTTGTGTCAATATGAGTCTATGTCACCAGCTCACAGCTGCCACACCAAATTGACCCTGCTCACTGCAGACATAAAGGCCTTCCATTTCCAAATTCTCTCTAATGCTCAACTGAGAAGGGTAGCAGAATGTGGAAAAGAGCCAGAAAATCCTCTTAATTCTAGGAGAAAGAAAAGAAGAAAAGGGCTCCTTTTAATGTGGCAAGACAATCTTCAGTGTGATTTCTACCACTGGGCATCAAAATAGGGAATATTGTAAACATTTGGAGCTGTTGAAGGGGTCTGTTTTAACAATATGAACTTTCTGATTTGTAAATGATGGTCTGGCAATTTCTCATCCAGAACTAGAACTTCCTCAAATATAACAGCACATCATTCATTATTCTTATTTTTGCCATGTGCTTCAGAGACAAAATGCTAAAACTCTACTGTGTATCTCTTAGATAACACTGAATTAAACCAGATCATCTTAGAGAGAGGCAACGGGGCATTTAACTGATATTCACAATTCCAGAGCAAAATATAAATGCTGTCACTAGAGTAAAATTTGTCCAACTGGAAGAGACCTCCTGAGATAAGGTATTCCATTTTCTTTCCCTGAGGCAGTATTACAATAAACCAGTCTGGACATATGAATGGTTATTTTTGTCACTTGATGGGAGATTCCACTATCTCTACTGACCAACTCTATGGTATTGTACTCTTCTAAGTTCTTAGTGTAGTGCTCTGTACATAGAAGGTGCTCAATAAATGCCATTGATTGATTAATTCATCCTGGGTTAACTATCAGGATAGTTTGCTTACAACTGACATAAAGCAATTTATCTCCTTTTCTCTAGTGCTTTCCTTAGCAGAAATGGATCTCTATGAGAGATCATACATTTCTCTCATGGAGCGCCCTTTGTATAGATGAAAACTATCATGTATTTATCTCCTTATCCTTTCTTCTGCAGTTTAAATAGCATTACTTCCTCACCTTCATTTAAACCTTATTTTGCAGGTACATTCCAATGGAAGTTTCACTTGTAAGAGCTTTTTTCCACTTTCTAAACTTTTCACTAACCTATTTACTCTGTTCATGCCACCATCAGGTCACAGTAGCCAGCCAACAATCTACGGTACTTAAATCAATCATGTTTATTGAGCACTTACTTTGTGCAGAGTCTGTACTAAGCACTTGGGAGAGTACAATATTTCAGAGTTGGTAGACTCGTTCCCTGCCTACAAGAAGTTTAAAGCCTAGATCTAGCCAAGACTAGAGGGTGGAAATTCACAAATAATGAGAAAGGCAAGAAGCTGTCAATAAATGGTCGCCTATCAACCTACAATGACCCTATTTGTGCTGAAGGAGAATGAGCCAATGGTAGTCTCTGGGTTGTGATTAGATATTCCTTCAATCACTTGACCCATTGTTTCACTAAGAAAGAGGGAAGAGAGGAGAGTGTATCGGGGAAATTGGAAAAATGGGGGTCAGGGAACAGCAGGGGTTGATGCCTATTTTGAAGGAACAGGAGGAATAATTGTGCTATTTGTTAAGCTCTGTATTAAGCACTGGGGTAGATACAAAATAGTCAAGTCCTACTTGGGGCTCACAGTCTAAGGAGAAGGGGGAGCAACTATTGAATCGCCATTTTGTAAAAGAGATGAAGAACAGATAGGCAGAATGAAGATTAAAGAAGAGGGAGAACAAAGAAGAGAGAAGAGAAGGAAGAAGAAAACAAAAAAGATTAAGAAAGAGGAGGCAGGGTAGGATTGAAGAAGAAAGATAGGAAGAGGTAGTGACAGCACAGGGGCACAAGGCACAATGTGTCACAGTGTCCCCATGCTCAATTTTAATCTTTAGGACAACTTGTTCTTTCTTAGAGCATAAATTCTTTTAGGTCCTTGTTTCATAGATCTTTTCCTAGGGCTGTGTACATTCGCCTCTTTTTGAAGTGAATTTAAGATTTCCTCATTAGTCCTATTGAGAATCAATCAATAGCATTTATTGAGCACTTCATACAAATCTGAAATCTAGTGGAATAGTCTTTCTCCCCAGCTTGAACTTATTTTATTGAATACCCACCATGCAATTCTGTGAAGAAAGGGGGAAATGGAAAATACATCATCTCTGTACTTTGATCTTTGGGCACTTGATAGTCACTCGACTCTTAACCCCACAAAACTAGGTAATATTTTTAAATTATATGTTATAAATTATTTATTTATATTAATGTCTGTCTCACCCTCTAGACCGTATACTCATTGTGGGCAGGGAACTTGTCTGCCAAGTCTATTTTGGCCTAGCTGCATGGCCTAATAATAATAATAATAACGGCATTTGTTAAGTGCTTACTATGTGCCAGGCACTGTACTAAGTGCTGGGGTGGATACAAGCAAATAAGGTTGAACACAATCCCGGTCCCATTTGGTGCTCATAGTTTCAATCACCATTTTACAGATGAGGTAACCAAGGTCCACAGAAGTGAAGTAACTTGCCCAGGGTCACACAGCAGACAAGAAGCAGAATTGAGATTAGAGCCCATGACTTTCTGACTCCTAGGCCTGTTCTCCTAGTGGATAGAGCACGGGCTTGGGAGTCAGAAGGACCTGGGTTCTAATCCCAGCTTGCCACTTGTCTTCTGTGTACCCTTGGAAGAGTCACTTCACTTCACTTCTATGTGCCTCAATTACCTCATCTGTAAAATTTGGATTAAGACTGTGAACCACGCATGGGACAGGGACTGCATCCAACCTGATAACCTTGTATCTACCTCAGCACTTAGAACAGTGTTTGGCACTTAACAAATACCACCTTTTTTTTTTTTTCACTGCCAAGCGCTTAGTACAGTGCTCTACATGTAGTAAGCACAAAATAAATACTATTGATTGATTATTTCCTCATCACCACCTCTACCCATTTTGGTACCAGAGTAATGGCTAAACAACTGTGCTCAACAATGATCTTGGACACATTATTCATTCATTCAATCGTATTTATTGTGTGCTTACTGTGTGCAGAGCACTGTACTAAGTGCTTGGGAAGTACAAGTTGGCAACATATAGAGACAGCCCCTACCCAACAACGAGTGCACAATCATCTCCTATGACAGTCTCCCAGGTTGATGTGGAACCTCTGGAAGCGCTATCCAAATTCTCTCCCACTTATTTAACTGTCTAAGCTTGTGATGTTACCAAAATGATTTTTAATACAAAATAAATCTGTTTGGAAGAAGATTGTTCGAAAATGACAGGCATATAAATCTGATTCTTAAGAGGGCTGTTAAATATCCAATACAGAAATAAATGACCTTTCAAAGGCTAAATGAAAATGCCACACTGAAGGAACAGAAATTTCTGTCTTTCACATTGGTTAGGAGGGTAGTGAGGGACAGGCTAGTTGCCTCCTTTGGTATCCTTTGAGATGGCTTCGTAAACTTCTCTGCTCAGGGTTTTACCCATACTTGGTGGCTTGTGTTATCAATCAATCAATCAGTGTTTCTTTAGTGGGTGTTTACTGTGCAGAGCACTGTACTAAGCTCTTGGTAGAATACAATATGTATTAGATTGGATTGGATTGGATTGGATTGGACTGGATTGGATAACTGTTCAAATGAATTACAGGTGGATATGTACTGGGCACCATAAATCAGACACCCTCCAGCTAGCCACATGGACACACATTCTCTCATCGCCATCTACGAGGATTTGAAATTATTGTGGCATTTGTGTGGAGTAGGCATGAGACTATCAATTCATTTTGGATAGCATGTTGAGAATTGGCAATTGGATTCCCATTTGGGGCAATAAAAAGTTTTAAAAGTGGAATGAAAGTGGAACTTGAATACATACTGAAATAGATAGTTTTAATAAAAACAATTCCATTACTTCTTTAATGGCAAACCATAGGTAGAACAACTTTAGGGTTCCTCCTAAATAAATGTGTCTAAAAACCATGACAGTGCTTGAGCTTGAGGTGTTACTCAGAACAGCTTCCCAAATGGCAAATGGTCTTATAAATGTGGACTCTCAGACTTACCATCATGGGGAATAATTAGGAACAGAGTGACAGAGTACACTGAGCAAGTGTTCCATTCAAATGTTATTAGGAGTCTTAAAGCAGCCTAAAATCAAATTGGTGCCTCACAGGAAGCCACTAAAGAAAATTCAGCCAGGGAATGATATGATCAGGAGGCTGGGATTCTATTAGGACTCTTTTCCCAGCATGCTCAATGGCCTGGATTGTTCTGATCAGATTAGCAAGAGAAAAGCAAATGGCAAAAATCAATCTCAGTGATAAAAAGTGTGAACCAATATCTCACAGTGCCCTTACTAGGGAATCGTGTCACCATCACATATACTTCGATAGCCTACTATTTCCATGTATAAAATTTTAAATTTTATTATGGAATGGCAGCAAAACAGGCAGAATTACCCCTGCCCACCCTACCAGGGACTCTCCATAAGCAATCAATCATAATCACTGAGCATCTGCTGTGTGCAGTTCAGTGAGCCAAACACTTGAGAGAGTACCACTGTACTAGTATCCGTGATCCCTGCTCACATGGGGCTTAAAATCTTGGAGCTAAGCATCAAAGAGCTACAGTTCACAGACATGGATTTCTTGGTTGGAGTCCGGGTCTAGGATCAGAGGTTATGGGTTCTAATCCCAGTTCCACCGTTTATCTGCTCTGTGACTCCAGTCAAGTCACTTAACTTCTCTGTGCCTCGTTACCTCATGGGGATTGAGACTGTGATCACCACGTGGAACAGGGTCAATGTCCATCTGTATTTGCTTTTATCCACTCCAGCACTTAGTACAATGTCTGGCTCCTAGTAAGCATGTAATCACTATCATTATTATTATTACTATTATTAGTAATAAATGAGGCTGATTGATTGATCTGACTCCTAGGCTCAGGCTCTTTCTACTCAGCCATGCTGCTTCTCACAAGGCAGAGTAGATAAAAAAGTTGTGGAAGGAATCATTTCCCATTACCCCCTAGACTGTAAGCTCATCTTGGGCAGGGAATGTGCCAAATAAGTGCTCAATAAATGCAATTGATTGATTGATTACCCTGCTTAAATCACCATGCTCCAGTGTCAGTCCTAGGATAGAAATTATTTTAAGTAGTTCCCTTTAGGTGCTGTTTCCCACATATATTTATGTGTAGAATTAAATTGGTTTAATGGGATAGGACAAAGTGAAGTAAATGCTGACTTGAGCCACAAGACACCATCCAATGTCTCTGAAGCCATTTGCTTCAGAAACACACTTACCCTTCTTCTCAGGCTGCTAAATATTTGGACACTGAGGGTACAGCTGTAACTTTCATAGCCTCAGTGGCATGAATAGCATGAATAGAGAAGCAGCGTGGCTCAGTGGAAAGAGCACGGGCTTTGGAGTCAGAGGTCATGGGTTTAAATCCCAGCTCCGCCACTTGTCAGCTGTGTGACTTTGGGCAAGTCACTTAACTTCTCTGGGCCTCAGTTACCTCATCTGGAAAATGGGGATTAAGACTGTGAGCCCCACTTGGGACAACCTGATCACCTTGTAAACTCCCCAGTGCTTAGAACTGTGCTTTGCACATAGTAAGTGCTTAATAAATGCCATCATTATTATAAATAGCTTTGTTTAAGGATTAGCTGAGTCCTCAGACAAAGGGAGTAGTAAATTCAGCGGAAGTACAATCTAGTTTTCTTCCTTGAAATACCACCATAGGTATGTTAACACTGAACTAATTCTGTGGGAGAAAATTGGTTAACCCCTTAAGTATTTTGCCCTGAAGGCTTACATTAAAAGTTAATTATAACCACATGGGACAAGCCTCAGGAGGTCCCCAGCAGCATTAAATGGACACCAGCAAAGCATGCAGTCTGCTTGGCTCCCTCTCTGCTCACCGAGGACAAAAAGGATGCTGTCTCCTTGAATGAATTTTCAGAAGTTAAAAACACAGCACCTCCTCTATGCCTGAGAAAATAATTAATTGCCACATTCTGTTTAAAATGAAAGCTCCCAGCAGAAGGAAAATAAGAGCCAAGGAGAGTTTGGGGAGGGTGTTTAAGGATACAGTGTGGAGGTCGTTCAGTCTATTTCTAAACTCCTCCAAAACTTTAAGTGGTTGTCCATTCACCTCCACATCAGATGCTCCTTACTTCTGGCTTTCAAACACTCCAGCAACTTGCCCCTCCTATTGTACCTCCCTGATTTTCTATGACAACACACTCCCTCACCTCACTTCTCTAACGCCAACTTACTTACTGTACCACGAGCTCTTCTATCTCAGAAGCTAACCCTTACCCACATCCTGTCTCTAGCCTGGAGCTCTGTCCCCCTTCAATTCTGACACTAATCACTCTCCCTACCGTCAAAGCTTTATTAAAATGACATCTCCTCCAAGAGACCTTCCCCAACTAAGCCCTCCTTTCCCATACTCCCTCTCCCTTCTGCCACACCCTTGCCCTTGAATTTGTATCCTTTGTTCACTCCCACCCTCAACCCCACAGCCCTTATGCCATCACTAAATACTGTCAGTTCTACCTTCACAACATGGCCAAAATCTGCCCCTTCCTCTCCAACCAAACTGCTATTACATTAATGCAAGCACTTACCTTATCCCACCTTAATAATTTTATGAGCCTCCTTACTGACCTCTCTGCCTCCTGTCTCTTTCCACTCCAGTCCATACTCCATTGTGCTACCTGAATTGTTTTCCCTCAAAACCATTCAGACCATTATTCCCCATTCCTCAAGAAACTCCATGGATTGCCCATCCACCTCCACATTAAGCAAGAACGCCTCATCAATGGCTTTAAAGCACTGACCCACCTTGCCCCCTCCTAGCTCACCTTGCTGCTCTTCTACTACAACCCAACCAGCACACTTTATTCCTGTGGTTCTAACCTTCTCACTATACCTCAATCTTTTCTATTTCACCACCAACCCCTCTCCCACATTCTACCTCTGGCCTGGAATGCCCTCCCTCCTCATATAATAATAATAATAATGGCATTTATTAAGCACTTACTATGTGCAAAGCACTTTTCTAAGCACTGGGGAGGTTATAAGGTGATCAGGTTGTCCCACGGGGGGGCTCACAGTCTTAATCCCCATTTTACAGATGAGGTAACTGAGTCCCAGAAAAGTTAAGTGACATGCTCAAAGTCACACAGCTAATAAGTGGTGGAGTCAGGACTTGAACCCCTGACCAGACAGATAATTGCTCTTCCCCACTTCAAAGCCTTATTGAAGGCACACCTACTCCAGGAAGCCTTCCCTGACTGAGCCCTCCTCTCTTCTCTCACTCCCTCCTGCACTGCTCATACTTGCTTCTTCATTTGTACTCTCTCCCTTCCCCACAGCACGTGCACACACACACACACACACAATTTATTTATTTATCTATTTATTTATTTATATTAATGTCCACCTCCTCCTCTAGACTTTGAGCTCACTGTGGGCAGAGAATGTGTTTGATGTTATATGTTTCTCTCCCAAGTGTTTAGTAAAGTGCTTTGTACACAGTAAGAGCTCAATAAATATGATTGAATTGAATTGAATTGAATCATGTTCATATCTGGAATTTATGTACATTATTGTCTGTCTCCAGCTCTAGACAGAAAGTTCCTTGTGGCCAGGGAACATGTCTATCAACTCTGTTTTATTGAAGACCAATTTAAAGTTCCAAATAAATTTCATTACTGACATAAATCAGATATCTTTTTTATTTTAACTTTTTGTCAGTTTTAATATGAAATGTGCTATTGAGCATGGCAACACCTGTCCGCTGGATGTGATTTAAGTTTTCCCAAGCAGCATCAATCAGTGGTCAAACAATGATATTTATTGAGAACTTTGTTCACAGGACTCTACTAAGTGCTTGGGAGAGTACAAAACACTGGAATTGGTAGACATATTCCCTGCCCACAAGGACCTTACAGCCTGGGGTGGGGGGACTGAAATTAATACAAGTAAATTGCAGATAAGCACATAAACTGTCTTGGAACTGAAGTGGGGTAAAATACCTTTGATTGATTGATATCAAATGCTCAAGTACATAGGCAATGCAGAAGGGAGAGGGGGAGTAGGGGAAAATAGAGCTTAATCAGGAAAGGCATCTTGGAAGAGATGTGATGTTAATAAGGCTTTGAAAATGGGGAGAGTGATAGTCAGGTATATTTGGCTGGGAGTGGGCTGGGGGCGGTGAAAATGCCGTATCAGGGGGAGGATGTGGGAAATGGGTCATCGATGAGATTAATGAGATCATCATCATCATCATCAATCGTATTTATTGAGCGCTTACTATGTGCAGAGCACTGTACTAAGCACTTGGGAAGTACAAATTGGCAACATATAGAGACAGTCCCTACCCAACAGTGGGAGCAAGCTGGTGTGAAAGGAGCCAGGTAAGTGGGCTGGGCTCTGGGAAATCAGAGAGGTAAGAGGGGATGACGTGACTGAATGCTTTAAAGCCAATGGTTAGGAATTTCTTTTTGATCAGGAGTTGGATGGATAAGCATTGGAGGTTTTTAAGGAATGGGGAGACATGGATTGAACCTTTTCTCAGAAAAAGGATCCAGGCAGCAGAGTGAAGTATGGATTAGGGTGGGGAAAGGCAGGAGGCACAGAGGTCAGCAAAGAGGCTGATGTAGTAGTAAAAGCAGGCTATGATAACTGCTTATATCAGGCTAGTGGCAGTTTAGATGAAGAGGAAAGGGCAGATTTTAATGATGTGAAGATAGGACTGACAGGATTTGGAGACAGACTGAATATATGGTTTGAATTCATTCATTCATTCAATCATATTTATTGAGCACTTACTGTGTGCAGAGCACTGTACTAAGCGCTTGGGAAGTACAAATCAGCAACATATATAGATGGTCCCTACCCAACAGTGGGCTCACAGTCTAGAAGGGGGAGGCAGACAACAAAGCAAAACATGTAGACAGGTGTCAAAACTGTCAGAATAAATAGAATTATAGCTATATGCACATCATTAATAAAATAGAATAGTAAATATGTACAAGTAAAATAAATAGAGTAATAAGGCTTGCAGGACAGGAGGATAGTGGTGTTGTCTACAATGATGGGAAAGAAAGGGAGAGGACATAGTTTGGGTCAGAAGATGAGGAGTTCTGTTTTAAATGTATATAGTTGAGATTTCGGTAGGACACCCAGGCAGAGAAGCAGTTTAGTGGAAAGAGCGCAGGCCGCGGAATCAGAAGACCTGGGTTGTAATCCTGGCTCTGCCACGTGTGTCTGCTGTGTGACATTGGGGCAGTCACTTAACTTTTGCCTCAGTTACTTCATCTATAACAAAGGGATTAAATCCTATGCCCTTCTACCTAGACTGTGAGCCCCATGTGGGACAAAGACCTTGTCCAACCTGATTAACTGTATATATGTATATCCTGTATATATGTATATATGTTTACATGTATTTATTACTCTATTTATTTATTTATTTTACTTGCACATATTCTATTTATTTTATTTTGTTAATATGTTTTGCTTTGTTCTCTGTCTCCCTGTTCTAGACTGTGAGCCCACTGCTGGGTAGGGACTGTCTCTATATGTTGCCAACTTGTACTTCCCAAGCACTTAGTACAGTGCTCTGCACACAGTAAGTGCTCAATAAATATGATTGAATGAATGAATGAACTTGTACCTACCTATCCCAGTGATAGAACAGTGCTTGACACATAGTAAGAGCTTAATAAATATTGTTATTGTTATTATAATTATTATCATCATCATTTTTATTATTATCTTCATTATGCTGGATTGATGGCACCCAGAAGATACGTTTTTTGGGTCAGGCCCACCTCTCTGGCCTGAATTCCCATTTCTTAGAAACAAGGGCCCTTAAATAAAGGATATACATTTTGCATGTGCAGATGGTCAACTCTTCCATCAAGAGCTATATGGGTAATTCAGTTCACTGTTTGTTATTGTCCTTAAAATCATCAAGAAAATGATATTTATATTCATTGCCACCAGCTAAAAAGTGTCAGACTCCTACACTGCTGCTTGAGGGATTTTAGAGATTTTCTTTTTCCCTTTTTCATTAATATTTAAGCTTAAACTTGGGCAAGCAAAACTGAATACATAACAAATAACCATCAAGATCACTCTTTTCAGGTCAAACAGAATGACAGCATCAATTCACTGCCCTGGAAATTACTGGTGAAACAATTGAGGCTATTTTTACATTTGACCTCCATTTCAAGTTTACTACTAGTTGGGAGACAAAGAAGCCATTCAATTTTAATATGCTGAAACTGGAATAATGTTCCTTTTCTCTGGAAGTGATTATTTGGCATTGACATACAGGATTAGGGGCCTAAAGGATAAAATAAGCCTACGAACAAAGTCATGGAGCAGAAGATTTCAATCAATGGAATTTACTGAGTGCTTACTGTGTGCAAAGCACTGCACTAAGAGCTTAGGAAAGTACAGCATGGGTCAGTGGAAAGAGCCTGGGCTTTGGAGTCAGAGGTCAGGAGTTCAAATTTCGGCTCCTCCAATTGTCAGCTGTGTGACTTTGGGCAAGTCACTTAACTTCTCTGTGCCTCAGTTACCTCATCTGTAAAATGGGGATTAAGACTGTGAGCCCCCCATAGGACAACCTGATCACCTTGTGACCTCCCCAGCGCTTAGAAGAGTGCTTTGCATATAGTAAGCGCTTAGTAAATGCCATCATTATTATTATTATTATTTCACTTCTCTGTGCTCCAACTAACATCTGTAAAATAGGGATTGAGACTGAAAACCCCACGTGGACCAGGGACTATGTCCAACTCAATTTGCTTGTATCCACCCCAGCACTCAGAGTAGTGCCTGGCACACAGAAGAGCTTAACAAATACCACAATTCTTCTTCTTATTATTATTATTATTACTAGCACAACCCAATCACTACAGATGACTCTCAAAGATTTCCTATGATGCTCACTGCCAGTTGAGTTAGAAGAGTTTCCCCAGTGAATTTTAAGCACATTCTCATTCCAACTTTCAGGTCACTCATCTCATCCTGCTTTACTATGGTGGGGATGAGGAAAAGAGTCAGAGAGAGCATCTTTAGGTCTGTTTCAACTGATCATAGCATCAAGTAGTTATCTTAGGATCTTGGGAAATTTCTCAGGGCAGGTAAAATTGCTCAGCAGAGCTAGGGGCCTGATCTACTTATGTGTCAAATGACTTAGTACAAAACCAAGATTTAGAATTTGGGTAGCACCCCATGTCCTTTATCTGTTGCCTCAGTTCCATCTGTTATCATTTGTTTGTAGCTGACACTGTATTTTAATTCAGAGCAAGCCTGTTGAACTGCACTCAAGTTTCCTGTCTAGAAAGACTCTGGCTAAAATCTTGCTGGCAATCATCAATCATCATCATCAATCGTATTTATTGAGTGCTTACTATGTGCTGGAACAGATACTCCAGTCATTTTGACAATCAGTCATCTATCCTCTTCTTCTTGAAGAGGATGATTAGGTGAATTGAAAAAATGGAAATGAAGTCTGGAATGTTTTCTGTTATTCAAAACTTTCAGCAAATCAAAGCCTTAACCTGACTGTCCCCAGAAACAAAAAGTGAAAGACTAGAAATTTGGATTAAAGGTCACGCTTTTTAGGGTTGAGTCTATCTTGTCTGAGATAAAATGTAAAAATCAAAAATTGTGTTCAGAAAATACCAATCTAGTTTCTCTGTAAATGGGGGTGGGCAATGAATGCTAATAGATGAAGACAGGGATAATGATATTCCATATTTTTTCCTGATGGGGCTTTTCCCTACTTGCAAGACATCTTCTTCCTGCTGAGATGATCAGTCTAAATACCTAATATTTTGTCCAATTTAAAACTCCTGATAACTTGAGCTTTATTAGAATAAAGTAGAGCCCTTCTCCAGGTTACCATAGCAAGTTGCCGAGGAATTTACTCCATACATTATTCATTCACGCCAGTTTAGTATAATTATTAATTTCAGCATACTGTGAAGACTGTATAGCACTGCATTGCTCCACACTGATACTGGACCACGTTCCTCTTAAAATAATGATCTGTCACAGACCATCAGAATCTAATAACATCCAGCAAAAGGGGGAAACATTTAATTACTATTAGTAGAATGAAGCATTGATTGACCTAATTGTTAAAAACTGTCAGTGTTCTTCTCTGCACTCGAAATCTGATTGCTAATGCACTTAGAGTTAGCAGGGGTATTTCAATAATCAACTTGTTTGCCAATTCAAGGACAAATTTTGATTTACAGTTTTGAAGGATGTCAATCAGGAAAGCAAATCGGCTCTGCGTTTGAACTATAAAATGATAATTCTGTAATGTCTGTTCTGCTAGTTTAAGCCACTCAGTTTTGAGTTGAGCTGTAGATGGGCCCCTTCCTGAGTATAAAGATTCTATGCTGGACTGTTTCCACCTCTTATCTGGATTTCATTTTGATTTGCAATAAGGCTGAGTTTGAAAGGCCAAATAATCAGAATAATCGAAGGGGAAAAGTATATTTTGACCTTAGTTTTCTGGGTTATTTTAGGCAAAACTTTATCACTTTTTTCATCAGTAGCTGTTGAACATTTACTCAAAGTTTTATAAAAAGAAATTAAGAATTAGATGAGGTCTTGGGCTCAAGATGATTTTACATACAAATCCAGGGGTTATAAAGTGAATCTCAAGAAGGGTAAATGATGGGTCCTTGATGGATATTTGGGGGATAAGGTAGGGATGGTAAGTGGCCCATCCCTCACCATGAGAATTGACAAAAAAAGAACTGCCATCATCCTAAGCTATGATTCTCACCACCCCTTTAAACATGCCAATAATTTTCCATTATTTTTTGTTCTGGACAGAAACTTCTGACAGTTGGCTCAAAGTTGTTCTGTGGTCTCTCCCTTTTACCTATCCACTCAGTTGTCCCACTGCACCCCAGCTCTCTCTCCCTATCTCTCCCTCCTAAGTTAACCTTTTGCCTAGCTCCTAACTCTTCCATTTCCAATCATTGGTTCATAATAATAATAATAATAGCATTTATTAAGCACTTACTATGTGCAAAGCACTGTTCTAAGCACTGGGGAGGTTACAAGGTGATCAGGTTGTCCCGGGGTGGGGGGAGCTCACAGTTTTAATCCCCATTTTACAGATGAGGGAACTGAGGCACAGAGAAGTGAAGTGACTTGCCCAAAGTCACACAGCTGACAAATGGCAGAGCCAGGATTTGAACCCCTGACCTCTGACTCCAAAGCCCGGGCTCTTTCCACTGAGCTATGTTGCTTCTCTACCATGCCTGAAACTCCCCTCCCTTTCATACCCCTCAGGCCACAGATAACACATCTTCAAAAATCCTCCTGTAAACCTACCTCCTCTAGGAGGCATTCCCCCATTAATCCCCTCCCTTCCAGGTTGCATCCAACCAATAGCCACCCTTAGAACTTCTATTCAAATACCTTAGCACTTAATCATATTCTTAATTTATATTGAACTTCACATTTTTATTTTATTTTCCTATTTATTCTTCCATATTCAATCCATCAGTGGCATTTAATTGAGTATTTACTACGTGCAGAACACTGTACTAAGCAGATTGGGAGAGTACAATACAACAGAATTAGCGAACATGTCCCCTGCCCACTGTGAGCTCCTGATATTGGCAGTTGTAGTATTTTTTCTCCCTCTCAGGATCATACCTGGAGTGTTTCCAGTACTTTACCAGTCTCGGCTAGAGGAGAGAGAGTCAAGCAAAGCTATAGCCATTCCATTCCTTGCTTGGGCAGTGGCTAATGGGTAGGAGGCAATCTGCTGTAAGTAAAAACTCACCTGTGCTGGACAGCAGCAGCATGGGAAAGAGTCAAGGGTGGAGACTCAAGTTTACTGTGTGGAAGAAGGCAATGGTAAACCACTTCCCTATTTTTAACCAAGAAAATTCTATGGATACAGTACCGGAATAATTGTAGATGGAGAGTCACTCCCTTGGTGACCTCATTCGCTCCCATGGCTTCAACTATCATCTCTACGCTGATGACACCCAGATCTACATCTCTTCCCCTGCTCTCTCCCCCTCTCTCCAGGCTCGCATCTCTTCCTGCCTTCAGGACATCTCCATCTGGATGTCTGCCCGCCACCTAAAACTCAGCATGTCCAAGACTGAACTCCTTGTCTTCCCTCCCAAACCCTGCCCTCTCCATGACTTTCCCATCTCTGTTGACGGCACTACCATCCTTCCCGTCTCACAAGCCCGCAAACTTGGTGTCATCCTTGACTCCGCTCTCTCATTCACCCCTCACATCCAAGCCATCACCAAAACCTGCTGGTCTCAGGGCCGCAACATCGCCAAGATCCGCCCTTTCCTCTCCATCCAAACTGCTACCCTGCTCGTTCAAGCTCTCATCCTATCCCGTCTGGACTACTGCATCAGCCTTCTCTCTGATCTCCCATCCTCGTGTCTCTCCCCTCTTCAATCCATACTTCATGCTGCTGCCTGGATTGTCTTTGTCCAGAAACACTCTGGGCATGTTACTCCCCTCCTCAAAAATCTCCAGTGGCTACCAATCAATCTGCGCATCAGGCAGAAACTCCTCACCCTGGGCTTCAAGGCTGTCCATCACCTCACCCCCTCCTACCTCACCTCCCTTCTCTCCTTCTACAGCCCACCCCGCACCCTCCGCTCCTCCGCCGCTAATCTCCTCACCGTGCCTCGTTCTCACCTGTCCCGCCATCGACCCCCGGTCCATGTCATCCCCCGGGCCTAGAATGCCCTCCCTCTGCCCATCCGCCAAGCTAGCTCTCTTCCTCCCTTCAAGGCCCTGCTGTGAGCTCACCTCCTCCAGGAGGCCTTCCCAGACTGAGCCCCTTCCTTCCTCTCCCCCTCGTTCCCCTCTCCATCCCCCCCATCTTACCTCCTTCCCTTCCCCACAGCACCTGTATATATGTATATATGTTTGTACATATTTATTACTCTATTTATTTATTTATTTTATTTGTACATGTCTATTCTATTTATTTTATTTTGTTAGTATGTTTGGTTTTGTTCTCTGTCTCCCCCTTTTAGACTGTGAGCCCACTGTTGGGTAGGGACTGTCTCTATATGTTGCCAATTTGTACTTCCCAAGCGCTTAGTACAGTGCTCTGCACATAGTAAGTGCTCAATAAATACGATTGATGATGATGATGATGATATCATTATTATTAGTAGTAATAATAATAATGCTAGCAATAATAATGTTATTTGTTAAGCACTTTCTATGTGCTAAGCCTGTACATACCCATCCTGAGGTAGATGGAAAATAATCAGGTTGGACAGAGTTCCACACAAGACTCACAGTCTAAGAAGGAGGGTGAGCAGATATTTCAATCCCCATTTTATAGATGAAGAAATTGAGGCAGAGAGAAGTTTAGTGACTTGCTGAAGGTCGTACAGGAGGCAAGTAGCAGAGCTAAAATTTGAACCCAGGTCCTCGGACTCCCAGACCTGAACTTTTTCTAAGAGGCTTTAAGTTGTGCTTGGAAGGAAAGGAGGTGTTAGAGGAGATGAAGATTGATGGGATAAGTGATGATGAGAAAAGGGTCAGAGCCAAAAGTGGAAGTAAAAGAGGAAGAAGGTCTTAGAGAGAACACAAGCGGAAAGTGACCTGGCTGAAGTGGAAAGAGCATCTAGGAGACTAGTGAAGAATGTGCATGACAACAAATTTGCACTTGATGTTTTAGAGATGTATGCTGTGTTCAGTTAAATCATTTATATAAACATCATAATTCAAAATCACACAGAAGGGGTACCTTTCTTCTGCACTTACATATGTGCATTCTATCATTTATTTTGGCCACGTCACTCAGTGGGAAGAGCATGGGCTTTAGGAGTCAGAGGTCATGGGTTCTAATGCCGGCTCTGTCACTTGTCAGCTGTGTGACTTTGGGCAAGTCACTTAACTTCTCTGTGCCTCAGTTACCTCATCTGTAAAATGGGGATTAAGACTGTGAGTCCCACGTGGGACAATCTAATCACCTTGTATCCCCCCAGTGCTTAAAACAGTGCTTCACACATAGTAAGGGCTTAACAAATACTGTCATCATTATTATTATTATAGTAAGTGCTTAACAAATACCATTATTATCATAGATTTTTTTAGATATTTGAAAGCTCAAGAAGGGTTTAAAAGATTCATGGACTGTTAGACCCCTGGTGAATTCCTAGGTGGAAATGTTAGGGATGTTAGATCAAACAACAATAACCATGAGAACGGATCTCCAGAATCCTGTTTCTCCTACTACCCATCATGCGATGTCACTGTTGGAGACAGAACATTGAACAGAATGGAATCTGATGTAGCCCTAAAAGACATTCCTTATGATCTTTAATCTGGGGAATGTATCTCTCACCAGCTCAGGATGAATAAATAATTAATTTTAGGGTTAAAAGAAGGTTACCTCACACCTGAAAGTAAGCATGGCAATGTTTCCAAACCCCCACAGTGGTGACTTTGATTTATGGCTTTTCATACAAAGCTAAACAATACGAAATGGAGAAGAAAAACATCATGCAGCTTGCAAATGTCAGATTACATGTCTAAGGCTAGGATCTTGTCTACCAACTCTGTTGCACTGTATTCTCCAAGCACTTAGTACAGTGCTCTGCATAGAGTAGTTGCTCAATAAATACCATTGATTGAATATCACTTATTGATTAAGGCCACCACTAAGGACTAAGGTACCTGTACTTGTGGAGGTGACAATTCCCTGACACAATTAATCGAGCTGCACAACTTGCTATGCTATATTTCTTGGTCTACGATTTTAGAATTCTGAATTCAGTATTCATATAAAAAGAGTTCAACCCTTAAATGTATTCATCTCAGAATTTATTCATAGAAAACTCGTGTTTTATTTCTGTTCTCTAAGAACTCATGACCCAAATAGTGAAGCCTAAATTGGATGTCAGGTGAAGACCCTAACAATAATTTGTTGTTGAGTGTGGGGAGCAGGTCATTGTACAGGCATTTCCACTTTATTTTTTTCCTTCATGAGTGGGAAGGGGACCATCTCATATCTTTTGTCCTCCTCAGTTCTCCCCCTTTTTTTTCCTGCCCAGGGCTATGGGCGCGGTGATGCTCTGTGTCAGAGCTGAACCTCTATGTGACAATTGTGCAGATCAGTGGACAGTGGGGTCAGGGTTCAGTGTCAGGTCCAAAGAACAGTAAAACGGAAATATCTGCTTTTTCACAGCTAAACTACCATGCAGCCTTTCCCTGGAGAAAGCCTATTCTTACTCGTCCTCCCAAAAAGCAAATGTGCCTTTTGCTACAGGCTCAGAACATGCACATCCATCTGAAAATGTGTGCCAAAAAAAAATACATTTGCTTTTCAGATTGTGCCACCTGAGAGACATCCATTTGGAGCATCAGTGTGCCAGAAAGCAGGTTTTGTTTGAAAAATATTTGCCAGGGTGGATGTTGCCTTTATAGATTTTATGTTAATGTTTGGCAGAGAAGCATTTCATCACTGCGGTTCCCCAGGTAGCTTTGTGAAAAGTATCTGTGCGTCTCATGAGGGCCTTCCTCTGAGGGAAAGAAATCCATGATTTTTATAATCCAATATTCAAGCGAATATCATTTCATTCCCAAAAGGATCTCGGGAGGAGCCAGCACGTGCCAGTGAGAAGCAAACATGATTGCAAACTAATAGCATCCGCAATCCAAGTAATCCTTAAAAAATGCCCTTTAAATGCTAATAAATGAGTTAATCCTTTCCCATGGCATGAGATCATGCTCTCTGCCAGGCAGCAAATGCTCAGTAAAAGAAAGATCACTTGCCTTCGGGAAAGGCAAGCAATATGGGAAAAGAACAAGAGGAGGGAGTGGGGGAGGAGGATGGAGAGAGGGAGGAGGAAGGTGGGGGAAGGAGAAAGAAGAGGGCTAGGAGGAGGGGAAAGAAGGGAGAGGTTGAGAAGGAGGAGGAAGAAAAACTGGAAAAAGATAAGGGAGAGGGAGAGAGAGAAGGGAGCAGGAACCTTTTGAAGGAAGCATTGCCCACGGAAACTCATCCTGTTTATCCTAACCTTTGGGAATGTCCCAGTTTGAGCCATTTGAAGCAGCCTTCCCCAAAATCTTGGGAATGGACTTGGGGAAGCATTTCACTTCTCCCAAGGAAATGACTGAGGTTGAATTCACGGACTTTTACCTTAAATTTTGGAATATTAACATGTCCTGCTCTTGGAAGAAGAGAGGCCTAGTACGAAAAGCACAAATCTGGGACCAGAAGATTTAGGTTATAATCCCAGTGCTGCCACTTGCCTGCTGTGCAAACTTGGGCAAGCCATTTAGCAGCTCTGTATCTCAGTTTCCTCAACTATAGAATGGGAATTCAAGTGCTTGGCATAAGCATATAAGTGCTTAACAAATACCATAATTATTAAAATTATTACCTGGTCTCCATCCTATTTAGACTGTGAGCCCAGTGTGGGACAGGGATTGTACATGGCCCAATTAATTTATACCAACCCCAGCCCTTAGGATATACAGTAAACCCTTAACAGTTGATGTAAAAAAGAAAACAAAAAAACCCAGCTTTTACAATCTAAAATTCCTTCTGACCAGTGACATGAGTTACCCCTATTTGTTTCTTCCTAGGGAATAATACAACATTTCCTATTTAACAAGCTACTTCAGTAGCTAAACGGCTATTTTTCTAGGGTTACAAGTCTCCTTCTGTTCTGGTTAGAGATACCTGTTTTGCCAGTCTAAATGATGTTGACTGCTAAGTTGGATTTCAGTGACTGGGGAAATTGATATTTGTTTCCAGATGCTTGACTCTACTTACTTGTTTTCAGGAGTGCCCCGGATCAGTGCATCCAGTCATCAGAATCTCCAAGTTTTATGACTATTGTGTTTATTTTATGCTGTCTGAATTTTAGTTGCTTAATATCATTACAATTTTACCCACCGTATCCGGAGCGTCTCAGTATGAGGGAATCATTATGGATATTGCTTTTGCCATTTTGTTCCAAGTGTAATTACCTTGAGCTCTAGAAATGCATGACGGCACTTTTTTAATTCACATACTATGCTTTGTCCACCCCTATGTTTTACAAAGCTATCCTTAAAGATGGCTCTAATGTAACCATCAGCCTAGAAGTTAGGTGAGAACAGGTTGTATTCCTACTTACATCCCTAGTTTTCCGAGTCATCTACACACAGTCCCTAAATTTCTTGGTATTTCAGTCGCCTCTCCAAGGTACCTTATCAATCAGTCAGTAGTCGTATTTGAAGTCTGCAGTGTACAGGGCACTGAACCTAGCACTTGGGAGAGTACAATAGAAGCAGAAGATATGGTCTAGGCCCTTGAGAAGCTTATGATTACAAGCTTACGGTGGGAGAGACAAGTAAACATAAATAATAATAATAATAATAATAATAATAATAATAATAGCATGTATTTAGCACTCACTATATGCAAAGCACTGTTCTAAATGCTGGGGGGGTTACAAGGTGATCAGGTTGTCCCACAGGGGACTCACAGGCTTAATCCCCATTTTACAGTTGAGGTAACTGAGGCACAGAGAAGTGAAGTGACTTGCCGAAAGTCACACAGCTGACAATTGGCAGACCAGGGATTTGAACCCATGACCTCTGACTCCAAAGCCTGGGCTGTTTCCACTGAGCCACGCTCCTTCTCATGGTATATTAAAATGGTACACGTGGTATATGTAAATGGTATACAAACACTTAATCAAGGAGGAAAACTATAATTGAAACTGTAATAGAGTATAGAAAATTGAACAAGCGAAGTATACAAAATTGATAGACACATAAGTCTAAAGATGGCTATTTGGGATGATTCAATCTGGCATGCTGTGTAGGGGGTGGGTGGATTATTTGGAGAATGCAGCACTTTGTAGAGTACTTGGCACTTGGAGCTTAACAAATACCATTCAAAAATGCATAAGCAGAGGATAAGGGAGCAGTTTCTCTCATTTGGTCAAACCTGTTCTGCTTGTAGGTGACTTTGATCCCCAGCCACTGAAGGATGGAACAGCTGGAGCATATCAAAGTGCTTAGTACAGTGCTAAGCGCTTAGTACAGTGATCTGCACACAGTAAGCGCTCAAGAAATACGATTGAATATCACAGCAGGGCTGTGGCGGGGTGGGATAAGAATTTCAGATGGTCGCATTGCAGCTGCCATCTTTTCTACCTCCTGCAGCTTCCTTTGTATCACAAGGAAGTTGTTTAATCCCTGGTACCCTCGATCATCCATTCAACAGATTTATTGCCCCATCCAACACACCAGAATTGGTGAAGAACAGGAATTAGCTTCAAGTGTTTGAAAACACAAATGTCTGCACTTTTCCACCATTCATTCATTCATTCAATTCATTCAATCGTATTTATTGAGAGCTTACTGTGTGCAGAGCACTGTACTAAGTTCTTGGGAAGTACAAGTTGGCAACACCAGATGTTATGGCATCTTGATTTAAGTCGACTGATGGTTATTACTGAACACTTACTTTGTTCAGGCATGGTACTAAGCTCTTGGGAGAGTACAGTACAATGGAATTGGCAAACACGTTGCCTGACTACAGTGAGCTTACAGTCTAGAGAGGGGCTTAGGGTCTAGAGTCTACAGTCTAACAGCACCAAGCACCTTTAACCTACTGGGTGTGAAAATCAATCCAATCCAAATCCAAAGGATAATGATAATAATTATGGTATTTGTTAAGTGCTTACTATGTGCCAGGCACTATACTAAGTGATGGGGTGAATACAAGCAAGTTGGGTTGCTGTCCCACATGGGGCTCACAGTCTCAATCCCTATTTTACAGATGAGGTAACTGAGGCCCAGAGAAGTAAACTGAGTTGCCCAAGGTCACACAGCAGAGAAGTGGGATGAAGGAGAGCCCAACTCTGCAGATGAACTAGATGGCCTAATGTCTCATTTTTCTTGAAATTCAAAAATGCACCCATCTAGCCATTTGAGGATGCTGGGAAGATCTGTCGGAATACAAATATCTTGCCTTCACTGTTCTGGCATTTCATTTAAATTGCTATCAGTATGCATTTTGCAAGGAGCTGATTGAGTTTCACTTATTATTTGATTAACAATCCCAGGAAGCTATAAATGTATAACACATATTCCCAATGATGATAATTGGGCCCAATTTAAATACAAGATGAATATTAATAGGATGACTTTTTTTTTTTCAAAACCCATCCTTATTTTACTCCCTGCATTCAGGTCAGTGGTTCTTAAAGCAAGATGCAAAGAGTCCTGACTGACTTCAACAGTCTTATCTTCCTTAAAATTATGCATGAAATCTATAGCTCTCCTGTGAGACTCTCTAGAATAAATTGCATTAATTCTTATATTTGCTGAAACTAACATCCTTTTGCTATGCCACACGCATCCAATTATGTGAAATGGGAATGCTTTAAAATATCACATTCTGGCATGGAGATTTTTAAGAACCATTGGGGGATGTGAGTTTGCCTTTAATAATAAACCCAAAATTGTGTCTACTGTGTCTCTCCAGTGAAAACAAAGTTTCTAAATGGCTATGAGAAACCGTATTATCATATGGCTGGTATCTGTCAAATGCAGAACCATTCTGTCAAGCAGGAGTAAGGAGAGAGAGGAGGATAAAGACAATTTGTTCAAAGGTGAGAGCCCCCCCTTTTAATTTTTTTTCTAAAGACAACAATAAAAAAGTATTTTATTTTCCCATTTCTTTCTCCCCAGGCTTTCTACAATGTAGACACTCCGTGTTGTCAACCTTGAACATTAGAGCTATGATTACCTTAAAAAAATTGCACTTGTCAGAATTTCTTCTCAGCTTGTAAAACCCATCTTTGTTCTGTCTTGTGTCATGCTTTTATTCCTGTACAACATACCGTGGAGAGTGGCTCAACCAAAAACAGACAACATCAATGTCTTTCCCACCAAGCCAACTGCTGCTCAAAACTTTCCACTTTATTTTCCGTGTTTTGGCTTGCTTCTCAGTGGATGAAAAGCAAAATTTAGCTTCTAAATCCCCCAAAGCTAGGGAGTTTCCCCCATTGAATAGCTCTGGGATGGTGACTGGGACAGTAACAGGGAGGAAGCATTATACAAATCCAGAAAGTGAAATGGGGATAGAAACCAATTATTCAATCGTATGAAGCAAAGATTTGTTTTGAGAGCAGGGGCAGAAAGTGGTGAGGTGTTTTTAAAGAGAATGGGGACTGGGGAGAAACAAGTTTTTAAGGAGTTTGTAAGTCTGAAAACCAAGATTTGGGGGATGACTTGTCCAGATTGGAAACTCAGCTCTTGTCCAAGACCTGTGATGAGCACATCTGGGAGTCCAGCACTAAAAAGGCTCCATGGACTTGGCACCTATAGGTCACAGAAATGTGGTCTACAGGAAAGAGCATGGGTTGGGAATCAGAAGACCTGGGTTTCAACCCTAACTCTGCCACTTGTCTGCTTGTCACAACTTCTCTAGGCCTCAGTTCCTTCATTGATAAAGTGGAGTATTGACTCCACTTTTTCTCTCTCCTACTTGGAGAGCCCCAAGTGAGACAGAGATTGTTTCCTGCCTGATAAACTTGTACCCATCCCAGCGCTTAACAGTGCTTGGTGTATCGTAAGTGTGCAACAAATACCACAATTATTACTTTTATTATTATTACAAAACACTGTTTGTTGTGGCAGTATGGAAGGGAGAAACCCATTTCCAGTTTTGAATTTGACAGCTATGGATTCAGCTGCTTACTTTTTGGGTGAAGGGTGGGGAGAGTCTTGGATGATTCAATCAATTGCATTTATTGAGCACTTACTGTGTGCAGAGCACCTAAGTGCTTGGGAGAGTAGAGTATAACAGAGTTGGGAGACACACTCCAAGCCCATAATGAGCTTACAGTCTAGAAGGAATAAAATTGCTCAGCAGAGACATTGGAGATACACCCACCTTGTCCAGCAAGGCACTAAAGACAGGACATATTTACTTCTACTTAATATCAACCCTGTGACACAGGAGGGAGAAACCCAGTGACTCCAAATAAAAAGTACTGGGAAAGTTAACTTTTCTGTGGCCATAATTAGCCTATAAATTTCAAAGTCTACTAAACAAGAAACTATACTATACTATTAAGTTCCTATGCTGTTACATATTGGTGACTGCAATCACCCTTGGACTCCAGTGTGGGAATCACTCTTTTCTAGATAAAAAAGGTCCACCTATAGTTATGTTATGAACTCATAAAGAAACAAAAACCAAAGCAGAATGCGCGTTCAAGTTATGCACTTCCTTTACTTAAGATAAAAAGAGTAGACTGGAAGAGACAAACCTGAAGTGTTAATCAGTCAACTTCCAAGCCAATCAGAAGTCATGGAGAAGATCATTAGGCCATAAACCCAATCTTTTACCATCAAGCTAAAAGCTTCAGGCTTCTCTGAGTTGGTAACTAATTGTTACGACCATATACTCTATTTCATCAAATCTTCTCATCTTGCTATTAAGTGGAGGAGGATATTTTTGCATTGTTATAAAATTCAGATTTTGGAATCTTTTTTGTAAATTAGGATTGGGAGCGTTACCAGAATAGTTAATACTAGAAGAGAAAACATCTTCATTAGTAAAGGATAAAGAGAGGGTTTTTTTAAAAAACCTTAATCCTGTAATTCAATCTACTTTTCCTCTCATCCCAATCTTGTTATACCCAGACCAAAAAATCAAAAGCCCTGTACCTTCTCTGCACATCCTTCAGACTGACTGCAGAGCCTTGGATTAAATGAAAGGATGTCCACTTTCAGAGACATAGTTGTGAATATATTTTTGAGGAAATGTTTTTCTAATATTTTTCTAACATTTCTAACATCTAGAAAAATGTTTCTAATAAAGTGTTCTGGTAGAAGTGTGAATCTGTGCAAAGTGGGGCTTAGGGAACCTCATCTTTTCTCACCCTGTTCCTATGATCACAAAGGAGTTTGGGTGGATGACCTAGTTTTTAACAAAAACAACATGGTTAACACAACTTTGCATTTGCTCCATGCAGATTTCTTGCTCTGTAATGGAGAGAGAGTCTTTTGCTCTTTCTTCCTTTCTACATGGACTGCAGGAATTCTTTCTTCTCAGAATTACTGTGTGCCTTTCAATTTTGAATGCACGATTGTGAATGTACACAGTACTCTTGTGACAGAGGTCAGAATTCCAACTCTTACCCATGATGTCCCTATGAACATAGAGAAAATATTATGGGGTATGAAATAGTCTTATTTAGTATTGTGGGGACTATTTGGGTGCCTCATCTGTATTGTAGTCTACTTGCTTTAAATAAGTTCAGGCAGTTAAGGTAAAATGTCTTAGTCCTTTTCCCTGTGCTTATTTTCTCAGTTTTAGCAAAACGTCAAATGGGTTTTGTGGTACACCGTCACTGTTACCACATTACCCAACAGCATTTAAAGACTGTCAGATTATCTACTTCCACGATCCTTTGACCTGGAAGCCTCATTTTTTAACCTCTTTTGTTGGTCCACCTATTTCAGAGATACCTCTAGACTGTGAGCCCGCTGTTGGGTAGGGACCGTCTCTATATGTTGCCGACCTGTACTTCCCAAGCACTTAGTACAGTGCTCTGCACACAGTAAGTGCTCAATAAATACAATTGAATGAATGAATACCTGACTTTTCAGCTGATTTCCATTTGATAATTAGCAACATAAACTGAATCACTCATCCAACCCTGCTACTGATGGGACCATGACAGGCTTGTCGGCTGCCCTTCTGTGCCCATCTGCCCCGCACTCCTCTTCCATTTAGAAGCAGCATGGCCTAGTGGATAGAGCACTCGTCTGGGAGTCAGAAGGACGTGGGTTCTAATCCCAGCTCTGCCAAATGTCAGCTGTGTGACCTTAGGCAAGTCACTTCACTTCTCTGGTCCTCAGTTACCTCATCTGTAAAATGGAGATTAAGCTGTGCACCCCTCATGAGACTTTCCAAGCGCTTAGTACAGTGCTCTGCACATAGTAAGCACTCAATAAATACGATTGATGATGATGATGATGATGGGACATGGGATGTGTCTAGCCTGATTAGCTTGTACCTATCCCGGCACTTAGAACAGTGTCTGGCACATTCTAAGTGCTTAACAAATACCATCATCATCATTTGCTAATTATTCCTGGGACTCCTGGGTACCCAGCTCAGGCTAGTGAAGTGAGTGACATGCCGAGTATCAAAAGGAAGGGGATGCTTTCAGTCAATCATCCAATCGTCTTTATTGAGCTCTTAGTGTGTGCAGAGTACTGTACTGAGCACCTGGGGAAAGCACAGTAGAGTTGGTCAACATGATCTGTGCCCACAAAGAGCAAATTGAAACCAGGTGCAGCTGACTCTCAGTTTTTTGAGCAGCCAATACAAGGGGACGACGCTGAACAGCCTAGGTGAAGAGAAGGGGGCTGGAAGAGTGTGAACCCTAGCACAGGGGCTGTTCAGAAGAGATTATCCACCCAGAGACCATTATTATGAGATATTGGATACCCGAGAGCTGATCTTCACAGCCGCTTCCCTTTTTTTGCTGTTTGTCTTTTTTTTTATGATGACTATCTCAGTGTTATTCCTCAGCTGTTGAAAATGAATGTCAGAAACCAGAATCCTTTGCTTTATTTATGCCTCTGCTGGTGCCAATCAATACCCACAGAATTCCCAGTGCCCTGTCGCTGCACTTCAACCCTGACTTGTTGAGACTCTTCCTTAATTGACTCCAGCAAAGCAAATCCAATTTCTACCCACTCGGTCCTTATACATATCTACGAAGACAGCTAAATTTAAACTATTTCTGCTCAATTTTGCAGTGCTGACTCTTGACATACCAGACAGAATGAGATCACCGGAATTTGTTTTATATCTTATTTTAAGACCATTTAATTGGAATGATTTTCTGCCATTGTTTCTGGATGGTATTAAAGCAATATCCTAGAGGTGAAAAACAAATACATTATTCTATTCCATCATCCACTCGCTCTCCGAAAACCACCTTCTTTACTTTGGCTGCCTGATCTGATTTATATCCGAGACGTAAGTGTCAATAACTTGGTTTTGATGGGCGCAATTCTGCCAGGAAAATGGATATAGTTCAACATTAGGCTATAAAGAGGGGTATGAAGTGTAATTCAGATGGGCTTCATGACACTTGTCCCTCATATGACACACATTGTTTTCATTTCCAATTTCACTTCAACAAGCTGAAAGAACGGTTTCCAATCTATCCCAGCTCATAAAAATAGACCTGTGTTTAATTCTTCAACACCTAAAATTATCCCTTGGATATTGTCAACCAATCAACCAAGGAAAACGGTCCCTAGTACAAATAATAGAAATCTTCTAGGTATCGAGATGGCTAAAATATTGCCATTTCTTTGTTTTTAATCGCCTCACTCGAAATACCGCGGAAAAGTAAATACGGTGATAATAGAGGGATAACGTGGTTTCTCGCTATCTTTTTTGTAGTAAATTGTGTAGTTTTGCTGGTAATATTGCTGCAATTTGTGGAGATGTTTTGTAAAAGGAAACCACTAATCTCATTCCTTCTTCCTCAGATCCAGAGGAAAGGCTTTTTGGTGAGAACAATGAGCTCCGTCCTACTTGGTTATATACAAGAATACCAAATGACAGGCATTGGTTTTGTTTGAATGGTTTTATGTCTGCTCGAGTCACCAAATAATGGAGCACAGAGGTCTATGTTCTAACTCTGATCTGGCTTCTGCTCATTCTCCCCCAACGATAACAGCAAATCAGAACATAAATGCTAGTGCTTTGAGGCAAGGCAACATTTCAGATCATTAGTTGCTTAAATTCTGGACACTTGGACATTTTCTGGTAGAAATTATTGATCATATCAATTTGTACTAGGGTTCCGTGGACTTAATGCCCCTTTGGGATTGGAGCACCCCCCTTAAGGACCTAAATGTACACTGTATTTTGAAACCAAGTTTCATCGAGAGTGAGAATTTTGGAAGCCTTTTATAAAAATCCCATTGCTGTAATGGATTGTGGAGGTAGGATTTAATTGCCTTAAATACATTTGGTTTGGGAAAATCTCCAGCTCTGCCTTCTCTCTTCATTAGAAGTGATATTACCTTTGATTATAACTGTTCAAAATGGACTAGTTGTGTCTAATAAAATTAATTGATCCAAATCTGACCACAAAACTACCCCAAGGGCCAGATTTTGTTATGAACAGTAATCCTGGCACTTTTATTGATTTTTATCATTTCAGCCTAATTTCTACTTATGGCTATATGCCCCCTTTCAGGGGAGTGTCAAGTCAAGACATGCAAGACTAGGCAGGGTTGCTATTTGTCTGCCTAACACAGGGAGAGGGAATTTTAGACTCTATCCTCTTCACCCAGTAATTTAAGGCTGTTTCGTGTTCTCTCTAGCCTACGTACAGAGGGAAGATAGGGATATATGGTTGAAAGTGGAATTCTCCCAACTGTCCAAGAAGAATAATGAAATTTTCTGAGAAAGTTGTGATAGCTGAGACCATTCACTTCCTCTTACTAGAGAACACCAGGCCACAATATCAGAAAGGAAGGCTTTTGGATTTATACTTTATTCCCTTGCATTTATACCACTTATCCAGGTAAACTGACCTACTGTTTTGGCTCTAATATTTGTTGCTTGGCCTTTTCTCTCCCATGGCCTCTTTGTGGCCATTTCAATCAACCAACCAATCAATTATTGAACATTTATTGAACATTTAATATTGTGTGCACTGCACAGTACTAAGCATTTGAGCAAAGTACCAAAAACATGTACTTATAGCTCAGTAACTATGTGTTTATCTGTTTTCTTTGTTAAATACTTATTCTATATTTTGTTTTATATTTGGCATTTAATTTTTATCTTTTAACTATTCTATAATATGCAACTGCCTGTTTTCTCCATTAGATTATAAGATTCTCAGGGACAGGGATTGTATCTTTTGAATTCCCATTTACATATGAGGGAATGGAGGAACAGAGAAGCTAAGTGTCTTGCTCAAAGGTCACCCAGCAGGCAAATAGAAGAGCTGGGATTAGAACCCAAGTCATCTGCCACTAAGGCCCATGATCTTTCCACTAGGCAATGCTGTTTCCTTAATGTAAACAATAATCAATCCATCAGTGGTATTTATTGAGTGCTTACTCTGTGCAGAGCACAGTACTAAGTGCTTGGGAGAGTACAATACAACAAAATTCGCAGACATGTTTCCTGCCCACAACAAATTTATAGTCTAGAGAGAGGAAATAAATGCTGTTGCTGGTAATACTGATGCAGGACAGGCTGTCAGAAGAGAAAGGAGTAATCATAAAATCATTATTTTTTCTTCTTATTAGGAAAAATCTATGTTTTTTGAAGAGGATTTGAAATTAAGAACAAATGATATTTCTGGGTGGATTTCAGTTTCCCATTCATCCCTTTATCCCATTAGTAAAAATTCTTTCAGGTTGGTATTCTGTGTTATCTCTTCCACTCCTCACCTGCCCAGCTTTCTTTCTGTAGTGTACTTATACATTTTATTTGCAAATCTAGTAATGGATGGCATCAGTGACTAAGACTGAAAAAAACACAGAGGAACTTTTCTCAAAATATTTTTCAAAATGATTTAGAGAGAAGCAGCGTGACTCAGTGGAAAGAGCCCGGGCTTTGGAGTCAGAAGTCATGGGTTCGAATTCCAGCTCTGCCAATTGTCAGCTGTGTGACTTTGGGCAAATCACTTAACTTCTCTGGGCCTCAGTTACCTCATCTGTAAAATGGG
Source organism: Tachyglossus aculeatus (assembly GCF_015852505.1). Lineage (NCBI taxonomy): Eukaryota > Metazoa > Chordata > Mammalia > Monotremata > Tachyglossidae > Tachyglossus > Tachyglossus aculeatus. The sequence continues at coordinate 17,051,937 of NC_052101.1, read as the reverse complement.
GATGAAGACTGTGAGGCCCCTGTGGGACAACCTGATCACTTTGTAACCTCCCCAATGCTTAGAACAGTGCTTTGCACATAGTAAGTGCTTAACAAATGCCATTATTATTATTATTATTTGGAAGCAAGAGTTAGTTATTATAGCTGGCGGGGGTCGGGGGCAGCATTTGTTAAATGCTTACTATGCGCCAGGCACTGTACTAAATGCTAGGATAGATACAAGCTTATCAGTTTGGACAAAATCTCTGTCCCACATGGGGCTCACAGAAAAGTTAAATGACTTCCCCAAGAGGACACAGCAGTCAAGTGGCAGAGCCAGGATTAGTACCCTGGTCCTTCTGACTCACAAGCCCATGCTTTATCCACTAGGCCATGCTACTTCCCGAATTATTGTTGCAGTTTTTCCCCAATTTCTTCCATTTGCTTGCTATGTGACTTTGGGCAACTTCTCTATGCCTCAGTTTCTTTAACTGTAAAATGGGGATTAAATCCTACTCCCTCCTACTTATACTGTGAGCTCCATGGGGGACAGGGTCTGTCTCTGACCTAACTTGTATCTGCCCCAGTGCTTAGAGCAGTGCTTTCCACTTAGTAAGCACTTTACAAATACCACAATAATAATAATTTCAATAAATGGCTGTTACAGTCTCATTAGAATCTTAGCTAATCAGATTCTGAACTTGAACTTGGACTTCCAGAAGCAGAGCAGAAGTACTCTACAGACCAGTTTTATTTCAGTGAGCGGCTATGCCTTGCATTTTGGGGCATAGATCATGTTTATTAACTCTCTTGTGCTTTCCAAGCACTTAGTACAGTGCTCTGCAGACAGGAGGTGCTCAGTAAAAGCTGTTGGTTAATAGGGTGAAGTCACACCTAAAGGTTCAAAAACTTCCTCAGTCCCTGACAAGGCAATATACTTTCTCTCTCTCGCAGTGTAATTCTGATTAAAGCAATAGGACTAAAGCCCATCCTTTGTAGTCTCTAAGTACAAGGTTTGATTGGCACATTTTCAGTATCACCGGTTGAACCCATGTTTCATGCTTTGTATATAGACTGTGAGCCCGTTGTTGGGTAGGGACCATCTCTGTATGTTTCCGACTTGTACTTCCCAAGCGCTTAGTACAGTGCTCTGCACGCAATAAGCGTTCAATAAATACGATTGAATGAATGAATGAATGAGGTGCACAAACACTGACATTTTTAATTTCTGGATGGGTTGAAACTAGGAATGAGAAGAGGGATAGCAAAAATTAGGTATTAAGAAATGTCTTCCTTGCCATGTTCCGCTTACTCCACGGTTAATGATGGGATCTGTTTACTTTTAAAGTAATGTGGAACTTTGAAATATTTTTGTTTTGCCATTGAAACCCAAACTCCCAATTCTTTCTATTTCCTTTCCAAGTGGCTGAAAGAGCATTAAAGGTGATTGGTTTCTTCTCATGGCTCCTTCCCTAATTCTCGGTGGCAGCTAAAAATCTCCAGAGAATCAACTCAGAGATTCTGCCCTCAAGATTTAGGCCATTATGTTATCCAGCTAATTCAGGAAACTCCACATCCCCACAACGACTGCAATGGCCTACATTGTTATTGCTTGCACAGTGCAGAAGTGAGGGATCAAGATATCTATCATTCTTGCAGGGGATCAAGAGACCATTGTTGCATTCACAGATGTTGGGGTTACCCAGGTGTGAGCCAGCACCTTGGACCTATGACTAAACTGAAATGCAAACCAAACCTTGGTTTCACAGACTCCGTCCTCTCCTGATTCTCCTCTTATTTCTCTGGTCATTCATTCTCTGTCTCCTTTGCGGGCTCCTCCTCCCCCTCCCATTCCCTTACTGTAGGGGTTTCTCAAGGGGTTTCTCAAGGGGTTCTGTTCTCTATTTATACTCACTCCCTTGGTGAACTCATTCGCTCCCATGGCTTCAACTATCATCTCGACGCTGATGACACCCAAATCTACATCTCTGCCCCTGCTCTCTCTCTCTCCCTCCAGGCTCATATCTCCTCCTGCCTTCAGGACATCTGGGCTGGAGCAGGAATTCCTACCTGTATGTTTTTAGTCTTAGTGACTAGCATGGCCTAGTGGAAAGAGTACGGGCCTGGACGTCAGAGGACGTGGGTTCTAATCCTGGCTCTGCCACATGTCTGCTGTGTGACCTTAGGCACGTCACTTCACTTCTCTGTGCCTCAGTTACCTCATCTGTAAAATGGGGATGAAGACTGAAATCCCCATGTGGGACAGGGACTGTATCCAACATGATTACCTTGTATCCACTCCAGTGCTTATAACAGTGCTTGGCACGTAGTACCAGTTATTATTATTAATCAATCAATCAATCAATCAATCGTATTTATTGAGCACTTACTGTGTGCAGAGCACTGTACTAAGTGCTTGGGAAGTACAAGTTGGCAACATATAGAGACAGTCCCTACCCAACAGTGGACTCACAGTCTAAAAGGGGGAGACAGAGATTATTATTATTATTATTGTTATTATTATTATTATTATTATTACCTAAGGTGTGGTAGGAGCTAAAGGCAGCTAAAGGTAGGGGAGGAATTGAGGCATAGCAATGGTAGAGGGATTTGAAGTTAAAGTATTCATCCCAAGACAAGTCAGCTTGTGCTGACTTTATAATATGATCCAGCTACAATAATCTGGCCCTTGAATGATATTCTGCCCAGTGGCACGGATGGCATTAAAAGTTCTCCATGGGTAGCACTCACAAAAATTCCCCAAACATAAGGGCAGAGATTGTGTCTACCGACTCGATTGTCCTCTCCCAAGCACTTAGTACAGTGTTCTGCACAGTGAGGCACCAAGAAAAAGCACTGATTAACTAATAGACAAATACATTGCCTAGTTCACCTTTGTACATTCTTCAATTGATGACATCTGAGCAACATAACAGGACAGAGTGATATTGCTTTAAAACTAGCTCTAGGAGAAATGTTCAAATATGCTTTAGGATTTTTAGAATTCATTTCTCTATTCCAAATTTTGAAGCAGACTTTTGGAGCATGGACTATCTGTTCTCTAGAGACTTAATTGTCATGTATATATTAATATATGCAAATACAATAGCCCCAATTCTTCCAAAGGTTATATTCTTCTAATTAGAACCAAGCAATTAGCTCTAAAAGTTTCCTTATCCAGAAGCATTGCTCTTCACCAGCCTTACATTTCTTCTGTTTCCTTTTCCAGGGTATGGAATCATTTAAAAAAACGCTGGCATCTACATTTTATTCTGCCATAAATTTCTCCCTATTTAACACACATCATTTCAAATAGTGGCACTCTGAGATTTTATGGCTGTCTAATATGAACATGAACGTAGTTCCAGTGTGAGAATGAACTGAACTGTGTTCTGTCATTTTGACACCTTAAATCCCAAATTGCTGATGAATGTAAATGGGGGATCAGTGATAACTGAGTCTTCTAGCTTCATCTTCCTTTGTAACTCACTGGGTGTAAAAACTGTGTGATACAGAATGCTCATAAATCAATGTGGGGTTTGCAGAAATGATTTTGATTCTTTGACAATTAACTCAAGCTAAAATGAACTTGATCCCACATTCTCAAAACATTCTCATGGTTTATTTTAAAAATTTAACAATGAAGGGTTAAACATATCTGATTTTTAACCCACTGGCTTTTATGGTCCCCCTGCTCCCAAGGGCATTAGTAATGTCACCTCTCTGGATTCATCCACAGCTTCAAAGAAAGAGCAGACACCCTGGGAATCAGAGGAACTTGCTTTTAATCCAAGTTCTGCCACTTTACACTGTGTCACCTTGGGCAAATCACTTAAGTACTCTGTGCCTCAATTTCCTCATCTGTAAAATGGGGATTCAGACCTATTCTCCCTCCTGCTTAAACTGTGAACCCCATGTGGGACAGGGACTGCGTCTGGGCTGATTAACTTGTATCCTCCCCAGTGCTTACTTAGTACAGTATTTGGCACATGATAAGCATTTAACAAAAACAACTTTTATCACCTCTGCCACCTCAGTCCATCCAGTACTCTCTATCCAGGCTGAAGGGAGAAATGTTGTGGCAGATCTAAGAGCTGTTCCCTATTGGTAGTTTATTTGGACAAGAAGAATAGGTACGCCCACTCTTCCCCTTCAGAGGAGCTGTTAAAGCCATGGAGGGCAAGAGATTGATGGTTGGGAGAAAACTTTGGAGTGCCCAGTGATTGACATCCTCTAGGTCTTTAAGCTCTTTGTGGTCCGGGAACATGTCTTCCAACTTACTCTTTGCCAGGCACTGTACTAAGCACTAGAGTAGACACAAGTTAATCAGGTTAGACATAGTCCCTGCCCCACATGGGACTCCCAGTCATAATCCCCAAAACTGCTCTGTGCTGGGCAGCAGCTGCATGGGAAAGAGTCGAGGGCAGAGACTCAAGTTCACTGTGCAGAAGGAGGCAATGGTAAACTACTTCCATCTTTTTACCAAGAAAACTCTCTGGATACGTTACCAGAATGATTGCAGATGGAGAGTGGGGCATTCTGAGAGAGATGTGCCCATGGAGTCACTATGTGTCGGAAATGACTCGACAGCATAGGACAAGACAACTGAGGCACAGAGAAGTGAAGTGACTTGCCCAAGGTAATGCAGCAGACAAGAAGCGGAGCTGGAGCTGGGATAAGACACCAGGTCCTTCTGACTCCCAGCCCATGCTCTAGCCACCAGGCCAAGCTACTTCTCAGCTTTTCTGTATTGTACTCTCCCAAGTGCTTAGTATAGTACTCTGCACACAGTAAGTGCCCAATAAATACCACTGATTGATATTTTGCATTCATAAAGATAGTTAGAGCCTCCTTACATCACAAAAGGGAGTTCCTTTACACTCTGATCAATCCCTCCCCATATAGAATGGGGTTCAGGCAATTCTTATAGGTAAATGCTGGATGTAAGATCATTTTATCATCAAATACAATGAAAAATGATTTACATATAGTACCAAAATATGAAAATAACAAAAGTAAACAGTTGCCATGTCCTTTCCTTATCATACTAATGACAATTTGCAGAATATTCCTTCTGTGAGTTATACCAAATTAAAGTTTACCAGAGCAAAATAAAATTGCATTTATTTTAGGAAGGTCACCGGATTTGGGTTCCAAATTTAAAAATAATAATAATGACATTTATTAAGTGCTTACTGTGTGCAAAGCACTGTCCTAAGCACTGGGGAGGTTACAAGGTGATCAGGTTGTCCCACGGGGAGCTCACAGTCTTAATCCCCATTTTACAGATGAGGTAACTGAGGCACAGAGAAGTTAAGCGACTTGCCCAAAGTCATGCAGCTGACAATTGGTGGAGCCGGGATTTGAACCCATGAGAAGCAGTGTGGCTCAGTGGAAAGAGCCCGGGCTTTGGAGTCAGAGGTCATGGGTTCAAATCCCTGCTCTGCCAATTATCAGCTGTGTGACTTTGGGCAGGTCATTTAACTTCTCTGTGCCTCAGTTACCTCATCTGTAAAATGGGGATTAAGACTGTGAGCCCCCCGTGGGACAACCTGATCACCTTGTAACCACCCCAGCGCTTAGAACAGTGCTTTGCACATAGTAAGTGCTTAATAAATGCCATTATTATTATTATTATTATAGAAGCACAGAACTTGAAGTGGAGCTCAAAAGGTCATTTAGTCTCAGTCCCTAGACTATGCAATTAAAATGACTCTCTGACCTAATCTCTTCTGGAAAAAGGACTGCACGGCTTCTGAAAGGAACTTATGCTCAAAGGGCTATAGATCTGTGCAACAGAAAGTTCTTTAGGATCATGCTCAAATCTTTCTTACTGTGATTTAAGACTATTTTGTCTTTTCCTGTTTTGGGTGAAAATAGATAACTACTGCTCAGTTATTTATGACATTAATTAAGCACTGATATGCGTGAAGCTCCAGGGATAGATTCAAGATAATCAGGTCAAACACAGGCCCTGCTCCTCACGTGGCTCATAAATTAAGAGGTAAAGAGTGCAGTGATCTTATCATTTTTGAGATGAGGAAACTCAGACCCAGAGAGGTTAAGTGATTTGTCCAGGGTCACATAGAGGGCCAGTAGTAGTGGGATTAAAACCCCCGAACCCAGGATCTTTCCCCTAGGCCATCCTGGTCATCCTCCTCAATCTAATTATTTTTGAGAGAGCCAAATGACCACATTCACTGTGACCTCCCAGGGTTCAGAACATGGACCTCCCCTTTCTCTCTCCCTCCCACATCATTCTCTTCTCCAGAATAAATAATCCTAACTCCAATAACCTTTCCTCAAAAGTGCAATTCCCCAGGATCATTTTCTGACTCTGATCATTTTAATTGCTCTCCCCTGAATCTGTCCAAATCCCATCTATCTCTCTTATTAACATGGGGAGCCTCAGATTGGATCCAGCAGGCTGCCAAGAATGCTGTGCCCAGTGTATTAAGTATGACAAGTATGTCAGGTGTATTAAGGAGATTACTTTCTCTCTCTTTTATGTCATACTCCTGTTGATCCTAGAAGCACAGGGCCAAGAGAGACTTAAGAGATCATCTAGTCAATCCCCAGCCTTCAGATGGGACCCCATTTAAACCATCTGAGATGAGAATTGCTGCTGCTTTAAGAAGCCCCCTAGAGAAAGAGTTTCTGTAACCTCCCTCACGGTTTAACTACACTCACTATTAGAGCATTCTCCTTTTGAGTTAAGTTGAGCGTATTATATTTGTGGAAAAATAAGACATGAAGACCCCCATCTGCAGTTTGTGCACTTCCCTTTCCCCTTCCCTTTCAATGATGATAAGGAAGAGAGGAAGGAAAAGAGGAGGAGGAAAAAGAGAGATAAACATTTATCTGAGCACCTACTTGGTAGAGTACACTATACTAGGTGCTTGGGAGGTACAGAATAAAGAAGTCTCCTGCTCACAAGTTTACAAGAATGGGGAAAACACACACACACACACACACACACACACACACACACACACACACTAAATATAGGTAGATATATAACTAGAGGGGTCAAAATAGATGATTGAGTCCATAAGATGTCCCAGCGTAATCCAAGGCCTTAAATATTGTGGAATCTAAACTGAACAAGTGCAGGCATGGTCCAGCCCAGACACGTAATTCCAAGCAGCTTAAGTGGACAAGTTTATATAAGGACCAGTGCAGGTGAGGACAGTTTCAATTCTAGAACATTTGTTTACTGTTCTAAAATTACCAGAGCTGACTCCCTAGTGCTTAGTACAGAGCTCTGCACACAGTAAGCCTCCAATAAATACCACTGAGTGATTGATTAATGAACCAGTATATGTGGTCACTTTACTTAATCAGTAAACTAAATTTATAATGAATTGTTTTATAATAAAAATGTCCTAATGACAAAGTTTCCATCAGTCCATGGAAAATCCTAAGTTCTTTAATATACCTTAAATAGAGTTGTAAAAAAACCTGCCATAACAAAGCTTTCCCTACTCCCCCACCCCACAATTTCCCCCTTTACTTTAATTATGAAGATGTCTTACTATGTTTCACCAAAATTTCTCCCTCTAGATTGTAAAGTCCTTGAGGACAGTGCCTGTATCTACTACTCTATTGCTCTCCCAAGTGCATAGTATGGTGCTCAGCACACAATAAACTTTCAATAAATGCCATTGATTGATTATGCCCATTTCCTCTTGTTTCCTCAGTAGAGAGAGAGAACAAGACTCCAAAATAGTCACAGTGGGGCTAAATGATTCTTCCTCCTCCTTAGACTATAAGTCCGATGTGGGACAGGGGCTGTGTCCATCCTGACTATCTTGCATTTACCCTAGTACAGTGCTTTGCACATAGTAAGTGCTTAACAAGCATTATTATTATTACTACCAGATAGCTCCTGGGATGGAATGGAGATCCAGGTTTCTGACACCCAATCCAATTTCCTTTTTGCTGCCACTTTGGCTCCATTCTGAAATTTCCCCCAGTGTTCATTGAGCATCTAAAAATCAGTTGAGGATGGGAGGGATCAGCCCTGAAGCTCAGCCCTTATAAAGACTCTTTCTTTGGGGTTCATGTATTATGTATCTAAAAATCAGTTGAGGGTGGGAGGGCTCAGCCTTGAAGCTCAGCACTCATAAAAACTCCTTCTTTGGGGTTCTTGTGTCACAGCCAAAGGTCCATGTGCTAAGATGGCAGATCACTTTATTCTCCATCATTAGTATGGAGAGCAGGAAAATGATTGCTCCCATCTGCCTCTCCATCTCTGAGCAGCCCATGGAATTTTTGTGCTCTTCTCCTTGCTTTCTGGCTATGATCCATGAGAAACCTCAGGTACATGAAATGAGCTATCAGCAGTCTCTCAAAGGTTGACATTTACAATTATAACGATGTTCCAACACCCAACAGGTATCAACTCAGAGGTTTGTGAAAAGAGGACAAGTTGATTGAAATTCATGCAGACCGGCACAAAAAAATGAGCAGAATGACATTCCCAGAACTCTCTGTGTACCTTTAAAACAACTGGATGTTGAATCAGGCCAAGTCTGCAATGGTCTTGGATGAGAAAGGAATGGTCAGGCCCTCCACAGTGCTACCATCCAGGAAAGATGCTGTATGACTTTGGGCAAGCCACTTAACTTCTCTGTGCCTCAATTACCTCATCTGTAAAATGGGGATTAAAAGTGTGAGCCTCACGTGGCACAACCTGATTACCTTGTATCTACCCCGGTGCTTAGAACAGTTCTTGGCACATTGTAAGCACTTAACAAATGCCATTATTATTATTGTTATTATTTTTGTTGTTATTAAAGATTCCCCTAGAGGTGATAAAGAGAATGCTTCCATCACACTCCAAGCTCTTTAGAAGAAAATATTTCTTTTGGGTTTGAATTTAAGGTGTATAACTTCCAATAGAGATTTTTAAAGCCAGGGATGTTGTCTTTCTTTTGTTCTTCTCACCTAAGTTCTTAGAATAGTATCTTGCACACAGCAATTGACCAATTCCTGACATCAACAATGAAGGACACAAAGAGAAAAATCCTTATCTCCACCTCTAGACTTTAAGGATGTAATGGACAATGTATCGGCTAATTCTATTGTATTTTACTCACCCAAGGACTTATATGCACATATAGTCAGTGCTAAATAAATGGCATGGATTGATTGATTAATAGAACTTAGTACAGTCCACTGCACATAGTATGAGCTCAAGAAACACCATTAATTGACTGAATGATTGGTATAGATTCAGTGAGAAACACCATTAATTGATTGATTGATTGATTGATTGATATAGATTCAGTGATGGTCCTTCTTGTTAGTCCTTACATCTATAGCCAGAGAGGAAACTCAGAGCCAGGAAGTCATCTCTTTATTAAAATGATGTTTAGCTGCTCCTCATGCAAAAATTCATGCAGGATGAGCTAGGAAAACTATTTCTGGCTAGCTTTACATAAATACAATAAGCCAGTAAATTACTTAACTTACCTAGATTATCTCTCCCAGAGAAATCTTTAGTATAGTAGCAGTACTGATTAAGTGCTTACTATGTGCCTACCACTGTACTAAGTGCTAGGGAATATACAGGATAATAATAATAATTATAATAATAATAATGTTGGCATTTCTTAAGCACTTACTATGTGCCAAGCACTGTTCTAAATGCTGGGGTAGATACAAGGTAATCAGGTTGTCCAATGTGGGGCTCACAGTCTTCATCCCCATTTTACAGATGAGGGAACTGAGGCACAGAGAAGTTAAGTGACTTGCCCAAGGTCACACAGCTGACAAGTGGCAGAGGCAGGATTAGAACCCATGACCTCTGAATTTCAAGCTCATGCTCTTTCCACTAAGCCACGCTAATCAGATCCCACCTGGGTATCACACTCTAAATAGGAGGAAGAAACAGGTTTCGAATTCCCATTTTACAGGTGAGGGAACCAAGACACAGAGAAGTTAAGTGTTTTTCCCAAAGTCACACCGCAGGTAAATGGCAAAGTCGGGATTAGAGCACAGATCTCCTGAATCCCAGGCCTGAGGCTCTTTCCACTAAGTATCACTGCTTCGGGAGAAGCTGTTTGTGAAAGGCTCCTCCCAGTAAGTGGGGTTAATTAGAATGATGTGCCATTCATGTACCTGAAACCCCACCTGAACTATCAATGGAGAAGCCAGAGAGTTGACCCAATAGGAACTGGTGTGAATGAGAAAACAAGAAGAGAAGGACAGCAATTTAGTAAAAAAAAGAAAAGGGCAAGTGGTTTGGTGCTTTGGAAGTGGGCAAAGAGGAGATTTATTTTTTATTTTTTTGGAAATAGGAAATTGGCCAGAACACATCCCTGAGGAGTTGCGTTCATTGAGAAAAGAGTGACTAGAAGTCAACTGTCCAGAAAGCCCCTAGACTAAAAGATCCCAGGATATCATATCATAGCTGAGACTAGAGGCCCTGGGATAAAGTGGAAAGACCATGTACCTGGGAATCAGGGGACCTGTGTTGTAATCTCCGCTCTGCTACTTGTCCACTGTGAGACCTTGGGCAAGACACTAGAGGCAAGTCACTCCACTACCCTGTGCCTCAGTTAACTCATTTGTAAAGTGATAATAATCATAATTATGGTACTTGTCAATCACTAACTATGTGCCCAGCACTGGGGTAGATACAAAGTAAACCTGTCCCTCACTGGGCTCACACTCATCCCCATTTTACAGATGAGGTAACTGAGGCACAGAGAAGATAAGTGACTTGCCCAAGGTCACACAGTAAACATCTGGTGGAGGCAGCATTAGAACTCAGGGCCTTCTGACACCCAGGCCCATGCTCTATCCACTAAGCCATGCTGCTTTTATAGCAGTGTGCTCTGCACAAAATGGGAAGACTATGAGTCCCATGTAGAACATGGACTGTGTCCAACCTGATTAGCTTGTATAGCTAATCAGCACTTAGTATAGTGCCTAGCCCAGAATAAGCACTAAAAAATATCATAAAAAACTCTCCCAAGAGCTTAATACAGTGTTCTGCATATAATAAGAGAATAAGACACAATAAGAGTGGCAGCATGGTGAGTGGATACAGCACAGGCCTCGGAGTCAGAAGGTCATAGGTTCTAATCCAGCTTTGCCACTTGCCTACTGTGTGACCTGGGAAAAGTCACTTCACCTCTCCTGACCTCAGTTACCTCATCTGTAAAATGAGGATTGAGACTGTGCATCCCATTTGGGCCAGGAACTGTTGTCAAAACAGATTTGCTTGTATCCACCCCAGTGCTTAGTACAGTGCTTGGCATATAGTAAGCACTTAACAAACACCACAATTATTAATAGGGGCTTATTAAACAATGATAATGATGGCATTTATTAAATGCTACTGTGTGCAAAGCACTGTTCTAAGTGCTGGGGAGGTTACAAGGTGATCAAGGTGTCCTACGTGGGGCTCACAGTCTATCTCCATTTTACAGATGAGGTAACTGAGGCCCAGAGAAGTTAAGTGACTTGCCCAAAGTCACACAGCTGACAAGTGGCAGAGCCGGGATTTGAACACATGACCTCTGACTCCCAAGCCCGTGTTCTTTCCACTGAGCCACCCTGCTTCTCTAAATAAATACCACTAATTGGTGAGTTGATTGAGAGAGAAAGTTAATTGCTGAGGAATTGTCTAAGCTAGGGTGAGGTGGTTTAAGTCTCATTTATGTTTCATTGTTATTTGATAAAAAAAGTTATGCACTATTTATTAAAAACCAGTTATTGTAACTAATCAAGTTGTCTGAATGAATAAAGGAAGTAAAAGGGACTAGATTTCTGCCCTCAGCAAGTGCTTAATATGTACCATTGATTGATTGTTTGATCTACTTAAACAACTTCCTGTGGTAATGAAATGTCTAGGCAACTATTAAACCTGCTCTTATTTGAGTGTAATAACTAAAGAAGTGATTATAAAACCTATTGGTGTTCCCTCTAGCTGTTTTGGTTGGTAGAAAATCAGGCAAAATCTTAACTCAAGAGTTAAAATTTAATGACTGTTAGCTCAGTTACTGTGACTGGCGTAACTAAACTTTGAAAAAAACTACTGATTCTCTTGCCCAGTGAGAGTAGCAATGCACCCTGAAGAAGGAGCAAAGAATTCTCAAGGAGTTGTTAATTTTTTATGGCATTCAGTAAGTGCTAAATATAAGTCAAGCACTGCTCGAAATGCTGGGGTAGATAAAAGTTAATCAGGTCAGACACAGTCCCTGTCCCACACATGGGGCTCACAGTTAAGTAGGCAGGAGAACAGGTGTTTAATCTCCATTTTGCAGCTGAGGAAACTGAGGCACAGAGAACTTAAGAGACTTATCCTGAGTCACATAGCAGGAAAGTGGTGGAGTGGAATTAGAACCTAGATCCTCCGGCCCCCCCAAGTATGTGCTTTATCCAGTAGGGCATGCTGCTTCCCAGCATGGTCATGATAGTCTTCTTTATTAGTGATAATTGGGATATGGGTTTTACACAGTGTTACTCTTTGGGCAGCATCTGGTTCCCTGGAAGGATCTCTACAAGGATGCTCATTGGTTTAAGTTGGATTTCTAGACTGTGAGCCTGTTGTTGGGACCGTCTCTATATGTTCCTAAGTGCTTAGTACAGTTCTCTGCACACAATAAGTGCTCAATAAATACGACTGAATGAATGAATGAATTATGGATGAGTCTCACTTGTGTACCATTTAATAGAACTACCATGAACGGTACCCAAGTAATTCTATTTTTGTGAAAAAATGGTTCCCGGCTCTACACCAACTTAAGAGCTCTGATGGATAAAGTTCTGTCAGAATCTTCCTTTCCAAACAGCAAGTACAGATGTATAAGACCAGAAAAATACGTTTTTTTCTAAAGACTAGAAGGCAAAAACCTGTAGAGCTCTAGTTATACCACATAGGTCCTTCTTTTCCAGTAGGACTACACCTAAGTCATCCTGAGTTCTTGAACATGTTCCTACATTTTCCTACAGTGCACTGAGTGCACTCAGGTTTATCACCGGCCAGAGAGTGAATATATTGATTAACTTTCCACCATAAAGTTACCTAGACCCTGGAGAAATTTGAAATTCTTAGCATGCATCAGTATGAGTAGAAGCAGAGTAGAATGGAGCAAAGTAGAATGGCATTGGAATGTTTTTTTACTACAGTGATAACTCTTATCTTCAAGAGCACTCTGTCCAGAGACTGGGAGTTTTCATGGGAGTTTTCAATCAGTCAATCTGGATAAGGGTTTAGGCTTCTCAGAGTGGTGCATTCTGAAGCTACAGTATGGGGGGATTTTCCTTTTAAGCAATTATACGTTGAATTTGTGGGACATTATTTCAGAATTATACAGGAGCTTAACCCTTCCCTGTGAATTTTTTTAACTTTTTTAACATCTGTCTTTCCTGTTTGGAAAGGAAGATTCTGACAGACCTATCCTTGTCTATTAAGACATAATTAATTATTCCGTGATATGTTAAAAAAAATGATCATTTAGATTTTATGATGGTGCTACCGCACTCCTCATTGCAGCTATTTGGAGACTGGCGCTCCGGAAATAGAATTTGACACTCTTTACTTGTGCTCTATTATACCACACAGGCACTTTCCTTTCTGAACACTGCAAAGCTTGGAAATGGCATCTCTGCTGTTCGTTCTCAGTCTGCACCGAGGAGAAGGTAAAAAAGATTAAACATTTGACAAGTTGTGTAAAGTGTCTAGCGTGTCTGAGGCACAAGACATCTCTGTGGCATTTTCTTGGGAAACACAGGTGGTGAGGAAGATAATGTGATAAATAGTAAAAAGGTGAAACATCCCTCAAAAGAAACAGAAGCTTGGATGGGAAGTGGGGAAACCCCTCTAGGGGGAAAAAATCAAGATCTGGCTATGAATGAGACTTAAAACAAATGAAGAATTCTTCAGTGTATTGTTCTCCTTTGACAGCAAATATGAAGTATAGAGAAGGAGGTGGGGGGAGAGAGGGAGATGATTTATATGTACTGAGGAGAGCAGAGCTGGAGTTAAAATGATGAATAAATCTAATGAAAGAACCCTAGTGTACAGTAGTGTAAAACACTTTTTTTTTTTCTGTAATCTATTTCATTTAAATTGGGCTGCTGGTTTGGGCAAGAGGAAAGGATTGTGATATAAGAGAGATAACTGCTCTTCTAATTCATAGCAAAGAAAAGTGACTTTTAAATAGTGATTAGTCCTAAGTCCTGCAAAATTTACAGTGGATTCATTTGCACCAATCTCAGTCCCTTGGACACAGGAGTTGAATGATTTAGGGACTGGACCTTAGTTAGCAATAGAGTACTTAATTGAAAGTATTTTCCCCTTCTAGTTAGCCCTAACTATATGGTAAACAAACTTTGTTCCCTGACTTTGAAGTCTTCCCATCAGTTTCCCTCAACTTGGAAAAAATATTATACTATTTATAAAAGTGCATAAATTGTAATTTAAGTAAAAAAAGCCTTGAAATTTTTATCAAAAGCATTCAAATGACTCTCTCCCCAGGTCAGCTAATGAGTTGTCAGGAGCTGGCCCCTTACTGAAATCCACCTCCTGCAGACTAAGACAGTTAACCATGTTTTCATCAAAGGAAATGCTCATTAGTAGAGCTTTCAGAAACTGATTTGATTATAGTTTCACTTGTTAAAGTGAAATATTTTGAGCTCATTAGGATGATTATGATTCAAGGTCATCGTTTGAAGCTAGTCCTGTCAATATAAGATAAATGGGCCCTCATCTTTTTCCCTTCTTTACTCTGGTGCTTTTTAAACTCTTCTGTGTAAAAGTTCCATAGCCATAATTAATTTTTAGTTCTTCTGCTACAAAGCTGCTTAAAAAAAAGAACAAAGATTTTTGGCTACCAAAAAGGCCTTGAAGAACTATTAAGAGGAGGAGGAGGAGGCTATCTTGTTTTAGAGGAATCAGAGAAAATCCTTGAAAAGTTCAGCTTTTGAAATCTGGCTCTTTTCTCCTTGACCTTTCCGAAGTTTCTAAAAGGTACTTTGTACATCATTTCGCATGTACCTTTTCATCTCGAAAGTATAAAACTAAATCGAACATCCACCCAAGAACTACGAATGGCTTAATTAAACATTTTGTCTTTTAATGCACATGATAAAGTTAACACCTTTTAAAGTTCTTTCCTTTCTTTCTCTAAAGGCTGCACTTCATCTCTAAGTGGTTAAAGCGCTATTTAAACATAAAAGCAGTCAGGGTTATCTTCTGTCATTCAGCCAGTGAGTTCTTGAATATGGTTTGCACCTTCACTTTACTTTGTTAAATATTGCTTCTTCCTAAGAATTGAATGAGGTCAGAAATGAAAGGGATTTTTCCTATGTTCTTGTCAAAATGCATTGCTCTTATGTAAAGAATCTTGTGGGCCTGTATTATCTTACCTGGCATGAGCACCTTATGGAGGAACTAAACAATGTTGGACTCTCAAAGGATAGCAATGTCCATTTATAATTGTTATATTAATTGTTACTTTCAGTACTTTTTAACTAGTGATTTTCTTTCATTTTCAGTCTAATACACAAAATGTTACTCTTCCAAATGTTCTGGAGTGCCATTTTTAACTTATGAAACAGATGTGTAATAGCCATGGAGTCAGGAGATCTGGATTCTAGTGCCAACTCTCCTGCTGACTGTGATTTTCAGGAGGTTACTCTGCTACACCTCATCTTCCCATCTGTAAAACCAAATTCTCCCCCCCAGACTTTAACTGCTCTCAATTATAGATAGCTGATTGCCTAACTATATTTTGAGTGTCCTGGAAAAGGAGTTGAATGGTCTCAAACTGTGAAACTGGAATACAAAGAAAGGTAGTATGGAATGAACAGGAGAGGGAGTGAAGTGTTGTATGTAATTCATTCAATCATATTTGTTGAACAGTTACTGTGTTCAGGGCACCACACTAAGTGCTTGGTCTCCCAATATACAATACAACAACATAACAATAAACAGATACATTTCCTGCCCGCAACAAGATTAATGAAGTCAACATGTACTAAGAAGAAGTGAGGTGGGCCCAAATGTGAAATATATTTCAGAAACAAGTGAGAGGAGACAAATTATCTGTCATTGTTTTGATGTCTCCATCATCAAAATAGATGAAGTCACCATGGCATCTTGCTCTAAAAATGGAAGCAATGAGGAGCTTCAAATCTGCACTTGGGACTGAATTCAATTGAGAAATGGTTCTGTCCAGACTTGATGAGTTGGGTTCCTGTGAGCCAGGAATGTGCCTACTTTGTTGTGTTATACTCTCTAAATGCCCAGTACAATGTTCTGCAAACAGTAAACACTTTATAAATACCATTAATAGACTGAGCAAAGAATCAGGGGGCTGAAAAGAATACGTAACATCCTTATTCACGTAAACAGGACTCTCAGTCCAAAACTGCTTTTTAATGCAGTAGCATCAGTGTGGCCTCTCAGACTTGCACCTGGAGAGTTTCCAGTACTCTACCAGTCTTGACTACAGGAGGAAGATTCAAGCAGAGGCATACCCATTCCATTCCTAGCTTGGGCAGTGGCTAGTGAGTGGAAGGCAACCTACTTCAAGTCAAAAACTCACCTGGGCTGGGCAGCAGTGGCATGGGACAGAGTCTAGGGGGAAGACTCAGGTTTACTGTGCGGAAGGAGGCAATGGTAAACTGTTTTCGTATTTTTACCAAGAAAACTCTGTGGTACACTACCAGAATGACTGCAGATGGAGGTGGGGTGTTCTGGGAGAGATGTGTCCATGGCGTCGCTATGGATCGGACACGACTCAACAGCATAAGACAACAACTGGTATCAATGTGCCATGGGACAGAACTTTTATCTGAGTTTTCTTCTTTTTTTTTCAGATTAACTTCTTGGACCTTAGGGTAAAGCTATGCCAATCTATCAAACTGGTCTAGAGCAATAGACTGAGCCCCATACAAGACAGGGGCTGATCCCAGTGCTTAGAACAGTGTTTGACACACAGTTCAAACACCAGTTCTTACACAGTTTAAATACCACTAAAAATTCAGATAATGAGGCTTCCCAACTTTCTTTATTCACATACTCCAAACATCTAACCTCTATAGTCCATACCAAATTTGTTCTGTAGCATTTTAAGTCCATTTTCATTTGCCTGCCCTTAGTAGAACTGGAGGGCCACTGGCCACCGCTGTCTTTATAAGCATCCTAAATTTAGTTGAAGTCACACTCTTCCAACTTTCCTTCAATCCCTCTGCCCTCCAAAGCTTGCCTTTGCCAAGGGTAATAATCCCAATCTTTCTTCCAAGGAAGAAATGTACACCTGGGTCAGCGAAATGTATTTAATTGAAAGATACCCAACCATAGAAGTGAATCTAAAGACTGGGTCCCCACATTTTGGAACCCTCCGCCCTGATGTTATGTATTCAAAACCCCTAGCCAATGCAGGGTTCCAGCCAGCCAACCAAAACAGGAAATGTCAGTTGGTTACCCTCCAGTTCATCAAATCAATCAATCAATCAATCAAT
Source organism: Tachyglossus aculeatus (assembly GCF_015852505.1). Taxonomy (NCBI): domain Eukaryota; kingdom Metazoa; phylum Chordata; class Mammalia; order Monotremata; family Tachyglossidae; genus Tachyglossus; species Tachyglossus aculeatus. The sequence goes on along the minus strand of NC_052101.1, from coordinate 17,034,475 downwards.
TGTATTTATTGAGCACTTACTACGTGCAGAGCACTGTACTAAGTGCTCGGGAAGTACAAGTTGGCAACATACAGAGACGGTCCCTACCCAACAGTGGGCTCACAGTCTAGAAGGGGGAGACAGAGAACGAAACAAAATATATTAACAAAATAAAATAAATAGAACAGATATGTACAAGTAAAATAAATAAATACATAAATCAAACCAAACGAATACCCAGGCAAAGACTGAGACTTGTTACTGTAAAATTCCACAGTGTTGCCATCACATGCATGATCAGAAAGTGAAGAGAAAGTAAGCAGTATAGCTGCTTCCAGAGGCACAGTATTTTTTTTCTCTAATCCACTACCTCGTGGTTAGCCCATACAGAAGCTGCTGGCACATGATGTGATCAATTGTAGATCAGTTACACCTGAAGTTATCAAGTGAACATTTGGTTGTTAAAAAGAACCCTCCGGAGTGAATAGACTAACTTGGCTTCTTTCGTTTTCCCAGTTTAAATGGCTCCTTGCCCCTTTATCACCAGAAGGGAAACCAAGAGTAGGATCCACACAAGGCAGGATGTCACACCTGAAGTCTTGGTTTTTTCCTCTAGTTCCAGTGAGAGCATAGGAGGTTAAGGGAAATGCAGCCGGACCTGATAATTGAGGTGGAAACAATCCAAAGAATACAATTCTGAATCCTTGCTGGAAGATTAGCATTGCTTGGACCTCAAACAGCTCGCCATTTCCCTTTCAGTCAAGCACAAATTCTCAACTACTGGCTTCAAGCCTGTCCATCAGTTCTCTCCCTATTGGCTCTCTCCATCTTAAATTCTCCAGCTCCTGCCACTCCCTGCTCTAAATTAATCCTCTCCCTTTCTGCTTCTGTGGCAATTGGGTATTTCCAGTCCTTTCTTCTAGCCAAAATAATGCCTGAAAGTCACTTGAAAGGGAGCTCTCATGTTCAGAGGTGTCCTCACCGTCTAGGTGTCCTCAACACCTAGAGCAACCTCAGCTTAGTTTACTTCAGAGGTAAAGGAGGGATTTTAAGGGCAAAAAATTTTGATGTACCCCAGTCGTCCCCTATTAAATTGCCACCAGAAATCCAGGACTTTAAAGCTTGCAATTCAGAGGCACCGGAATCATCCAGGATCCAGATATCCTGGGAAGTAGTGTTGCCTAATGGATACAGCACAGGCTTGGGAGTCAGAAGGACCTAAATTCTAATTCTAGCATTACCACTTGTCTGTTGTGTGACACTGGGCAAATCACTTCACTTCTTCTGTGCCTCAGTTACCTCCTATGTAAAGATGGAGTTTAAAACAGTGAGCTCCATGTGGCAGGGACTGTGTCCAACCCAATTTACTTGTATCCACCCCCAGTGCTTAGTATAGTGCCTGGCACATAGTAAGCACTTAACAAACACCATTAAAAGAAAAGTTTCTTGGAGGAGATATGACTTAAGTAGGGATTTGGAGATAAGGAGAGTGGTGGTCTAGCAGGCATACAATGCTAAACTAATAGGCTCCTCTTTCAAGTAACTATTTTCACTGAATAGGTGGCAATATTAATTTAATGGGTAATAATGACAACAGTACTGCTTCATACTCAAAAATGTTGCAAATCTAATGTAAAATTGCTTAATTGATTGGGTCCCAGGATTAGTTTCTTTACAAATTAGATCCTGGGTGGCATAATCTTCCCAAAGCCTTTGCTCTGACAACCACTTCATATCTAATTGCCAAATACCAGATAAGGGCTGGAATATAACCTTGGCCTCTTTCACACAAATTGTCAATCCATAGTGTTTTGCTGATTCTGAAAAGAATGTAATGAGGATCTCTAACAATTGTGACACCCTCTTCCTCATCACATAATTGCTTTTTATGGTATTTGTTAAGCACTTTCAATGTGACAGTACTAAGCTCTGGGGTAGATACAAGCTAATCAGGTTGGGCACAGGCCCTGTCCCACATTGGGCTCCCAATATTAATCTCTGTTTTACAGGTGTGGTAACTGAGGTACAGAGAAATTAAGTGATTTGCCAAAGGTCACACCACAGATATGTGGAGGAGCTAGGATTAGAAGTCTCCCAGACCCATGCTCTGTCCACTAGGCTATGTTGATTCTCTCTGTCAGTCCTTGGGCTTTGGGGTGTTAGGTTTTCTGCCAGACATGTCTCCTCTGAAAAGACACAGTAGAACAGGAGAAACACGGACAAGACACAGAGAACATATGGGTGACCACCCAACTCTTCTTCTAAAAACCTCACTTGCCTTCTAAAAACCCATTATGGACCTCTTGTCCATGAATTCATTCAAATGCCCGTTGAACTTACTGTTATTTTAGTTGCTCACCTTACTCTACTAAACACATCAACCATTGCATAAGGAAATGTTTCTCTTGCATTGCCTTGAATTGATCACTTCTAAGGATCTCCTCTTGTCCTTTTCTTTAGTGGTATTTGATAAGTACTATGTGCCAAGCACTGTAATAAGCACTGGGGTGGATAAAAGATAATCAAGTCAGGCACAATCCCAGTCCCACACTAGGCTCCCAGGCCAAGGAAGAAAAACGGGTAGTGAATCCCCATTTTACAGTTGAGGAAACTGAGGTACAGAGTGACTTTCCTAGGAGAACACAGCAGGAAAGTGGTAAAGCTGGGTTTAGAACTCTAGTCCTCTGACTCTCAGGCCTGTGCTCTTTCCACTAGGCCATACAGTTTATTCTTGTGGTGAGAGACTTGGTTACAACATTCCTGTGCCTCTTTCACACCCCACATGGCTTTTTGAACTTCAGTCTGGAAAGAAGGTATGATGAGAGTCCTAATCTTTTCAGTTTTTATTAAACTAGAATTTTCTCCAGCACCCTGATCATCTGTAACGTGTTGCCCTTCTCCGTACCATGTGAGGGTATAAGTGTAGTCTAGTTTCCTCTAAAGGCAAAACAATGTCTCCAATTTGTTTTACCTTCCTGATGATACCACATACCTGAAGGGCCAGGAAGTTCTCTCCTTCTGTAGAAAACTAATTAATAGCAGCTGCAGTATATGTGAAGTACTTACTATGTGTTGAGCATTGTACTAAATCCTGGTGTAGAGACAAGAAAATCCGGTCTGCCACAGTCCCTGTCCCGCATGGGATTCACAGTCTAAGAGGGAGGCATTGAATTCCCAATTTATGGATGAGGAAGTTGAAGCCCAGAGAAGTGATTTGCCCAAGGAGACACAGCAGACAAGTGGCAGAGCTGGGATTAGAATCAATCAGTAGCATTTATTGAGCACTCACTATGTGCACAACACCGTACTAAGCACTTGAGAGAGTACAACAGAGTTGGTAAATGAACTCCCTGCCTAAAAGGAGCTTACAGTTTAGAGAACCCAGGTCCTCTAACTCCCAGGCCCATGCCCTATTCACTAGGCTCATTCTGCTTTGAGTTCCCACCCTCAAAGAAAGGATCACCAGAAACAAGGCTTTTCCTCTGGGTTTATGGGGAAACTACTATACTTCACAGAGTTTGTAAATCATATGCTTTTGTAAATCAAAGTTGACTATTGGAAGAAGTAATACTGTATGTAAGATATGTCCATAAGTGCTTTGGGTTTGCAGAAAAGTATGGGTATGAAAGTTGGGGAATATAAAGTGGGGAGATTAGATGCTAATCAGTAAAGGCCTCCTGGATTATATGTGATTTCAGAAGGGCTTTGAAAAGTGGGAAAGCTGTGATCTGCTCAATATGAAGGAGAAGGGAATTCCAGGCGGCAGAAGAAGGCCCAAGCAAGAGGTCATCAGTAGGAGAAAATGAATCATACTGAGTAGGTTAGATTGAGAGGAATAAAGTGAGTGGGGAGTATAGTGGAAAGTGAGATAATAATAATAATAATGGTAGTACTGCCCAAAGTCTCACAGCAGACAAGTGGCAGAGTGGAATTAGAACCCAGGTCCTTTCACTCCCTGGCCCATGCTCTTTCCACTAGACCGCAGTGCTTCTCTGGGTGAGTAGACAGTAAATGTCTGATTGAGTGTCTTAAAACCAATGGTCAGAAGATTAGAAAGGGATAAGCAACATTTTGGAAGCTATTGAGGAGTGAAGTACAAGGCATAGTGGATAGAACCTGGGCCTGGGATTCAGGTGGTTGTGGGTTCTAATCCAGGCTCTGCCACATGTCTGCTGTGTGACCTTCACTTCACTTCTCTGTGCCTCATTTACCTTATCTGTAAAATGGAGATTAAGACTATGAGCCTGATGTGGGATTGGACTGAGTCAAACCCACTCTGCTTGTCTCCACCCCAGTGCTTAGAACAATGCCTACCACACAGTAAGTGCTTAACCAAGAAAGGATCACCAGAAATAAGGCTTTTCCTCTGGGCTTATGGGAAAACTACCACACTTCACAGTTTGTAAATCATGCTTTTGTAAATCAAAATCCTAAGCAACTGTGGGATGGGGAACTTGCTTCCCATTATGAGGTGTATATTTCAGTCTGCATAACGAAAGCGTAAGAATGTTCAACTAAAGCATGTTTTAACTGGAATTATCAGGATAGATTACTCATGAGGACTTGGCCTTACCATCTCATGCCTCAGCAGAAATCACTTTGGCCTATTTAGGAGTTCCAGGTAGTCTGATGAACCGGGACTTTCCAGCAAAGGTGAGAAGCAACTTAACCCAGTGAAAAGAATCCGGGCCTGGGTGTCAGAGGATCTGAGTTCTAATCCTAGCTCTGCCAGCTCTGCTCAGCCCTGCCGTGGGACCTTGAACAAGTCACTTAATTTCTCTGGACCTCAGTTACCTCATCTGTACAGTGGGGATTAAGACTGCGAGTCCTAAGTGGGACAGGGACTGTGTCCAACCTGATTATCTTGTATCTACCCTAGTGAGTTGGTACAGTGCCTGGCACATAGTAGGAGTTAATAAATACCATTAAAAAAAGGAGGGAAGTTTAAGAGAACATTTGTGGCACAGGCGAAAGTAATGTTCTTTATACTAGCTTTAAGTTCCTTTTTTAAAATTCTCTTCATGATGCATAATTTATCTCCTCTTTTGGAAATGTTTTTGTGATGCAAATGCTACAGGCCTTTCTGGGCTATTTGGCATTATCATGTGACCTCATACAGTGCAGCATCAGTAGCTCAACAGATTGGCAGGGCTGGGACAAAGAGCAAGGAGACCCTGGAGGATGTTGGTGCCTGTTTAGCCAACTTGAAAGCAGTTTGACATTCTTTTGACCAATACCATTATTTATTTTTCTACACTGTTTCTGTCATAGGACTTAGCATAAGCGTGAGATTTGCTATGGATTTTCCCTTGGCAGATTAACATAGCCCAGAAGAATGTTAATTTCTGAACCTTGTCTTTTGACAGAAGGCTTCGCTTTACAACTGGTTTATGGAATAGTAATGGAAAAATAGAAATGAACAGAATGTCCAGAGTTGAGCTTGAAGACACATAAATAGATTGAGATCTAGTCGAAGCTCATCTAACCTGCCATGCAGGCTTTACCTCCCTATCAGCATTTTTAGGTTTATACCTGATGATGATGATGTTGGTGGTGATTATGGTATTTGATAAGCACTAACTATCTTTCCCTCTGGCCTGGAATTCCTTACCCCTTCATATATGACAGACCACCAGTTTCCCCACTTTCAAAGCTTTATTAAAATGACACCTCCTCCAAGAATCCTTCCCCAACTAAGCCCTCATTTCCCCTACTACTTCTCCCTTCTGTGTCACTTAATGCATTTGGATCTGCACTCTTTAAGCTCTTTAAGCACTCCGCCGCCTCAACCCCATAGCATTTATGTACACACCTCTAATTTATTTTATTTATTTTATATTTATTTTATATCTGTCATCTAAATATGTCTCTCCCTCTCTAGACTATAAGCTCCTTATGGACAGCAAATGTGCTGAGCAACTCTGCTGTACTCTCCTAAGCATTTAGTACAGTGCCCTGCACACAGTAAGAACTCAATAAATACATTGACTGATAGAACAGTGTAATTTTGAGTATATTGCACTTGAGATGCCCACAGAACATCCATATAGAGGTGTCCTAGATGGAGAAGGAAAAATCAGTTAGCAGATAACAAGAGGTCAGTACTAGTGAGGTAGGTTTGGGAATCATCTGTACAGAGGTGAGAGTAGAAACCATGAAACGGGGTGAAATCCCAGATGGAGTGAATGTAAATTGAAAGGAGAAGGATACCCAGACACAGCTTTGAGGGACAGCCACAATTAGGAGATAGAAGGCAAAGGAAGACCTGGCAGAAGAGACTGAGAAGGATCTGCCTGAGACTGACATTCAGCCTGGTATATGTTCTTTTCTGTATGTTCCCCAGTGCTCAGTACAGTGCTGAGCATAGAGTATGTGCTCAATCAATGCTGCTGTGAAGTACGATGACCTGAAAGAATCTTCCCAGGTTTAAGAATGATCACAGCCTCCTTCCTCTCTAAAACTTCCTTCCCCTTCATTCTTGACAGAAGACCACCCTCCCCATCTTCAAACCCTACTAAAATCATGTTCCCTCCAAGATGCCTTCCCTATCTTGTCTTGTCTTAAGCTGTCTAGTGGTCTCCAACACATAGTGACACCATGTGCACATCTCTCCCAGAATGCCCCACCTCCATCTGCAAACATTCTGGTAGTGTAACCACAGAGTTTACCATATCCATGGTAAAAATATAGAAGTAGCTTACCATTGCCTCCTTTTACGTTGTAAACTTCATTCTCCTCCCTCGACACTCTCCCATGCTGCTGCTGCCTAGCACAGGGGAGTTTTGACTTGTAGCAAATTTCTTCCTACTAGATAGCGACTGCCCAAGCTACGAATGGAATGGATATGCCTCTGCTTGACTCTCCCTCCTTTAGTCGAGACTGGTAGAATACTGGAAACTCTACTGGTGCAACCCTGAGAGGAACTCCCTAACTAGCCTCTCATTTTCCCACCCTATTCTCCCTCGATTCTGCATTCCCTATGTACTTGAGTTTGGGTACACCGAAAACTTTAATACAATGACATTTTGATACCCTACCCCAGCCCCACAGCATTTAAATATTCATTATTCTTACAGTGCTTTGCACACAGTAAGCGCTCAATACATACCATTGGTCAATTGATTAGCCACTTCCCCCATCTGTAATTATTTTTAGTGTCTTACAATCTTACTAGACTGCAAGCTCCTTAGGGGTAGGGACCATGTCTACCAACTCTATTATATTATGCTCTCCAAGTGCTAAGTACAATGATCTACACACAGTAAGAGCTCAATAAAATCCAATGGTTAACTGATTGAGCGAGGAAGAAAGAGAAAATGGTGCAGAAATAAGATAAAGCTTTCACCTGGAAAGTAAGTCCTGCCTTCATTTCAGGACATCGTCACTTGCATGGCCCTTTGTAAATCCCATCAACTCCTCAGAACTCTACTTTAATAAAATGAAAACAAAATAACCTCTCTCTTTAAACTCCTCTCAAGTAAGATTGAATGAGAAAGCATCTATAGAATGCCTTAAGGTCCTGCAGAATGGTGCCTTAAAAAGACTAGATTGCCATAAGATGAGACATATTTTATGCTATGATTCTGGGTCTTTCCAAGGCCCTCCCTAAAATAATTGCAGTCGAGCTTCTAAATTTACAGTGAGGGCCTAAGATGGAAATTATGAAGTGGAAGCTGAAAGTGCTCTACAAATACATTTCAAACCTGCTCCAGGGATTTGTTTGGGCCGTCAGTGAGATTGTTTGTTTTTTAGCCTATTAAATTAGAACGTGTTCTCAAAGAGAATAAATTTGCATGGAACCTGTGGTTTTAAATAGTAGGTGTCAATCTTAATAACTTAATAATTAGTACAGTGCTAAGCGCTTAGTACAGTGTTCTGCATACAGTAAGCACTCAATAAATATGATTGAATGAATAACAGTTTTGTTTCAGGAGAATCATGCCACCTTCCACAAGTAAAAGTATTTATTTTCAGGCAATGATGATCATAAATAACACACAAGTCACATTTCAGAGAATTCCGCTGTTGTATTGTGACCTGGGTAATAGAAACACTACAGGGGGGACTTGTAATGGCAATTAGGCTGAATGGTTAAATAGTATTTAGGGCTGGAATAAATCAACCCATTCTTCTGTAGTCTGATCTGTTACTCTGATATACTACATTCCCAGTTTAAGATAGCTAAATATTGATCAGGGACTATTTGAAGGAGATTGGGCCATCAGTGGGGTACAGGATATTGTATCAGCCAATTACATTCAAGGTTCAGGGCTGGCATAGACCTGTGATAGCTCAACACAAAGACCCAGAGTTGGGCGTGCCTGGAGGGAAGTAGGGTCATTCTTCCCTCTCATGGCACCAAAGTGAGGTTGGATTGGAGATATCTTTTCTCCTCTCCCATAAAATCATAAATCCATAAGCGATTCTATCCTGTCCCAGACAAAGGATGCCACTATATTGATATTCTTTCTTTCCAACTGTGGCACCAAAAGATTCTTAGGGAAACAGCATAATGGCTTTTTTGGCATCCATTGTCATGGATGGGGTTGGGCCTTATTACTTATGGTTACCTCCTAATAAACTACTGTGGACTTCTCATCGATGTACCTATTCAATTTTTCTCAAACTTCTTCTAACAGCCCGAACTTTTCCTTCCAATATAGTAAACCCTTGGGGGAGTGCAATAGAATACATAGACACGATCCCTGCTCTCTCATCTAGTGCTTCCAGCAACTATTGCTTATTTTCCCCTTCAACTAGGTCTAAACTGGTTCTGACTGAAGAATTGACTGCCCGGATCATCTTTCTAAAATATTGTGTGGCACACATCTGTCTTCAAAAGAATCCAATCAATCAATAAGCCAGTGGTATTTGATGGCTTATTTTGTGTGGAGCACTGTGCTAAGTACTTGAGAGAGTACAACAGAATTGGTAGACATGATTCCTGCCCACAAGGAGCTTACAGTTTGGAGGGGAAGGCAGGCATAAAGATAAATTACAGATATGTATATATATAGACTTCTAGACTGTGAGCCCGCTGTTGGGTAGGGACTGTCTCTATGTGTTGCCGACTTGTACTTCCCAAGCGCTTAGTACAGTGCTCTGCACACAGTAAGCGCTCAATAAATACGAATGATATATATATATATCATATGTATATACTGCGGGGCTGAGGGGTGGATGAATATCTGTGGGCAGGGAATGTCTCTGTTTATTGTTAAATTGTACTCTCCCAAGTGTTTAGTACAGAAATCTGCACACAGTAAGCACTCAATAAATACAATGAAAGGACGACTGAATGAAGTGCATAAAGGGTACAAATCCAAGTGTTCTCAGCAGGAGGTATCGAGAAATAGAAATTGCTTCTAAATATGCCTAAAAATTTGTTTTTCCACACAAACAAGTGTGTTCTATTAATGAAACATTCTACGGGGAATTTGAACCCAATGACTAGTGCCTGAGTCTGAAAAAACTTCAGGCTCCAGGATGTTAAGAGTCAAAGTATGAGAAGATTCAAAGGAAAGGGACAGAACAAGGGGAGCACACATCTCTTCACCTCAGGGAGTCCCACTAAACTGAGCTCACAAATCTTTCACAATAGGCAGGAAATGAGAGATCCTAGAGCTGAAGAAGACCTCCCAGATTCATCCAGAGCCAGCAAACCATATCATCACCATCATCATCCCCTCTAGAATGCAAGCTTGTTGTGGACAGGGAATGCATCTGTTATATTATATTTGTACTCTCCCAAGAGCTTAATACAGTGCTCTGCACATAGTAAGCACTCAAAAAATAAGATTGATTGTTCATCAATGGTATTTATTGAGCACTTACTATATGCAGAGCACTCTACTAAGCACTTAGGACAGTACAAGACAACAGAGTGGACAGATATGTTTCCTGCTTACAGTGTCTATCCGTTTCTCAAATATGACAAAGATAGATGAATCTACAACCTCCCCTAGGTCTCACAATCAAGGTAGCTGACATCACTTTGCCTAGTATGCTGGAGGTGGAAAGAGTCACTGAGACTGTAAACTAGCTGCGGGCAGGGAATGTGTCTACCAATTCTGTTATACTGTACTCTCCCAAGCGCTTAGTACAGTGAGCACACAGTAAATGCTAAATGAATGTGATTGACTGATTGAAAAAGGAAATGGTAGAGTGTTCGATTGGCTATGAGGAAGATGGCTTGGCATTGGAAAGTGTGGGTTGGGCCAATGCAACTCATTATGGGCAGGGAACGTATCTGCCAATTCTGTTGCACTGTATTCTCCCAAGCACATAGTAAGCACTCAAAAAATACCACTGATTGACTGAATGCAAGTGTTGCTGGTGGAATTAGATGTCTGACTTTTGGTAAGAGCAATCAAATTAAAGGAGGTACAGAGACTAGACATTTTGGTTTTCCTCTAGGGAAACGATGTTAGGAGAAGCAGCATGGCTCAGTGGAAAGAGGCTGAGCTTTGGAGTCAGAGGTCATGGGTTTGAATACCAACTCCGCCACTTAGCTGTGTGACTTCGGGCAAGTCACTTCACTTCTCTGTGCCTCAGTTCCCTCATCTGTAAAATGAGGATTAAGACTGTGAGCCCCATGTGGGACAACCTGTTCGCCTTGTAACCTCCCCAGTGCTTAGAACAGTGCTTTGCACATAGTAAGTGCTTAATAAATGCTATTATTATTATTAAGCAGTGTGGTTCAGTGGAAAGAGCACGGGCTTTGGAGTCAGAGGTCACGGGTTCAAATCCTGCTCCACCGATTGTCAGCTGTGTGACTTTGGGCAAGTCACTTCACTTCTCTGTGCCTCAGTTACCTTATCTGTAAAATGGGGATGAAGACTGTGAGCCACCCGAGGGACAACCTGATCACCTTGTAACCTCTCCAGCACTTAGAACACATAGTAAGCACTTAATTAATGCCATTATTATTATTATTAGTTTGACCTGTATATTCCACTCTGAAGAACTGCATAAGGCAATGTTGCAAATCCTGTCTCAATCCCCATGCTTGGTTAAAAAAAAAAAAAAAATTCCCACCAGTTTAGTACAATTAAAATACAAAGAGTGTTTTTCATCAGACTATTAAATATTTCAGCTTTATAATCAAAATAGTTTTGTTAATGTCAACATATGTTGGAGCTAACCCAGTGTTTTGTTTGTGTAGAGTTGAAGTATAATTAAGTAAAACAATCACATGAGGTATTTTTTTCCCCCAGGGAAGAGTTACTCGAGGTACCCTGAAGTTAACTGAAGATGTGGAGAAAAACACAAATACACAGTACTAATGCATGTTAGCTACCCAGTGCCTATCTTGTGAGACCTTAAACCACTTTCCCATACGTCCAGCCTGCTTCTCCACTCAGTAACCAGGAGGGCTCTCAATAAAGTGTCCCAGGAGATGCAGAGAGAAGTATATCTCTTCCCCGTACATTTTTCATGGATTTTGAGGGCCTGGCATGAACCAGAGAATGAGTGGATCACCACATTCCTTGCTGCGCCCACTGGATAAGGGAAGGCTGCTACCTCCCCCAGAGATGCCAGGATTCTAGTCAGTCAGTCGGTCAGTCAGTTGTATTTATTGAGCACTTACTGTGTGCAGAGCACTGTACTAAGAGCTTGTAAGAATACAACAATAAAAAGACACATTTCCTGCCCACAGCAAGCTCACAGTCTAGAGCTATGTCCCCAGTTAAGCAATTAATCAATGCTATTTATTGAGCCCTTATCGTGTGCAGAGGACTGTACTAAGCATTTGGGAAAGTACAGTACAATGGAGTTGGTATACATGATCCCTGCCCAAATGGAGTTTATAGTCTACAGGGGGAGTAGACATTAAATAAATTAGAAGACAGGGGAGTCAATGGAATTTGTTGAGTGCCTCAGTACTAGGCACTGTTCGACGCTGGTTTGAGTGACTACAACAATATCAAGACACACATTCCCTGTTCTTAAAAGCTGACAGTCCTTCTAGACTGTGGGCAGGGAATGTGTCTTCCAACTCTGTTGTGTTCTCCCAAGTGCTTAGTACGGTGCTCTGCACACAGTAAGTACTCAATAAATGTAATTGATTGACTGATTAACAGGGGAAATGAAAAAAATAATTTACAGAAAGCTACCAGAGAAAGAACAAGTGAAAAGCAGGAAGCAGTGTGAGGACAGCAGGACAAAACAACAAAATGAATTCCTTGAATATGTACTGTGCTATTATTTTGCCAATTTTTTTCACATTAATGATCACTGTAGTATTTCTTAAGTTTATTTCCATGTATCAAGCATGGTACTAAAGTGCTGGGGCAAATTCAAGATAATCAAGTTGACACATTCCACATGCCACATGGGGCTCACAGTCTAAAAAAGAAAGGAACAGTCTTTCTCACTTTGTCCCCATCATACTCCTGTAAAGAAGAGAGAGGCTGCAGGGGAAGCAGGGGAAGCAGCATGGCCTAGTGGATAGAGCTTGAGCCTGGGAGTCAGAGGTCGTGGGTTCTAATCCTGGCTTCATCACTTGTCCGCTGGTGACCTTGGGCAAGTCACTTCACCTCTCTAGGCCTCAGTTACCTCATCTGTAAAATGGAGATTAATGTTGTGAGCCCCATGTGGGACATGGACTGTGTTCGGCTTGATTAGCTTGTGTCTACGCCGGCACTTAGAACAGTGTCTAGCACATAGTAAGCGCTTAACAAATACTATTATTATTATTATCTTAACTCATTTTTACAGAGAAGGAAATTGAAGCCCTAAAAGTTTAAATGACTTGTACAACAGGATAGTTTGTCCCATGCAGGGCCTGTTTTTTAAGCCTGTTGCTTGGTAGTCTTATCTTCATGGAACCTTTTGTTTCAGGAGAGGGGCTCTCAAGTGTTGCCCTACAAACTGGTTTGTCTGAGGAGGTCTCCCTATAGCCAACTGCCATGTTTGACCCTGGCTTCACTACTTCTAGATAATCTTTATTTTGGTCCTCACTCTAGTGTCCTCCCTTTCAGGTCACCATAGAGCAACGGCTTGTTTATCTTGCTGTCATTTATTCTTATTATGTGTCCCAACCCGGTACATAATCTTTGCTTCTGCCTAGCTATGCCTCTAACTATGTCTTTCTCCTGAATCTCTCATCTCCAACCCCACACCGATGCTCTTCTGCCCACCAGTTCACATCTCTCCCCCATCTTTCAAACCTTCTTAAGGACATACTCCTTTTAGAGGCATTTCCCCTTTGCTGGTCTACACAGCTGTCCCTGAACAGGGCATTGGCAAGGACTGCATTGTTGAAGCTTTAAGGGCTAATGCTCTTCTTAGAAACACTCGAACAATAATTGAATCTCAAGTTTGATCTAAAAGGGGAGATTGGTACATAAAGATAGAACTGAAATAAAAGGGGGTGAAATGTCAATTACTTTGGGATAGATCGTTGAACTATGTTTAAATGGTTTAATATTTATGATGGCATTTGTAATATTGTAAGAGAATATAAAGCAACTTCTTTTGTCAGTTAAATATGACTTCTTAGACAAGCCACCCACTGTCCCCTCTGCTCTAATCATAAAATGGCTTCAAGCTTCTTTTTTTCCACTGTTTTTAGGATAGATAAAAAATAGGTTCAGCATAGTCAATGCTGAATAAAATGCTTTTTAAAATCCTTCTGATGCTCATTTCCAGACCAAGCATAAAAGCATCTGGAGTGCAATCAAAAGCAATCACTAGATTTTCCCTGAAGAATTTGTCTGTTATTAATGTGAGAAAGTTGCTATCTCTCCCCATTTGTTTAAGATGTTCAGTTTTAGCAGCAGACTGAATGTTTAAAAAAGAAAGAAAAAAGCCAAAAACCCAAAACTCTGAGACCACAGCCTTGCCTCAAATGGTAACACTGGTCAGCATATGCAACTAATTCACACAGAGACGTTCTGGAAAACCAATGACAAGATTGGTTCTTTGGGCTAGCCTGGGGCAGTCAGCAGTGGTAGACGGCTACGCAGAGCCTCACACGTAAAGTTTCTGAACTGTCATACAGCTTAATGGAAGTGATCCCTGACAATTTCAGCCAATTGACTGTATGTGACATCCCATTTGGCATGCCATGATGCATTCTTTTCCTCACCTCCCTTGAAGGTGCAGTGCCTCCTGTGGGAATGATGCACTGAAACATCATTTTGTGCTTGGACCCATGATTTTCCATCACCTAATGAGAATGCAATTAGTATTGAGACCTGAAAAAATGAACCGAGCAACAGACTTTCTCTTTAGTCAGGCCCACAGGTGGAGCAAGAAACAGGTAAACTTGTGGTAAAGATCCTGGTAAGCAGGTAAAGATGCTTGGCTTTGGATAAAATATAGCATTGGGCCTGGAACAGTGTGGCCTAGTGGAAAGAGCAAGTCTGGGACTCAGAGGACCTAGGTTCTAATCCCAGCACTACCAATTGCTTGATGTGTGACTTTGAGCCAATCCTTAACTTCTCCGTGCCTCATTTTCCTCAACTGTAAAATGGGGATTAAATACTATTCCCTCTTACTCAAACTGTGAGTGCCATATGGGTCAGGGACTGTATCCAACCTGATAAGCTTGCTGTGGGCAGGTAATGTAACAGTTTATTTTTGCATTGTACTTTCCCAAGCACTTAGTACAGTGCCCTGCATATAGTAAGTGCTCAATTATTGTGATTGAATGAATGAATAAGTTTGTATCTGCCTCAGTGCTCAAAACAGTGCTTGGCAGATAGTAAGTCCTTAATAAACATCATAAAAAAGAGATCATTCTGTACCTAACAGATAATTCTGCAGACACTTGATGCTTGGGGCAAGAACTATATGAACTGTGACTTAAACAAGTATTATTATCATTATCATCATTATTATTATTATTATTATTATTAACATGTGAGTGTATTGTTAGAGTGTGGGACAGGTACTACTTTCAACTTGACTATCTTATATCTACCCCAGCACTTAATACAGTGTTTGGCACATGGTTAGTGCTTAATAAATACAATTAAAAAACTGCTAACTGTGTGCTAAGCACTGTCCTAAGCATTGGGATAGATACAAGTTAATCAGGTCAGAGTCTAAGTAGGAAGAACGGGCATTGAATCCCCATTTTACAGTAGAGGAAACTGAGGCAGAGAGACATGGTAACCAGCTCAAGGTCACACAGCAGTAAAGCCGCATGGCTTAGTGGATAGAGCATTGGTCTGACTCCCAGGAGTCAGAAGGACATAGGTTCTAACCATCACTCTGCCATATGCCTGCTGTGTGACCTTGGGCAAGTCATTTCACTTCTCTGGGCCTCAATTACCTCATCTGAAAAATGGGGAGTAAGAGTGTGAGCCCTATATGGGACAGGGACTGTGTCAACCCCATATATATCAACCCCAGCACTTAGAATGATGCTTGGCAATTAGTAAGTGCTTAACAAATACCATAATTATTATTAATTATCATTAATAGTAATAAATTACAGAGCTGGGATTAGAATTCCAAGTCCTCTGACTCCCAGTCTGGTGCTTTTTCACTAGCCATCCTGCTTATTATAATCCTTATCATTATTACTATTAGTAATACTAATAAGCACTCACTATGTGCCAAGCACTGGAATATGTGCTGGAGTAGATACAATTCAATCAGTTTCTCTCCCACACTACTTGGGGCTTACAGTCTAAGGGGGAGGGAGAGGAGGTATTTCATACCCATTTTACCGATAAGGACTCTATTGCCCAAAGAGGTTAAGTGACTCACCCAAGGTCACACAGCAGGCAAGTGGCAGAGTGAGGATAAGAACCCAGGTTCCCTGACTCCCAGTTTTGTGCTCTTTCCACTTGGCCACAGTGCTTCCCCAAGCAAACTGTTATCCAAAGTCATTCAGCCCAGACATCCTATGGGTTGTCATTCATTCATTTATTCATTCATTCAATCATATTTATTGAGCGCTTACTGTGTGCAGAGCACTGTACTAAGCGCTTGGGAAGTACAAGTCACGTCTTGACACCCAGGCAATGAATATCAGCCATTTATTCACTTTCTTCCATCTAATTATTTTCCTTATTTGTATTTTATTCAACCCATGGAATAGGATCTTTTGCTAATTGAGGGCTTGGAACCATATCCTGTAAATTAGGGTTTCAAAGACCAGGTCCTTAGCAATCAGCCACTGTGAGTTCTATGACACCTGTTACCATATGAAATTTTGCAGGGAGAAATTATCAATAGCTTCTATAATATGCTGAACTGGACCAAAAATATAAACCTGGGGTTTTAGAAGTGACAGCTATAAACATTAGGGGAAAATGTTAAGTTAATAGGAGGCTTGAGACAAGGTTCAATATATTATTTGGTGATAGGTCCATATGGGTTATTAATAGGAGAAATTATGGGTGATTGAGATTTCATTCTTAATTACAGAGACGAAGGCCAAGGGGTGTAATCACCACACTGTATAAGGATTCTTTGATACCACTTCAGGGCTGGATGAGTCAGGACCACACTGATGGCCATAAAATAATAAGAATGGTGTGGTATTTTTAAGTATTTATCATGTACAAAGCACTGTACTAAGCCCTGGAGTAGATACAACATGATCAGGTCAGAAATAGTTCCTGTCCTACTCAGGGTTCTCAGACAAGGAGCAAGGGAGAATGGGTATTTTATGCCCATTGCCTCCCGAACGTAATTATGTTTTTTTGCAGGGGGAGTGGGTGAGGGGCAGGAGAGGAACAGGATTGCCAGGGTAGGGAATGAAAAGCAATGATTCTACTTCCCAGAAAGACAAATTCAGCTATGCTACCATTTCTCAAATGATACCAAGAAATCATCAATCGTATTTATTGAGCGCTTACTGTGTGCAGAGCACACTTTTCCTCTCAACAGCCTTGGAAGTCAGGGAGAGGCAGGTATTTTTCTACCTATTTTACAATTGGGTAAACTGAGGTAGGGAGAGGTAGTAACCTCCAGGATCCTGCAGTGATAGAAAGGGGACAACAACCCTAGAAACCTCCCCCTCAGGGCTAGTCCCTTTCTCTCTGACACAGGTAGAAGTGTCCATGGGCCAGTGTCATGTTTTTATCAAACTTCTCCAGTCTCTGTAACTGGTTAAAAAACTTCTCCAGCCTTTATGTCTGTTGCCTTGTATGACAATGAAGAAAATAGAGAGATGGAATAAAGATACAGCTACACGGCCTTGAGATTATAAACAGCCAAACAGCCCACCTCCTCCATGCCCACCTCAAGATCCTGAAGCTATTGTGAAGAAGAAATGTCTGTGATCCAATCACCAGGTGCGATACACCTGTCTACTTGTTTTGTTCCATTGTCTGTCTCTCCCTTCTAGACTGTGAGCCCGTTGTTGGGTAGAGACCATCTCTATATGCTACCGATTTGTACTTCCCAAGCTCCTAGTACAGTGTTCTGCACACAATAAGCACTCAATAAATATGTTTGAATGAATGAATACAGATACTCTCCAAGAGTTTAGCAGCTTGTAAATCAAGACAACTTTCAGTCTTTCTTAGGAAATACTTCAGTCTTTGCTTTTGTCTATTTTCCTCCAATGCCTCACTTCTACATAGTGTGTGGAAAGAGAATGGGCCTGATAGTCTGAGGCCCTGGGTTTTAATCCTGACAAAGCCAATTACCTGTGTGACCTTGGGCCAGTCTCTTAATTTCTCTGTGTCTCAGTTTTCTCATTTGCAATATAGTGATTCACTACGTATTCTCCCTCCTACTTAGGCTGTGAGCCCTGTCTTGGACAGGGATGGGGCCTGATCATATATCGTGGCTCAGTGGAAAGAACCTGGGCTTGGGAGTCAGAGGTCATGGGTTCTAATCCCAGCTTCCCCACCTGTCAGCTGTGTGATTTTGGGCAAGTCACTTAATTTATCTGAGCCTCAGTTCCCTCATCTATAAAATGGGGATTAAGACTGTGAGTCCCACGTGGGACAACCTGATTACCTTGTTTCCCCGCCAGTACTTAGAACAGTGCTTTGCACATACTAAATGCTTAACAAATGGCATTATTATTATTATTATTGTTATTATTATATATTCTGTATATACTCCAGAGGTTAAGACAGTGCTTGGCATAAAGGGAGAGTTTAACAAATACCATCATCATTATTATTATTGTCACCACATTAAATCAGTATACTTTACTGCTGCCTTATAGATTTCCCCATTCTCCTATACTTCACTAGCTAATTATATAGGGGTTCTGCCTACTTAACCCTCTAAATTAGAACTTATCCAGCGCTTAGAACAATGCTTTACACATAGTAAGTGCTTAACAAATTCCATTATTATTATTATTTCCGGAATGGAACATTCATGGGGTCTGTCTTTCAGGTGTCTCATTCGTCAAACTAGCCTTTGAACTCCGAACTTGCTGTTGGATGGTATGCATGACCAACTGTCAAGAAATACACAGATACTCTCACTGTAATCTCTAGCGACACATAATATTTACCCTCGGTGTCAGCTTTTCTCTGTGTCTCCTTACTGTTCATGTTGCATTTATTAGAGTTTGGTGGCATATGGTGACGCACGGGTTGTCAGTTGCAATGAAACTCAGAGTAGCATATCTTTGTTCTAAGAGTAGCATATCTCTGCCCTAAGAACTTTCAGGCAACATGATCTAATAGACATAACATAATAATAATAATAATAATGATGGTATTTGTTAAGCACTTACTATGTGTCAAGCACTGTTCTAAGTGCTGGGGTTATCAGGTTGTCCTACATGGGGCTCACAGTCTTAATCTCCATTTTACAGATGAGGTAATTTAGGCACTGAGAAGTTAAGTGACTTGCCCAAAATTACACAGCTGACAAGTGGCGGAGCCGGATTAGAACCCATGACCTCTGACTCTCAAGCACGTGCTATTTTCACTAAGCCATGCTGGTTCTCACGGGCCTGGGAGTCATAGGACTTGGGTTCTAATCCTGATCCTAACACTTGCCTTCTATGTAAACCTTGGCAAGTCACCTAACTTTTCTGTGCCTTAGTTTCCTCATCAGTATAATGGGGATTCAATATCTGCTTTCCCTCTCCTCCAGACTGTGAGTCCCATAGTCAGACCTGATTAACTTCTATCCAACCCAATACTTGGTAGTGCTTGGTATGTAGTAATCAGTTAACAAATGACATTAAAAAAAACCCCTCACCCTGTATTCCTTATCTGCTTTCTCCCCACTCACCCTAGACTCTCCCACCTTCATCTTCTAGCTCACATTTTTCAACCCACTTGAATCTCCTTCCCCAAAATTAACAGGTTAATTAACTACCGGAAATTGCACCTTCTCCAAATGGTCTAACACTTATGTGGCCATTTCAATCAATCAATCAACCAACGTTTATTGAGTGCTTACTGTGTGCAGAATACTGTATTAAGTGCTTGAGAAAGTAAAATTCATTCATTCATTCAATCGTATTTATTGAGCACTTACTGTGCAGACCACTGAACTAAGCACTTGAGAAGTACAAGTTGGCAACATATAGAGATGGTACCTACCCAACAATGGGCCCACAGCCTAGAAACAGAGGGGTAGACATGTTCCCTGTCCACAGGGAGCTTGCTGTCTACAGGGGGACACAGACATTGAAATAGATTAGGGAATGGGGAAATAGCATAAGAAAAATGAGGCATGGAGAAGTTAAGTGACTGGCCCAAGGTCACACAACAGGCAAGTGGCAGAGCCAGGATTAAAATGTAGGTCCCAAGCCCGAGTTTCACTGGTAAATTGTTCTTCCATTAACGGTGAGAGTATTCTCTCATTCTACAATTCTTTTAGTGATGATGATTATTCATAAATACTTTACCAATGAAAAAATCATCACAACGTTTCCTTAGTGCTTCCTAGCTGAGTCTTTGTGGTGTTGATTTTGAAGGAGACCAACAAAGGAATCATGCAGGCTGGTGACAGTGTAATTTTACCTTTTGTCTAGTAGTGGATTTCTCCAGAGGTCAGAAAAGGCAATGCCGATGTTTTTGTTTATCTTGGTTTACTTTAATTTACACTTATTTATCTATTTATCCAACTCCTGCTATCCACATCTTACAATTGGTCTCTCTCCAGCTCCCATTATCTACATATACTCACGTTATCCGGTATCCACATTTAGAGGGTCAGGATCAAGTTTTCTATGTTGCATACTCAATTATTTTGAATACTTTAAGTTGTAAAATATTTGTAAGTTTATCTCACCAGTAACAGTGTAAGCTCCAACTCATCAAGGGACAAAGCTCCTTGTGCAGTGTGGCTTAGTGAAAAGCAGCATGACTTAGTGGAAAGAGCCCAGGCTTAGGAGTCAGAAGTCATGGTTTCTAATCGCAGCTCTGCCACTTATCAGCTGTGTGACTTTGGGCAAGTCACTTAACTTCTCTGTGCCTCAGTTCCCTCATCTGTAAAATGGGAATTAAGACTGTGTGGCCAAAGTGAGACAGCCTGATTACCTTGTATCTACCCCAGCAATTAGAACAGTGCTCAACACCTAGTCAGCACTTAGCAAATATCATGATTATTAAATACCATAAAAAATAAAAACTGATTGACACATTACTTTTTTATTCGGTACTTCAGAAGTGCCCCATTCCTAGTGGGCATTCATTAAATACTGATGCTGCTACTACTGCTACTTAATTCTGCATGAAGTAGATGATGCATGCTGTTTATTAATTCAAAGCTGTTTATTTGGGAAGCAGGGGAGTTGAGGTTTTCCTTCTTTTGTGTCCGGATGGCTATATTGCTAAATTTATCTAAGAGGACTAGGAAGAATATGAAACTTTACTGAATGAAAAGATTACAATCCTAAAACTTGATTAAAATGCCTTTATTTTCTATGTTCTCTCATTTGTGAATATCCACCATGTATCACATGGGACTCGCAGTCTTAATCCCTATTTAACAGATGAGGTAACAGAGGCACAGAGAAGTTAAGTGATTTCCCAAGGTCACACAGCAGACAAGTGGTGGAGCTGGAATTAGAACCCAGTCCTTCTGAATCCTAGTCCCCTGCTCTTTTCACTAGGCCACGCTGCTTCTCCTTTGCCTTCAATAGTAGGTCCAGGTCTCACATGCATATAAAAGATGGAGAATTCTACAACTTTCTAGACCTTCAGTTTGGGTTGAATAAGTTTCTGGTTAGCCACAGAACAATGATAATCTATAAACTTTAAAGCTGACTTCAAGGGAGAGTAGAACTTTGTCTGCAAATACCATAGCCTTCGCTGTCTTGCTGTCTTTGATATTGCATCAGACTGTGCATTTAAAAGAAAGTGTGATTCTAAGCGGCACAGGATTAAACCAGGTCGTGTGCTAGAGCATGGAACAAATAACAACATAAAGTGCTTTTATTTTCTAAAATGCTGAAGTGAAAGGTTTTATTTCTAAGAAGCTTAGGGAGAAGATTAGCCCCGTGTATTTTTTGAGAAGATGTTCTGACCTTCCTCAGAGGGTTGTTGTGAAGAATATCTAATAAAAATTATGGTAAGCACTTTGCAAATATAAAGTGCTATATAATTGCTTAATAATCATAATTAGTTTGGAATCCATTATTGCAGGTAGCAATCGCCACCACCGAGGCAGCAAATAACTTGATTGTTTTGCACTGAAGATGCATTTTTTTTTTCTCAGAGCATTTAGGTACCCTTTTGCTATGACTTTATTTTCACAGGAAAATTCCCAGGAGTGACTGGGGCATTTGCCTCTACTCTAATGGCCTTTGACCCCCTAGAATTTTAACCTTTCATAGCAGTGACCAGAGGAAGAGTTTGTGACTGAAGCTGTGTTGAATCCAATTGCCCAGGTGCAAGTTATTACTATTATGAAGTGCCGTCAAGTCGTTTCCAATTCATAGCCACTCCATGGATATACTTTCTCCAGAACGTCCTGTCCTCTGCCATAATCTGCAACCTTTCTAATGATTCTTTTGTTATCGTTGTTTTGGTCTCTATCCATCTAGCTTTTCCTAGCATTAATGTCTTCTCCGAGAATTAGTCCTCCAGATTATTTGTCCAAAAATATGTTAATCTAAGTCGAGTCATTTGGCCTTCCAAAGACCACTTTGGTTCAATTTGCTCTAAAATCCATTTGTTTGTCTTTAGGGCATTCCATGGTATTTGCAAAAGCCTTATCCAACACCACAATTCCAAAGAATAGATGTTCTTTCTATCCTGTTTTTTCACTGTCCAGCTTTTGGATCCATACATTGTCCCTGGAAATTCCATAGAGTTGACAATTTGTATTTTTGTGGCAATAATAAGGATGATGATTATGATGGTATTTGTTAAGCACTTTTACTATGTGCCAAGCACTGTTCTAAACACTGGTAGGTGCTTAGCAAGGTAATTGGGCTGTCCCACATGGGGCTCACAGTCTTAATCCCCCCTTTTACAGATTAGGTAACTGAGGCGCAGAGAAGTTAAGTGGCTAGCCCAAAGTCACACAGCTGATAAATGGTGGAACTGGGATTAGAACTCACGACCTGTAACTCCCAAGCCCGTGCTCTTTCCACTAAGCCATGCTGCTCCCAGTAGTTGTATCAGCACATTTCATGACTTTTTCTAGGCTCTTCTTAGCAAGTAAGTACAAGTAAGAGAGCTTAATTGGCTCGGGGGCATGTCTGAAAGTTACACCCAGTTCCCTCCCAAAGGGGGAAAAAAATCAATTCCACTGGGGGATTCCTTTGCCTCAGAAGTCAAAAGTCTCATCAAGTATCTCTGCTGAATAACTGGGAACTCATTAGATTTTGTATCCCCTGCCTTTCAACAGCCCTCTAGACTGTAAGCTCCTTGCTGGCAGGGAATGTATGTACCAACTCTGTTATAATGTATCCTCCCAAGAGCTTAGTTCAGTGCTCTGCACACAGTAAGCACTCAAGAAATATGATTGAATGATTGATTTTTCCAAGCCCCAGAGTCCATGTTCCTTTATGTTAAGCTGGAAGTAAAGAATCTTGATTTGATTTACTTTATTTCTCTTGCCTAGCCTGGTCAGGAAGTAGTCGAGTTTTGTTTTGTTTTTTTAAATGATAGAAATGTTTGGTACAAATCTGCAAAGCTGCTCTAAGCAGTAGTGACTTTATTTTATATATAAAAAAGTTGTACTCTACCTGCCTGTACATACTACCATTGAAATGATTATGGATTGGAGATAAAGAAATATCCCAAATGCTTAGTACAGTGCTCTGCACACAGTAAGTGCTCAATAAATACGATTGAATGAAATATCTGCCATGACAAAGTTTCAACATTCTCAAGGGCTCCCTGAGAGAATTCCGTTATCTTTGGCACCTGTCAGTGTGGAGGCTTAAATTTGTAAACACTCACACTTTAAAGAATGTAAATTGGCTTGCCTGATTGAATGGCGTGGGCAAAGCTATGGGAGATAAAGGAACAATGAAAACTGAGCAGGGTCAAAAAAAAAAAAAAGGAAAACTAGAAGTATATAAGATGTTAACCATCAGAGTGTATGTTAATTCTATCTCAGTGGCAAGAGGCCTGCCTGTGACCCAGCTGGGACCTTATTTGGTGAATATAAGCTGTGGAGGAAGATATCATGGCACATCTGTTTCCAAAGTAACCGCAAAGTATTGGTTAATCAACTTAGACTGTAAAATCCCTGAGGGCAGGGATTGTATCTACCAACTCGTTTGTATTTTCTCAAGCACTTAATACAGTGCTCTGCCCTCATTAAGTGCACAATAAATACTATTGTTTGATTGATTGATTGATTGATAATCCTTCTGGAGTTGTGAGGACAAAGAAATGGGATCATAGATAATAATAATGATGCCATTTATTAAGTGCTTACTATGTGCAAAGCACTGTTCTAAGCGCTGGGGAGGTTACAAGGTGATCAGGTTGTCCCACGGAGGGCGGGGGGCGGGGGGTGGGGGGGAGGCTCACAGTCTTAATCCCCATTTTACTGATGAGGTAATTGAGGTACAGAGAAGTTAAGTGACTTGCCCAAAGTCACACAACTGACAATTGGGGGATGGAATTTGAACCCATGACCTCTGATTCCAAACCCGTGTTCTTTCCACTGAGCCACACTGTAGATCAGAGCCTATAACTGATTTGGACTTTTAATTTGACAAAGTATGATTTGTACTCAGAGCCAAAGAACACGTCCTCCACTGTTTCTTTGGACACCTTGTGTCAGATTATTGGACTACCCCAAAGACTCTTCTTAAAGAGTGAAATATTCACTTTGAATTCTTTAGTAAGGGCAAACAAAGCAAGCAGACATCTTCTTCTGCATATATTTCCATGTCCACTTTCCCTCAACGGTGCAGGAGCTGCTTAGTTGCAATTCTGAAATGAAACTTGTCCTTGGGCCCCTGAGTTAAAATAGATCATCCTGAACCTTGTAGAAATTTCCCTATAGAGGGATGATTTATGAATCATTCAGTAACAGATGATGTTATAACTAAAGCAGTGGGAGTTTTGAAATACCAATATCAGATTAGGCTTGTGTTTATTTCAAAAAAAGCTCTGATCTAGCTTGGATTTTTGGCAGACTCAACATGAGCCCAACATGAACTACTGTAAATCAAAGCTTTTTTAAAAAAAAAATCATACTTGGAATGCTTCCAATTTCAATTAGAGAGTGTTTGATGTCTTTTGGACATCCTTTTTTTTAAAAAAAAAGAGAAAAAAAGTTTCCTTTTCTCATTTTTATGGTCATGAACCTTGTGTGGACCTACCTATGATGATAGATCAGTCTCTCAAAAATTCCAGGGTTTCTATCACTTTCATTAGCAAGAGGTATTGACATATTTATTCCCCAGTATAGGGGAAGTGCTGGATTAGCTATTTTCTTAAACGTTTTCAGGCCAAAGTGAAAATTTAGAAGCCCAAAGTCCCGTAATTCTCACAATGTTGATTGTGTATAACAAGTCCCATCTTGCAGATGGGTTAGCCTTATAATGATTTATATTACCTTAATTTTTGATTTAACTCACTGAAATGAAATATCAGACAGCAGTCAAGCCAAGGGAAGTTACTCAAAGGGAAAGCTTTTTTTAATTCTCTCAAGAGATTTTAACAAAATAATTTATGATTATCTCATACTCTGCATGAATAAACCTCATAAATATAGTACAGCGCAATCAAATTAATTATGCATCCTAAATGACTTGAAAATTTATGAAATTGAGGAATTCTGTTTAGTTAGCTGCTGTTTAAAAAAATAGAGATTGTACAGAAAAAGATATAAATATTCATGGCAACTCTTTCCATATCATTCAACATCATGGCCTTAAAGTCCAGGTTTGTGGTTTATCGAACCATAACTATATGGTCACAATGGTTTTTAATTCTGCTTGGGTTTTCAAGTATTGGGAGCTTGGATTCCTTTTACCTATTCTTCCCAGGTTTGCCTGTTCCTTAAATGATCTTTCTAGAAAACTTTTTTAAAAAGCAGAGAGGCAGAGTGAGTTGTTGATGAATCTGTCTGAGAAAAAGGGGCTTTAAATATGATTTCTCTGGGCAAACATGAAAAGCTGATCTTAAGCCAGGGTTTGGTTGAGATGTGGCCACTGAAGGCCAGCTTTTAGCAGTTGTAGAAAAAAAAAAACTCATTACTGCAAGGCGTTTTTTTTTCACCTGATAGTTGAAGTTAGAAGTGACCCTGAAATGACTGACTTTTCAAAGATTGCCATGTGTCCCTGCTTGAGGATTTTAAAAGGAAGAAAAACAACACTCCTCACTCCACCTGTCTTCATCTAATGCGTGAATATATACCCTGTTTGCCCGACAATCAATCAATCAATCAATCGTATTTATTGAGCGCTTACTATGTGCAGAGCACTGTACTAAGTGCTTGGGAAGTACAAATTGGCAACACATAGAGACAGTCCCTACCCAACAGTGGGCTCACAGTCTAAAAGGGGGAGACAGAGAACAGAACCAAACATACCAACAAAATAAAATAAATAGGATAGAAATGTACAAGTAAAATAAATAAATAAATAAATAAATAAATAAATAGAGTAATAAATACAGTGTCATCATGGTTAATGCTGCTGTTTAAGGCTTCATGACCAGGTCTCTGATTAAAATTTATGTAAATAAAAAATGTTCATATTCAACTGAATAACTTGGTATTTAAATATCCCTCAAACTATCCACAAGGCTCTGATTTTCTTTTAAGGAAATGAACCACAAGGTGCCTGGAACAATATACACTTTACATTAGTATTCATTATAATGTGATGGTATCACCAAGGCACCATTTTTGCAGGTCACCCAATTTGCCTTCAATCAATCAATCAATCAATCTTATTTATTGACTGCTTACTGTGTGCAGAGCAATGTACTAAGTACTTGTGAAAGAATAATACAACAGACACATTCCCTTGAATCTAGAGTGTTTCTCCAGGGAACCCTGCCATGTGTGAGATGTGGAACTCGGCAGCAGTGGATATTGGGGAGAGGAGCTGGAGGTCAAAATGAAAATACTGGGCAACAAGATACTGAGTTCCGTATGTGTACCTGAGAGCAGACCAACTGAAAACTGAACTGTCCATTGTAAATCCAAGTGCCTAGCATGGCTCAGTGGAAAGAGCACAGGCTTTGGAGTCAGAGGTCATGGGTTCAAATTCCGGCTCCGCCACTTGCCAGCTGTGTGACTTTGGGCAAGTCACTTAACTTCTCTATGCCTCAGTTACCTCATCTGTAAAATGGGGATTAAGACTGTGAGCCCCCTGTGGAACAACCTGATCACCTTGTAACCTCCCCAGCACTTAGAACAGTGCTTTGCACATAGTAAGCGCTTAATAAATGCCATTAAAAAAGTGCCTGACCACCCTATTTATTTTCCAACTATCAGTTTCCAAAAGCAGCTTTTCCTCTAAGAATAGTTTTTTTTATCAAATTAGGAATTTACTTTAAGAAACAGAGCCTCTGGCCAACAAAGCAGAATGTTCTGCCTTCCATTTTCTTTAATTGTTTTCAGTCTGTGTTTAGGGAAGGAGGATGGTCTGGGATCTTGCTTATCACCTATTTCTTAAGTTTTCTATCCTCTTGACCTGTAATTATATTTTCCACACTCCCGTCACATAACTTTGAATTATGTCACGTTTAAGAGTTAAGGATAGAATGCTCAATTCACCAGCTGCACCTGTGTGACCAGGGTCTAGAGATATGAACTAAGCTTAATCTGCATAATCTAGGGTGTCCTTATGAAGCGTGAATAAGGAGAAACAAAGGATTGCAGTCACGTAGCATATAATGATGGTATGGGCACCATTTTGGGAAAGAATGTGGTTGTCTCATGATGCCAGAGCATTTTTCTGGGTAGACCTCTGAATCTCCCATTTGCCCCAGAATCTCTTTGTTCCCCTACCTTGTCAGTGGGAAGTCTGGTGCAGCATGTGAACGATAGAACTCGATGGCAGGAGTTACAGCAGCAGACGGAGACGGTGTAAAAATCAAAAACAAATTTTGACATAACTGAAGGTTCCTCCAACCTTTGGCAAATATGAACACTGATTGAACTTAGCTCCAGGTCAAAGATGACAAGTCATAGAAAGGAGGCCCTTCTGCTCTTACTTCTTCCAAATCTTCAATTATTTCCCTTATTCTGAGTCTGTACTGGTCTTCTTTATTGTCAGGGACTGTTTCTGCCAACTTCTCTACTGTACTGTTCTCTCCCAGGCACCTGACACAGTGCTTGGCAGCCAGTAGGTGCTCAATATATACCATTGATTGATTGGTCCCAACTACTGGGCATTTCTCTGGGAAGCAGCTGGGCATTTCTCTGGGAAGCAGAAGGCTCATCCCAGTCAGCCACACATTAAGGATTGAGGGGTTACTTTCTTTCTGATCACTAGGTGGTCTTCAGGCACAGTATAAAGACGGAATGTCCCGAGACACTTAATAGCTCCCAGGAACCCTCATGCCCCTTAAGGCCTGGAGGGGAGATGGGAAATCTGTGAATTTGGAGTTAAACATTCTTTTCCAGGTGGTTCTGCTGAAACCAAAAGAGAATCAGTGTGACAGGGCCACTTGGGTTTTTACAACTTGAAAATGGGGCTGCCAAGAGCTGTTCTCTTTCTCTTCTTCTCCCCCTTCCTTTCCCTCTGCTCCTCCCTCCCTGTCTCCCTTTCCTCTTGTCTTTTCCATTTCTTTCTCTTCCTCTCCCCATTGCTACTATAATGAGAATCTATGCAGAGCACTTTGGGCTCCTTGGAGGAAAGACTTACAGATTTCAAGGTGTAGTTACCATTATTATATTCAAATGTGCCAGGGGATGAGGTTTGCATAATTTTTTAATGCTCTTCCACAATAACATTCTCGGGAAATTTGACCTCATGTCAAACCTAAATTTCTTTTTTTCCTCCCAGCTTTAGTCCTTGGTCCCCAGATAAGTAAATTCCTTCCTTTCTAGGGGCTCAGTGCTCTCAGATATTTTTACATAATTTTCATTTTCCCCCAAAGTCATCTCTTATCCCCGCTAAAGCTGTTGAGCAATAAATGTGATCCTCCTTAATCACATGTCTAAATGGGCTCCACTCTGCCTACATATTTTTAAAAGAGTTGAATTCTGACTTCTTGCCCCATTCGCTCCACTTCTGGAGTGTCATTTGAAAGAGATGATGGAGAAAGGAATCAAGCTAAAAGGTTACAGAGCTGAATGAAGACCCTGAAGTGGGATGGTGATCCATATCTTTACCCCTTTATATCACTAACATCAGAATCCTAGAAGGGAAAGAGAACTTTAGAAATCATCTACTTTGGCTCTCTGCCTCTGTCTGTCCATACTTAAACCTAAGTGGACTGATAGGAATCTAGATTGTAAGTCCCTATAGGGCAGGTATCGTGCCACCTGCTCTCAAGCATTTAATATGGTCTACTGTACATAAAAGGTGCTCAAGAAATACCACTAATGATATAATAATAATAATAATAATAGTATTTGTTAAGTGCTTTCTATGTGCAAAGCACTGTTCTAAGCACTGGGGAGGTTACAAGGTAATCAGGTTGTCCCACGGGGGGCTCACAGTTTTAATCCCCATTTTACAGATGTGGTAACTGAGGCCCAGAGAAGTTAAGTGACTTGCCCAAAGTCACACAGCTGACAGTTGGTGGAGCCGGGATTCGAACCCATGACCTCTGACTCCAAAGCCCGCACTCTTTCCACTGAGCCACGCTGCTTCTCATGAAGATGATGATTATCTGTCTCACAGACTGAAGCTCTAACTCAGTCACCTCTGGTTGTTTCTGGGTTTCTACCTGCTCCAGCCTCTTGTAGTGGTATTCTATGTGTCTACCTGTGATGTTTATGGTATTTATTAGGTTCTTACTATATGCCAGACACTGTTCTAAGTGCTGGAGTAGATACAAGGTAATCGGGTTGTACCAAGTCCCTGTCCCACATGGGGCTCATAGTCTTAATCTTCATTTTACAGATGTGGTAACTGAGGCATGGAGAAGTGAAGTGACTTGCCCAAGGTCACAGAGCAGACAAGTGGCGGAGCAAAGACTAGAACCCAGGTCTTTCCAACTTCCAGAAACTTCCAGACCCGTGCTCTATCTCTTACGGCACACTGCTTCCCTGATGGGACAAGGAAAGGGCAGGTAATAGGAAACTTGTAGGTAACATGACAGAGCACGGGCCTGAGATTCAGAGGGTACTAATCCTGTCTCTGCCACTTACCTGCTGTGTGAACTTGGGTAAATCATTTCACTTCTGTGGGCCTCAGTTATCTCATCTGTAAAATGGGGATTGAGACTGTGAACCCCTCATGGAACGGAGACTGTGTCCAACTCCATTTACTTGTATCTACCCCTGCACTTAGTACAGTGTGTGGCACATAGTGAGTGCTTAACACATACCATCATTATTATTATTGTGTTCTAAACTTCTTATATATGCTCTATAAGGGGTCTAAGCATGAATCAATCAATAGTATTTAAAATAATCATTTCTATTTATGGAGCACTCACTTGCGGAGCACTATTCTAAAGTGCTTGGGAGAGTACAATATAACAGAGTTAGTAGACATGTTCCCTGCCCAAAAAGAGCTTGCAGTCTAGAGGAAATACTTAGTAGATGCTCAGTTAATACGGTTATGACGATGGTAGTAAGCCATGGTTTACCACAACCAAGGATATAATGCACCAGACTTCTCCCACACCATTTCCCCAGAATTCCCCTGCAGATGGGAATGACTATGGAAAGAAAAACCTTCTCCATTTAGCTGACGCCTTAAACACTTTAAGGAAGGATATTTTGTAATCTCCTTGCTAAAACATTTCAGTATATAACGATAACAATTCTGGACTGCCAGGGTACACAAATCTTTCCCGTGACTCTATTTCAAAAGGAGAAAGCCGAGAAGCATCTTGGCTTAGCGGAAAGAGCACAAGCGTGGGAATCAGAGGACCTGGGTTCTAATTCTGACTCTGCCAATTGTCTGTTGTATGACCTTGGGCAAGTCATTTCGCTTCTCTGTGCCTCAGTTACCTATCTGTAAAATGGGGATTAAGACTGTGAGCCCCACATGGGGCAGGGACTGTGTCCAACCTGACAGGTTTGTACCCACCCCAGCCCTTAGAACAGTGTTTGACACATAGTAAGCACTTAACAAATGCCATTATTATCATTATTATTATTGTCTATTATCAATCAATCATATTTATTGAGTGCTTACTGTGTGCAGAGAGCACTATTCTAAATGCTTGGGACAGTACAATATAATAGAGTTGGTAGGCACATTCCCTGACCACAGTGAGTGTTGTCTATACCAAGTGATTCTTGTGAGAATTAGTGAAATCAGTTCAAGGACTTTAACTCCACGAAGACAGAATCATTGCCAGAAATGCTATTTTTTATCAATTTTTAAATCAAGTTGAGTGGTTACCTTGTACGTTTAGCATTGTACACCTGGGAATTACTAAATGAGTTTGCTGAACTGAGATTTGGGGCCTGAAGTATCATTCTCAGTAGCAGTCATTAAAAAATACAGGGAATTCTCAGTTATTCCACATGATTTTATCCCCTTTCTGGCTCATTAAAGGTACTAAATAAGAATGAAACAATCACCAGTTCTTAGAGCACCTCTCTCGAACTTCACATACGACCTGGGAGTTCTACTCTTGTGAGTTCATTACTGTGGAGCAGTTGGCTAAATGACATCATAAAGTTGCCCCTGAGGGCCTTATTAAACGCTGCCACTGTCAAAGAAACAGACCACTGCTGGGCATCAAAAATTAAAGATTAGTGTGTGAGCAAGAGGATTTTTCCAGAGGATCTTTCTCCTGTGCAGATGTTCCTCTTCTGCAGAAATGAATGGTATCCTTCTTGTTCCCCACATATAGAGACTGGATCACAGCTTTCTTCCTTAATCAACTAACAGTACACAGTTCTTCATGTCGTTCCAAAAACAGGGATTCATTTATTGGACATATTGGAATGTACGGTGGAGAGGAGGTCTCAAGAGCCTGGAGTATGTTCCAAATTTCTCACATGGCTTCTCAGCTTTTCCAAAGAGAGTCCCCAGTCATGTCTCTAGGCTGTCTGGCAGATAGAACACAGAGTCAGAGGGAGTCAGAAGGACCTGGGTTCTAATCCCAGCTCTGCCACATGTCTGCTGTGTAAACGTGGGCAATTCACTTAATTTCTCTGAGCCTCAGTTACTTCCTCTGTAAAATGGGGATTAATACTGTGAGCCCCATGTGGGACATGGGCTGTGTCCAACCTCATTATCTCGTATCTACTCCATCACTTAGTACAATACCTGACACTTAGTAGGTGCAATAATAATAATAATAATAATAATTGTGGTATTTGTGTACTGCTTTCTGTATGCCAGGCACTGTTCTAAGTGCTGCAGGGGAATACAAATAAATCAGGTTGGACACAATTCTTGTTCCACATCAGGCTCGTGGTCTTAATTCACATTTTACAGATCAGGTAACTGAGGCACAGAGAAGTGAAATGACTTGAACAAGGTCACATAGGAGATAAGTGGCAGAACCAAGATTAGAACCCATGACCTTCTGACTCGCAGGCCCACACTCTATCCACTAGACCATGCTGCTTCACAAATACACCCGTCCATCAAAAAACAAAAAAATCCTGGTTTAGTGCTTAATTCACAAGATTCTGAACACTAACCTTCAACTCAGTGCTTTCTATGGGCTTGGGAGGAAGTCCTGAGGGGTTCTAACAAAACCCGATTGAAAAGGCAGAGGGAGTTCAAAACATCCCAAGGTCTGCTGCGGCCCTAGAAAGATGGCCCATCCTGACCCTGCATAGACCTCTCTGAGACATACCTTCAGTCTAGAGCAGGTCCCCTGTACCCCTAAAAATCCTGAGAAAATCCCCAACCTACCTCATGTTTAGGGCTTCCACTATGCTGGCAAACCACCTGTTGTTTACTGCTCTTGGTGAGGCCAGCAAATTTTCGTGCACCCAACCAGGACCACTGAAGAAAAAGACTGAAATAGTCTCAAGAAGGCCCCAAATGATGGGTTCAGATCTCACTTGATTTGATTCTCCATCCTCCTATTCTCATTCCATCCCTGACTCTTTCTGGTTCAACATAAAAAAGTTAAACAAGCAATTAGCATAGAGCCATGTAATCTCTGCTTGCTCCACAGGTGTTCCTTGAGTTTTCTAAGGCACTATTCCAGGCTTCACCACATGTCTGTCGTGTGACCTTGGAAGTCACTTAACTTTTTTGTGCCTCAGTTACCTCATCTGTAAAATAGGGATTAAGACTTTAAATCCCATAAGGGACAGGGACTGTGTCCGACTTGGTAAGCTTGTATTTACCCCATTGCTTAGTACAATGCCTGGCACATAGAAAGCACTTAACCACCACCACAACAACAAAAAAACTATGTCTTCCTCAGCCCCTTCATTCATTCAATATTTATTAAGCACTTACTGTGTGCACAGCACTGTACTAAATGCTTAGCACTGTAATAATAATGGCATTTGTTAAGCACTTACTACGTACAAAGCACTGCTCTAAGCACTGGGGAGGATACAAGGTGATCAGGTTGTCTCACGTGGGGCTCACAGTCTTAATCCCCATTTTACAGATGAGGTAACTGAGGCCCAGAAGAGTTAAGTGACTTGCCCAAAGTCACACTGCTGACAAGCGGTGGAGCCAGGATTTGAACCCATGACCTCTGACTCCCAAGCCCGTGCTCTTTCCACTGAGCCATGCTGCTTGCCCTTCCATATGTCCTGGCACAGAGTCCTTTTCCTTGACCTTTAATGGGTGTTGATTTCTGGATATTAGGAGTCAACTCACTGCACAATGTTTAAAGAGTCTGTTACAGTACGATATTGTGCCAATGGAAAAAATCAGTAGGTTCTAGTATGGATAAATTCATGCAAGAGAGGGCCAAAATAATTACTTTAGGAAATGAGAGGGAAATTTAAATGAGAGTATTCAGCCAGGGGGGAAGCGGTCAATCACCATGTTCCTCAAAGCATTCTGAGGTCACTTCACTGAGAGGTTCCTGAGCTGGATAGACCATAAGTCTGAAACCGTTCTTAACTATTTCAGAAAAACTGGCTTCATTTGGCCTTTGGCACTTTCTTCTTATCACTGCTCAAACTCTACAAGGTAATGCCATCTCTGCATTGATTTCAAAAACAGAGTTACCAAAGCAGTGTTGAGAACAAACAAAAAAGACCAACCTAAAAATAAGAGCCCTCATTTGCAGATACACAAACCTGAAGCACCATTATATATTTTGACGACTCTATAGCCTATGGGCAATATTATTATCACTTACAATGCATATGTTTTAATAAGGCAATTATAAATATAACATATGCTGCAAAACTCTCTGCAGTAACAGCAGATAAATGGAAGCTTTTTTTATCTTAGCCTCAAAACGGAGTTAATGTACCATTTTTGTAATTTATAATCAAAATACTAAATACAATTCAGTTTAACAGTTATAGCATAGCCTAGGTGTTTCATGTCATAAATTTAAAAAACCTGAAGGCGAGTTTTCTTTTTAATTGAAAGAGATTACCAATGAAATGAATTTCTTAATAGGCTGCATATACAAGTGAGAGATTGCAGCAAGCGAGAATGTTAACTAGTGATGTGGCAGGGTAGACTGAGCGCAGATCTCTGTCCAAAATGTCAGAAGCCAGGAGGAAGTTTGAACTGTCAAGGATCGGAAGCTGAAGGAGCCAAAGGACAGGTTTAACCAAATGAGCACAGGATGAGATCACTTGCAGCATGTTTGTTAAATAGAGCAGGTTCAGGTAAAGCTCATTTCTCAGCCCAGATAAGAAGCCGTGAAGAAAATTGCGGAAAGTACTGATGAGTTTTACTTGTTTATACACGTGTCTCTTCCATGGCAGTTATGAAATCTAGCAGACTCTGAGTTCAGGACTTCATTTCTGGGCAGAGAGAGAAAAATGCACATGGTAGGCCTATAGGATTTATTCGTCGAGGAATTTGTGTTGACATGGCTTTCTAAGAAGAGTTTGTCCACAGGTGATTATTGCCCAGAAATAAAAGGGATGTTAGGAGGTTCAAGCTGTGCTTAGATTGAGTCATTGATGATAGTTAAATCAATCACCCAGTGGTATTCATCAAGCACTTTTCATGCGCAGAACACTGCGATAAGAGCATGAGAGAGGTATATGGATTAGTTATTTCAGGAAAAAATTGGGGTTGTTAGTAGATATATCGCTGGCTAGGATGATGGATGTAAAGAGGGCAGCAATCACACTGGTCCTCCAAGAGCCCTTTGGTACCACTGTCAAAGACCAAATACTGGGCTGGATTGATTAGTGGCCTGTATTGTCATTCATTTATTCATTTATTATTTGTTTATTTATTTATTTATTTATTTATTCATTTATTTATTTATTTGGCACTTACTGTGTGAAAAGCACTGTACTAAGCCCTTAGGAGAGTACAATGCAACAATAAACAGACTTCTTCCACCTGTCTTATGGTACAGTGTACAGTGAAAACATGCATGATGGAGAACTGATTGTATGAGTCTTGTTTGGCCTGTTCTACGCAGTATCCTATTGTTGTTTGGGTTCAACTAGTGATCCATTCTGGCACCTGATAATAATAATAATGACAATAGCATTTGTTCAGCGCTTACTATGTGTGAAGCACTGTTCTAAGTGCTGGGGCGATACAAGGTGAACAGATTGTCCCACAGAGGGCTCACAGTCTTAATCCCCATTTTACAGATGAGGTAACTGAGGCTCAGAAAAGTTAAGTGACTTGCCCAAGGTCAAACAGCAAACATGTGGCAGAGCTGGGATTAGAACCCATGACCTCTGACTCCCAAGCCCGGGCTCATTCAACTGAGCCACACTGCTTCTCCATCAAAGCTCCAAGGCCCAACTTCCGAATTCATTCATTCATTCATTCATTCATTCATTCAATCCTATTTATTGAGCGCTTACTGTGTGCAGAGCACTGTACTAAGCTCTTGGGAAGTACAAGTTGGCAACGTATAGAGACGGCCCCTACCCAACAGTGGGCTCACAGTCTAGAAGGGGGAGACAGAGAACAAAACAAAACATATTAACAAAATAAAATAAATAGAATAAATATGTACAAATAAAATAAATAAATAGAGCAATAAATACTTACAAACATATATACATATATACAGGTGCTGTAGGGAGGGGAAGGAGGTAAGACGGGGGATGGGGAAGGGGAGGAGGGGGAGAGGAAGGAGGGGGCTCAGTCTGGGAAGGCCTACTGGAGGAGGTGAGCTCTCAGTATGATGTGCATTTAGCTTTAATTCTATTTATTCTGACGACTTGATACCTGTTCACATGAATTGTTTTGTTGTCTGTCTCCCCCTTCTAGACTGTGAGCCCATTTTTGGGTAGAGACTGTCTCTATATGTAGCCAACTTGTACTTCCCAAGTGCTCAGCACAGTGCTCTGCACACAGTAAGCGCTCAATACTGAGATTCCCATCATAAGCTGCCCAACCAGGGAGAGATAGGTCACCCTGGTACTGCACCCATAACAGCTTCTAGAATGTTGGAAAACTGGTGCTTATGCGAGAAGCAGCAGGGCTTTTAGTGAATAGAGCATGTTCTATTCCTGGGAGTCAGAAGGTCATGGGTTCCAATCCTGGCTCTGCCACTTGTCTGCTATGTGACCCTGGGTAAGTCATTTCACTTCTCTCTACCTCAGTTACCTCATCTGTGAAATGGGGATTGAGACTGTGAGCCCCACGTGCGACAGGGACTGAGTCCAACCCAATTTGCTTGTCTCCACCCCGTCTCTATACGTTGCCAATTTGTACTTCCCAAGTGCTTAGTACAGTGCTCTGCACACAGTAAGTGCTCAATAAATACGATTGAATGAATGAATGAATGCTTAGCATTGTGCCTGACACATAAGTGCTTAACAAATGCCATTATTATTATTATTATTATTATTATTATAGTTCATTATGGGCAGTTCATTATGTATCTGCTAATTCTGTTGTATTGTACTCTTCCAAGCTCTTAGTAGAGTGCTTTGCACATAGTAACCACTCAATAAATACCACTGATTGATTGATTGATTCGTTCATTCTATCGTATTTATTGAGCGCTTTTTGTGTGTAGAGCACTGTACTAAGCACTTCGAAAGTACAATTCAGCAACAGAGATAATCCCTCCCCAACAACGGGCTCACAGTCTAGAAGGGGGAGACAGACAACAAAACAAGTAGACAAGAAAAAGTTGCTTCAGTTTGGACTGACAACGAAAGATCCATGAGTCAGGAGTACTGGTGTGAAGCAGAAGTACAAGTAGGAATGAACGAGATCACCACAGTTCAGTAAATTCCACAAGAAGAGATTTCAAATCGAACTCTCCTTCCCTTCCCCACAGCACCTGTATATATGTATATATGTTTGTACGTATTTATTACTCTATTTATTTATTTTATTTGTACATATCTATTCTATGTATTTTATTTTGTTAATGTGTTTGGTTTTGTTCTCTGCCTCCCCTTCTAGACTGTGAGCCCACTGTTGGGTAGGGACCGTCTCTATATGTTGCCAACTTGTACTTCCCAAGCGCTTAGTACACTGCTCTGCTCACAGTAAGCGCTCAATAAATATGATTGATTGGTTGATTGATTGATTCTTGGAAAAAAAGGGTCATTCTAGAGAGGTTGTTTGTGGGGGATTATAATTGAAAGGGTCAGAACAGCCCCGTTTGAGCAGGGTGAAGCCTGGAACTCTATTCCTTTGGATGCAATGTTCTATTCCTCTCGTATTTAACAGTGTTCTTGTCTTTTTATATGGTTTTTCTATTTTTTGTATTTCATTATCCCATGTGTCCATCTCCAGTTGATTCCTATCCCTGACCACTCCCCTGTTTCACCCCATTCTTATAATTTGATGACTGGATTGAATTCTTATCCTTAAATTTTCCTAGTCTTTAGTACAGCGCTTTGCATACAGTAGGCCCTTAATAAATGCTTTCAAATGAATACATGACATTCTTTCTTCTATATCAATTGATAAAAGGAAAAAATATTCATGACCAGATACAGTCAGCCACATCAGAAACAGTGTTTTCTAATGCATAGTGCATGGGCCTGAGTTCTAATACCCACTTTACCACTTGTCTGCTGTGTGAGTGTGGGCAAGTTACTTAACTTCTCTATGCAGCGTGGCTCAGTGGAAAGAGCTAGGGCTTGGGAGTCAGAGGTCATGGGTTCGAATCCCAGCTCCACCACTTATCAGCTGTGTGACTTTGGGCAAGCCACTTAACTTCTCTGTACCTCAGTTACCTCATCTGGAAAATGGGAATTAAGACTGTGAGCCTCATGTGGGACAACCTGATTACCTTGTATCTCCTCCAGCACTTAGAACAGTGCTTGGCACATAGTAAGCATTTAACAAATACCAAAAAATTAAATTTAATTAATCCCCGATGGCTAAACATACACCCTCTCCCCACCTATCTTTCACCCTCTCCCACCCAGTGACTCTGGGAAGGAAGAGGCCTTGACTCTGGAACTTTGCCCTGGGCTCTCAGGGGCACCTTTACCATCACTGGGGAGATAATTAAAAGAGTTGGGGCCTAGCTCTACCACTAAACTGCTGGGTAATAATAACTGCAGGATTGTTTTATGGTTTTAGTTAAGTTCTTACTATGTACCAGGCACTATACTAGGTGCTGGGGTAGATATAAGCTAATCAGGTTGGATACAGACCATGTCCCACATGGGGCTCAAAGTTTTCA
Organism: Tachyglossus aculeatus; assembly: GCF_015852505.1. NCBI lineage: Eukaryota > Metazoa > Chordata > Mammalia > Monotremata > Tachyglossidae > Tachyglossus > Tachyglossus aculeatus. Next base: position 16,996,307 of record NC_052101.1, on the reverse strand, counting down.
TCCCCATTTTACAGAGAAGTTAAGTGATTTGCCTAAAGTCACACAGCAGACAAGCGTCAAAGCCATGAATTTTTTTTTAAATTGTAGCTGGTTAGCACTTATGATGTGTCAAACACTGTTCCAAGCACTGGAATAGCTAAAAGTTAATTAGGTCAGACACATTCCCTGTCCCATATGGGGCTCACAGTCTAAGTAGGAGGAAGAACAGATATTTAACCCCCATTTTACAGTTGAGGGAACTGCGGCAGAGGGAAGTAAAGCAACTTGCCCAAGGTCACCCAGCAAGTAATTGGCAGAGTCAGGATTAGAACCCAGGCCCTCTGACTCCCAGGACACATTTATTTTCCACTAGGCTATATTGCTGCTCTTGTTAAGCACTTACTATGTGTATTCACCACTGGTATTGACACAGTATAAACAGATCAGTCACAGCCCCTATACCTCACAGGGCTCATGGACTGAGAGAGAGGAAAAGCTGATATTAAATCTCTGTTTTACAGATTAGGAAACTGAGGCACAGAGAAGTTGAGTGATTTATCTATGGTCACATAGCAGGCAAGTGGCACTATAACCCAGGTCCTTGCTTTTTCCACTAGGCCACACTGCTTCTCAGCCACCATGTCCCATTGTTCTATGGGAGGCCACCAGATATACCTGCATTCTCCCTCTATGGTCATTTCTGGAGAAGCAGAGTGGCTCAGTGGAAAGAGCCCAGGCTTTGGAGTCAAAGGTCATGGATTCAAATCCCAGCTCCGCCAATTGTCAGCTGTGTGACTTTGGGCAAGTCACTTAACTTCTCTGTGCCTCCGTTCCCTCATCTGTAAAATGGGGATTAAAACTGTGAGCCCCCCGTGGGACAACCCGATCACCTTGTATCCCCCCCAGCACTTAGAACAGTGCTTTGCACATAGTAAGCACTTAACAAATACCGTCATCATTATTATTATGGGAGGCCACCAGATATACCTGCATTCTCCCTCTATGGTCATTTCTGGAGAAGCAGAGTGGCTCAGTGGAAAGAGCCCAGGCTTTGGAGTCAGAGTTCATGGGTTCAAATCCTGACTGCCAATTGTCAGTTGTGTTACTTTGGGCAAGTCACTTAACTTCTCTGGGCCTCAGTTCCCTCATCTGTAAAATGGGGGTGAAGACTGTGAGCTCCGCGTGAGACAACCTGATCACCTTGTATCCTCCCCCGTGCTTAGAACAGTGCTTGGCACATAGTAAGTGCTTAATAAATGCCATTATTATTGTTAATATTATTTCTGATTTTTGGGACCATCAGAAATACAAGACACTAGATAATCAGTGGCACCAAATCCCTAACCCCCTATGCTGCCCGATCCCATTTACATTTGTTGTAGGAGCAGCATGTAATTAAGGATTGGGGGTGTTAGTTGGTCTTCTTGTTGTTTGCTTTTTCCCCCTAAGTCATTCACTGTTTTATAGACAAGAAGCCATCATTTCCAGGGCACATTCATTAAGAGCTGTAACTCTGTGGTGTATCCTCTTCCTCATAGTTGCCTGTTTGTTTATTTAATCCAAATGGCATCTTTTTCCACCTGTCACTGCACACTCCACGTTATATATTGTAGGTAATTACCCAGTGCATTGCAAACAAGCTTTTTCAAATGAGGATTTCATGCAAATGAGGATACAAATGGGCTTCCAAATGGGTTATGTTAATACTAAATATGATTCTTTCTAATCAGGTGGAAGTGAGCCCCAGTGGTACTGATCTAGCTTTTTTCCACCCCCTTCCCCACAAACCCCTGAGTTAAGCGGCACAGTGGCTCTACGCTTTTCCCAGTAGACTCATCTGGCCCAGTAGAGATCCTTCTTCCTTCGCCTGCACTGAGCCGTGAGGACTAAATGAACCGAATAATTTGGTGCATTGTTGGGGGGCGGTTCTGGGGCGGGAGGGTGGGGGCGGGGAGGAGGGGACAGCTGACAGTGAATGGTGTCAGCTGCAGAGGCAGCAGAAAAAGCCGACATCTTAATAAAACAGCCTCGGGCTAAATCCCATTAAAGCCTTCAGAAGCTTGTTTCCCTACAGTTGAGCAGGTAGGCGGCGAGCACTACGCAGCAGCCCTGGGATCCCAGTTCAGAAAAAAAAAATTGAGTGCCTTTTTTTTTTTTTCAAATTATCCGACAGCCTTGCTCCTCAGAGTCATTTGCAAGGCAGAGAGAGAAACTGGGGAGACAGAGAGTGGGAGAGACAGAGAGTGGAGAGACAGAGAGAAAGAGTGCGTGAAAGAGAGAGGGGAGTCTTGAAGTGGAGGCACTGGCTGCTTATGCTATAGCTGGAGCTGGGGGTGGGATGAGTATGTCCATTAATGATGGAGTTGCCCCCGGCCTGACCTTTGGAGAGGAAAGGCAGCAAACAGGACATGCGAGGAATGGCAATGAGATCGGGGGCACTGGCTGGCATCAATTTCTGCCTGCCTCCATTGCGGAAGGGCATGGCCCTGCAGGTTATAATAGCATTTTAGTGGGGAGGGGGTCTCCAGTCAGAATGACAGGACTGGAGAGGGAGGAATATGGGGCTGTGCAGCTGTGCAGGTGGCACCCTCTGCCTAGAAATGGAAAGACAAATGCCCACCTAGTTTTGTTCTATTTGCCTAACAGTAACGGGCAAATGTACACTGTGTTGTGCCATGGGGCAAGAGGAGGTTTTGAGAGGTCCATTCCACTGCCTTCACGCAAGAATCCAGATAGACAATTCCAAACAAATGACAATCTTCTTCTCCCTTCCCATAACATTTACTACTCTTCCTTTTCCTCCTCCTCTTCTTCCCTTTCGTCCCCCTCCCTGTCTTATTCCTCCTCCTCCCTTTCCTTCTCACTTTCCTCCTCTTCCCTTTCCTCCTCCTCTTCCCTTTTCTCCTCTTCCCTTTCCTCCTCCATTAATGATATCTATTGAACATCTACCTTTGACAGAGATACATACCAGGCACATATAAAATGTGGTCCCTGCCTTCAAGAGGCTTACATAGCTGACACAGATTGATGAATATGCAATTTAAAAGAGCATGAAAGTAAATACTAAAGAGAAGTGAATTAATGGGGCCAGGATGACCCTCCTCCCCTCTTACTGATTGTGGAGTTGGGGGAAGGAGGTGTAGGAGAGGCCTGTCATGTAGTAAGCACTTAACAAATACCAGAATTATTATTATAGTGCACACAGTATGTGCTCAATAAATACCATCGATTGACTGATTGATTAAATAGGCATCCATCAATCTGCATCCGTCACTCCCTGGCAGCTCAACAACCCCTACGTACAAATCATTTCTGAAACACCAGAATCAATTCCTCCCTCAGACATCCCTCCCTTTCCCCAGCTTCTTCCCAGAGTACCACCATACCATCATCACTACAACAAACATCAGTTGTCCCAGCTCCACAGAAGATAGGAAAGGCAAGGAAACTGCTGGAGCAGCTACAGTGCCCTACTCACCAGGCACTTTGTCCCCTTCCTAAATGACAACTTGGGCAGCTCAGGAGTCAGAGCAAGGTGGGAATGACCCAAAAACCTCCTGGAGCATTAACAGGAGAATGCTTCTTGCCCTTGATGAACCTGGGGGTGAGATTGGAGCTTTAGGGAATACTCCCTGTCAGAGCTGTTTGTTATAATGATGATAATTAAGCAGTGTAGCACAGTGGAAAGAGCTTGGCTTGGATGGGCTTGGGAGTCAGAGGTCATGGATACTAATCCCGGCTCCGCTACTTGTCAGCTGTGTGACTTTGGGCAAGTCACTTAACTTCCTTGGGCCTCAGTTCCCTCATCTGTAAAATGGGGATTAAGACTGTGAGTCCCATGTGGGACAACCTGATCACCTTGTATCCTCCCCAGGGCTTAGAACAGTGGCTGCACATAGTAAGCGCTTAACAAATGCCATTATTATTATTATCATTAAAGGGCTCCAGAGTCATCCATCCACTCTGTCTGTGACTCCTCATGGGCAGGGAATGGGTCTGCTTATTGTTACAGTATACTCTCCCAACTTCTTAGAACAGTGCTCTGCATAAAGTAAGTGCTCAATAAATGTGATTGAATGACAGCATTCATGGGTATTGTGGGCAGCCTCCTCCCCACCTGGGGACTGGAGCCTCTGGTCCCAAATAGTCTCTCTCTCCAAGACTTCAGGGGTCCACAGAAAAATCAAGTTCGAGGTTTTCTGATCTCTTCCAGCCTCTTCTCTCCCTGTTTTGTTCTATCTGGAGAATCCCACCAGGGGTCCAGCACACTCTGACAGGGACTCCCAGTGGCAACAGCCCAGTCTTGGGAGTCAGAAGACTTGGATTCTAATTCTGACTCCATCACTTGTCTGCTATGTGACCTTGGGCAAGTCACTTCACTTCTCTGTGCCTCAGTTACCTTATCTGTAAAATGGGGATTAAGACTGTGAGCCCTGCCAACTTGATTGTCTTGAATATCTACCCCAGCGCTTAGAACAGTCCCAGGCACATAATAAGCACTAAACAAACACTATCATTATTCTTCCCACCAGGTGCTCAGGAAACTGTAATCCACAGAATTGCCTTGTGATCAGCTCTGAGTAGCCCCAAATTCTCCTCTCCCCTTTTCCCTGCTGCTCTGTCCCTGTGAGGAAAAGGCCCAGAAGCTGAGCACTATCAAACCACCCTGATGGGAAACTACAGGATTGAGGTGAGGAACGCAGGGGGAGCACAGAGAGAGTAGTAGAGAAGCAGCATGGCTCAGTGGAAAGAGCCCGGACTTTGGAGTCAGAGGTCATGGGTTCAAATCCTGGCTCTGCCAATTGTCAGCTGTGTGACTTTGGGCAAGTAACATAACTTCTCTGTGCCTCAGTTACCTCATCTATAAAATGGGGATGAAGACTGTGAGCCCCCCATGGGGCAACCTGATCACCTTGTAACCTCCCCAGTGCTTAGAACAGTGCTTTGCACATAGTAAGCACTTAGTAAATGCCATTATTATTATTAGTATAATTACTGGGGGAAGGGAGTCAAAGAGGTACACGGAGATGAGGGAACTCATTGAGAGTAAGGAGTGAAAGCATATTGGGGAGCAGGGAGGGACTGTGTGCACCCTCACAACCTCATCCCATTGCCAAAGAGTCTCACCCTTTGTCCCCTTCTCCCTGCCTAGATCTTGCCCATGAAACCTACTTCAAGGCAACCCCCTGCTTACTGCTGTTTCCCAGTTTGGCTCTGCCAGCTCCTCGGCCTGTGATAGTGTGGGAACATACGCTGTGTGGGGGATTTCAGAAGGACCTCCCCCATGACCACCTCCCAGATAACTATGTGACCATCCCTGTTACAATACATCCTTCCTGAGAACATGGGGTTCACCTTTTGTCCTCCCCTTCTCCCTGCCTAGATCTTGCCCATGAAACCTACTTCAAGGCAACCCCCTGCTTACTGCTGTTTCCCAGTTTGGTTCTGCCACCTCCTCGGCCTGTGATAATGTGGGAACATGCTGTGTGTGGGGGGTTTCAGAAGCACCTCCCCCATGACCACCTCCCAGATAACTATGTGACCATCCCTGTTGCAATACATCCTTCCTGAGAACATGGGGTGGGGGTTCTCTCTCGACTCCGCCTTGTCCCTGGATAATCACCTTTCCCCATCGCCCCCACCCATGCCTATTCAGTCCCAGTGGGCTGGGGGTGGGGGAATCCAACAGGCAGCTGTGGAAGGTTATACAGCAGCAGAAGAAGCAGAAGTTCCGGGGGCCCTGTAACAATAGAATAGAGTCGATAGACATGTTCCATGCCCACAACGAGCTTATAGTTTCATGGGCCCCATTACGGGCCTGCCACAGAGACCCTGGCCCAGCTGGTTTGGGGAGCTGTGCAGTAAAATGGGTTGCAGGGGAAGGGGGATAGTGGAAAGAGTTTTTTTAGTGGATAGACCATGGTCCTGGGAGTCAGAAAGTCCAGGGTACTAATTCCTGCTCTGCCATGTCTGCTGTGAGATCTTGGGCAAGTCACTATATTTCTCCTCTGTAAAATGGGGATTAAGAGTGTGAGCTCCATGTGGGACAGAGACCATGTCCAACATGATTAATTTGTATCTACCACAGGGCTTAGAACAGAACTTGACATATTGTAAGTGCTAAAGAAGTACCATAATTATTCTTAGGAGGAAGTAGAGTCCTATCCCCACAAAGATGTTTCCCAAAGGTACTGGCCCCTAACCACCCAAAACTCCCTGATCCCCCTTCCCCTCCTCTATTGGATCATCTCCCTGTTTTTACCTGCTCCCCTTCAGCACACCCCCCCCGCCCCCATCGCTACCCTCTCCTGCACCTCCCTTCCCCAACTCCACAATCAGTAAGTGGGGACGAGGGGCCTCTGACCCCATTTATTCACTTCTCTTTAGTTTTACTTTCATGCTCTTTTAAATTGCATATCCATCAATCTGTGTCTGCTATGTAAGCCCTTTGAAGGCACATTTACAGCGCTTAGAACAGTGTTTCACACAGAGTAAGCACTTAACAAATACAATCATTATTATTACAAGCATCTGGTATGTATCTCTGCCAAAGGTAGGTGCTCAATAGATATCGTTAATGGAGGAGGAAAAGGAAGAGGAGGAGGAAGAAAGGGAAGAGGAGGAAGAAGACAGGGAAGAGGAGGAAAGGGAAGAAGAGGAGGAGGAAAAGGAAGAGTAGTAAATGTTAAGAGAAGGGAGAGGAAGATTCTCATTTGTTTGGAATTGTCTATCTGGATTTTTGCGTGAAGACAGTGGAATGGACCTCTCGAAACCTCCTCTTGCCCCATGGCACCACACAGCATATATTTGCTTATTACTGCTAGGCAAGTAGGACATAACCAGGAGGGCATGTGTCTTTCCATCTCTAGGCAGAGGGCACCCCTGCATAGATACATGGTGCCAAATTCCTACCTCCCCTGTCCTGTCGTTCTAACCAGAGCCCCTCTCCCCACTATAATGCTATTGTAACCTGCTGGGCCACGCCCTTCCACAATAGAACGCAGGTCATTCATTCATTTGTTCAATCGTATTTATTGAGCGCTTACTGCGTGCAGAGCACTGTACAAAGCACTTGGGAAGTCCAAGTTGGCAACATATAGAGACGGTCCCTACCCAGCAGCAGGCTCGCAGTCTAGAAGGGGGAGACAGACAACAAAACATAACATATTAACAAAATAAAATAAACAGAATAAATATGTACATGTAAAATAAATAAATAGAGTAATAAATACGTACAAACATATATACATATATACAGGTGCTGTGGGGAGGGGAAGGAGTTAAGGCGGGGGGGATGGGGAGGGGGAGAGGAAGGAGGGGGCTCAGTCTGGGAAGGCCTCCTGGGATGGGATGAGCTGGGAGCCACCCCCGCGCCTAGTACAGTGCCCGGCACGTAGAAAGCGCTTCAGAAAGGCCTTGGAAACCAAGAGAGAGGCTAGGAAGAGCGCGGCGTTACCTCGTCGGGGCCCTGGTCCTTCTGACACCTAAGCCTGTCCTCTATGCACTAGTCCATGCTGCTTCTCAGTACTACTACAGTGACTGGCACAAAGTAAACGCTTAACAAACACCATTAAAAAGAAAAGATGAGGAAAGAGCAAGGGACTCCGGGAAGATTAGTATTAGAGGAGTGAAGGGTGTGGGCTGGGTGAGGGTGGGAGAGGAGTGAGTACAAGTAAAGGGGAGAGAGCTGATGGACTGCTCTGAATCCAACGGTGGAGTCCCCGCTCAGAGCAGCAGGAGAGTTCTCCTCCTCCAGTCCTTGCCTCCGCTCTCCTGGACTCCAGGTCGTGACCACTGCCCGACCACCACCAAACCAGCATCAATGTCATTAACATCAAGACACTGGATTCAACAGTATCGGTGCTATCTCTGAACGTCTTCACCAACTCCCCTCTAAACCGTAAGCTCACTGTGGACAAGGAATTACCAGTTCTGTTGAACTGTACTCTCCCAAGTGCTTAGTACAGTGCTCTGCACACAGTAAGCACTCAATAAGTACAAATGATTAATTGATCACCTGCTCAGACCAAGCCCCTCCACTATTTCCCTAACTCCCCACAGGACACTTATGTCATGTCCCTATTGAAATCAGTTTCTTATCTCTTAAGCATTTTAATGCTCACCCCAGCCTCACAGCACTTATGTAAATATCCTCATAGTCTACTATTTCCTCTATCTGTAATTTATTCATTCCTTCCCTCCTATTTACTGAGCACTTGCTGTGTGCAAATTTTACTGTTTCCCCTTGTAGACTACAGGTTCCTTGAAGGCAGGGATCAAGTCTTGTATTATACTTTCCCAAGGGAAGCAGCATGATATAGTAGATAGAGAACAGGCCTGGGGGTCAGAAGATCATGGGTTCTAATCCTGAATAAGCCACTTATCTGCTGTGTGACCTTGGGCAAATCACTTCACTTCTCTGTACCTCAGCTATCTCATCTATAAAATGGGGATTAATGTTGTGAGCCTTATGTGGGATGTGGACAATGTCCAAACTGATTAGCTTATATCTACCCCAGGCTTAGTACAGTGCCTAGCATTCGTTCATTCATTCATTCATTCATTCAATCGTATTTACTGAGTGCTTACTGTGTTCAGAGCACTGTACTAAGTGCTTGGTAAGTACAAGTCAGCAACATAATATGTTAAGCACACAGTGAGTGCTTAAGACTGTGAGCCCGCTGTTGGGTAGGGACCGTCTCTATATGTTGCCAACTTGCACTTCCCAAGCACTTAGTACAGTGCTCTGCACACAGTAAGCACTCAATAAATATGATTGAATGAAATACCATAAAAATAAGTGCTGGGGTAGATACAAGATAATCAAGTTGGTCACTTTCCCTTTCCCATATGGGGCTTACAGTATTAATCCCTGAATTCACTCCCCCTTCATATCCAACAAACCACCATGCTCACATCCCAGCATCACAACACTTATATAAACATCTTTATACTCTACCATTTCCCCTGTTTGTAATTTATTTTAATGGTTGTCCCCTATGTGAATTGTTAAGCTTCGTGTGGACAGGGATCTGTTAGTTCAGTGCTTTGCACACAGTGAGCGCTCAATAAATGCGATTGATTAATGTATTCATTCAATCATATTTACTGAGTGCTTACTGCCTGCAAAGCACTGTAGTAAGCCCTTGGGAGAGTACAATATAACAATAAATAGACATACCTTGCCCATAATGAGCTTACAGTTTACAGTCTAGATGGGAAGACAGACATTAATATGAATAAATAAATAAATAAATTACAACTATGATCGACTGCATTCATATCTCATATATTCATATTCATATAAGAAGCAGTGTGGCTCAGTGGAAAGAGCCTGGGCTTGGGAGTCAGAGGTCATGGGTTCAAATCCCAGCTCCACCAATTGTCAACTGTGTGACTTTGGGAAAGTCACTTAACTTCTCTGGGCCTCAGCTCCCTCATCTGTAAAATGGGGATTAAGACTGTGAGCCCCACGAGGGACAATGTGATAACCTTGTATCCATCCTCCCCAGTGCTTAGAACAGTGCTTTGCACATAGTAAGCACTTAACAAATGCCATCATTATTATTCTCATAGACTGTGAGCCTGCTGTTGGGTAGGGACTGACTCTATGTGTTGCCGACTTGTACTTCCCAAGCGCTTAGTACAGTGCTCTGCACACAGTTAGTGCTCAATAAATATGATTGATTGATTGATATCTCTCCCCAGAAGTCTTCCCTGACCAATCTCTCAGCTTCCCACCATATTTCCCTTCCCACTGCCTTTCCTCTGCACTTAGTCTTACTAGTCTTACCCTCTAAGCTCTTAGGTACTCACCCTCTCTCACAGCACACTCCCCATCACACGTATAATAATAATAATAATTATTATTATTATGGTATCTCTTAAGTGCTTGCTGTGTGCCAGGTACTGTAATAAGCACTGGGGTGGATAGAACCTAATCAGATTGGCACAGTCCCTGTCCCACGTGGGACTCACAGTCTCAATCCCCATTTTACAGATGTGGTAACTGAGGCACAGAGAAGTGAAGTGACTTGCCCAAGGTCACACAGCTGACAAGTGGCAGAGCTGGGGATAGAATCATGACCTTCTGTCCCCTAGTCCCATGCTCTATCCACTACATCATACTGTTTCATGTGTACATATGCTTATAATCATTTGCTTCCCTTATCCATATTTTATTTTAATGTCTGTGCTCCCCATTAGACTGTAAATTCCTTGAGGAGAGGGATCATGTTTACCAACTGTTCTGTATTCTCCCAAAGAACTTAGTTCAGTGCTCTGCACAAAGTGCTTAATAATTACTATTGATTGATTGGTTGTGAATCCCATTTCTTATCCTATAAGCCTCTGTCCAGGGGACTGATGATGTGAGGTTTCCGAGGGCAAGATGAGAGATTTATCTTGTCTGCATGTGTGGGACCAAGCCCACTAAGGACTCAACCCACTGTGAGAATCCGCGAACAGGAGGTCCATCACCAAAAGAAGTGGGATGGGATGTCAGAATCAGTGTCCCTTCCACAAGAACAGAAACAACAGAAGGGACTGTGGGGTATGGAGTGTTCCTTGAACTGCTGAGGGAAGGGATGGTGCCTCTTAATCCCCCAGCGCTTAGTGCAGGGAACACTTCATACCTCACAATCCCTTCTGATGTTTCTGTTTATTCATTTCTTGCTTATTAACATGGCCTAGTGGATAGAGCACAGGCCTGAGAGTCAAAAAGACTTGGGTTCTAGTCCCAGCTCTGCCACTTGTCTGCTGTGTGACCCTAATTTCTCTGTTCCTTGGTTACCTCATCTGTGAAATGGGGATTGAGACTGTGAGCCCCACGTGGGACAGCTGACTGTGTCCAATCTGATGATCTTTATCTACCCCAGCACTTAGTACAGTGCCTGGCACACAATAAGTGTTTAACAAACACCACAAAACCCCCCAAAAACTGTTCTATCTGTGGGAGGAAGTATACACTCTGAGTGTGCCTGTCTCCACGTTTAATTCAATCAATCAGTCACTGGTAGTCACAGAACACATACTATGTGCAGAGCTCTATACTGAACATTTGGGAAAGTACAACACAACAGAGCTGCTAGACATGATCCCTGCCCACAAGGAGCTTATAGTCTACAGGGTGCTAATAGGAGGAACCTAAGAAGCTGCTGCTCTTTTACACTTTTTGTATCTCTCCTTCATTCCCCACCTACTTCCTCCCTTTTCCCTCACTTCTCCCTCTCCTGCCCTCTCAAAACTCCTCCCCATACTCATCCTCCTGCTCAGAATAAAATGTCCATAACCCTGGTGGTGACTTTGCAGCGGTAGAAAACACTCTCCCATAAAATGTTAGCTATGACACCACTATCCAAGTTGTCCAATGGGGTCATGTAAAGCATTTCACCCCTCAACCCCATCCCTCATGGGGGCTGAGTGTCTGAAACCAGGCCTGTTTCTGTGGTTGTCTTTGACCTTCACTATTTCCCCTTTTCCACATGTCTGTTCAGTCCCTGGTTCCCTAACCCCAAGAGAAGCCTGGCAATACAGCTAGCCAGAAATGAAATGGAAGTAAACACTAAAGGAAACCTCAGCCTGTAACGCCAGGCAAGCCATCTGATACTCTATCAATGCTCCATGTGGGAGATCAGTCAATAACAGATGCTGCCAGCGGGATTGTAATAGGCATGTCACACTAGAATAACATTTAGTTGCTTGGTCCTTAACAACAATCTACAACTTTATCAGGCCCCAGGGAGTTTCTCTACCCATTGGAAACCAGAGAAGAGGGAGGTGGCAGAGGCACAGAACCTGGAACTGCACTTTCAGGGATACCTCAAGGGTTTAATGAAATCTGGTTAGTCCTAGGCTTTATAGCAAATCAATAAGGCTAATTCCTCAGGGCACTTCTCAAGTAGGAAACTATGGACAGTCACCGCACAGTCCTATGTCCTGGTCCTTCAAGGGGGACGTCAAGCGAATGTCACAGAACTAGATGCTGGGATAGATTTTTATTATTTAAAAAATTAGTAATCGTCAAGTGCTTTCTATATGCTGGGCACTGTACTTCTAGACTGTAAGCCTGTTGTTGGGTAGGGACCGTCTCTATATGTTGCCGACTTGTACTTCCCAAGTGCTTATTACAGTGCTGTGCACACAGTAAGCTCTCAATAAATACGACTGAATGAATGAATTACTAAGCTCTGGGGTAGATGCAAGCTAATCAGGTTGGACACAGTCCATGTCTCAAATGGAACTTACAGACTTAATCCTCATTTTCCAGATGACTTAACTGAGGCACAAAGAAGTTAAATGATTTGCCCAGGGTCACACAGCCGATAAGTGGCAGAGCCAGGATTAGAACCCATGTCCTCCAACTCCCAGGTCCGTGATCTTTCCGTTACTTTAGATGAGAGATAATCAGGCTGGGTGTCGACCCTTTCCCCCATCAGACTCCCAGTCTTGGTAGGAGGTATATAATCACCATTTTACAGTTGAGGAAACTGAGGCACGGAAAAGCTAAGGGACTTGCCCAAAGTCACAGCAGGCAGATAGGAGAGGCAGGATTGGAACTTTGGCTTTCTATCTCCTAGGCCTGTGCTCTTTCCACTAGTCCATATTGCTTCTCCCATAGCCACATTGGAATGGAAGGAGCCGGTCAATAGGTACGAATGGAAATATTGCCCACAATATTCTGCATAAATGTACCAAGGATCACTTTGAAGGGATGTGGGCAATGGCCCTGAGGCTCTGACTGATCTAGAGTCAGCCCTGCAGATGTAAAACCGAGACAGAGATCTCATTTCAACTCCTGACTCAACTCAGCACCACAGCCAGAGGCAGATACAATAAGGTGAATTTTCTTTTTTTAAAAATGGCATTTGTTAACCACTTACTATGCGCCAGGCACCATACTAGATACAAGCTAATAAGGTTGGACACAGTCCCTGTCTCACATGGGGCTCACAGGCTGAGTCCTCATTCTACGGATGAGGTAAGCGAGGCACAGAGAAGTAAAGTGACTTGCCCAAAGTCACACAGCAGGAAAGTGGTGGAGACAGGAATAGAATCCAGGTCCTCTGACTCCCTACTTTAGCCTCCCTAGCCAGAGGCAAGACATGCAGATAAGCAGGATCTCTGATTATTACTCTCAATGTCTCCTCTAGATTGCAAGCTCCATATGGGCAGGGAATGTGTCTACCAACTGCTACTGCTCTGTGCACCATAAGCACTCAGTAAATACAACTGACTGATTGATTCTCTGGTGTGTTGCATCCCATTGTCCTGGGTAAGGATCAGCTCGATCCAGTTGTGACTCAGAATTAAGGCCAGGTACAGTCAAATAATAATAATAATAATGATGGCACTTATTAAGTGCTTACTATGTGCAAAGCACTGTTCTAAGCACTGGGGAGGTTACAAGGCCATCAGGTTGCCCCACAGGAGGCTCGCAGTCTTAATCCCCATTTTACAGAGGAGGTAACTGAGGCCCAGAGCAGTTAAGTGACTTGCCCAAAGTCACACAGCTGACAATTAACAAATGCAGGGGAGAACCGTCCTTTGGTGCTGAACCATTCACATCTGACTCTGGGCAAGTCACTTAACTTCTCTGTACCTCAGTTTACTCATCTGTAAAATGGGGATTCACTACCTGCTCTCCTTTTCTCTTACCCTGTGAGCCCTGTGTGTCACAGGGACTGTGTCTGACCTCATTACCTTGTATCAAACTACCAGTGTTTATTACAACATTTTTACACGTAGTAAGTACTTAACAAATACCACAACCATCATCCTTATTATTATTATTACTTTTCCTAAGGACATTGAATAAACCCAATTTAGACTATTGGCCCACTTGCGTTTATTTTGGAAGGCCATAAATTGCCCCCAAATTCTAACTTACACAGAAAGCAGGTAGTACACTTTCCTATTACTTCAATTCCTTGAATGTATTGTCCTGGAAAAAATAACTTAATTTGGGTCCTATTCTAAAACCAACTGAAAACAAAATGCCTCTTAAAGGAAATAAAAATGGACATTGAAAACCTAAAGAACCTTCTCTTGTAGCCCCAAACGTCAAAAGCATGGTTTTAACAATTTGGAAAATAAAAACGGAGGACTTTCCCATTTATGATGATGATGATAATGATGGTCTTTATTAAGAACTTTCTAGGTCCCAAGCACTGTGCTAAGTGCTGAGGTAGATACAATTTAGTCAGATCAGACCCAGTTCCTGTTCCACACGGGGCTCACAGAATAAGGGAGAGGGAGAATATTTATCTTATCCCATTTCAGAGATGAGAAAACTGAGGCACAGGGATGTTAAGTAACTTGTCCAAGGCTATCCAACAGGGAGGTGGCCAGGAGGCCTTCCAAATTCTTGCCATTAAACCATGCTGCCCCATTAGCTTTATGGCATCTACTGACATCTGCTTCTTGCCTCTTCTCCATGCTAAAAGCAGAACAAGGAGAATTGGCCCAGGTGGCTCATTCTCAGATTCAGTTAAAACTGTATATGCACATATGCATGCTTATCGTTCCATGTAAATAAGAATCGGTCCCTCACCCTCTTTGAGTATTTACTTTTGAGGTTTATGGGATGCGTTTATGGACTATTTTTGCTTACAAAGATGAGCTCCACACTACAGTGCTACAGTGCTGTGTAGTGTGGAGCTATGATGCTCTGCAAGTGTTGACTGAATCTGGAGGACTTCACCTTGGGTGCTCAATGCAAGAGTCTCTCTATCACCTAGATAATTGTTTCTTGAGTACAGTCAATCAATCACATTTATTGAGCACTAATTGCGTGTTGAACACCATAATAAGCACTTGGGAGAGTACAATATAACAATATAGCAGAGTTGGTAGACGCGTTCCCTGCCCACAGTGAGTTTACAGTCTAGAGCACAACAAATGCCAATGGCGTTTCCTGTTCTTCATGTTTCCAGGGAAATAAAAGAGCATCTTCTGGTCTAGGGAAGGGAGTGACATCCCAGGATAATCTGAACATCAAATTGTTCACAGGTATCCCCTCTCTCTTGGCTGGGGCTGAAGCCTCCCTACCTCTGCTTCTGGCTCTTGGAGAAAATGCTTGTTGAGGGGACTGGGAGGGGTTGAGGGGCACCCACCTGCAGGTTCCTATTTGACAGAACCAATTTGAGGGTGTGGAAGGCTGACAGCTCAATGCAGAAGTCTCTCAATCTCCTAAATGATTGCTTCTTGAGTAGTCAATCAAACAATCATATTTATTCAGTGCTTAGGAAAGAGCCCAGGCTTGGGAGTCAGAGGACGCGGATTCTAATCTCGGCCCCACCACGTGTGACCTTGGGCAAGCCCCTTAACTTCCCTGCGCCTCAATTACCTCATCTGTAAAATGGAGATTAAGACTGTGAGCCCCATGGGGGACAATCTGATTACCTTGTGTTTACTACTGCTTCCTTCCACACAGTGAACTTCAGTCTGCTCCAGCGACTCTCTCCCATGCTGCTGCTGTGCAGCACAGGTGAGTTGCAACTTGTAGCAGGTTGCTTTCCACTCGCTAGCCACTGCGCAAGCTAAGATGTTTTGTTTTGTTGTCTGTCTCCCCCTTCTAGACTGTGAGCCTGTTGTTGGGTAGAGACTGTCTCTATATGTTGCCAACTTGTACTTCCCAAGCGCTAATTACAGTGCTCTGAACACAGTAAGCGCTCCATAAATACAACTGAATTAATTACTTAATTAATTCTCCTTCCCATAGTCAAGACTGGTAGAGAACTGGAAACTCTCCAGGTGCGACTCTGAAAGGGGTACCTAGAGAAAAAAAAGTAGTGCTTTTAATCAGTCATTCATTTATTCATTCAATCATATTTATTGAGCTCTTACTGTCTGCAGAGCACTGTACTAAGTGCTTGCGAAGTACAAATCAGCAACATATAGGGATGGCTCACAGTCTAGAAGGGGGAGACAGATAACAAAACAAAACAAAACAAGTAGACAGATGTCAATACCATCAGAATAAATAGAATTATAGCTATATACACATCATTAATAAAATGAATAGAGTAATAAATATGTACAAATATACACAAGTGCTGTGGGGAGGGGAAGGGGTAGGGTGGGGGGGTGATAGGGAGGGGAGGGGGAGGAGAGGAAAAGGTGGGGCTCAGTCTGGGAAGGTCTCCTGGGGGAGGTAAGCTCTCAGTAGGGCTTTGAAGAGAGGAAGAGAGCTAGTTTGGTGGTTATGTGGAAGGAGGGCATTCCAGGCCAGAGGTAGGACGTGGGGCCGGGAGTCGACAGCGGGACAGGTGAGGACAAGGCCCAGTGAGAAGTTAGTGGCAGAGGAGTGGAGTGTGTGGGCTGGGCGGTAGAGGGAGAGAAGGGAGGAGAGGTAGGAGGGGGCGAGGTGATGGAGAGCCTTGAAGCCAAGTGAGGAGTTTTTGCTTGATTCGAAGGTTGATAGGCAACCACTGGAAATTTTTGAGGAGGGGAGTGACATGCCCAGAGTGTTTCTGTAGAAAGATAATCTGGGCAGCAGAGTATAGACTGACGTGGAGAGAGACAAGAGGATAGGAGATCAGAAAGGAGGCTGATGCAGTCATCCAGTCGGGCTAGGATGAGAGACTGAACCAGCAAGGTAGCAGTTTGGATGGAGAGGGAAGGGCAGATCTTGGTGATGTTATGGAGATGAGACCAGCAGGTTTTGGTGACGGATTGGATGCGTGGGGTGAATGAGAGAGTGGAGTCACGGATGACACCAAGGTTGTGGGCTTGTGAGATGGAAAGGATGGTAGTGCCATCCACAGTGGTGGGAAAGTCAGGGAGAAGACAGGGGTTGGGAGAGAAGATAAGGAGCTCAGTCATGGACATGTTGAGTTTTAGGTGGTGGGCATTCATTCATTCATTCAATCATATTTATCGAGTGCTTACTGTGTGCAGAGCACTTTACTAAGCACTTGGGAAGTACAAGTCGGCAACATATAGAGATGGTCCCGACCCAACAATGGGCTCACAGTCTAGAAGGGGGAGACAGACAATTAAATCAAACCAAACAAAACATGTAGACAGATGTCAAAATCGGGCAGTTATCCAGATGGAGACGTCCTGAAGGCAGGAGGAGATATGAGCCTGGAGGGAGGGAGAGAGAAGAGGGGTGGAGATGTGGATTTGGGTGTCATCAGCGTAAAGATGATAGGTGAACCTGTGGGAGCAAATGAGTTCACCAAGGGAGTGAGTCTAGATAGAGAACAGAAGGGGACCAAGAACTGACCCTTGAGGAACCCCTACAGTAAGAGGATGGGAGGGGGAGGAGGAGCCCACGAAGGAGACTGAGAATGAATGGCCAGAGAGATAAGAGGAAAATCAGGAGAGAATGGAGTCTGTGAAGTCAAGGTTCAACAGTGTGTTGAGGAGAAATGGATGGTCCACAGTGTCGAAGGCAGCTGAGAGTTCGAGGAGGATTGGGATGGAGTAGAAGCCATTGGATTTGGCAAGAAGGAGGCCATTTGTGGCCTTTGAGAGGGCAGCTTTGGTGGAGTGTAGGGGACGGAAGCCAGATTGGAGGGAGTCTAGGAGAAAGTTGGAGTTGAGGAATTCGAGGCAGCAAGTGTAGACAACTTGTTCTAGGAGTTTGAAAAGGAAGGGTAGGAAGGTGATAGAGTGATAACTAGAAGGGGCAGTGGGGCCGAGAGGGTTTGCCAAGCACTGTACTAAGTACTTGGGAAAGTACAATATAATAAACAGACACAATCCCTGCCCACAACGACCTTCCTTCTGCATAATTACTTAAATGTTCCTCTATTCTTTATTTCCTCTGAGCCCTTCACTCAACATTCCCTTTTTACCTTTCTCAGAAATCACAGGTGGTTGGTTCGCAGTACATTCAATTTAAACCATGGATGATTTGCACTCTGGTAAAACGAGGAATGCCATTTGTGAATCCAAATCGCATGAACAGCACAATACATTGGAAAGAATATTCCCTCTTCTCCAATTTTTTCAAACTAGAAGACAGAACAATAACTGGCCAACTCCACGGGAAGTGTGGGGTTGAGGCCGTGCTACAAAGTACAGCTTTTTCAGGTGGGTAATCCAGCCTGCACATGCAACAAACAAAAGCGCTTAGTACAGTGCTCTGCACACAGTAAGCGCTCAATAAATACGATTGAATGAATGAATGAACAAACTCGGTCTCCCCACAACTCCTTCTATCAGATTGCACTTGTGGGCAGGGTATTTGTCTGCTATATTCTTGTGCTGTACTCTCCCAAGTGCTTAGTACAGTTCCCTACACATAGTAAGCACTCAATAAATGCCACTGATTGATTGATTGGTACATTTTCAGCATCTTTCACACTTTTCTGTTAGGATGTTCCCCAATTAGGAACTCACATATGGCCAAAATATGTGGGTGGGGGGAGAGAGGGAAGGAAGTTAGATATTGCACCAAGTACCCAAAGAACTTGGGAAGAAAGTATTTTTTTTTATTACCCACTAAGCCACGATAAGGGTTATTATCATGAGATAATGATTCCTCTGGGGAATACAAGGCAGGGAGACACAGCTGAGTGCTACCATGCCCACGGGATGTGATTATCTCATGATAACAGCATTCCCTGGACTGGCTGCTATTATGAAATGTCTATTTCCCCCCGTTTTCTGTATATAAATAAATTATTTTGGCAGACTCTTTCAATTCCTGCGAACTGCAAGTTTGCATTAGAATGCTTCAGCTGTGAGTTTCACAGATATTAATCTTCCCTTTTGGAATGTTGAACAGTCAATCAGAATATTCCTTCATCTCAAGCTGTTTTATGATATTATTACAATGTATTTCACGATGGAATGGCGGATAGAGCAAGTTTCAGAGAAATAGGCTTGTTTGGGCTCCATTTGGTTGCTGGAGGGAAAAACTCTACATAAATGACTCTGACTGCTCGCTAAGACATCCTAACTTTCTCATTATTTTTTTTCCTGCCTAGCACGATTTCTTTGCTCCATTTTAGAAATCTGAAGTTCATTCTTCTAACTAGTTTTATATAAGTGGACTTCCAGGTCTCAGGATGAGGGAGAAAAGGGAAAAATACCACTATCTTGATGGCTGATCATCCTACTCATCATGGCAGAGGCTATTTAATAAAAAAAGGTAATGAAATAGGCCAATCCAGGAAATGGAATGAAGTGAATAGCATCGGGTACTGTAAGAATACTTCTCCAGGAACAGTTATTAGTTGAAATAATCAGTGGCCTCGATGAATTGTCAAGCAGATCAAATAAACAATGGCAGTTTGAGGGCCTACAATGTGCAGAACACTGAGCTAAGTAGGTGTGTTGAAAGGTTAAATGTATTTAACAAAGCAATAATAATAACTGTGGGATTCAAGCACCTACTGCTTGCTAAGCACTGTGATAGTAATGGTATTTATTAAGCGCTTACTATGTTTAAGCACTGGAGTAGATAAAATATAAGCATAGTAGTCCCATACGGGGCATACCACCTAACTGGTATGGAGAACAGATATCGATTCCCGATTGTTTTCATGAAGAAACAGAAGCAAAGAGAAATTATGTGACTTGCCCAAGGTCACACAGCAGACAAGTGGAGGAGTCAGGATTAGAATCCAGGTGTCTTGACACCCAGACCTGTGGTCTTTCCCGTAGGCCATTCTGCTCCTCAAGTACTGATGTGTCATTTTTCTAATGTTCTAAGCATTTCTCCACTCCTTGGAAGTGGGCATATGGTTCATCCCATTTTATACTGGTAGTCCAATTTTCCCCTGGTCTGGAAACTGGTACTGATTAGTACCAGTTCCCCATCTGGTACTAATACAACCTCTGTGGCCACTCCTTTTATTTTTAAGTGTCTGGGCCTTCCTCATGATCCCATGAGCCCCAAGGTCTGCTGGGGAGCACTCTGGCCTGGACCAATCTCTCCAATCCTGGTCACTGTGGGATTCAGATCCAGTACCCCTAAGCCCTCTCCACAGGAGCTGGGAGACTTTAAAAGCTCCTAGGGCTGTCATAATATTGGGGTACCTGCAGCAGCTTGGAAACAAAGATGGACCTGAAGAGGGGAGGAATCTTGCTCCCTCCTCGTCCTCCACAAAATTATTTTAATCTTCCTATCTTTGCCCTTCATTTGAGGTTTTAATGCTCCCCCTTGTCTATATGTGTTGATCCTCACCAATCTAGCCTGTGAGCCCCTGTGGGACAGTGAATGTGTCTGATTGGTCTATCCTGTATCAATCCCAGCCCTGAGAATATTGCTTTGCCTCCAGTAAGTGTTTAGTTAATAACACTCTATCAGCTTGAATGGGAATTATTAAGCTCCTCAACCTTCCTCTGCCAGTCCCTCCAGCCTGAATCTCATCTGCCATTGTATGATTCAGTACCTCCAGTCCCTCTGCTTGTAACACTGGACTTTTCTGATGCCTTTTCTTGCCTAAAAAAACGTTGGGCCTTTTTTTTAATAATAAAAAAATTATTGAAGAAAATAATTTTGAGTTCAACTTTTTCTTTTTTAAAAAAAGCAGAGTTTGAACCTGAGTCCTAAATCCTACAGGTATGGCATTTCGTGGATGGTTTGGGTCTCAGTGCCTGAAGGACTCTCCTTTTTTACACCTGCTCTTGACAGATTGAGGCCAGAAAACAATATAGCATAGTCACCCACTAGCCAGCAGGAAGAAAGTCTGTGCCTTTTATTAGCGCCTACCTACCCTTAGTGCTTAAAATTCAGTTCTACCTATAAATCAACATCAGAGAATACAACCCAGCATGTTCAGGAGCTTTGTTTAAACATCAAACGAAGAACACAGGCAAGCACTATGATAGAAATATAGCTAATCACTTGCAAATACATCTTTCCTGTCAGTAGGAGCTTAACCTTTTTGTTTAATGTGACTGGAGAAAGTGCAGTTATTTCCATTCTATCTGTTTTCTTTAAAGGTAAATCCAAGTTTGCTATGAAAAATGATGATACTTGTTCTTAATGTAACACAATCTCAAGCGCATGGGTTTCAGAAGGATCCAGTTGAAGTAAGAGCTCTGAAAATAGGATCTCAGGGAATGAAAAGACTTCACTGTCCCTAATGAAAGAAAATCCCTGCCTGTGAAATATATACTGTTTGGTAAAATCTCCCATTTGATCACCTAACAGGAAAGAAAGAAGCAAGAAAAAAAGAAGAGAAAGGGAAAAAGAAAGGAGGATGGGACAGAAAGGGGAGAGTAAGGGAGGAGAAGGAGAGATGGTGTCAGGGACTAAGAAAGGAAGAACAGGAGAGAAGGGAGGGAGGGGAAGGGAAAAAGAAAGAGTAGAAAAGAAGGGGTGCAATGGAAAATAAGAGAGAAATGGAGTAAGAAAGAGAAAAAAGATGAGAGGGAGCGGGGAGGAGAAAAGGACATTTACTTGTTTGTTGACGGGCGGTGAATAAAATTTGATTCTATGTGACACATTGATTGGGATCAATTTAACTTCACACTCTGCTCATGGTTTTATCCACTCATGAGGGAACTGGGAAGGATTTATCTGAGGTGCTCAGAAAATCCTAGAATCTATAGAGCATTCCTTTCATTTGAATGCTACAGATTATGGATGAAAGCTTGGTCACCTGCACAGATCAGTAGGATTAACAACATCAAAGAAAATAAAAATAAAAAAGGCCAGCAGAGAAACAACAAACAAAAAGAGATCCATTGAAAATGAAGGTGGTGTCAAAAGGCCGAAGGGTTGGTGGGAGTGGATATGGAGCTCTTGAGAATGAATGCAACCTGTTCTCCCATGCTATTGTGTCTCAGATAATTTACATCCCCTAACCCCACTTCCAAGTAAAGGGAAAATTTCAATATCTATCGTTTTGACTTCATTTTGAATAGTCAGAGCCATAGGGCTCCCAAATGTTGGTTGAAATTAAAGAGGTTTCCCAGAAATGATTTTCCTGTGTAAGAGCGCAGAGGGAGAAACAGATTAGTTAAAACCAGATGTCTAAAGTTCAACTGCTGACAAATTCCAATCATCAAAGTTTCTAAAAATTTTAATCAATCCATCAATAGCTTCAATCATCAAAAACATCTCATTAAGGCCAGGGTAAGAA
Source organism: Tachyglossus aculeatus (assembly GCF_015852505.1). Taxonomy (NCBI): domain Eukaryota; kingdom Metazoa; phylum Chordata; class Mammalia; order Monotremata; family Tachyglossidae; genus Tachyglossus; species Tachyglossus aculeatus. The sequence continues at coordinate 16,974,279 of NC_052101.1, read as the reverse complement.
TTAGGATTAGCTTATAGATAGGGCAGAGTTTGGGGTTGTGAGAGAGTTTAGGTGTGAGATAGGGTGAAGGTTTGGACTAGGGTTAGACTATAATAGCACCGGGAGGAGAACAGGTTTTAAATGTCAATAATTGAACGTTAGATAATTGGTTGGTCGACAGTTGAACTTTCAGCATTCTGTTTTCAGTCATTTGATAGGTGGTCAATGCCCAAACATGATGGACAGACCCCAGCGGTCTTTAGGTTTGTGCCTAACCCTGCAACTTTAGTTAACGTCCATTTGCAGATTTCCTTAATAATAACAATAATAATAATAATGGCATTTATTAAGCACTTACTATGTGCAAAGCACTGTTTAATTATTCACCTCTATAGTAGCCTGGGGCTGGATCAAATGGAACTCTAAAAAACTATGACTTGGTTTATGTCATTAGAGACTGAGGCAATCTCCTCCAGGTAAAATGTCCACTTGCCATCTCACCCTAAAAATATGTGACCATTAAAATGTGAATTTAGATACTTCATTTGAAGAACACAAACTTCTGGAAGGCAGAGGCCTAGGTCAGATGAATGAACGGCCTTAATTTGGAAATATTATGTGGAGCTTTTATACAGTTTCTTTGAGTAAGGAGCAAGACAAATGAAAGTCCCTGACCTCTCTGCATCCATGATAATAATAATAATGATGGCATTTATTAAGTGCTTACTATGTGCAAAGCACTGTTCTATTCATTCATTCAATCGTATTTATTGAGCACTATGTGCAGAGCACTGTACTAAGCACTTGGGAAGTACAAGTCAGCAACATATATAGAGACGGTCCCTACTCAACAACGGGCTCACAGTCCAGAAGGACGAGACAGACCACAAAAAAAACATGTCAGAACAAAAAATCGTCAGAACAAATAAAATTAAAGCTATATGCACATAACTAACAAAATAAATAGAACAGTAAATATGTACAATTAAAATATGCGCTGGGGAGGTTACAAGGTAATCAGGTTGTCCCACGGGGGTCTCACAGTCTTAATCCCCATTATACAGAGGAGGTAATTGAGGCACAGAGAAGTTAAGTGACTTGCCCAAAGTCACACAGCTGACAATTGGTGGAGCCGGGATTTGAACCCATGACCTCTGACTCCAAAGCCCGTGCTCCTTCCACTGAGCCACGCTGCTTCATGATGCACCTGGATGAAAGCAGAGTAACCTAAACTGCCAACAACTACCACTGCTTGGCTTCGATGTGACTCTCAATTGCCACCAGTTTGGTACAGGAGTGGAGAGAGAGCTCAGTTAGGACCCCTCCCTCCTCAACAACGGGCTCCATCAATACTTTTGACTATTTGTGCAAAAGATTCTGCAAAACCATTTGTCACGTCATCGTAGAGAGGTGACATATCCCAACATATCTCCTTCTACAGCCCAGCCCACACCCTCCACTCCTCCGCTGCTTACCTCCTCACTGAGCCTCGTTCTCACCTGTCCCTCCGTCGACCCCCGGCCCACATCACCCCCCGGCCTGTAATGCCCTCCCTCCTCACATCCGCCAAGCTAGCTCTCTTCCTCCCTTCAAAGCCCTACTGAGAACTCACCTCCTCCAGGAAGCCTTCCCAGACTGAGCCCACTTTTCCCTCTCCCCCTCCCCATCCCCCCGCCCTACCTCCTTCCCCTCCCCACAGCACCTTTTTTATATATGTTTGTACAGATTTATTACTCTATTTTACTTGTACATATTTACTATTCTATTTATTTTGTTAATGATGTGCATCTAGCTTTATGTCTATTTATTCTGATGATTTGATACCTGTCCACATGTTGTGTTTTGTTGCCTGTGTTCCCCCTCTAGACTGTGAGCCCATTGTTGGGTAGGGCCCATCTCTATATGTTGCCAACTTGTACTTCCCAAGCACTTAGTACAGTGCTCTGCACACAGTAAGTGCTCAATAAATACGATTGATTGAATGAATGAATTATTGGGATGTCAAAAGAATACCTGTCACATGTGAAATTCTCTTTAGTGGCTGGGACTATGGCAACCTCACTGAAGAAACTCAAGGAGGGGTAGGAAATGGACTTTTCTCCCCTTTGCCCCAGAGAAGGCTCAACCAGATATGAAGGGGAGAATCGAGGTGATCTTTTCATGACCCAGGGTTAACTGTAGTCCAAACTGGTTGGATTTCAGAGGATTACCTGAGAAGCAGTGTGGCCAATTGGCTAGAGCTACAGCCTGGGAGCCAGAACACCTGGGTTCTAATCCTGGCTCAGACATTTGTGTGCTGTGTGTCCTTGGGCAAGTTACTTCACTCTTCTGTGCCTCAGTTACCTCATCTGTAAAATGGGGATTAAGATTGTGAGTCCCACGTGGGACAGGGACTTCTCCAACCCAATTTGCTTGTATCCACCCCAGTGCTTAGTACAGTGCTTGGCACATAGTAAGTGCTTCACAAATACCTCAATTATTATTATCACAATTATTATTGCACTTGGGTCTTGAGTTTAATAAGCTGCAACAGAAGATAACAGGCCTTCTTGCCCAGCGGTAATCACCAGTGACATGCACTAGTGAAACAATCTGTGCTGGTAACAAACACCTCTTCCAGTTTTTTTTTCCTCCCTTCAGGGCAATTGCTTATGAATTCATTCATTCATTCACTCATTCAATCGTATTTATTGACCGCTTACTGTGCGCAGAGCACTGTACTAAGCACTTGGGAAGTACAAGTTGGCAACATATAGAGACGGTCGAGGAACCTCTCTGCCACCCAAATAGGGTCTTTAGCTGAAGACGCTAAGCTGGTAATACAGAGTTAAACTCAGCAGTGTTCCCAATAAACTCAAACATGAGAATAAATGGGAAAAGTCTTTGGTTTCTAGGTGGAAGGGGCAAGACCTCTCTTACCGGAAACCTCATTAAACAGCCTCCTCCTGGGGAAGAGTCAGTGGGCATTTCCCCACTGACCTCTACAAGCTCACACTTACTGTTCTTTATAATCAATTCCTCTGATTGGGTGTTCTGGGGACTACTCAAAGGGATTAATAGAGTGGGTTAAAGTTATCCTCATTGTCACAGGAAGACAAAGGTAAAGAGTACCTGTTCTTTAGAAACACTGATGTGTGCTTAAAGCTGTATACTGTCATTTTGTCACTTCTGTTATATACATTTTATCTCTCTTTTTCTCTCTCATTGTCCCCTCTCCTCTTTCTCTTCTTCCTTCCCTCCCTCTCTTAAAGCAAACTGCATGTCCTCCTAGTGGCAGCACAGAAACTCACTCCAATATACCACTCTGACAGAATGTCATTTCAATTGCCTTATTAACCGAATGAAAAAATATATCACAACAGTGAGAAAAGTTCTCAGTTATCTATATCTTACCCCTTAGGCTATTGTCATGAGCCAGTGAAATACTAAGGAGAGACTACTAATTCAGTTGTCAGCTGCCTTGCCTATTAAAGGGGGGTAAAAATACCAGCAACAAAATTGAAACTACTAAGTAAGAAGGTTTTGGAAGAGGTCTGGATGGCTCTGTCCACTTGTATTCTTGAATTAAACACACTCTCAAAAATGTGCTTTTTGAACTGTCACAGATAACTGTGCTGTCACAGTGGCAGGAGCTAATAACGCCGTATTGATGAAGTTCTGGAAAATGTGATGGCTTCACTTTGAGACCTTCTGAACAGTGATGTGATGCTTGAAGTTTGACAGCAGAAGTGTAAACATTCTTTAAGTTGAATGCTTTTTGGGAATCTCCGAGAATGCTGGAAGGTTGGGAGGCCTCATAGTAGAGACTCACAAGCAAAGAATTGATGGTCTCAGGAAAGCATTGTGATAAGGCTAACATAAATCTGGGCTAAGACTATTTTCGTCAAGTACAAATTCACCCAAAATGGTTTCTGAGCATGTTCTCCAGTAGACTATTCTTTGTCACTAGACACTCATTCATTCATTCAACTGTATTTATTAAGCACTTACTGTGTCTGGAGCACCGTACTAAGTGCTTGGGAAAGTACTAGACAACAATAAAGAGTGACAATCCCTGCCCACAATGAGCTCACAGTCCAGAGGGGGCGAGACAGATATCAACGAGAAGAAGCATGGCTTAGTGGAAAGAACCCCGGCTTGGGAGTCAGAGGTCATGGGTTCTAATCCCGGCTCTGCCACTTGTCTGCTGTGTGACCTTGCGCAAGCCACTTCACTCTCTGTGCCTCAGTTCCCTCATCTGTCAAATGGGTTTTAAGACTGTGAGCCTCACGTGTGACAATCTAATTACCCTGTATCTACCCCAGAACTTAGAACAGTGCTTGGCCCACAGTCAGAACTTAACAAATATCATCATTATTATTATCATTATTAACACAGATAAGCAGACATCAATACAAATGAATAAAATTTTATATATATATAGATAGATAGATAGATAGATAGATATAGATAGATAGCAAAGGGAGCAAGTCAGGTTGACGCGGAATGGGGTGGGAGATGAGGAAAAGTGGGGCTTAGTCTGGGAAGGTTTCTTGGAGGAGAAAGGCTCTGAAGTGAGTAAGGCTTTGAAGAGGGAGGGAGTAATTATCTGGTGGATTTGAGGAGGGAGGGTGTTTCAGGCCAGAGGCAGGACGTGGGCCAGGGGTTGGCAGCGAGTCAGGTGAGATTGAGGCACAGTGAGAAGGTTAGCACCAGAGGAGTGGAGTGGGCAGTCTGGAATGTGGAATAAGAGAAGGGAGGAGAGGTAGGATGGGGCAAGGTGATGGAGAGCTTCAAAGTCAATAGTGAGGAGTTTTTGTTTGATATGGAGGTAGACAGGCAACCACTGGAGGTTTTTGAGGAGGGGTGTGACATGCCCTGAACATTTCTTTAGAAATATAATTTAGGCAGCGGAGTGAAGTGTAGACTGAAATGGGGAGAGGCAGGAGCTTGGCAGGTTAGAAAGGAGGCTGATGCAGTAATGCAGCTGGGACAGGATGAGTGATTCAAGGCATTCAGGTCAGACACAGTCCCTGCTCCAACCGGGGTTCACATTCTGAGTATGAGGGAGAACAGGTATCGAATCCCCATTTTACAGATGAGGAAACTGGGGCACCGAGAAGTTAAGTTCCTTGCCCAGGGTCGGGTCATACAGCAGGCAAAGAAGCTAGGTTCTCTGACTCCCAGGCCCAAGATCTTTCCACTAGCCCACACTATTAGAGAAGTAGTGTGGCTCAGTGGAAAGAGTCCGGGCTTTGGAGTCAGAGGTCATGGGTTCAAATCCTGACTCTGTCAATGGTCAGCTGTGTGACTTTGGGCAAGTCACTTCACTTCTCTGGGCCTCAGTTCCCTCATCTGTAAAATGGGGATTAAAACTGTGAGCCCTCCCAGGACAACCTGATCACCTTGTAACCTCCCCAGCACTTAGAACAGTGCTTTGCACATAGTAAGCACTTAACAAATACTATCATTATTATTATTAGAAAGTGGTTCACACTGGTGCTGAAAAGGAACATGAGCACAGAAACAGAATTTCAGTTGCAGAGGTCAACGGGATCCAGGGAAGGGCTTTTGAGTATGGGGGATATTTGAGCATGTGTCAAGTGAGAGAAAGGAGCCTTAAGAGTATTAGTAATTGAGATGATGGTTAAGGAGAGAAGAATGGATGCATGGTTGCAAGCGTTTTTAGATGGTGAGAGAGGATGGGGTAAAAATTAATCAACCAAGCGATACAACAGAATTAGCAGACATGTTCTGTGCCCATAAGAGCTTAATAGATTTTGTGGAATGGTAGGAGATATCTTCTTGACTGTTTGCTAGAAAGAATGAGAAAGCGGAAAGGAAAGAATGGAAGATCTTTGGCTCGTAACTCATAAACTCCTGCAGTGCTCAGAATGGTGGCCCTTGGGAACATTGGTCATAATAATAATAATTATAGCATTTGTTAAGCACTTACTATGTGCTAAACACTATACTAAGTGCTGAGCACTACTGGCATGAGGGCTCGGAGGATGGAGTCATGGGATGGGGAGCTAGAAGACCTAAGTCTTATATTCAGATCTGATCTTCTAATTGCTCTCTGATGAACAGAGTAATCTCTTTGTGCCAGTTTCTGTGCTGTGGACAGGCAGCAGGGAAAGTCTGCATGCTTTTAGAGCAAATGATCAAAACAAAAGAACCATGATTCTCCTTGTTTCCACTGATTCTGTCTGTTCTCTTGAGAAAAATCACATTTTGTGACATGGCTTTTGCCCAATGGCAAAATGGGCAAGTAAGACCAACTTCAGAGGGGTGAAGTCATGCTTCATTGCCTCTGGATTTGTCTTTAACAAAAGTGCTAAATGAATGTGAAGTGTAGGTGTAAATAACTTTTCAGGCAAGAATTACTTCCTTACTTTGCAAGGCATGGAGCCTTCGACGATTAAACATTTAATGGAACATTCTTTGCAGTGCCCAAGTTCATTATTTTAAAATCTTTTAGAGGTCTCTTTCTCCATACATACTCCTAAGTATTGCACAATTTATTTTCTCTCTTTTTGGGTCCAAAAGGGTTCTGTTCTTTTATAGTTGTCTATAGGGTTCAAAGACAGAGCTCTCAATAGTGAGATTTTATTCAGGTGTATGGGTGTGTCCAGTGTTTAATTTGGGCTAGGAGTGGTCCCAGGACAGAAACGCAGAAAAGTTCCACCTCTACTATTTAAAGATCAATTTCCGTCAACCCCAGAGAGTTGGTAGAGGGCAGGAATATAGGACATTTTCAGGAGGGGAAATCCGACACTTTTGGCTATCTCTGCTTCTCAGTCACTCTGCTCTAAATCTTCTTCCTTGTAAGCAGACTTTGACTGTTCTGCTCCTGAAGATGAAGGCTGGCAAGTTCCAGCACTAAGTAGTGAGTGAAGATGGAATGGCAGAGCATACCAACCACTCTAAATGTATGTAAAGATCATCCTACACAATGATCAGTCTTTGCTATTTCTAGTGTCAGTTTCCCAAAGCTTCTCTCCCATGACATCATTCTTTCTTACGTACGAATGTCCTAAAATACCCTCCTTTCTTCTTAACTCCTTGAGATTGCCATAAGTCAAAGTGGTCTGTCTACAAGTTTGTCAATTGGCAACCCACAACTATGTCTCATCATCTGAGGGCTTACTGTTAGCACTCCTTGTGAGATCAGCTTTTCCCTACAGGAAATCAGTCAGTTGGTCAATCAATCGTATTTATTATAATAATAATAATGATGGCATTTATTAAGCACTTACTATGTGCAAAGCACTGTTCTAAGTGCTGGGATGGTTACAAGATGATCACGTTGTCCCATGGGGGGCTCACTGTCTTCACCCTCATTTTACAGATGAGGCAACTGAGGCACAGAGAAGTTAAGTGACTTGCCCAAAGTCACACAGCTGACAATTGGCGGATCTGGGATTTGAACCCATGACCTCTGACTCCTCCCTTCTTTCCTTCTCCAGCCCAGCCCCCACCCTCTGTTCCTCTGCTGCTCACCTCCTCACTGGGCCTCGTTCTCACCTGTCCCGCCATCAACCCCCAGCCCACGTCCTCCCCCTGGCCCGGAATGCCCTCCCTCTGCCCATCCACCAAGCTAGCTCTCTTCCTCCCTTCAAAGCCCTTACTGAGAGCTCACCTCCTCCAGGAGGCCTTCCCAGACTGAGCTCCCTCTTTCCTCTCCCCCTCCCCATCCCCTCTGCCCTTCCTTCTTCCCTTCCCCACAGCACCTGCATATATGTTTGCACAGATTTATTACTCTATTCATTTTACTTGTACATATGTACTATTCTATTTATTTTGTTAATGATGTGCATCTAGCTTTACTTCTATTTATTCTGATGACTTGACACCTGTCCACATGTTTTGTTTTGTTGTCTGTCTCCCCCTTCTAGACTATGAGCCCGTTGTTGGGTAGGGACCGTCTCTATATGTTGCCAACTTGTACTTCCCAAGTGCTTAGTACAGTGCTCTGCACACAGTAAGTGCTCAATAAATACGATTGAATGAATGAATGAATGCTGATAGACTCTCTCATCTATTGGTTTTCTTCATCTGTTAATACCTCAGCTTGCTCACTTCACCACTCCAAATTTCCCCTACCAGAACGTTTTTCATGATCAGCCAGTGTCCAAACCATCGCTCATATCTTTTCTACCACATGTAATTGCCTCACCCCTATTATTATTATTGGGTGGAGAAGCTATCATCATAATAATATCGGTAATGATTTAGTGATATTTATCAATTCTGTTGAGCACTTACATTGTAATTGCCAGATAATTGAAGCTGTCAGTGGGACGTTCTTAATGTGGCCTAAAGACAACCTTACTTTTCCTCTATCAATTCATTGTAAATCTGACTTCATTAAACAGATTGCTGTTGCTTTCATATGAAGCTGCGCATGGAGCTTTGTCCTTAAAAAGAAGCATGTGATAACTCCTAAGTCTTTCCTGATCATCCTAAGGCAGGGTGAGAGACATACACACACACACATCCCTGCTTACTCCCGTTTCATCTATTCAAGTGGATTATAGCTTCTTACAAAACATTACAAAGCCCTAAAATTTAAAGCCGACACTTCCTTTTGATTGAACAACTGCTTTAAATTGGACTGGCATGTAATCCTGGCAGAATTTATTTTTCTGAAGTGTACAAACAAGGCTGAGGTTCTCATTTTGATAAAACAGGGTAAATCACAGAAAATGGATGGCCATAGCTTATTGGAAATCTTGGGGGAAGTTTGGCAAATCAAAGTGATTTTGATTTTTCCTATTTCTCTGTGTTTTATTATGCCGCGGCTGTCATCTTGGGAAGGATTTCTCCACCTATTCTCCCAATCACAGCCAGTTAGAAATCACTGTGATGTCTCTACAGAGGGATCATCGTTATAGTGTTGTTCACATATGGGGTTCCCAGAGCTCAGCTAAGGGGATCGATTACACCGGGTTACCTTTAGTTTGATCTCTCACTTTATGAATCCATAATTAATTCAAATTAATCAATCAATCAATTGTACTTATTGAGCACTTACTGTGTGCAGAGGACTGTACTAAGTGCTTGGGAGAGTACAACACAATAGAACAGACACATTCCCTGCCCACGAGTTTAGAGGGACTGGGAGAAATCATCAGGAAATGCTAGAAACATTTTAGAAATCTCAGTCTAATGTTATAAATTCTAGTGAAGTACACAAGTCTAATGTTATAAGTTCTAGTAAAGTACACTCATGGGACCCAGGGAGGGGAGGGTCACTAAAACCTAGGTAAGGAAATTTGTTCTGTACAAAGCCCCACAGCACTTGCGCCCATATCCTTATAGCCTGTTGCTTCCCCTAGCTGTAATTTATTTTAATGTCTTTCTTTCTGACTATACTGTAAATTCCTTAAGGGCAGGGATGATGCCTATCAATTTTAGTGTACTGTACTCTCCCAAGGACTTAGTACAGTGTTTTGCACACAGAAAGCAGTCAATAAATACCATTGATTGATTCATTAATTGGTCTTAAATGCGAAGTATGGGAGATTAAATTTGAAATGATTTTAGAAGAACGAGATGATTAAAATTCAAGATCATTTGCATGATTAACCCTAACCCACCCCAAACACGCATACATGCACACACTCATGAGAAGCAGCATGGCTTAATGGATAGAGCACGGGCCTGGGAATCAGAAGGTCATGGGTTCTAATCCCAGCTCCACTACTTGTCTGCTGTGTGGCCTTGGGCAAGTCACTTCACTTCTCTGGGCCTCAGTTACCTCATCTGTAAAATGAGGATTGAGGCTGTGAGCCCCCCATGGGACAGGGACTGTGTCCAACCTGATCTGCTTGTATCCACCTCAGGGTTTACTACAGTGCCTGACACAGAGTAAATGCTTAACAAATATGACAATTATTATTATTATTCTGTTGAATGATTGATTGATTCCACCTCCCCCATCCCCCAACCCACACATATAGACACAAACTTCTGTTCCTCAAAGGTGACCTTATTAATGATGAGATCATCTCCAGGGATGTGGACGTGTCTGGAGAGACCTCTATACTGTAATTCCATGGTGATCATTTCTTTCCACACTCCCGTGTTGGCCACTTCAAGGACCAGCCCCTGTCACTGAATCAGGAATTTTAAATCCCCGTCTTCAGGAATGCTTCTGCTCAAGGAACACAACCCCGCTTCTGATTAAGACTTGCCAGGCTATGTTTTCTTCTGCTGTAGTCTTCAGCAGCCAAATGTTATGCCATGTCATTCGGTATTGTGCCTTTAAAATGTTTATTCAGTCCTCCCTGCCTGGTGAGATCCCTTCCAGTTTACCATACTGCAGTTTCTTGGGAATACTACTGTTACCACTCTTTTTGCCTATCCCACCCAAAGAAGCTGCTCTTCATTGGGTATTGTCTCCCTGCTAGTGAGCTGATTGCATTCCAGGACATCACGATTTTGCAAGAATAACCAGCCTGAAGTGTAAAATTTAGATTTTGCAGAATCATGAATGGCTGATAAGACCATCCCCCAAGTTTAGCTGAGGCTTTATGTGTTAGCTATATTCTCCAGGCAAAGTGTGTCTTGTTCAAACGCGTCTATTGGCTATTTTTCACAAAACAGCAATGAAATATCATTCTTGTTTGGCTTGTGAGTAACCTGAAACAGAACTGTATTGACAGAGAAGGGAGGGTTGAATTTTTAGTTTCAGATTGTATGTGCCACTGATTAAAATCTCTCTATGAGAGACATTCTGCCGCACCAAATAGAAGGCAGGTTTGAATTCTCAGTTTCAGATTTTATGAGCCACTGATTAGAATCTCTCTATGACAGGTATTCTGCCATGCCAAACAGAAAACGGTGGAAGAAAATGCCCTTGCAGTCCTAAGAGACTTTCTCATCTATTATACTATTAGGCAGTGGGAAGTACCAGAAACCTGAAGTAATATTGCCTCATTGTTATTTCAAAGTTCATAGTACAATAAAACAATTTTATAATAAAAGTGATTTGATTATTCTAATTTGTAATTAATACATTAAAAGGAACCAATAAGTTTAGTCTCTGCAGGAAAACAATGATCACAATTCTTAATGTAGCACAGCAAGGCCCCCTTAAACAGTCCATGTTCAGATTAGATAGCAGGAGAGTTTGGAGCTAGATGAAGCAGGAAAGAGACACATATTTGAGCATGTCACAACATTAACATTCATTCATTCAATCATATTTATTGAGCACTTACTGTGTGCAGAGCACTGTACTAAGCGCTTGGAGAGTACAATTTGGCAACAGAGACAACCCCTACCCAACAACAGGCTCACAGTTTAGAAGTGGGGAGAACACATACAGTGGTTTGGGGTAAAAAGAGCAACAAATTCAAACTGCAAAATTGGGCAACTCATTAAGCTCACACCTCAGACATTTCTATCCCCTGCAAATCCTTCCAAAATCCAGAAATGCTGAATCTGTTCTTCACTGTGTGTACTGAGCCACTGGTTATGAAGGAATCATAAATCAGTGATCCAGGTGACTAGGAGCTGGGAGCTGATGTGAAGACACTCAATGATGCCACGGACTTACACAGGTGAAGCAGGAAGGGAGCTGTATTTTATCTTGATGCAGTCTTGCTATGGGGTGAGGTTGCACCCTATATAGCTGGAATGACTGACACATAAAGGGGTAAAGCCCAGGACTAAGATGAGAGGAGGCTTTAGATGGAAGTCGACCGCGCACTCATCATAGAGAAACAGCGTGGCTCAGTGGAAAGAGCCTGGGCTTTGGAGTCAGAGGTCATGGGTTCAAGTCCCAGCTCTGCCAATGGTCAGCTGTGTGACTTCGGACAAGTCATTTCACTTCTCTGGGCCTCAGTTCCCTCATCTATAAAATGGGGATTAAGACTGTGAGCCCCCCTTGGGACAACCTGATCACCTTCTAACCTTCTCAGTGCTTAGAACAGTGCTTTGCACTTAGTAAGCGCTTAACAAATGCTATTATTATTATTATTATATCAACTTTAAAAGGAATGGTACCTATGAGATCTCTCGCCAATCAAAAGACTGTTAAAAGGTTCTCCCAATCCATGGTGACAGATACAAACAGTTCTCCCTCCTTGGCATGGAAAGGAGATAAGTCTCACTCTGTTCCACTTTGGAAGGCTCACCTTGAGCCTTACTTAAGACTGCATTAAGTGACTGCAGTGTTAACTTTCTCCAAGTCCAAAGCCCATAACTCCCACTGTGGGCTTTGATTCCAACCCAATATCTCTCCCATTGTACCTGGTTATCTCAGGTCCTGCTTTGGGCAGGAGGAAGAGCCTCAGTCTTTGCTCTGCAATTAAAAGAATGCCTGTGGTAGCTCAGATTTCTGACTGAAGAATAAGCAAGGACTCCCTTTCTTGGAAGACTCCAACTCATTTTTCTTCTCTCCTGATGATATCCTCCTTACTCCCATCTCAGCACTTTTGCATCACTTTTGCAATTTTATACTCATGACATCCCATAGACTATTGTACATATCAATGCACACAATATTTGAGCACTTCCTCTTAATTTTAAATTATTTTTCTGTCTGTGTCCCTTGTTAGAGAGTCAGCATTCATTCAGTCATATTTACTGAGCACTTACTGTGTGCAGAGCACTGCACTAAGCGCTTGGAAAGTACAATTCAGCAATAAAAAGTGTGCAGAGCCCGTATCTTCTACCTCTATTATATTCCTTCTAGCACATAATTCAAATCCTGTACCAAAGAGGCACTCCACACATATTGTACTCTCCCAAGTGCTTAGTGCAGTGCTTGGAACAGAGTAAGTACCCAATAAATACGATTGAATGAATGAATGAAATACTACTAATTGGTTGATTTATTAGGGCATTCTGTCAGGAGGACAAATTCAGCAGGAATCCTGAATTATGGCTCGTAAAAGGTGATGGTGAAGACAACTGAGGCTTCCAACACAACTGCTTGTTAGGCTAGAGTGTTGTGGTAGAGTATTGTACTCTGCTGTTGTCACCTTTTGCTGAAAACAGGTTTTTACATGAAAAAAGTACCTTTGCGTACAATTTGCAATGTGCTGCCTCTTGCCCATCTATTTATTTATTGCATTCCATGTCCTATCCAAAATGTGACTAGCAGAGATTGCACTGTGATGGCACCACTAACACTAAAATCAGTTTATTTGAAGAGGTTCATTTGAAGAGACTAATGATAATAATAATGATGATGGCATTTATTAAGCGCTTACTATATGCAAACCAATGTTTTAAGGACTGGGGAGATTACAAGGTGATCATGTTCTCCCACGGGGGGCTCACAGTCTTAATCCCCATTTTACAGATGAGGTAACTGAAGCACAGAGAAGTGAAGTGACTTGCCCAAAGTCACACAGCTGACAACTGGGAGAGCCAGGATTTGAACCCATGACCTCTGATTCCAAAGCCCGTGCTCTCTCCACTGAGCCACATTGCTTCTCTACGACTAGATTGTAGACTATAAACTAGTTGTGGATACATGTCTACCAACACTGTTTTGTTCTCTCCCAAGTGCTTAGTACAGTTCTCTGTACCCATTAAGTGCTCAATAAATACCACTGAATGATTGATTAGGACCAACTCTCCACATCTTCAAGTCCACCCTGGAAAGCAAAATGAAGATTGCAAGAAACAGGACTCCACCAGAAGTGGGGAGCTTAATGCTTTTGAGAAGTTACCTGGGAATCATCACAATACAACGATCCGCCATCCTGAATTTTTATTTCACTCTCCCAGGAACAGAGAAGGGTGTTTCTATAATTTCTACAGCTTTCCATTAGAACTACTACTCTGAGACATCCCATACTGTGAAAATCTATTCAAGTAATTGAGCTGGCAGATGGTCTTAATATAGGAAATCATATTGATACAGTATCCACTTATTTCCTGACCGATGAAGCTAGTAAAAGATGGAGTAGAACAGAAAATATATAAAGAGCAAACCACGCAGGCAGCTTAGACCCATGCTGGGGGAGATTGAGTCAAAATAAAACATCCCGCTTTGTTCACTTTGATTAATTTTCTCAATTGTGAGGCTATTTGACTTGCTGTATTCCAATTGGCCTTTACTCAAATGGGTAGGCAATTTTCCTCCCACAAATGTGAGAATTTAATTCTGAGAATCAGTAAGAAGCTCTCACAATCACAACAAAGCAACCTCCTCAGCTCCCTGTCATATGGGGTTTGCACCACAAGTTTTGGGTGCGACTACCACCGCATCATTATTTTTTTTCACAGAGTAAAATAAATCAGAAAGGTGAGCAATATGGCCAAAACATTCTGTTGATGTAGACTATCTTGTCCTGGCATGTCATAATAATAATAATCGTGATATTTGTTAAGAACTTACTATGTAGCAAGCTCTGTACTAAGCAGTGGAGTAAAGGCAAAATGGTCAGATTGAACACGGTCTCTGTCCCATATGGGGATAGCAGAATAATCATAATCAGTGGTATTTATTGAGCGCTTACTGCGTACAGAACATTGTACTAAATGCTTGTGAAAGTACAGTACAGCAGAGTTGGTAGACATGGTCCCTGCTCAGAAGGAGCTTACAGTTTCACAGAGGAAGCTCACAAGTGAGAACAGATAGGAGGGAGAATGGTTACTAAATCCCAGTTTTACAGATTAGGAAACTGACACATTCATTCCTTCATTCAATCATATTTATTGAGCACTTACTGTGTGCAGAGCACTGTACTAAGCTCTTGGGAACTACAAGTCAGCAACATATAGAGATGGTCCGTACCCAACAACGGGCTCATAGTCTAGAAGGGGGAGGCAGACAACAAAACAAAACAAGTAGACAAGCATCAATACCATAAGAATAAATAGAATTACAGCTATATATGGAAGAAGAAGAAGAAGAAGGAGAAGAAGAAGAAGAAGAAGAAGAAGAAGAAGAAAAAGAAGAAGAAGAAGAAGAAGAAGAAGAAGAAGAAGAAGAAGAAGAAGAAGAAGAAGAAGAAGGGAGAAGGAAGAAGAAGGAAGAAAGGAGAAGAAGAAGAAGAAGAAGAAGAAGAAGAAGAAGAAGAAGAAGAAGAAGAAGAAGAAGAAGAAGAAGAAGAAGAAGAAGAAGAAGAAGAAGAAGAAGAAGAAAGAAGAAGAAGAAGGGAGAAGAAAGAAGAAGGAAGAAAGGAGAAGAAGAAGAAGAAGAAGAAGAAGAAGAAGAAGAAGAAGAAGAAGAAGAAGAAGAAAAAGAAGAAGAAGAAGGGAGAAGAAGGGAGAAGAAAGGAGAAGAAGGGAGAAGAAAGAAGAAGAAGGGAGAAGAAGAAGAAAGAAGAAGAAGAAGAAGAAGAAGAAGAAGAAGAAGAAGAAGAAGAAGAAGAAGAAGAAGGGCATTCATTAAGTGCTTACAATGTGCAAAGCACTGTTCTATGCCCTGGGGAGGTTACATGGTGATCAGGTTGTCCCACAGGGGGCTCACAGTCTTAATCCCCATTTTACAGATGAGGTAACTGAAGCACAGAGAAGTTAAGTGACTTGCCCAAAGTCACACAGCTGACAACTGGCAGAGCTGGGATTTGAACCCATGACCTCTCACTCCAAAGCCTGGGCTCTTTTCACTGAGCCACGAGAGTAATAAATATGTACAAATAAAATAAATAGATTAATAAATATTTACAAATACATACAAGTGCTGTGGGGAGGGGAAGGGGGTAGGGCAGAGGGAGGGACGGGGGAGATGGGGAGGGGAGGAGAGGAAAAAGGTGGGGGCTCAGTCTGGGGAGGCCTCCTGGAGGAGGTGAGCTCTCAGTAGGGCTTTGAAGGGAGGAAGAGAGCTAGCTTGGTGAATGTGTGGAGGGAGAGCATTACAGGCCAGAGGTAGGATGTGGGCCAGAGATCAATGGCGGGACAGGTGAAAACAAGGCACAGTGAGGAGGTTAGCAACAGAGGAGTGGAGGGTGTGGGCTGGGCTGTAGAAAGAGAGAAGGGAGGTGAGGTAGGAGGGGGAGAGGTGATGGAGAACCTTGAAGCTGAGTGAGGAGTGTTTGCTTGATGCGTAGGTTGACAGACAGCCACTGGAGATTTTTGAGGAGAGTAATATGCACAGAGCATTTCTGCACAGAGATGATCTGGGCAGCAGTGAAGTATAGACTGAAGCAAGGAGAGACAGGAGGATGGGAGATCAAAAAGGAGGCTGATGCAGTAATCCAGTCTGGATAGGATTGTTGTAATGTGATGAGAAGCAGAAAGAGAAACAGAAAGAGTTTGGGCCTGGGAGCCAGAGGACCTGGGTTCTAATAATAATGATGGCATTTATTAAGTGCTTACTGTGTGCAAAGCACTGTTATAAGCACTGTTCTAATGCCAACTACACCACTTCTCTGCTTTGTGACTTTGGACAAGTCACTTAACTTCTCTGTGCCTCAGTTCCCTAATCGGCAAAATGGGGACTCATTCATTTATTCATTCATTCATTCATTTAATTGCATTTATTGAGTGCTTACTTTGTGCAGAGCACTGTACTAAGCGCTTGGGAAGTGCAAGTTGGCAACATATAGAGACGGTCCCTACCCAACAGCGGGCTCACAATCTAGAAGGGGGAGACAGACAACAAAACAAAACATATTAACAAAATAAGATAAATAGAATAGTAAATACCTGTTCTTCCTTCTACTTAGACGGTAAACCCCAAGTGGGAGCTGATAAACTTTTATCTACCCCAGTGCTTAAAACATTATTTGACATATAGTAAGCACTTAACAAATACTACAATTATTATCATTATAATAAACCTCCATCTTCAGCAGCTGGTTGAGAACTGTTGTCACCCATTTTTCCTCATGTCCTTCTCAAAGAAGTTGCAGTAGAACACTACCCTGGCCTTATATAGGCAAAGTTGATGTGTATGGTCAGCCAATTCCCAGGTTTTGAGGTGATGACCTCAAACATCCCACTAGATTGTAAACTCCGTGAAGGCAAGGATCATGTCTACCAACTCTATTGTAATGAATTCTCCCAAGGGTTTTAGTACAGTATTCTGTACATATAAGCACTAATTAATACCACTGATTGATGAGCAGGTGGTGAGTATTCTCCCAACCACCCCACAGCAACACAGAGACTGCATGCAGCTGTTTGGCCATTTTCCAGCACTTTGGAGCTTAGACCCAGATGGCCATGAGAACATGTGGGTGTAAAATGACCACTGGTGTCATTCCCAGATCTGAGATGAACCTTGATAATTCAAGAGTAACAGAAATATGTAATGTTACATGCAGTTTCCGAGTTGTTCAACATAGCATAGCGGCATCATAATGAACCTTTGATGGAAATCGGCAGAGCCTTGAATATTCATTCATTCATACAGTCAATCATATTTATTGAGCACTTACTGTGTGCAGAGTACTGTACTAAGCGCTTGAGAAGTACAAGTTGGCAACATATAGAGACGGTCTCTACCCAACAACGGGCTCACAGTCTAGAAGGGGGAGACAGACAACAAGACAAAACATGTGGACAGGTGTCATCAGAATAAATAGAAATAAAGCTAGATGCACATCATTAACGCAATAAATAGAATGGTAAATATGTACAAGTAAAACAAATAGAGTAATAAATCTGTACAAACATATATACAGGTGCTGTGGGGAGGGGAAGGAGGAAGGGCCAGGGGGATGGGGAGGAGGAGAGGAAAAAGGAATACGTCTGTGACTTACTGGATAGAACACGGGCCCAGTAGTCAGAAGGACCTGGGTCCTAATCCCAGCTCCAACACGTGTCTGCTTTGTGACCTTGGGCAAGTCATTTCACTTCTCTGTGCCTCAGTTACCTCATCTGTAAAAATGGGGATTAAGAGTGTGAGTCCCCTGTGGGACAGGGGTAGTGTCTGACCTAATGAAAACAATAACTGTGGTATTTGTTAAGCGCTTACAATGCGCCAGGCACTGTACTAAGTGGTGGGGTGGATACAAGCAAATCAGATTGGACAGAGTCCCTTCCTACTTGGGGCTCACAGGCTCAATCTCCATTTCACAGATGAGGTAAATCTCTTGAGGCACAGAGAAGTGAAGTGACTTGACCAAGGCCACGCAGCGGACAAGTGGCTGATGAACTCATATCCACCCCAGTGCTTAGAATAATATCTGGCACATAGTAAGGGCTTAACAAGTACCCTAATAATAATAAAGAGCCCCTGGACCCCTCCCCATTTACTCCAGAGCCTTTACCCTTTCCTTTCAGATTCCTGCAAACAGAGATGCAGCTTCTGAAGGCAATAGTCAGCAGCAGGAGCCTAAGTGGAAGGAGGCTGGGGATTTAAAATTAAAATACAGCATAATAAACATATCCAGAACTGTATCAGTAATGGACAGGGGGCAGATCAGCTGAAATACAGACAAATAACTACTCTATGTGCATGGGTGACTCTCTCCTCTGAGCCCAGATGCAAAGCAGAGATTCAAGCAGATTGTTATTACATTTGGTACGTCTTTTAACAATGCCAATGAGGCATACATGAGTATTTTCTGATGAAAGACTTGAAAACCATGGGGTGAAGAGGCCTATGCTAATCTCTTTCTTCAATTTATAAAATGGAGCTTCCTGCAATTAAGTCTCTGTGGGACTCACGAACGAGACAATAAGGCTTTCGGTTAAATATATAAATCAGAACAATACATTACAATAGTGACAATCGAATGTCTCGCCCACCCCAACACGGAGGCCAATTAGAAAGATGTTCTTCGGGCCCTTAGCGTCGGCAACCCGGGAACCTGTAGGTGGAATTTAGAAATTAACAGGTGTAATGGTCCTGCTGTTAATAACGGTTGCTTTGTTGGAATCTTGGTAATAGCCATCCAGAAGCATCTATCTCCCGATGACTGGGATGTGGAGAAGCAGGGTGGCCTAGGGTTGGACCATGGGCCTGGGAATTGGAAGGACCTAGGTTCTAATGCAGGCTCTGCCACGTATCTGCTGTGTGACCTTGGGCAAGTCACTTAACTTCTCTGTGCCTCAGTTGCTTCATCTGTAAAAAGGAGGTTAGTACTGTAAGCCCCCATATGGGACATGGACTGTGTCCAACCTGTATCTTCCTCAGCACTTAGAACAGTGCCTGGTACAGAGTAAGTGCTTAAGAAATGCCATAAAAAAAAGAGGACAGGCCGATGATTCTGAATCATTTCACAACATCAGTAGATCAGTATGGACTGATGATTTGCCCTCAGGAATACTCAAGGTTTTAGCAGTCTGCTGCTGGACTCCCTATAAATGACCAAAGATTTTCATCAGGAACATAGAGGAGAATGCTACTACCAAACTATTAGCCAGGCAGCATTCTCTTTGGTGCCGCATCGATACGATAAGAATTACAAAAACGAATCAAGAAAAATAGTACTTTTATACTGTGACTTTCACTCAGTTCATTCTGAGAAAATAGTGGATGAAGTGTAAGAGCTAAATAAATAGGAACCAATGTAAAGTGCCTTGATATAACCCCCAAATGAAAAAAAAATTGACCAGAACAAGATAAATATGCTAAAATGGAAAAAAATACAATAATGTTATGTGATTGAGTAGCAGTAAAATATGTACTAATGATAAAATATTTCGAATTTTATTTTTGTGTAAAAACATAGATTTCACATCCTATTTTTCACACCCTATTCAGTAAAGAGATACTTTGTTTCTTCTGGCAATTTGCTTTATGGCACTCAATCAGCTCTTTCCCTTCTAATTATCCACTCTATTCTTCCTCATCATAAACCCTAGACCTCTTGCTCACTCCCTCCCCCCGGGTGATATTTTCTCTCTTTTCATAAGGGACGGACCACAGTTCTCTCCATCTTCAAAGTCCTTTTAAAATCATATCTCCTCAGGGAAACCTTCCCCAATTAATTTCTCATTTCCCCACCTTACTTCCTCTCAACTTCCACTTCAACACTTCTGTCACCCATCCTAAAATTGTTCATATATACTTATCTTTATACTCTATCATCTCCTCTTATCTGTAACTTATTTTAGTGTCAATCTTCCTGTTGGATTGTAAACTCCTTGAAGACTGGGTTTGCTAATTCTATTGCAACACCAATCCATTTAGTATATTGCTCTGCACACAGCAGGTGCTCAATAAATATTATTGATTGATTATGCTAATTAATCTTCCAAAATCTATGCTAAAAAGTTGTCATTATATAATGCTAAATTGAAATTTAAGTCCAAGTCTAAGTCAAAGTCTGCAAAATGGGTATCGTGTCAGTCAAAATACTTCCAAGGTAATATTTTGTTAAGGAAAATAAAAGTGTTTAAACCAAAGTCAATTATGCAGTATTAACTTGAAGTGAGAGCTGAAAATAATTCCAGCATTGAAAATTAAGTCGTGTTGTCATGAAAAAATGCTAATAGAAGCTTAATAAATTGGGATGTGGCCATATGTACTTTAGGAGACTGATGGAGTAATAATAATGATAATGATAATTCTGGTATTTTAGATTGTGAACCCCTGAGGGAAAGGAACTGTGTCTAATTCCCATTATGTATTCTTTTCCAGTACTTAGTACAGTGCTCTGAACACAGTAATCAATAAATACTATTCATTCATTTATTCAATCGTATTTATTGAGAGCGTACTACATGCAGAGCACTGTACTAAGCAATAGGGAAAGTACAATATAACAATAAACAGATATATTACTACTACTACTACTGCTACAACTACTAGTATTACTACTAGTATGACTATTAGTACTATTTGGTAAGCTGTACCACTGTTCTAAGTGCTGGGATAGATATACGATAATCAGATTGAACCCAGTCCCTGTCCTACAAGAGATTCACAGTCTAAGTGGAAGGAGAAGGAAATTTAGCACCATAAAAAAACACTTAAAAGATATAATACTTTCCAATATTCTATATATCTCTAAAACCTGAGCTACCAAAAAGGAATATTCAGCTTGAACTCTCTCACTGGTGTCATCTGACTTCAAAGTTGGATATCCAAAATGGGTATTATTATTAATCATTTGTAGTTGTAATATTTGTTGAACACCCACTTTTTGCATAGTATTGTATTATCTGCTTGAAGATATAAAAAGTGTATTCCTTAATGCTGGACTGCATTAAGAAGCAGCATTGAGAAACCGCATTGAGAAGCAGCGTGGCTCAATGGAAAGAGCCCGGGCTTGGGAGTCAGAGGTCATGGGTTCAAATCCGCCAATTGTCTGCTGTGTGACTTTGGGCAAGTCACTTAACTTCTCTGGGCCTCAGTTACCTCATCTGTAAAATGGGGATTAAGACTGTGAGCCCCACGTGGGACAACCTGATCACCTTGTATCCTCCCCAGAGCTTAGAACAGTGCTTTGCACTTAGTAAGTGCTTAACAAATGTCATCATTATTATTATTATTATTATTAAGTCACCCAGCATCAAAGCAAAACTCCTCATATCACCCTTTAGTGGGTAGGACATTTGGTGATACCTAAACAACTCCTTGGCTGTCCATCGTTCAGCTGACATGAAATCTATAAACAGGTTGGGCAGAAGAAACCTCTGATAGACAAAATGAAGCCAACTTCAAACAAGGTGGTATAGCAACGGGTAGTTGGGTTACAACAGAACGCAGATGGAGCTGGTGGGGAGTAATCAGAAATCTAATTAACTGGAGTGGAGAAGTTGTTTCTGGAGGATTGTGACCAGACATGGAGAGAGATGCAGAGAGACGGGTTCTGTGTAGAACAACTATAAGAGAGCAGGAAAGGGCATTACAAGCACATGATGAGGAAAACAGGCTTGGCACAGCAGACAAAGGGGTTGTGCTCTCTGACCAGCAGCCTGGGGAAAATTGAGAGAGTGGGTGGCAGATCTGAAAGCAGCAGTAACAGTTCCTACAATTGGCGGCACATTAATTTGACAGGGACACACATGATGAGAAAAGGATAGTGTAGAATCTTATCAGTAGCATCCTAAATCAATGGCATCGACTGAGTTTTTACTGTGTGCAGAGCACTGGACTTAGCGCTTGGGTGAGTACAATACAATAGCATTAGCAGACACGTTCCCTGCCCACTATGAGCTAATGGTTTTAGAGAGGGGGACAGACATTCAAGGATGCTTACCTTTCTCTTTTCTCTCAAAACCTTCAACAGGAATAACCTAATTTTAGTAGTTTCTTTTAGAATAGAAGAAGAGGTGCTATCTAAATTTATTGGAATTTTTAACTCCTAATGAAGTTATTTTTCTCTTTAAGAATGAAAAAGCCCTATCTTGAATGCAGTTTTCCTAGTAAGAAAGGTAATGTGGTGAATGGACAGAGTTGCCAAAAAAGAGGGGTTCATTTCTTAATAATTAGGGAGCATGCAGTTGGAAGTCCCAGGAAGATAAAGTAAGAAACAGCATGGCTTAGTGGAAAGAGAACGGGTTTAGGAGTCAGGTGTCATGGGTTCTAATCCCGGCTCTGCCAGTTGTGAGCTGTGTGACCGTGGGCAAGTCACTTAACTTCTCTGTGCCTCAGTTATCTCATCTGTAAACTGGGGATTAAAAACCCCACGTGGGACAACCTGATCACCCTATATCTACCCCAGCTCTGAGAACAGTGCTTGGCACATAGTAAGCATTTATCATCATCATAAAGAGGGGCAATCCCATGGCTTGCGACTATGTGCCCCCAAGTGTTAAGAACTGAACCCCTCTTTTAATAATTTTGCCAGTTGAAATGCCCACTGCGGGACTGTCCCAGAGAGACATTCTCTCCGGTGGTCTTCCACTATTCAGCACCTGCTTTCTTGCAACCCTCTCCCTTGCTCCTAGCCATCACCTGCCTTTCAAGGATCCAAGGCTTGCATACAATTCAGGTTAAGCCCAGGCTTTTGGGGATTTTGTAGGAACTCTGGGACCACAATTTTCCCCCAGTGTCAGTTGTGTTTACCAAAACATCATGGGAAGCAGCATGACGTAGCGGATAGAGCACGGGCCTGGGACATGTGGCAGTGTAATTTCTATCAACTCCCAGGCGGTGTGGCCCAGAGTAAACTGAAGTCTTAGCCACAGGGCTAGATAGGTCTAAACTAAATAATAATAATAATAATGATGATGGCATTTATTTAGCACTTACTATGTGCAAAGCACTGTACTAAGCACTGGGGAGATTACAAGGAGATCAGGTTGTCCCACTGGGGGCTCAGAGACTTCATTCCCATTTTACAGATGAGGGAACTGAGGCCCAGAGAAGTTAAGTGACTTGCCCAAAGTCCCACAGCTGACAACTGACAGAGCCAGGATTCAAACCCATGACCCCTGACTCTAAAGCCCGGGCCCTTTCCACTGAGCTACACTGCTTCTCTTTACGGCTTTACTAAACTGTAAAATGTGGATTCAATACCTGTTCTCCCTCCTTCCTGGGCTATGAGTCTAGTGACAAGAGCACGGGCTTGGGAGTCAGAGGATGTGGGTTCTAATCCCGGCTCCGCCACTCAATAATAATTTTGGTATTTGTTAAGTGTTTACTATGTGCCTAACACTGTTCTAAGCACTGGGGTACATACAAGGTAATCAGGTTGGACACATTCGCTGTCCCATGAGAGACTCACAGTCTTAATCCCCATTTTCCAGATGAGGTAACAGGCCCAGAGAAGTGAAGCGACTTACCGAAGGTCACACAGCGGACAAGTGGTGGAGCCGAGATTAGAACCCATGACCTTCTGACTCCCAGGGCCATGCTGTATTCACTACTCCATGCTGCTTCTACTTGTCTGCTGTGTGGCCTTGGGCAAGTAAGTTCACTTCTCTGGGCCTCAGTTTCCGCACCTGTAAAATGGGGGTTGAGACTGTGAGCCCCCTGTGAGACAGTGACTGTGTCTAACCTGGTATATGTACGTGTCAGTGTAGCACAAGAACACTATACTCTAGGAGGAAAATATAAGCAGAAATATGGGGAAGGCACATCTCCAAGAGGCCTTCCCTGACTAAGCCCTCTTTTTCATTTCTTTTATCTTGTTAATATGTTTTGTTTTGTTGTCTGTCTCCCCTTTCTAGACTATGATCCCGCTGTTGGGTAGGGACCATCTCTATATGTTGCCAACTTGTACTTCCCAAGTGCTTAGTACAGTGCTCTGCACGCAGTATGCGCTCAATAAATACGACTGAATGAATGAATTTATTCAACCCCCTTCTGCATCTCTCTGACTTGCTGCCTTTATTCATCCCCCTCCCAGCCCCAGAGCAATTACTTACATATCTGCAATTTATATACATTGATGTCTGTCTCTCCTTCTAGACTGCAAGGTCGTTGTGGGCAGGGAATGTATCTTTTTATTGTTATACTGTAATAATAATAATAATGATGGTATTTGTTAAGCACTTACTATGTGCAAAGCACTGTTCTAAGTGCTGGGGGGATACAAGGTGATCAGGTTGTCCCACGTGGGGCTCACAGTCTTAATCCCCATTTTACAGATGAGGGAACTGAGGCCCAGATAATATAAGTGTCTTGCCCAAAGTCACACAGCGGACAATTGGCGGAGCTGGGATTTGAACCCATGACCTCTGACTCCAAAGCCCATGCTCTTTCCAGTGAGCCACGCTGCTGTACTCTCCGAAGTGCTTAGTATAGAGCTCTGCACACAGTAAGCGCTCAATAAACACGATCCACCAAGTGGGGACCACACACCCTGGGAAGGTGATGGGGGGCCGGGAGGGCTCAACACACAGTTTATGTAACACTGATTTGTGGCCTTACACAAAAGCACTTAGCAGTCCAGCAGACAGTCTGATGGGCGCAGGGCTGGAAGAGATGTTCATCAATTGAGAAGATGTGCCTTGAGCTAGCTGACTGATTAGCCTTGGAGCCCAGCTGCACACCTATGCTTGACAGTCAGATGTTATATAAGATTGCACAAAGATCTAGCACATTGACATTCTAAAGCTATTTTGTTAATATGTTTTGTTTTGTTGTCTGTCTCCCCCTTCTAGACTGTGGGGTAGGGACCGTCTCTATATGTTGCCAACTTGTACTTCCCAAGTGCTTAGAGAAGCAGCGTGGCTCAGTGGAAAGAGCCCGGGCTTTGGAGTCAGAGGTCATGGGTTCAAATCCCGGCTCCACCAACTGTCAGCTGTGTGACTTTGGGCAAGTCACTTAACTTCTCTGTGCCTCAGTTACCTCATCTGTAAAATGGGGATTAAAACTGTGAGCCCCCCATGGGACAACCTGATCACCTTGTAACCTCCCCAGTGCTTAGAACAGTGCTTTGCACATAGTAAGCGCTTAACAAATACCATCATTATTATTAGTAGTAGTAGTACAGTGCTCTGCACACAGTAAGTGCTCAATAAATACGATTGAATGAATGAATTAATGAATAAAGCTATTCTTCTCACTGTACTGGTCTTTCTCCCACCCACATCCAGCCTCTGGCCTGGAAACCCCTCCCTCCTCCTATCAGACAGATAATCGCTCGCCCCCACTTCAAAGCCTTATTGAAGGCACACCTCCTACATGAAGCTTTCCCTGACTAAGCCCTCCTTTCCTCTTCTCCCACTCCCTTCTATGTCACCTTGACTTACTCCCTTCCCAACCCCACAGCACACACGCATATATCTGTAATTTATTTATTTATGTGTATTAATGTCTGTCTCTTCCCCAGACTGTGAGCTCGTATGGGCAGGGAACGTATCCATTCGTTCAATCGCATTAATTGAACACTTACTGTGTGCAGAGTATTTGTTTGTTGATATGTTGTTCGCTCCCAAGTGCTTAGTACAGTGCTTTGCACACAGTAAGCGCTCAATCAATACGATTGATTTGAACTGAATTGAATTGAACCTGAGCCTTGGGTCCAGAAATGCTGTAGCCGAGGCCAGCCCACCCAGAGCAGTGTGAGAGCAGAAGGTCAGCTGGAGAACCCAGGGGTCCCTCAAGATAGAAGAATGCTGCTATGGCATTATTCCTCCTTTACCCCTAGCTCTTTATTTCTAGTTCTTTGTGACTTCTTCTTCTATGTGTATATGGATTGACTGCACTTTCCCTAATGAATCCCTCTTGCATCCCTGTAGCAGCAGTATTATAAAGTGAAAGGCTTGCTTAACTTTATTTTGTCCAAGATGATCTTCACGACTCTATCTCGCACATACGCTGCTTCAGAGTTCAATCAATCAATCATATTTATTGAGCACTTACTGTGTGCAGAGCACTGTACTAAGCGCTTGGGAAGTACAAGTTGGCAACATATAGAGACAGTCCCTACTCAACAGTGGGCTCACAGTCTAAAAGGGGGAGACAGAGAACAAAACCAAACATACTAACAAAATAAAATACAGTTCAAGTAAACCAGGGTCTTGTGACCCTTATTTCAAGACACCTGGGAAGTAAGTAAATCAAGATGGAAGCAGCATGGCCTAGTGGTAATATACTGGGCTTAGAAGCCAGAGGCCCTAGGTTCTAATCCTGTCTCCACCTGCTGAATGACCTTGAGCAAGTCACTTAACTTCTCTGTGCCTCAGTTACCTCATCTGAAAAATTGGAATTCAATATCTGTTCTCCCTTCTATGTAGACTGTGAGCCCCATTTGGGACCTAATTATTTCGTGTTTATCCCAGCTCTTAATATACAGCTTGGCATAAAGTAAGTGCTTAACAAATACCACAATTATTATTATTATTATCAACTTTTATCTCCGCCACACATAGTAAGTACGTAATATACTAATAAAAATAATAATAATGGTCAGGCAGCTGACCACAACTATGTTTTCCTCGAAATGGCCACCTCTAGAAGTTACACAATCAGAGTGCCATGAGCAAATGGAGAATCTTGGCTTGCCAAAATTTGAGGAGAAAGTTAGAACTGTCTTCTATATTCAGGAAGTCAAGTACCAGCACACTCCATCAGTCAGTCAGTAGTGTTTATTGAGCACTTACTGAGTGCAGAGTATTGTATTAAGCACTTGCAAGAACACAATGGAGTTAGTAGACATGGTCCCTGTCCTCAAGGAGCTTACAACCTAGTTGGAGGACACAGACAATAAAATAATTTACAGTTGGGGGAATGAAAGGAAAGGGGGTACAATATTCCTGAGTCTAAGGGAAAATTTCAGCCGTTTTCTGTTTCTTCTTCCCGACATTTTTTAGCAACTCATTGGATTCATTGGGAGGTACACATGATTGCTTTCACTTGTTTTTAGTTTTGTTTTGTTTGAAAGATATGTATGTGTATATATGTGTGTGCATATGCACACAGGTTTGTATACATATAGACATTAGTGTATATATAATCTGCATAATATATAGATATATCCTGTTTGTCCAGGTTTAGGAGCCCCTTTGGACACCAGCTAAAGACATATTTTCCAGATCCACCTTTCTTGGTTAATGAAAAAGCAAACAAAAATATTTAAGGTTTTGTTTAACCTTAGATTTTTAAAATATCTGCAAGTGACAATTACAGGTATAAAATCACTTAGTTTTTGTTTTCTTACCCAAAATAGGGCATATCTCTCATTTTTCATAAGGTATCATGGATTTTTTTCTCTTCATCAAATAATCTCCACAATAAGCTGGTAAACGTTTTGTTTCAAGGTTATTATTATGGTTAAGTTCACACCTTAGTTAAACAGACATCAGATATAATTTTGAAAGGGTTTCTCAAGTTTGATATCATTATGGATATATTTTAAACCCATCTTATGTTTTAAAACAAATAACTGAAGACTTAAATAGGCATAGAAAAAAATCTTCCAATTTCTGGAAGGTTGAAAAAATATTATGTCCAGTTGAGATTTGTGATTTTGGAATTTTCATTATGACAACATTGCCACCTAGTGCTGAAAACAGATATTCACATTTTTTAAGAAAACCGATTACAGTTTAATTTTACGTGACTCCAAAAACGAAGTGAAATTTTACCTCATTCTACTTTGAATATTTGGCCAAGCCTTCACCATCAAAGTGGAGAAAGGTTCTGAGGTGATATTCCAAATAATTCTCACTTAAAATATACTTTTGCCTGCCCATACCCAATAGTGATATAACCAGGCGGAAGTAGATTTTCTGTCTGATGTTTCTGGATAATAATCTATTTTCACCTCACTTTGCTAGTAAATATTAGCCATGAAGCAAAACTATTTAAGTGATTGTTTTTCAAAACCAACTATTGGAAAACAATTTGGACACCTGTCTACATGTTTTGTTTTGTTGTCTGTCTCCCCCTTCTAGGGACTGTCTCTAGATGTTGCTGACTTGTACTTCCCAAGCGCTTAGTACAGTGCTCTGCACACAGTAAACGCTCAATGAATACAATTGAATAAATGAATGAATGAAAAGAGCCTTATTATTTTTGAGGTTTTGTGGATAAATGTTTTTACCACATTTTGATAGGTTGTCAACAAAACAATGAAATAGTGAAACAAAATTACACTTTTGTCTTGAGCTTTGATTTGTGTAGGTGTGTCCAGCTAAAGTGGCAAGGCCTCCATAAAATTATGGGATTAGCTGTCAGCAAGAGATGTCCTATTAGGCCCATAGGAAAATGAATCTTGACTGTTTTATGCATAGACATTTCATATTCACCAAGAGATGCAGGGTAAACTTGACTGGGTTTTCTTTGTTTCAGTTCACTTTTAGGCCTGCCTCACTCTAATGATTTCAGTTTCAATTGCAAAATGCATTATTGTGCGTGTATTTCTTTAATTCTCAATTTGCTCTTAATGATGCAGCGATATTTCCAGTGGCAGCTGATGGATTATTTTAGGATTGGGAAAAAGCTCCAGCACCCTCGGGGAACCAAGGTGGGGAAAAAGGCAGAAAGTTTGTAACCAATTTTGAGTCTTTGAGGGCAAGTTTATGAGCTCCAAAATTGGAGAATTGAGAGCTTTGTGACCTTGGGCAAGTCATTTAACCTCTCTAGCCCCCTCAGCCTCAGTTACAAATAATATCTGAATTGTGTTTTTATATTTCTAAATCACTAAACCTCATGGTCTCTTTCGCTGCAGAAAGTATTTGTGGGTATACATGTATATTAATTTTCTGTATTACGTATAAACAAATCTAAAACTAATACATTAGCTATGAATGCACACAATTCAATCATTCAGTCATCTAGCTTTGATTGCTTCTACTAATATTTCCAGTGCTAAATTATTTGAAAGCTTCTGCTGAAGCCCTGAGCTAGAGATATAAATTCTAAAGTTTAGATTTCAGTTCTGGCAGTGCAGTGTCCTGTGGTCTATTTCCAACTCACGCTGCATCTGGCAAATTCCTCTATCCCAGAGAAGTTCCCCACACAGCAGCTTATATTTTCCAAAATGAGCAATCCAAGATGCTTCAATGTCCCGTGGAGAAGACGTTCTTGTGGTCTTACCCACTCTGAGTATTATTTTAGGGTGTGGGACAGGGCCTAAATCTTACTGGATTATCTTGCATCTTTCCCAGAGCTCAGTGAAATGTTTGGCACATAGTCAGCACTTGAAAAATGCTACAAGTATGCCAGGCACTGTACTAAGTGCTGGGGTAGATATAAGCTAATCAGGTTAGACACAGTCCCTGTCCCACATGGGGCTCACAATCTTAATCCCCATTTAGAGATGAGGTAACTGAGGCACAGAGAAGTGAAGTGACTCGTCCAAGGTCATATAGCAAGCAAGTGGTGAAGTCAGGATTAGAACCCAGGACCTTCTAACTCCCAGGCCCATTCTCTATCCATGAGGCCACGCTGCTGTTTATCGGCCTTTAAAAATCAATGTTTTGACATGGGAGATTCTCTAATGGAGCCCAGTTGGAAATGAGTGGGTTTCAGATAGGAATGACAAACAGCACGGGGAAAGGCATGACTGGGTGAATCCACGGGAGGCTAGTTGAGATGTACCACCTTATGTTTTGTTTTGTTCTCTGTCTCCCCCTTCTAGACTGTGAGCCCACTGTTGGGTAGGGACCGTCTCTATATGTTGCCAACTTGGACTTCCCAAGAGATTAGTACAGTGCTCTGCACACAGTAAGTGCTCAATAAATATGATTGATTGATTGATTGATTGATTATTATACCATGTTAGTGCAATCACTCATCCTATCCCGACTGGATTACTGCATCAGTCTCCTTTCCGCCCTCCCAATCTCCTGCCTCTCCCCAGTTCAGTCTATACTTCACTCTGCTATCTGGATTATCTTTCTACAGAAACATTCTGGGCGTATCAAGCCCCTCCTCAAAAATCTCCAGTCGTTGCCCATCAACCTCCATATCAAGCAAAAACTCTTCACTATTGGCTTCAAAGCTCTCCATCACCTTGCCCCCTCCTACCTTTCCTCCCTTCTTTCCTTCTACATCACAGCCCACGTGCTCCACTCCTCTGGTTCATTCATTCAGTCATATTTATTGAGGGCTTACTGTGTGCAGAGCACTGTACTAAGCGCTTGGGAAGTACAAATTGGCAACATATAGAGGCGGTACCTACCCAACAACGGGCTCACAGTCTGGTGCTAAACTTCTCAGTGTGCCTCGTTCTCACCTGCCCCGTCATCGACCCCAGGCCCACGTCCTACCTCTGGCCTGGAACGCTCTCCCTTCTCAAAACCGCCAATCGCACTTCTCCCATTTAAAGCCTTGCTGAAGACTCACCTGCTCCAGAAGGCCTTCCCAGTCTAAGCCCCCCTTTTCCTCAGCTCCCCTTCCCCTCCCCATCACCCCAACTCACTCCCTTTGCTCTAACCCCCTCCCAACCCCACAGCACTTGTGTACACATGTACATATCTATAACTCTATATTAATGCCTGTTTCCTTGCTTTGATGTGTATATATCTACAATTCTATTTATGTATATTGATGCGATTGATGCCTGTTTACTTGTTTTGATGTCTGCCTCCCCCCTTCTAGACTGTAAACCCACTGTGGGCAGCTATTGTCTCTATTGCTGAATCGTACTTTCCAAGCACTTAGTACAGTGCTCTGCACGCAGTAAATAATAATAATAATAATGGCATTTATTAAGTGCTTACTGTTCTAAGCACTGGGGAGGTTACAAGGTGATCAAGTTGCCCCACAGGGGGCTCACAGTCTTAATCCCCCATTTTACAGATGAGGTAACTGAGGCACAGAGAAGTTAAGTGACGTGCCCAAAGTCACACAGCTGACAATTGGCAGAGCCAGGATTTGAACCCATGACCTCTGACTCCAAAGCCCATAAATACAATTGAATGAATGAATGAATGATTGAATTTCCGGGTTGGCATGGGAATCAGGGAGAAGTTAGCAGGGATGGACTCTTACCATCCTCTAGACTGTAAGGTCCTCATGGGCAGGGAATGTCTCTCCCAGTCCTCCCAAGCACTCAGTAGAGTGCTTTACACACAGTAAGTGTTCAATAAATACCATTGACTGATCCCACTTCTCCAAACCTGCCTGGGCTAGCTGGCCCTGCCTGGTCTCTTCTGAGAAAAGGTTTGTGGCTGCATTCGACCACTTTTCCACAATCACTGCCAAAGCCCTTAAAATATGGCAGGGTTTTTGACCGGATTCTGCTTTTAGAATGTGACTGTTTCAAATGTTGATTTAATTCAGGAGTGAAGGTTTCCTGTCAAAATAGCTACAGAATTAGCAGCCCAGCAATAGTCCATTCTGCGGGTTTTGGTGGGCAGTGATGGCTCTTACTTAGATCAGTCAATCAGTGGGTTTTTTATTAATCACTTACTGTATGCACTTTGGGGAGTACCACACAACACAGTTGGTAGGCAAATTCCTTGCCTACAGTGAGTTTACAATCTTAGAGTGTCTGTTGATTTGCCTGTTCATTTGGAAGCAGCTTCCAGTAGTGGAAGGAGCACCGGCCTGGCCCTGGATCC
Source organism: Tachyglossus aculeatus (assembly GCF_015852505.1). Lineage (NCBI taxonomy): Eukaryota > Metazoa > Chordata > Mammalia > Monotremata > Tachyglossidae > Tachyglossus > Tachyglossus aculeatus. Next base: position 16,942,551 of record NC_052101.1, on the reverse strand, counting down.
CAGCTCCTCCAATTATCCGCTGTGTGACCTTGGGCAAGTCACTTAACTCCTCTGTGCCTCAGTTCCCTCATCTGTAAAATGGGGATTAGTTCCTACTCCCTCTGCTTGGACTATGAGCCCCATGTGCAACAGGGACTGTGTCCAATCTGAATATCTTTTATCTACCCCAGTACTTAGAACAATGCTTGGCACATTAGTAAGCGCTTACAAATACCATAATTACTATTTATTATAATTATTATTTCGTTCTGGTGAATGAGTGTCTGTAGAGGTGCACTAGATAATCATTTCACCCTAACAATCTTTATTTGTGTTATAAGCTTGGGGAACTCTTGGCATAGCTCTAAGGGAGAAAACAGTATCTGTATCGATGGAGTCCGAGAGGGATAGGATCATGTGGGAATTTGTCCAGGACCATGGAGTAAGAATGTCATTCCTTGAAGTCTTGAGGACTTGGATCTCACTACCCTCAACAGTGGCTTCCAGGGACTACAAATAGTCATCATTAGGCTCACTGTGGACAGGGAACTTTTTTGTTTTTGCTTATTTCGTTTATATGGCATTTATTAAGCATTTACGAAGTGTCGAGCAGTATTCTAAGCACTAGAGTAAATACAAGCTAATCAGGTTGGACATAATCCATGGCCTATATGGGGCTCACAGTCTTAAATCCCCAAGTGCTCTGCACACAGTGAGTGCTCAACAAATACGATTGAATGAATTTTACAGATGAGGTAATTTAGGCACAATGAAGTTAAGTGACTACCAACTCTGTTGTATTGTACTCTCACAAAGGCTTGATTGATTGATTAGTTCCCACCCAGAACATGTTCTTCCAGAGTTTCTGGATTATGAAAATGATAGCCTATTCTCAGATATCTATGGATTTTTTTTATTAGGACTGTTACATCAGCTGTACATTGAATTATTTGGGAAGATTTCATATGGACCGTATCAGTCAGGCTGGGGGGAGGTGAATCAAGTCCTAATTTTTTATGATGGTTTACAAGAATATGCAATACAGTCAGTAGTTTACTCCTTACTAGGCAAATACAATACTTGTAAAACACACCATTTTTACTTGTGAGTCTTGTTCTTCAGCAAGTGAAGTATGGTTCTCTGTCTCTGCTGTCATTAGGTGCTTGACAGATTTGGGAATGGGATGTAACTAGGTGTCCAAAGCAAATTCTTCCCCCTGAACAAAACACATCACATTGTCCTACGGATGCTTATCAGATTGTGAATGTGTGGTAAACCAAACTGGTAAGTGAATAGCGGGAGGTTCCTATTTCGGTAAATTGGACCAGATTTGCTACATGTGTCTTTTTTTAAATGTCAGCTCATTTTATGAAACATGGCACCAGATTTCCTTGTTCAAAATACAAAATTCAGCAACCCCAAAAGAATGATACTACAAAGTCTTCCATGTGAGCCCTGGATAGTTAAGATTGATGAGAATGAAACTCCGGACTGAAACTAGTAAAACGTTAGGTAATTCCCAACATTTTTGTCATCCAATTGTGGCTTACGGAAAATAGTATGGGGCAGGGAATCAGAAGACCAGGGTTCAGGTTCCACTTCCATAACTGGCCTACTCTGTGACTCTGGGTAAATCACTTACCCTCTCTGAGAGCCTCAGTTTCCTCACCTCTAAAATAGAGATAAAACAGATTGTTCTCCATAGTTTGGGACAGAGGAACTGTGTCCAATCTTATGAACAGATAATCTCTCTCTCTGCAGAGAGCACAGAGTAAGCCCTTAGTGAATACTATTCATTATTAATAAATGATGTAAGGAGATTCCAACTGGAAATAAAACAAAAAGCTCAACTTTCTGCATTTTGCCTGACAGAAAAGAGAAGAAAGCAGAAAACTAAAAGCAGGGTTCTTTTCATGAGAAGGGCAGTCAGTTTACTATTAGAATGTTGCCATAATCAGTCAATGGTATTTATTGAGTGCTTACTATGTGCAGAGTACTGTACTAAGCGCTTGGTAGAATGCAATGAAACAGTTTGCCTAAACGTTCCCTGTCAACAACGAGCTTACATAAGGTACATATGGGATATTGAAGCAGGAAAGATTAGTGGGATTTGGTGATGCAATTATTGAACTATTAGGTTTCAGAGCACTGAGGTAGAAGCTCTTTCTTAATTAGCGAAATAGTTCTGAATGGCACTACTCAAATATGATAATAATAATTATAATAACAATAATGATAATATTTATTAAGCACTTACTATGTGCCAAGGTCAGTTCTAAGCACTGGGGTAGATACAATGTTATCAGTTTGGCCACAGTCCCTGTCCCACATCTGGCTCACTCTCTAGGTAGGAGGGAGTAGGATTTAATCTGCATTTTTACAGATGAGGCTTGTCTAAAGCCACACAGCAGACAAGTGGCAGTGAGGGATTAGAACACAGGCCTTCTGATTTCCAGGCCTCTCCTCTATTCACTACACCATGCTGCTTCATTATCCTACTGGAAAGGGCCCAAGCCTGAGAGTCCGAAGACCTGTGTTCTAATCCTGACTCCACCATTTGTCTGCTGTGTGACCTTGGGAAAGTCACTTCATTTCTCTTTGCCTCAGTTACCTCATCTACAAAATGGGGATTAAGACTGTGAACCCCATGTGGGATTTGGACTGTGTCCAACCTGATTTGCTTGTATCTACCCCAGCGTTTAATACAGTCACATAATAAATGCTTAACAAATACCATAAGGAAAACCCCAAAAAACAAAGCTGGTTGAGTGCAGTGTGGTCATGTGCCCAGGTAAGGTCAGAAAGTGTGGATTCATAAGGCACTGAATGCCTTTATGCTGGGAATTTTTTTATTTCAAGCTCTCAGTCCTACTTCTCTTCAGCTCTGGCTGCTGAATACTGCAGCTCAGAAGAGTCATCAGTCAGTTAGTCAGTCAGTTGTATTTACTGAGCACTGTGTGCAGAGCACTGAACTAAGCATTTGGAAGAGTACAACAATAAAGACATATACCCTATCCACATTGAGCATACAGTCTAAAGAGGGAGACAGACATCTCTATAAATGAATTACAGAGATGTACATAAGTGCTGGGGAAAACTTGTTCGAGGAGGCGAGATTTTACGAGGGATTTGAATGTGGTCTGTGGTGTCTCTGATGGGCAGAGGGAGGGCACTTCAAATTAGGGGAACAGCGGGAGTGAGAAGTTGGAGGCGGGAAAATCGAGAATGAAAATTGGATTGATTTCCGCAAAATGTTTTCTATGACATCATTCCTTTTTGCTGCATGACTCACCTATCAAAACATATATCTGAATACTGGGATCTCCAACTACTGTTGCTGGCCACCCTTAGTTCAGAGGAAAAGCAATAACAGCAATTAAGAAACTGAAAGACTGGATTTTTGAAAACAAAATAAAAAAACCCAACTAGTTCCACCACTTGTCTGCTGTGGGACCTTGGGCAAATCACTTAACGTCTATATGCCTCAGTTACCTCATCTGTAATCCATGTTAATCCAACTATTTATCCTACTCTACCTTGATTACTGTATCAACCTCCTTGCTGACCTCCCTGCCTCCTGTCTCTCCACACTTCAGTCAACACTTCACTCTGCTGCCTGGATCATTTTTCTACAAAAACGTTCAGACCACATTTCCCCTCGCCTTCAGAAACCCTAATGGTTGCCCATCCGCCTCTGCATCAAACAAAAACTCCTCACCATTGGCTTTAAAGCAGTCAATCACCTTGCACCTCTTACCTCACTTTGCTACTCTCCTACTATAACCCAGCCTGCACACTCTGGTCTTCTAACGTTAACCTTCTCACTGTACCTCAATCTCATCTATCTTGCCACCAACCTCCTACCTCTAGCCTGGAACGCCATCCCTCCTCAAATTCATTCACTCATTCAATCATATTTATTGAGCGTTTACTGTGTATAGAGCGCTGTACTAAGCACTTGGGAGAGTAGAGAACAATAAACAGACATATTCCCTGCCCATAACGAGCTTAACTGTCTAGAGGGGGAAGACAGACATTAATATAAATAAATTACAGATATGTACATAAGTGTTGTGGAGCTACTGAGGGGGAAGATCAAAGGCAGCAAGTCAAGGCAAAGCAGAAGGGATTGGGAGAAGAAGAAAGGGGGGCTTAATCAGGGAAGGTCTCTCTGACAGACAATTAAACCCTCCCCTTCAAACCCTTATTGACGGCATATCTCCTCCAACCCTTCTTTCTTCTTCTCCCTCTTCCCTCTGTGTCACTCTGATTTGTTCCCTTCATTCATTGCCCCACCCCACAGCACTTATGCACATAACTGTAATTTAATTATTTATATTAATGTCTGTCTCCCCCTCTAGACTGTAAGCTTGTTGCAGGCAAGGAATGTGTCTGTTTATTGTTATTGCACTCTTCCAAGTGCTTAAAATAGTGTTCTGCACACATTAAGAGCTTAATAAATATGATTGAATGAATAAATGAATAAAATGGAGATTAAGACTGAGTCCCATGTGGGACACGGATTGTGTCCACCTTGATTAGCTTGTATCTACTACCCCAGCCCTTAGTACAATGCCTGGCGTGTAGAAAGTGCTTAACAAATACCATTGAAAAAAGACATAGCAAAGAAAAGAACAATTATTTGGTAGCAAGAAGATTCAGCAGGTAACCAAGTTATGATAGCAGAGGCAGTGCCTGGTAGAGTGTTGGGTGTACCTAGGCACTATGTTAATGCTGCTGAATAATTTCTTGAGTAAAACAGACTGTTTCAATTAATCAGTGGTATTTATTGAGCAATGAGCAATTACTGTGTGCAGAGCTCCATATCAATCACTCAATCATATTTACTGAGTGCTTACAGAGCACTATACTAAGTGATTAAGATAGTATATATAACAGAGCTGTTCCCTGCCCATAAGGATCAGACATTAATATAAATTAATTAGAGAAGCAGCATGGCTCAGTGGAAAGAGCACGGGCTTTGGAGTCAGAGGTAATGGGTTCAAATCCTGGCTCTGCCAACTGTCAGCTGTGTGACTTAGGGCAAGTCACTTAACTTCTCTGTGCCTCAGTTACCACATCTGTAAAATGAGGATTAAAACTGTGAGTCCCCCGTGGGAAAACCTGATCACCTTGTAAACTCCCCAGCACTTAGAGCAGTGCTTTGCACATAGTAAGCACTTAACAAATACCATCATTATTATTACTATTATTATTATTTTTTAAAAAATTATGTGTGTGTACATAAGTGCTGTGGGGCTGTAGGGTAAATAAAGGTTGTAAATCTAAGTGTAAGGGTGACGCAGAAGGGCGTGGGAGAAGAGGAAATGGGGACTTGGGCGTTCCAGGCCAGAGGCAGGATGTGGGCAAAGGGTCTTCAGGCAATAGATGAGATTGAGGTACAATAAATAGATTGGCATTAGAGGAGCGAGGTGTGCGGTGGTCTGGATTGGAGTAGGAAATCAAGGAATTAAGGTAGGAGTGGGAAACCAAAAGCCTATGGTAGAGAGTTTCTGTTTGATGTAGAGTTATATGGACAACCACTGGAGGTTCCTGAGGATTGGGGAAACATGTACAAAAACACAAAAATGATGCAGACAGCTGAGTGAAATATGGACTGAAGTGGGGAAAGGCAGGAGGGGGAAAGGCAGGAGGAAGGAAGGTCAGCAAGGAACTGATGCAGTAATTAAGGTGGGATAAGCTAAGTGCTTGAAATAACATGATAGCATGTCTGGGCAGAGGAGAAAGGACAGATTTTAGTGATGTTGTGAAGGTTGAACTAACAGGATTTGGTGACAAATAGAATGTATGAGTTCACTAAAAGAGGTGAGTGGAGAATAACGTCCTAACTTTGTGAGACAGAGAGGATGATGCTATCTAGAGTTAGGTATAGGGTAAGCACTTGGGAGAGTACATTAAAATGGGTAGACAGTATTTCCTACCCTCTAGGATCTTATAATCCAGTGTTTTAATGTTTCAGTGAATCCTCAGACCCTTTACCCATAAACTCAAATGACAGAAGGGGTCCTTTCCCTCCCCCTCACACTCATGGAAACAACTTTCAACAGGATGTTGCCACCAATTGCCTGGGCAATTATTTATTTAGTTAGTTTTCTTTATCTGACCCATACTCTCCCCGTGTGTCCTCATCATTCCTTACCACCCTTTTTAAAATTCTTCAATAGAGAAACAGGGTGGTCTAGTGGAAAGAGCACAGGCCTCGGACTTTGAGGATCTGGTTTCTTATCCTGGCTCTGCCATTTGCCTGCTGTATAACTTTGGTCAAGTCACTTAACTTCTCTGTGCCTCACTTTCCTCATCTGAAAAATGGGGGTTCAATACCTCATCTCCCCCCTCCCTCCATGTGAGCCTCATGTGAGACTAGGACTATGTCTGTTCTTATTCATTCATTCATTCAATCAATCGTATTTATTGAGCACTTACTGTGTGAAGAGCACTGTGTTAAGTGCTTTGGGAAGTACAAGTTGGCAACATATAGAGACGGTCCCTACCCTATCATCTTTCATCTATCTCAGAGCTTAATACAGTGCTTGGAACATAGTAAGTGCTTAACAAATGTTATTATTATTATTATTGTCATTATTGTTAAACATTGCTTGCTTTGAACTCCCCTGCTCCCTCCCTTCCTGCGCACACACACTCATGATTGCCCATCCACTCTCTTATCTTTGCAACACCCTTAACCTACACTGGGCTGGTAAAAGTCCCTAACCTGAAACCTACAACTTTCTTTAAATGAAAAAAAAACTTCCTCTACAGCATTCCCACTTTCTTCCCCATCACAAAATTCATTTTAACCTCCCCCCTCCCCTCAACCAACCTCCACCTAGGTCAAAGAAAGCCAATACTGTGCTGTTGTGTGGTGGGGCAGGACTGAGGTGGGCTGGGTGTGGGCAAGGAGTGGAAGTCCTCCACTAGGCCTCCTGCTCTTCTACAGCCTCTCTGAGGCTTCTCTATAGGATAACTATTAAAGATTAAAATCAGTGAATTCCATTTTCTATCTTTTGAATTACATTTTTCTTGTTTCTGGGACCTGATTGCATAGGCTGGGAGCCACAGTGGTATGTAAGGAAATGCTAGTGTGGTGATATTGATTATCCTGGTTTTTATGTAGCCCTAGGCAACCAGCGGTCCATGCAACCATAGTCCCATGACTCTGAAGGAGACATGGTCACAAGGTATCTGGGCAAGACTGGGGCATGCAGGATCAAGAGCAGCCAAGCTTGCCAGCCCACTTGGCTTTTCTACTGAATCACTTTTCCATTGTTTCGGGAAGCTGGGCCATCCACAGCTGGAGGAGAGAATCCAGGAAAGAATAATCACAATAGTAATAATAATTATAATAGTGGCATTTGTTAAGCGCTTACTATGTGCCAAGCACTGTTCTAAGCGCTGGGGTAGATACAAGGTTATCAGGTTGTCCCACGTGGGGCTCACAGTCTTAGTCCCCATTTTACAGATGAGGTAACTGAGGCACAGAGAAGTTAAGTGATTTGCCCAAAGTCACATAGCTAACGAGTGGCAGAGCAGGGATTTGAAACATGATCTCTGACTCCCAAACCCATGCTCTTTCCACTAAGCCATGCTGCGACCTCTCTTTCCTGAGGTTTAGGTGGGAACTGTCTGGAGCTCATTAAAGAAGTAAAATAAGTTAATATTTGAATTATAACCCACGTTCAAAGCTAAGGCTAAAATGTTCACCTTAGACACATTGAATAATCTCATATAAGATCATGGGGAAGCATGCACTTTACCTCAGGATTTGTGGGGTGGGGCAGAGTTACTAAGGCAGATATCACCTCCACTAATCTTTGCTTCAGCCAAGAATCAATTTGTAATTCCAAAGACTTCTTAAAGCTTGGAGATCAGTCCTGAGGTGACACCTGCCTGCTAACAGCTTTAGGATGGCTGGTATTGTCTCATTGCCAGAGAAGCAGTATGGCTCTAGTGGATAGAGCCCCAACCTGGGAGTCAGAAGGACTTGGATTCTAGTCCCAGCTCTGCCATTTGTCTGCTGTGTGACCCTGGGCAAGTCACTTCACTTATCTGGGCCTCAGTTTCCTCATCTGCAAAACAGGGATTAAGACTGTGAGCCCCACGTGGGACAGGGACTGTGTCTAACAATTGGATTATATCTTCCCCAGCACTTAGAACAGTGCCTGGCACACAGTTAGTGCTTAACAAATGCCATTACAAAAAAAAACTCAACAAAATGATAATTATTATAAAGGCTTGGAATATTGCATATTAAATTATAGGCTGAAGGGAAATGTAATAACTTTCCTAAAGAACCTCAAGGGATAGTGCTCACCCACTGAAGGTACTTTAAGAAGAGACCAATGCTTAACTGTTTGGAGGCAAGGAAGGGAACTCACTGACCTTCAGAGGACCCTTTGTGCCTTGGGATGTTATGCCTTTAAGAGATTCTCCTTCTAGCACTGCAGTTGCTCTCACTGCAGCAATCTGCTATTGTCATTGCAGAATCTATTTCTGAGTCTTCCACTACACAGACTTTGCTCCACAGCTCCTTTGCTCAAGATATACCTGCTCAACCCCTACAAAACATGTCAAATGTGTAGGTGCATGAGAGAAAAAGGATCAGTGGTACTCCATCATCATTAATCTTAACTTCCTGAATCTTGATGACAGTGGATTTGCTAATGGTTCCTCTGCTTGAGGTGATTTTTAAAGGTGTCCTGGGTGGAAGGATTAGAATAATAATAATTATGATGGGACTATTGACTGCGTACTATGACTCAAATACTGGGGTAGATACAAGATAATCAGATCGGACATGGTGCCTGCCCCTACATTCATTCATTCATTCATTCAATCAATCATATTTATTGAGCGCTTTCTGCGTGTAGAGCACTGTACTAAGTGCTTGGGAAAGTACAATAAAGCAATAAGGAGAGACAATCCCTGCCCACAACAAGCTCATAGTCTTGAATAGGTGAGACAGACATCAATATAAGTAAGAAGACATCAATATAAGTAAAAAACATTACAGATATATTCATAAGTGCTGTGGGATGGGGAGGGGGGGAAGAGCAAAACAAGCAAGTCAAGGTGATGCAGAAGGGAGTGGGAGATGAGGAAAAGTGGGGCTTAGTCTGGGAAGGTCTCTTGGAGGAGATGTGCCTTCAGTAAGGCTTTGAAGGGCGGGGAGAGTAATTGTCTGGTGGATTTAAGGAGGGAAGGCATTCCAGGCCAGAGGTAGGATGTGGGCCAGGAGTCGGCAGTGAGACAGGTGAGATCGAGGCACAGTGAGAAAGCTAGCACCAGAGGAGTGAAGTGTGTGGCCTGAATTGTAGAAGGAGAGAAGCAAGGGGGACATGGTGATAGAGTGCTTTAAAGCCAGTGGTGAGGAGTTTTTGTTTGTTATGGAGGTGGATAGGCAATCACATGAGTCTCCCGGTCTAAGAGGGAAGTATTTTATTCCTATTTCAGAAATGAGGAAACTGAGACACAGAGGAGTTAGTTACTTGTTCAAGGTGACAAAAAAGTCAAGCAGGAGAACTGGGCCTAGACTCTAGTTTTCATAACTCTCAGTCCCGTGCTCTCCCAAATAGGCTGTGGTGCCATCCGTGGAAACATCATGTTGGGTTTATGGCCATTACTGACATTTTCTTTTCCACAGCCTACATTCCTGAGGCATAGCACAATGCCAAAGAAGGAGAGAGGGGCCCCAAATGGCAGCTGACCAAGACAAATAGGAGTTCTTCTAGAATAGTGGTTCTAACAGATTACTACCTTGCCCTTTGCCCATCCTGGTAGGGCAATCTGAAGAAGGGGGATATGACTATACTGGGGCTAATCCTAATCCTCCCAAAGGATTAAACAGGGGCTCAGTGTCCTCAAAGAATTCCAGTTACCAGAGCCTTCCAAACCATCATGAACCCTGGGATGGCATCTCACTGCTACCTAGTGATTCTGCCAGAGAGGCAAGAGGCAAAAGTCGCTTACCAGACTCTATGGCAGAATGGAGAAGTGGTGGGGAGATGATCGAAAACATAGGGAAATGCAGATGGCACAGCCTTTTGTGGTTCCAGGGACAGCGTATTTCCCCCTCAGGAACTGTGCCCAAAGGACTGTTTCCTGAGAAACAGCATGGCCTAATGGATATAACATAGGCCTAGGAGTCAGAAGGACTTGGGTTCTAATCCCAGCTATGCTACGTCTCTGCTGTGTGACCTTGGACAAGTCACTTAACTTCTCTGTGCCTCATTTATCTCATCTGTAAAATGGGGATTAAGACTGTGGGCTCCCTGGCCATTGTCTAAACTGAGTCTAGACTGTGAGCCCATTATTGGGTAGGGATTGTCTCTATCTGTTGCCAAATTGTACTTTCCAAGCACTTTGTACAGTGCTCTGCACACAGTAAGTACTCAATAAATACGAATGAATGAATTAGCTCATTCTACCCCAGCACTTAGTACAGTGTCTGGCACATAGTAAGCACATAACAAACATCATAAAAAACAAAACAGCTCAGAAGCTTGAGCTCATTAAGAGTCACCCCTGACTATAAGCATTTTGGTATCTTTGTTCAGATCCAACAAATCCTCTTGACACTTGTCCCATTTCCCAAAAGCTTTTGCATCTCACCTGCTCTATCGACATGAATCCTAGGATAGCCGAGACCAGAAGCAGCCATCAATTCTGAACTGACGATGGCTCTTAAATCCAGCTACGGTATGCAGTGGAGTCAAATAGGATCCCATTGTCATCCGGGTATCTTTGTCAGAAAAAATAATGCGGTCTATTTTTAAAATACAGAACATTTCCAACCATATTCCACAAAGTGTCACATTTCGATGTCTTTGGTTTGAAAAGGACAGCTGCTCCAGGGATCTGCAAATGCTCCCTTTAGTTTTTAACAGAAGGAAAAAAAAAGGAAAACAAAATAAAGCAGATGTTTGTGACTATATTATTTGTGAGACGAGGTCTTTGGAGACTTTTTTTCAGGCAGTGAGTGTTTCAAATCTCAGATTCCTTAAAGGAATTTTCATTTCAGGCCTAACTTAAGAAATTTGCTTTGTGGGGTCTCATACGACAGAAGTGAAAGTTGATGGCTTGAGACAACATGACACTAAGTCAATAGTTTGTTTTGAAAACCCCGCTGATGGCAATGATTTTCTCATAGTAGCCATGGGATCGAGTCTGAGTTTATTACTTCAGCCTTTGCCTCTGTGTATTTGCTCTTTCAGTGACTCTTTTAGCATTTTGTCCCTCTTAATCCTCTCCACTGTCAGTCCTTCTTTGGACTCTCTCCCTGGGTTTCCTTTGACTGTACTGTGACTACTCTCTGAATCCCCTATCTACTTTTGTGCACCTAGACTAATTTCCCTCCTCCAGGGCCTCATCGTCCTTTTTCTTCTCTGACACTGGTCTCATCCAAGCTAATCTTCTGTAAGAACCATTAATTTAAGCTGTTACCCCTCATATTTGGAAGGATTGTGGAAGAGGGACCATGAAGAATGGAAGGGAAAAATAAAGAGCTGATTACACCTCCCATTCTAATTACTCCAGATTCTATTTGGAGAAAAGAAGAACTGGGATCTGATTTTCTTTTTGTGTCATAAAGCACTGGCTATGGAATTTTACTAGGTCAGGGGCGGGAGAAATTATTCCTCTGTCTCCTTTCCTATTCTCCCTATGGCTAAGCATAGAAAATTGCCCAGAAACCACCAGTGAATCATCTTCTTTGGTCACTGGGCCCCAGGTTTATGCACCCTACTTTGTTGCCTTTGTAAAAGTTCAGTAAATAGATTCCTGAGGTCCTGAATAATAAGGCCAGTGCATCTGGAAAAATAAGCAAAACCATCATTGTGGTTGGGTTGGCCTCAATGATTTCCTGATTTTGAGTTCACTGATCACTTAATCCTTTTGTGCCTGCCTCCTCTGGGGTCTCCTCACTGGTGCTTGTGGAGAATGGAGACACTAAATAATATCCATCTGCAAGGGTTGAGTAAGCATCACACTACCTATGTAAGTAGTAATCATTCCTTTCTGTAATCATTTTTGTTGGCTGCTGGAAACTCTGTCTTCCCAAAAGGAAAGATATTTGAACCCCACAAGTTGATGGGGAACTGATCAGTCAAGGGGTTCAACTCTGTTTAGTACAATCACTTCACTTTGCCCTCTGTCAGGAAGGAGCTGTATGTAAAGGTTGAGTGAAGGGTCTTTCAGAAACATGTTTTAGAGGTTCATGTTGGAAGCCGGGCCTATGAAATCTCCTCCCGGCTCTCTCTGAGCAAAGAGAAAGGGAAAATGAATGATTCAGGGATGAAAGAAAAACCCTCTACCAAGGAAAATGAAGGGGCTATTTTGTCCCTGATTATACCATGATCTGACTTCATTGATCCACTTCACCTAAATATGATTCACCTAGTCCCCTAGGTCACTTGGCCTTCGAGAACATTGCTACACATTAGTGAGTTTAGCTGTCCCATGACCATTGTGCATCCATTGCCAAAAGGGTCTCATTCTTTTTGTTTGTACAAAACAGACAGGAACAAGTTCCTAAGGACACGGATTTCCCAAAAGTTATTTAATCTCCATAGAAATTTGGATCAGGTGTTTATAATCATTGACTCAATCTTTCTGCCTACTGAAGCAGGAACCAGTGTTGGTGAACAGTTGGCATTTTTCTGTTTCTGAGGCTTGTTTTCTCCACACATCCCCAGGTATTGTCCAGACAATCAACAGGTGCTAATTCCCATTGAAAATACCACCCAGTCCCATCTCCATTAGAATTCAGAGGGCACCCCAAAGAGTTGCCGGCATGACCTTTGTGAGGTCTACTAAACCAAACAACCTCTCTGTGTTCACCATTCTTCAAGACAGACTTGGTGGCATCAAGTGATGATGGGATGAGGAAATCATCGACAAAAAACATGTTGCAAAGTCCTCTCCACATTTAACACTGCCCTGCATTGTCAGCAGATTGGATCCTGGCTCTCTAGACTCTCATATGTCATCATGAAAGCATCAAATGATATGAACAGATTAAACAGCAGTCATTGTCATCACAGTAGCATTATGAAAATATCCAGAGGACTGGGAGATCACTAGTTACCACTCTTGGTAGCCTGTTCCCTTATTTAGCAACTGTTTTTTATCAGTAATATTAATCAGTGAATATTATTTATTGAGCACTTAGTGTGCAAAGCACTGTACTAAACATCTGGGAGGGTACAACACAACAGAGTTGGTAGAAACATTCCCTGACCTCAAAGAGCTTAGAGTTTAGAGGGAAGAATTCAAACTTATCCTGATTTCCAACCAAAATCTCTCCTGCCTTCTCTCCATCCAAATCTTTCCTCTACAACCAAACTGCTACAACATTAATCCAAGCACTTATCCTATCCCACCTTGATTACTGTATCAGCCTCATTGCTGACCTTCCTGCATCCTGTCTCTCCCCACTGCAGTGCATAGTTCACTCTGCAGCCAGAATCCCTTTCCCAGAAGAATGTTCAGGCTATGTTTCCCCACTCCTCAAGAAATTCCAGTGGTTACCCATCTACCTCTGCATCGAACAAAAACTCCTCACCATTGGCTTTAAAGCACTTAATCACCTTGGTCCCTCCTACCTCACCTCACTACTCTCCTATTACAACCCAGCCTGCACACTGCGCTCCTCTAAAGCTAACTTTTTCACTGTACCTTGATCTCATTTATCAAGCCTCCAACCTCTCGTCCACGTCCTGCCTCTGGTCTGGAATACCGTCCCTCCTCATTACGAAGAGACAACTGTTCTCTCTCCTTTCAAAGCCTTATTGAAGGCAAATCTCCTCCAAGAGACCTTCCCTAAGCTTTCCTTTCCTCTTCTCCCACTCCCTTCTGCATCACCCTGACTTGCTCCCTTTATCCATCCCCCCTACCAGCACCACAGCACTTATGTACATATTTGTTATTTATTTACTTATTTATTTATTCATTTTAATGTCTGTCCCCCCCTCTTGTCTGTAAGCTCGTTGTGGGCAGAGGATTTGCCTGTTTATTGTTATAGCATACTCTCCCAAGCACTTAGTACAGTGCTTTGTATACAGTAAGAGCTCAATAAATAACATTGAAAGAATGAATGATTGAATGAATAAACCTATTTCTTGTATCAGCCTAGGGAAACAATTCAGTAATGTTCTCCATAGGCATTCAAATTCTTAGGTAAGACATTCTTCCTAGCAGAATGTGCATGTATCACTTGCTGCAAGGGAGATTATTTGCCTTGTGCTGCTGTCTGTAGAGATGGAAAAGTGAATTCCTTACTCCTTCCACCAATTACTACAGCTGCCCAACTTGTTCGTCTTTACAGATAGGTTAGCACCCAATGACACTAGCTATTACTTGCTAGTGTTACACTGTAGATCTAGTCCCTGACTACAAACAGGCTTATAAACCATCAAAACTTCCATGAGGTCTTAACACTTTCTTAATAAAATTGTGATGACCAGCGGGCAGGTTGAGCATCAGTGCCGAAAGAGTATGAACTGTTTTGGAATTTATTTTTGATTTTTATTAGAATTCCTACTTGATGGTTTTCTTTCATCTCTTGTTGGGGTAAGCTGTTCTTTCAGGTCTTGGAACTGGTGACTAGGTTAAATTACAAAGTTGCTCTATAGTTGGCTATTTTCCCCTCAGCACTTAATAGGATAATAACTAGAAGTAAGTGAGGTGAAAAGAAAATCCTTAATATTTTTTACACACAAAGATATTTTGGTTTTCTTCAGGAAGAAGGGCAATTGAGAGCTTTGATAAATTATTACTCTATCTCAACTGATTTATCAATTATTATGTCTTTTTGGGCAAAAGCTTTTATTCTTCTGGGCCATTGGTTTATTCAGCATGATTTCTAGTGGTCCATTCTAGCAATCATTTATGATAATTTTATTTTGAAGACTACAACACTATATTTAACAGCAAACATTTGAGCAGCAGAATGCTTGTTTGGATATAGCATGATGCCTGCATAATAATACTAATGCTAATAACAATAACGGCATTGGTTAAGCATTTACTATGTGCCAGGCACTGTTCTAAGCACGGGGATGGATACAAAGTAATCAGGTCCCACATGGGACTCACATTCTAAATAAGATTATTGAATCCCCATTTTGCCAAATGAGGTACAGAGAAGTTACGTGACTTGCCCAAGGTCACACAGTGGACAAGTGGTGAAGCACGATTAGAACCCTGGTTCTCTCATTCCCAGGCCATGCTCTTTCCACTAGGGCACTCTGCTTAGGCATTTTTAGTAAACTCAAGAAATGGTTTTCGGCCTTGTATACAGACTTAATCCTCTCTTTCTTCATCTTTCTGTCTGTCTCTCTTCCTCTCTCTCTCTCCTTCACTCTCTCTGAAGCATACAGTTTGCACCAAGGTTAACCCTTAAAATGGGGATGCCCACGTTGGTATCAGCGGTACTTGGCTGCTCACGCTTATCCCAAAGGACTACGGGGAGAGCCCAGACAGGATAAGACCTTTTAACCAGGGATGCTCATGTAGTTCTTAAAGCCCATACTCAGACAGAATACCGACTTGGGACTGATCATCCTGTGGAGGAAATTTTCAGTGTCCCTGGGCTGAGGGCTTAAATAGTGTCAGAGATCTCATTGCCCTTGGGTTAAGGGCTTAACAGAAGCAGGATCTGTTGGGCTTGATGCTGTTTCTGCATATTAATGAATATTTTCTTTCTATGATACTGAATATTGTGGTTTAGTCTCTCTGCAAAGCTGAATCACGAACCACCCCGTCCCTAATTGACTCTACCGAGATGTAACACCCTCACTCTCTAATAATAATATTTGTTAAGCACCTATGGGCCGAGCACTGTACTAAGGACCAGAGAAGAAAGATGGTAAGTACATGATAATCCAGTCAGATACAGCCTCTGTCCCATTAGAAACTCACAGTCTAAGTAGGTGGGAGAACTGGTATTGTTTTCTCTTTATCTCTCTCCTTTATATTCCTCTGCCTCTGCTTAATGTCTCTGTCTTTCTATGCCTCTCTCTTTTCCTCTCTTTGCCTTTGTTGCTTTGTCTCTTTTTCACGCTCTCTCTCTTATGATCTGGTAATGGACAAGTGCCTTCGTACACAGATCTTTCCTACCTCCCTTACAAATAAGACCATCAAGATTTCCTCCTGAACACGTAGGCCCATTTAATTAGTATCCTGGGAAATTGAGACCTTTATCCTTGGACAGTGATATGGATCTGAATGCTGGGATAATTGTTCAAGAAAATTACTTTCAATTGTTGAGGGATGGGTGGCTGTAACCAGGGTAGGGTTTTAAGTTCCTACCTTGCCATCAACAGGACGCTTTTATTTTATTTTAATCTTAGGATTTTCCTGCAGAGGCACTTCTCTGACAAGGACACACTTGCTTCTCTGCTGCCTTTTATACTTGATTATTAAGATTCCCTTGAGCTTTAATTACAGAATTGCAGCCTGTTCAAAACATGCCTGGCAGAGTTTTCACTTGTACCAGAGATGGAACACAGATTCCGTCTATCCTGCAAGTCCTTTATCCCTCCATTGATTTCTCAAGCAATTCTGTATTGATTTTATCTTGATATTTCAATGCCTCCATGGCCTTTCTCTATCTTATTTTCCTAAGTCTCAGAACTCCGGATTTATTCTTGCTCACTCAGGTCAGCCAATTAGGGTGTGCGTGTGATTCTCTTATACCACTCAAACCCTTTATGATCAAAGTTTTTGTAGATATGTGCTTCTGTTTCTGCATGTGCTTTTAGGAATGACCAGGATCAGCTAATTGTGTCAAAGGCAGATGTGGTTCAAGTGTTTTGATAATATCTGACCCTCTGGGCCATGGCGACCTACAGGGCCGTGTTGCTCACAAAGAGAAAAGAGGATCCTCATTTGCTCTCATTTTCCCTAGAGCTCCTCCAGGGGAGATGTTTTATTAAAGTTATCCCAGGAGCTCTAGGAAATCTTGCATAACACTACAGGTTTTCTATACATCTTGTGACTGTCTAAGCAACTTGTAGGCATGTACAAGGTAGGTACAACATCTTTAGTCTGTACTTTCCAAACTCCTAGTACGGTCAATGAACTGAACCAAGTGGATCCTCCATAAATATTATTTCTACTACTAATACCACTATGACTACTACTATTCTACTAATAATGGTATTTATTAAGTGCTTACTATGTGCAAAGCACCATTCTTAGCACTGGGGAGATTACAAAGTGATGAGGTTGTCCCACAGGGGGCTCACAGCCTTAATCCCCATTTTACAGATGAGGTAACTGAGGCCAAGAGAAGTTTAATGACTTGCCCAAAGTCACACAGCTGACAATTGGCAGAGCTGGGATTCAAACCCATGACCTCTGACTCCAAAGCCCGTGCTCTTTTCACTGAGCCATGCTGCTTCTCTACTTCTACTTCGACTACTACAACTATTACTACTACTATTACAAATACTTCTGCTACCTCAGTCAATCATATTTATCGAGTGCTTACTGTGTGCAGAGCACTGTACACACACTTGCGAGAATACAATATAACAGAGTTGGTAGACATGTTCCCTGCCCACCTGGCCTTGTAGAGAGAGCACAGGCCTGGGAATCAGAAAATTTGGGTTCTAATTCTGGCTCCACCACTTGTCAGCCATATGACCTTGGATGAGAGAAGCAGTGTGGCTGGAGAGAAGCAGTATGGCTCAGTGGAAAGAGCCAGGGCTTTGGAGTCAGAGGTTATGGGTTGAAATCCAGGCTTCACCAACTGTCAGCTGTGTGACTTTGGGCAAGTCACCTAACTTCTCTGTGTCTCAGTTATCCCACCTGTAAAATGGGGATTAAGACTGTGAGCCACCTGTGGGACAACCTGATTGCCTTGTAACCTCCCCAGCACTTAGAACAGTTCTGTGCACATAGTAAATAAATAAACAAATAAATGCCATTATTATTATTATTACTCTCATCTGTAAGATGGGAATTCAGACTCTGAGCCCTATGAGGGACAGGGAATTCGTGCAACCTTAATTTTGTATCTATCCCAGTGCTTAGTTGCTTAGTACAATGCTTGGCATATAGTAAGCCCCTAACACATGACCTGATTACTACAAACTAATTACCTGACTAGCTTGTATCTACCTCAATGCTTAGAACAGTACTTTACACATAGTAAGTGCTTAATAAATATTATTATTATTATTATTATTATTATTATTAATAACAAATACCTTTTAAAAAAGGAGATTACAGCATAGAGGGAGTTTGTAGTCAGTATGGGCATGCTAATAACATGATGGCATCATGGGTGTCATTTTGAGGAATTATCCCAATTTATGTGCTCCATTGCTGTAGACATTCCCCAACCAAGGTTAAACGTGAAGTCTGGTGGAGTATCCCCTCTCAGGATCACATCTGGAGAGTTTCCAGTACTCTACCAGTCTCTACTATGGGAGGGAGAGTCAGGCAGAGGCATAGCCATTCCATTCCTAGCTTGGGCAATCAATCAATCAATCAATCAATCATATTTATTGAGTGCTTACTGTGTGCAGAGCACTGTACTTAGCGCTTGGGAAGTACAAGTTGGCAACATGTAGAGACAGTCCCTACCCAACAGTGGGCTCACAGTCTAGAAGGGGGAGACAGAGAACAAAACCAAACATATTAACAAAATAAAATAAATAGAATAGATATGTACAAGTAAAATAAATAGAGTAATAAATATGTACAAACATATATACATATATACAGGTGCTGTGGGGAAGGGAAGGAGGTAAGACGGGGGATGGAGAGGGGGAGGAGGGGGAGAGGAAGGAGGGGGCTCAGTCTGGGAAGGCTTCCTGGAGGAGATGAGCTCTCAGTAGGGCCTTGAAGGGAGGAAGAGAGTTAGCTTGGCGGATATGCGGAGGGAGGGCATTCCAGGCCAAAGGGATGACGTGGGCCGGGGGTCGACGGCGGGACAGGTGAGAACGAGGCACAGTGAGGAGGTTAGCAGTGGCAGAGGAGCGGAAGGTGCGGGCTGGGCTGGAGAAGGAGAGAAGGGAGGTGAGGTAGGACGGGGCAAGGGGATGGAGAGCCTTGAAACCGAGGGTGAGGAGTATCTGCCTGATGCGCAGATTAATTGGTAGCCACTGGAGATTTTTGAGGAGGGGAGTAACATGCCCAGGGCAGTGGCTAGCAAGTGGAAGGCAATCTGCTACAAGTCAAAACTCACCTGTGCTGGGCAGCAGCAGCAGGGGAGAGAGTCGAGGGTGGAGACTCAGGAATACTGTGCAGAAGGAGGCAATGGTAAACCACTGCTGTACTTTTCCCAAGAAAACGCCATGGCTACACTACCAGAAGGATTGTAGATGGAGGTGGGGCATTCTGGGAGAGATGTGTCCATGGAGTCGCTATGGGTCAGAGATGACTCGACAGCATAAGACAAAACAGAAAGACTGATGGATTATATGACAAAGTTGCTAATTGTCTAAAGTGCATTTGTTTGGATTACCAGGTGTTTGGGTGCCCCATCAGAGCGCCCTCCATCCAGTTGAAGAAGTTGATATACAACTTGCTAATAAGTAGCATCCTCTGAAGGGGCAGGACCTGGGAATCACAGAATGTTCCACTCTTCCCTTCCCCAGCTCCACTTTCTTGTTGCTAGGCTGGGGACTACATTGCTTAAACCACCTACTCAGTGGATGAGGCATTAAGATAAAGCAGCCCTTTTTGGATCATTTTGAAGGACTTCACCTAATAAACGGGTTGTAGCTCAAAGTGGCACTAATCATTCATTCAATCATATTTATTGAGTGCTTACTGTATGCAGAGCACTGTACTAAGCGTTGTGGAACCATGTGGAACGGCATCTGAACCACAGAAACTGGTGGCAAGAAACACATAATGTAAGGCTTGGTACCAAAAATAAGAAGACAGACACAAAAGCATCCAGGGCACAACTAAAACTGGATAGGGGACAAGCAAGCTGAAGACCTAACCACATAGTTCAAAGCAGAATGACTGGCTATCCTAGTCAGAGACCAGCTCATTTAAGGGGAACACTGGCAGTTCAGCAAAGAAAATGACAAGACAGGGCAACGGATAAAGCTTCCATTTCCTTCTGGAATATCCCAACACTGCCAAGTCATTTCGTATAGCATTCTTTCCATTCTTTTAATTGATTTGGGACACTTCAGAATATGAATCAGAGACGCTACTGCTCCTGTTTAAGGGCTGGAACATTTGTCTGAGAACTAGAACTTAATGAGACCGAGTCTGACTTCTGCCTCAGATACAAGATATGACCTTGGACAAGTCCCTCATTGTCTCACAGTTTTTTAACTTTCAAGTGAAAAGTCTTTGCCTCAGAGGTGTATTTTGAAGAAAAGATAAAGGTACAAAATCGGTAAAATGCCACTAAAGTCCCCTTACAGCATTAAATAACCACACCTGCAGCAACATGAAGAAGTATGTGAAAAGAGGAGTTCCAGTAGTCTTGGACAGAAGTAGGTAAATGCAGAACAAATGCAAATGAATGCATGCCTTTTGGTACTGAACAGCAGAAGATGGACAGATGGAAAAACTGGCATAAATAACCCAGCCATCATAACTAAACACACCCCACATATTTAGAAATGTAAAGTGTTCAGAATTTTGAAGTATCTCATTTACCTGTAGAAATTGGTGCCATTTGTTTGCACTCTATCCAACTTGGATAATCACACATTTCTTTAAGGCACAAAATAATGAGCCATTTCAGAAGACTATGAAAAGTTCGAGATGATGTCTCTGTGGCATTGTTAAACTTCCCTCTCCCATGACTTTAGTCCCTGACTGTCCAAGCTGACCTCTTCTTTTCCCTGGAAAAACTCTGAGACAAACTGACTGCCTTCAGAAAGTGTTTTAAGGCATAACAGACAACTTGAAATTAAACTCGTGTCTCCTGAAAATGTACCAGATCCCTTCCCCTCATGTCGATTTTTATTGCCTTTTCAGTCCCATCTCACTATGAACTCCCCCACTTACCATTGAGTCAGTCCCTGCTGTCCTTCTCCACAGATTTCTCTCGCTCTTGTTCACCAAACAACTTCTTCAGGTCCTCATTTAGTAGCTCAGCACTGGAAGTGCTAAGTCAAAGCAGTGGCCAATGGTGTCACTCCCTAAAAGCAAAAACATATTATTGAAAGATGTTCCCAACCCAAGATGCAAGCAATCATAGAACATGCTCTTGCATTTTTTTTCCATTTACCCAATAAGTGAGTCTGAAAACAGTATTGGAATCACTAAATAATGATAATTGTGGTGTTCATAAAAGTGCTCAAGGTCACACAGCAGTAAGGGGGAATGTGAGAATTAGAACCCAGGTCCTCTGTCTGGAAGACCCATCCTCTTTCCACTAAATCATTTTCCTCACTTAGAATCACACCTGGATATGTGTTAACAGAAATGGTAAGGTAGAACCGCAGGTTTAAAAGCAGCGTGGCTCAGTGGAAAAAGCCTGGGCTTTGGAGTCAGAGGTCATGGGTTCAAATCCCGGCTCTGCCAATTGTCAGCTGTGTGACTTTGGACAAGTCTTGGATAAGGCACTACCATCCTTCCTGTCTCACAAGCCTGCAACCTTGGTGTCATCCTCGATTCTGCTCTCTCGTTCACCCCTCGCATCCAAGCCATCACCAAAACCTGCCAGTCTCACCTCCGCAACATCACCAAGATTTGCCCTTTCCTCTCCATCCAAACCACTACCCTGCTGGTTCAATCTCTCATCCTATCCTGACTGGCTTACTGCATCAGCCTCCTCTCTGATCTCCCATCCTCCTGTCTCTCCCCACTTCAATCTATACTTCACGCTGTTGCCCCAGATCATCTCTGTGCAGAAACGCTCTGGGCATGTTACTCCCCTCCTCAAAAATCTCCAGTGGCTACCAGTCAACCTACAGATCAGGCAAAAACTCCTCACTCTCGGCTTCAAGGCTCTCCATCACCTCACCCCCTCCTACCTCACCTCCCTTCTCTCCTTCTACAGCCCAGCCCGCACCCTCCGCTCCTCCGCCGCTAGCCTCCTTACCAGGCCTCATTCTCGCCTGTCCCGCCGTCGACCCCCGGCCCACGTCCTCCCCCTGGCCTGGAATGCCCTCCCTCCGCACATCCGCCAAGCTAGCTCTCTTCCTCCCTTCAAAGCCCTACTGAGAGCTCACCTCCTCCAGGAGACCTTCCCAGACGGAGCTCCCTCTTTCCTCTCCCCCTCCCCATCCCCCCCACCCTACCTCCTTCCACTCCCCACAGCACCTGTATGTATGTTTGTACAGATTTATTACTCTATTTTACTTGTACATATTTACTATTCAATTTATTTTATTTTGTTAATATGTTTTTTTTTGTTGTCTGTCTTTCCATTCTAGACTGTGAGCCCGTTGTTGGGTAGGGACTATCTCTATATGTTGCCAACTTGTACTTTCCAAGCACTTAGTACAATGTTCTGCAAACAGTAAGCACTCAATAAATACGATTGAATGAATGAATGAATGAATGAATGAAGTCACTTAACTTCTCTGTGCCTCAGTTACCTCATCCGTAAAATGGGGATTAAGACTGTGAGCCCCCCGTGGGACAATCTGATCACCTTGTAACCTTCCCAGCACTTAGAACAGTGCTTTGCACATAGTAAATGCTGAATAAATGCCATCATTATTATTACTATTATTATTATTAAAAGACCCCAATGGGTGAAGGATGAGATGGGGGAAGTATTTCTGATTCTGCCTGATTCTCTGTGAGAAAATCATTTTGCTCCATTCTAATAACAGCACCCTTCCTCCCTCTTAGAGATGCTAATGTAAGTTTTAATGGAAAAGAATCTATTCAAGTGCTTTACATTCCTCATGGAAAGGTAATATGAGCAGGTAGTACTGTAGAAAATCAACCCAATGAATAGTTATCCACTCCACCTTCCAACAGACTCCACAAAGATCAAATGTGTTTGAATTACTCCATATAGTGTTCTGTCTGGCTCTGGGAGCAAGTAGGCACCAAAAGCAATAAATAGGGTTAGGCCTGGCCATGCTGCTCATGTCACCACTAGCAGATTCATTCCATCAAAGCATACCCTGAGGGGAATCTTCTAAAAAACAGGATTGCTATGTGACCTCGGATAAGTCACTTAACTTCTCTATGCCTTTGTTTCCTCATCTGTAAAACAGGGATTAAATATCGCTTCTCCTTTCTGCTTAGACTGTGGGACAGAGGCTGTATCTGACCAAATTAACTCATAATAATATGAACAATAATAATAATAATAATAATTGCGGTATTTGTTAAGGACTTATTATGTGCCAAGCACTGTTCTAAGAGCTGAGGTAGATACAAGGTAATGGGGTTATAATAATAATAATTATTCCAGACTATGAGCCCCCTTCTAGACTGTGAGCCCATTGCTGGGTAGGGACCGTCTCTATATGCTGCCAACATGTACTTCCCAAGTGCTTATTACAGTGCTCTGCACACAGTAAGTGCTCAATAAATACGATTGAATGAATGAATAATAATAATAATGATGATGGCATTTATTAACCACTTACTATGTGCAAAGCACTGTTCTAAGTGTTGGACACAGTCCCTTCCCTCAAGGAGCTCTCAGTCTTAATCTCCATTTTACAGATGAGATAACTGAGGCAAAGAGAAGTCAAGTGAGTTGCCCAAAGTCCAACAGCAGACACGTGGCAGAGCCAGGGTTCGAAGCCCCGTCCTCTGCCTTTCAGGCCTTTCTGCACTTTCCACCATTCATTCATTCAATCGTATTTATTGAGCACTTACTGTGTGCAGAGCACTGTACTAAGCGCTTGGGAAGTACAAGTTGGCAACGCCAGGCCATGCTGCTTCTCTATCTCAACTCATATCAACCCCAGTGCTTAGCATGGTGATAGGCAGAAAGTAAGCCCTGAAGACACATCTCCACTATAAGGAGAAGGAGCCAAAGATCAAAGCCACAGCTAGCCAGCCACAACCAAAGCTAGCCAGGCACAGCCATCTCAGGTGAAAGAGGCCTCTTTTAAAGTCAGGGCTATGACCCTGAGAGTCTCTCCTCCTTGCTGAGAGTGGCTTGCAAAAGTAAGAACAAACTGATGGTGTGGGAGCTGGGGAGACCAGAAAGGAGAAGATAGTGCCATAAGAAGGAAACTGATACAACAGTTGCCTACTCTATGGTGTCTACTCTGTGGTGGACACATATACGCCCTGAGGATTCATTCATTCATTCGCTCAATCATATTTATTGAGTGCTTACTGTGGGCAGAGCACTGTACTAATAAGAATAAGGAGAAGAAGAAGAATACAGGAACTGGTGGCAGAAATGACTGGAGTTGTCAGGGAAAAAGTTATAACTGGCACTGAATCCACTGGGGACTGTCACCTTTGGTGGTGCTGATCACAGGGTAGGCTACAAGGCTATGAAGAACCCCTCAGTGACCACAAGCAACCTGCATGTAGAGGTAAACACCAATAAATATGAGTTAAGAACTCCTTGCAGTACTTAATACACCGGCTAGATGCCCACTGGGTGGCTGGTGGAGGGACAGAGAAGAGGAGGAAAACAGGGAGCATGTCAGGCTCAGTGTAGGGAATCAGAACTGGCGTCTGTCACTATTAAGTTTTAAGGAGATAAATTTCGAGAGCTTTAAATGGGGAAATGTCATTTGAATTTTTGTAACAACCATTCCCACACTCCAGAATGGGAAGCAGATTTTACAATACAGAATATCTGCAGTCCCTAAACAGAGGTTAAATGAAAATACACGAACTGCTTCAAGTTACTCTTCTGCTACTCTAAGTATCATAGATGGAAGAGATGCATTACTACAGAGATTTAAACCAGTACCCAGGACTCTTTCGTGTCCCCTTTGGCCATTCACAAAGGAGGTGGAGGAGGAAGAAATAGAGAAAGAGGAAGAAGAGGGAAGAGAGGAAAAAAGAAAGAAAATAGTAGAAGTGTTCCATTCTCCCACCTTCTTTAGCTATTCATTTTAATAATAATGGCATTTATTAAGTGCTTACTGTGTGCAAAACACTGTTCTAAGCACTGGGGAGGTTACAAGTTGATCAGGTTGTCCCACAGGGGGCTCACAGTCTTTATCCCCATTTTACAGATGAGGTCACTGAGGAACAGAGAAGTTAAGTGACTTGCCCAAAGTCACACAGCTGACAACTGGCAGAGCCGGAATTTGAACCCATGACCTCTGACTCCAAAGCCCGTGCTCTTTCCACTGAGCCATGCTGCTTCTCTACTGAGCCACGCTGCTTCTCTATCTGAAAAATCATCAAATTTTAATTTCTGTTGCTCTCTGTAAGCAGCCTGCCCTAACCTCAATCATTTCTAACTGATTTTTTTCCTGGCACAGATTAAGAGCCCTCTTAAATAACTGTGCATGCAGAGGCATGGATAATCACCTGGTTTCATAAGTTGATTCATGTGCTTTTCTGCAGTTAGGCAGTCCACATCATTTAGCTCATGGGGCAAACTGGACAATGGCCCATTTATGACCTCGAGCTGGAAAGGCAAAAATAAATACCATTGAAAAGAAAGGTGGCTACTTTAAAGCTTTAGAGCTTTTGGTCCCGGGGTCATTGGGTCACTTTTG
This sequence comes from Tachyglossus aculeatus, assembly GCF_015852505.1. Taxonomy (NCBI): domain Eukaryota; kingdom Metazoa; phylum Chordata; class Mammalia; order Monotremata; family Tachyglossidae; genus Tachyglossus; species Tachyglossus aculeatus. The sequence continues at coordinate 16,916,962 of NC_052101.1, read as the reverse complement.
CTGAATAAGAGAGAGAATCTGTAAAATAGAGACTGAGTCTGTTGTATCCACCCCAGTGCTCAGTACAGTGCCTGGCACATAGTAAGCACTTAATAAATACCATAATTATTATTATTATCCTTACTGTCTCTACTTCCATTGCTGGAAGCAGAACACTAGACTGGATAGGGCACCATTCTACCTGCTAATGCAACTGTTGATTTTCTCATATCCTCTGATATAAGGCCCATCGTAATTTTCCGTAGGCTTCTTCCTGAATCAAAGAACCACAGCTGTTTCATAGTTGTTACACCCTGGCCACGATCCAGGTCACAGGCACATCAGTGAATTTCATTTTCATCCAGCCACAGTCAAAGCTAGCCGGTCACAGCCAAAGCTAGCCAGCCACAACCAAAGCTAGCCAGGCACAGCCATCTCATGTGAAAGAGGCCTCTTATAAGGTCAGGGCTATGACCCTGAGAGTCTCTCCTCCTTGCTGAGGGTGGCTTGCACAGTAAGAACAAACTGATGGTGTGGGAGGTGGGGAGACCAGAAAGGAGAAGATAGTGTCAAAAGAGGGAAACTGATCCATTGGTTGCCTACTCTATGGTGCCTACTCTAAGGTGGACACAAATATACGCTCTGAGGATTCATTCACATTCACTCAATCATATTTATTGAGTGCTTACTGTGGGAAGAGCACTGTACTAAGCGCTTGGGAGAGTACAAAACAACAATAAACAGATACAGTCCCTGCCCACAGTGAGCTTACAGTTCAGAGAAGATGTGGGGGATCGGGATGAGGGGAGGGAAGGACAGAAATTAAAGTGGAGCAAATGCTCTTTTGTAATCCCCCTTCCCCAGCTGTTAGGGACCGATCTGGCCCATTGTCCAGTAATGATATGTTTTTGTCTCACTGTAGGAGCAAAAACATAATGGGCATGTGAAAATCTACAGAGGATTCCTGCTAAAACCAGGTTAAGTTTGGAAAAAAAACCCACTATAAAATGGAAGTATGAAACAGACCTTGGACTGTCTCTCTGTCATGGTGCTGACTAAAACTGGTGACTTGATTTTTTTTCTTAAAATGAAATCTCCCCATTTTTCACCCATACATAGCTAGAAAATAGTAACAGTGGTATTTGGTAAGTGTTTACTAGGTGCCAAGCACTGTACTAAGCACCAGGGTAGGTAGGTGATAATCAGGTTGGACACAGTTCCTGTCTCACTCTGCTCTATAAGCCCTAGTTTAATAATAATAATTATAATAAATATGGTATTTGTTAAGCACTTACTATGTGGCAAGCACTGTTCTAAATGCTGAGGTAGAAACACGGTAATCAGGTTGTCCTACATGGGGCTCACAGTCTTCATCACAATTTTACAGATGAGGCAACTGAGGTACAGAGAAGTTAAGTGGCTTGTCCAAGGTCCAGGTCACAAAGCAGACAAGTGATGGAGCCGGGAATAGAACCCACAACCCCAGACTCCCAGGCGTGTGCTCTTCCCACTAGGCCAGTTATTGTTTGATTCTATTCAGCTTCCAAGAATCTCTCCATGTTTATGAGAAGGGTAGGGGATCATGGGTTTAAACTCTGAGGTGACTTCGGAAAGAGTCTTTCCCAGGCAAGGCCCAAGTGAACCTTGATTTGTTGTCCTGAACTTACTTACTCTAAAGCTTAGTTTGTTGGTAAGACCTATAAACTTGCTGTGAAAAGGGACTGTGTCTGCCAACTCCATTGTATTGTACTCTCCCAAGCACTTAGTACAGTGCTCTACACAGAGTAAATGCTCAATAAATTCACTGACTGATTGATTGCTTGACTCTGAGTAGAAAATAAGGCAGATTTTGGAAACCAAAAGTCCTTTCATTAGGGATATTAATTAACCGGCATTTAGTTGCATTGGCTTTGGTGTCAGTGGTCATGCGTTCAAATCCCGGCTCTGCCAATTGTCAGCTGTGTGACTTTGGACAAGTCACTTTTCATTCATTCATTCATTCATTCAATCATATTTATTGAGCACTTACTGTGTGCAGAGCACTGTACTAAGCGCTTGGGAAGTACAAGTTGGCAACATATAGAGACGGTCCCTACCCAACAGTGGGCTCACAGTCTAGAAGGGGGAGACAGAGAACAAAACAAAACACATTAACAAAATAAAATTAATAGAATAAATGTGTACAAGTAAAATAAATAAATAGAGTAATAAATACATACAAACATATACACATATATACAGGTGCTGTGGGGAAGGGAAGGAGGTAAGGCGGGGGGGGATGGAGAGCAGGAGGAGGGGGAGAGGAAGGAGGGGGCTCAGTCTGCGAAGGCCTCCTTGACTTCTCTATGACTCAGTTACCTCATCTGTAAAATGGGGATTGACTGTGAGCCCTCCGTGGGACAACCTGATCACTCTGTAGCCTCCCCAGTGCTTAGAACAGTGCTCTGCACATAGAAAGTGCTTAATAAATGCCATCATTACTATTATTATTATTTTGCAAAGGAGAGAAGCTGGTGTTCCTAAGTCTGACATGACTAGCAAATTGGTTTAACGTATCTCATCCCCAGTCTCTGGTAAATGAAAGTCTAGCTTGATTATATTTGTGCAGAGAAAAAATGATTCTATGTTCCTTTGCAGTAATTAGACCACAGAAACTTACAAGAAAACTGCTGTCTGCTCAAGAGCCCTTAACAGGTGTAAGAGGAATATTGCCATTTTGAGTGATCAACAACATACTTCAAACAACATACTTTTACTCAAATCTAATTTGGGTACATTATGTTACGTTATAATTACCTCCTGGACAGCTCAGCGTTCCAGGTATTTGCACTTAAGATTTGCACAGCAGGGCTGGTGAATGTACCAAGTATGTCTAAGCATTGAACTGACTGGCAAAATAGAAAGAACAAAAGTCCAGGCAATGAAAAATCGATCTTAAAGGGGTTAAAACATATGTTGAGATCAATTTTGGATGATACCCATATGTTGGAGGACTTTGTCAGGCAGTATGAATCTTTGAGGGAATAAAAAATATTTGCTTTTCCATAGGCTTAATGCTACACATTTTAGGACACTTCTTTTCTAGTCACAAGGTCCCAGTTTGGGATCAACGTCTCACTGGAACATGCATTTATTAAGGGATAAGTGCCTATTCTGATCGGCTCAGAATCCTAAGCCACGATAAGGGAACTTTCCACTATTAAAGAGAATTCCCTCCTTGCAAGTTGCAGATGGAGAAGTGTAGATGTTACCGCAAAGTTTAATATTTCAAAATAAAATACTAACAAAACCTCACACTAAGCATGGTAGAGGTTCGCATTCTATAGCAACCAGCAAAGCTACCACAAATGACTGTGATTGGCTAAGAGCTATCGGGTTGTGGCAGCCAAACTGGAGGTTGAAAATTTACAGTTTATTTTATATTTCAGAATTATCAGGAGCAACTGAAAAACAAGCATGCTTTTACGTTTTTTAAAAAACACCAAAATAAGCAAATATATGCATTTGGAATCCGGGCTTGCTAAGGCAGCTGAGGGTATACATTCTTCATTTCTTAAAGCAAAACAATGTACATTTCATCAAAGTTTGAAAAGACATATTTTCACAGTCACCCTAAATATTAACTTACTTTATCTTTGCTGGCTCAGTGTGGTTCTCAGTTTTTTAATCACTTCTCTACTGGCACTGCTAATGTGGCTACAAGTTGCCTAGAATTTTAATATAGCTAAATTTAGTTATGCAAGTTGTGATTAAATTGTGAAAACTTGTTTAATGCAAACTTTGATTGAAAAGACTGCATGCTTATTTAAGGAATACGTACAACTTTGCAAAATTATATGGCTCTATATATAGTCCTGCATTTAACAGCTTTACCAACCTGCAAAAAGTTGGTTCATGTAAAAAACTGCTGGGCTGTGTACTCTGAAATCTTGAGTAGTAATACCAGAGAGCTGTCAGTCAGCCATCCATCCATCTAATTGGCTTCTTACCATCTTTCCATCATGTTTTTTTTATAACTGGTCGCCTCTGGCTAAAATGCAAATCGTGAGGAAGAGCCGTCTAGAAAAAGCTGCTGCTTTCTTAATTATCTGTCAGAGTACGGACCAGTGGACCCAGGGCCGCACTGGAGAGTTATGCTAAGCAGCAAAGCATCATGGGAATTGGAGTGACAGCTCATTTTCCTCTTGTGTTTTCTGTGTTCGAATGACAATGCAGAAATATGGGTTTTCCCACACTTTCTCTGAACACCTGGGCCTTTGCTCAGGGGAGCACCAAGCCAAAACTGTCACATTTCCAGACATGGTCTTATTGCTGTCACTATGACAGGATTGTTGACAAATGCCAGCAGTCATCTCGGCATCTTGGGAAATGTCTGCCATGATTGTGTCAACAGCCTGACAGAAATTGTTAATGTTTAAACTTCTTCCACTGACAGAATCCTGTCTTGCTGACAATATTTGTCATATGAAACTCAATCTTTGTCAAACTTGCTTAAAAATTAACACTTCTTCCAATTCTTTTTTTTTTCCACTTTAACTCCCTAGCAGTGCTTTTTTTTTTTCAGCCATAAAATTTCAGGTAATGTAACACGGTAATTTAAGCCTGAATTCCAGTCCAAATATACCCCCCCACACCCCAATGCAAACTTGCGGCCAGCTTGTCCTTTTGACCTCTGCTACTAGAATAATTACGCTTTTATCCCTTGCCCATTCTTTTGCCTTAGGAATCAAACTTTTGAATTATTCAAGAGCTATAAAAAATCCTATTTCTCAGTGTACAATGAGGAAAATCAATTAAACATAGTTAGTTTAGCACTTATATGAAAATTAGCTGCAAGTTTGCACTCAGATATTAAGTGATTTCTCTTCCCGATCTGATTTCGAAGGTCAATCCAAGTAGTTGAAATGGAGAAGTTTTGCAGCAACTCAGCACGGTATATTTGGCATATCCGGCCCAAGTGGAAATCCTTCATTTCCTTATTATAATAGACCCTAATTATCGCCGGGCCGATTACGAAATGTTTATGTGAGAAAATCGCCACTGGATCTTTCAATAATAGCAAAGGAGGCTATTGAAAAATCTATCCTTGTGGCTGATATTTGAAATAATAAGATCAAAATTCTGATGTTGCCCCCTGCATAGGGAGAGAACTGATTGTTTCTAATCAATTCTAATCCATGCTTCACCACGTCTTCTGTCTTGGGCAAGTCACTTTACTTCTCTGGGCCTTAGTTACCTCACTTGTAAAATGGGGATTGAAACTGTGAGCCCTACGTGGGACAGGGACTGTGTCAAATCTGATTTGCTTGCATCCACCCCAGTGCTTAGCACACTGCCTGGCACATAATAAGTGCTTAACAAGTACCGTAACAATTATTATTATGATGTCATGCTGCTTCTCTTACCTGAAAGTAAAGGAGCAGGTTTGCAGGAAGGGACAGTTTGCACAACAGTTCCTCAAAGTGTCTGAAAGAGCCACAGTGGGGAGGAAGCAAAAGTAGTCCGAAAGCAGTTGGAGCCCAAGTTCTAATTCTCCCTTTGGGGCAGTGGAGAATCAGAACTTTATGGGAGAGTCAATTTCAACACCATTACAGTAACAGTGATCATGCTGGAAAAACTGAGTTTTCAGAAGGCCCTCAAAAACGGGGTGAAAAAAGAGGGGTAGCTTGTGATCTTTCCTCCTATAAGTTGTAATTCCCCTATAGCAATCCTGTGAAAAGTGCAGTTTTGTCATCTACTTTGTACCAGTGAGAAAACAGATCGCTCAAACCACACATACTTCATCAAAGGTTGCCTTCTAGTTAGCATGAACTAGGAAACAGGAAAATATTGACCTATTTGCTCCTCTAAAGTTGGAGCAACTGGTAGGCACTAATAATGATAATAATAATAATAATAATAATAATAATAATAGTACTTGTTAAGCGCTTACTATATGCCAAGCACTGTTCTAAGCACTGGGATAGATACAAGATTATCAGGTTGTCCCCCGTTGGGCTCACAGTCTTAATCCCCATTTTACAGGTGAAAGAACTGAGACACAGGGAAGTGAAGTGACTTGCCCAAAGTCACACAGCTGACAAGTGATGGAGCCTGGATTAGAACCCACAACCTCCGACTCCCAAGACCGTGCTCTTTCCATTAAGCCACAGAACCAACACAGTAACAGTAGATGTTACTGGTTGGGAACAAAAAGACAGGAAAACAGGAGCTTTCTACAGATTTGGGATTCTCTCTGGGAAGGTGGGAGGTTGTGATCTTTCCTCCTATAAATTGTAATTCCCTATAGCAATGCTGTGACCAGCATAGTTTTGTCATCTGCCATCTGCTTTGTCCCAGTGAGAAAACAGATCGTCCAAACCACACATACTTTACCAAAGTTTGCCTTCTAGTTAGCACGAAATCTGAATGAATAACTCCCGTTTTTGGCTTGTCGCTCAAGTCTCTGAGCCCTAGGCTGGGTGGGATGAAATTCCCAGGGAAATATCTTAAGCACTGGGAAAATCTGGCTCATTCGTAAAATACCACAGACAATTTGGAAGGAAAATATCCTATGCTTTGAGACTGACTTCATTTTATAGACTAGGGAGGACCAGGGGGAAAAAGCCTCTGCTAGAAACATAATCATGATTGTAGTATTTATTCAGTGCTTAGAACAGTGCTTTGCACATAGTAGGCACTTAAATACCATCACCATCATTAAGTGCTTATTATGCATCAAACACTGTTCTAAGCTCTGGGGAAGATAAATGACACTCAAGTGAGATAGGCTCCCTGTCCCACATTGGGCTCACAGTCTACGTAGGAGGGAGAACAAGTATTGAATCCCTATTTTACAGTTGAGGAAACTGAGGCACGGAGAAGTTAAGTGACTTGCCCAAGGTCATCCAGCAAGTGGCAGAACTGGGATTAAACCCAGGTCCTCTGACCCCCAGGCCCGTGTTTTATCCATTAGGCCCCACTGCTTCCCAAACATGACAGGAAGCCCTCCAACTCAAATCTTCCCAGAGAGAATCCCAAATCTGTAGAAAGCTCCTGTTTTCCTGTCTTTTTTGTTCTCAACCAGTAACATCTACTGGTGCATAACCAGATGCTCCAACTTTAGAGGAGTAAAAAGGTCAATATTTTCCAGTCCTGGAGAAACCAGAGATGCCAGAAAGCATAACCAATTGCATGCAAGTTCTAATAAGAACGTGGAGTCCTTGGGCTAGCTAATTACTTAAACAGGCTCTAAGTTTTTAATAGTATTTGTAAAGCGCTTACTATATTCTGGGCACTGTACTAAATGCTGAGGTAGGTACAAGATAATCGGGTTGTACACTGTCCCAGTCCCACACAGAGCTCACATTAATCCCCATTTTACAGATGAGGTAACGGAGGCACAGAGAGGTTAAGTGACTTGCCCAAGGTCACGCAACTGACAAGTGGCAGAGCCGGGATTAAAACCCGGTTCCTATGATTCCCAGGCCTGTGCTCTTTCAATTAGGTCATTTAAAAAGTTATGACTGAGTTCCAGACGACGGCACTGCGGAAGACGGGGACTATTTTAAAAAGCCAGAAAGTAAAGGTTAACAAATTATTATTCTGATGGTGCAGGCCCTGTGAGATTTGTGGATAATTGGCATCATTTGTGAGTGAAAAAAGTGAAATGGGAGAAAGATGAGCTACAGCAGCAGCTAAACAGGGAATGAGTGAACAAATGATCCATTTAACACCAGTTATCACTCTGCTGGTTTTATTTGTTTTCTTTTTACACTAACTGGGTAAAGTAGTCCAGGAAGCCCAGAAAATTTCTGGCCATACCCGACACATAATCAAACCAAATAGAAATTCTTCACTATAACTTTTTAAGGCTAGAGAAATAAATTGTGGTAATGTATGTAAATGTCAGGATTATGCAGGATATGAAAATTGGAAGATCTAGGTTTTTGGGCACTGAATAAATCATAGGATTAGACACAGGCAGTACCTAGTTGACTCATAAGTTAAATACGACAGGCCAACTTGATTGACAGAGGCAGGAAGAGAAACATAGGAAAACGATGAGGGCAGTTTGCTTCAGGACCTAGCAACACGGTTTCTGATCCCCATGGCAAAGCAAATTAATAAAATATTAAGAATCTAATTTTAAAACCAGAGTCACAAAATACAAAAGTCACAGCAATTTTTAAAATCTGATCTTTTCTGTGTTTACCTAAAAATAATTTAAGGGTTTGTAATCCCAAAACGTAATTTATTTCTAATGCAGGTAGGGTTAAGGATGCACCAGTTTGTGTATCTGCATTTCCACTTGAAAAGTGAGCCCCATTTAGGACAGGGAAGCTAGCCAGCCTGATTATTTTGTAGTTCTTACTTGAGAGGTTGCATATAATAAACACTTAAAAACACTATTATTATTATCATTATTATTATTATTATTATCATTTTTCCAACTCACTTACCTTGGCTAATTCTCTCTTTATGGAGATACTGTTATCTTCAAAACATTCTCATCTCACCACCAATCTTTGTTCTCATACCCACTCCTGCCTGAAATTCCCTCCCTCTTCACTGCTGACCGCTGCTCTCCCCATCTTGAAAGCTCTTCTGAAATCACATCTCCTCCAGGAGGCCCTCCCCAATTAATCTTTCATCTCCTCAATCTACTTCCCTCCCTACTGCCACTTGAAGACTTCCTAACACCTTATGTTGCCAACTTGTACTTCCCAAGTGCTTAGTACAGTGCTCTGCACACAGTAAGTGCTCAATAAATACCACTGAATGAATGAATGAACACCTAAGCACTTAGGTACTCATTCCCTGCCCACCCCAGTGCTCCTTAGGTACACATCTTTAAATTCTTTCACGTCCTTCTACTTGTAATTTATTTCAGTATCTGTCTACCTGCTAGATTTTAAGGTCTGTGAGGGCAAGGATCAATTAATCAATCAATCAGTTGTATTTACTGAGTGCTTACTGTGGTATTTGTTAAGCACTTACTATGTGCCAAGCACTGTTCTAGGTGCTGGAGATACAAGGTAATCAGGTTGTCCCACGTGGGGCTCACAGTCTTCACCCCCATTTTACAGATGAGGTCACTGAGGCACAGAGAAGTGAAGTGACTTGCCCAGGGTCACACAGCTGACAACTAGCAGAGGCGGAATTAGAATCCAAGACTGCTGACTCCCAAGCCCAGACTCTTTCCACTAAGCCATGCTGCTTCTATATATAATAATGATGGTACTTTTTAAGTGCTTACTATGTACCAAGCACTGTTCTAAGCATTGGGGTAGAGACATGGTTATCAGGTTGTCTCACGTGGGGCTCACAGTCTCAATCCCCATTTTCCAGATGGGGTAACTGAGGCCCAGAGAAGTGAAGTGACTTGCCCCAAGTCATACAGCTGATAAGTGGCAGAACCGGGATTAGAATCCACAACCTCTGATCCCCAAACCCGTGCTCTTGCCATTAAGCCATGCTGTTTCTCTAAACCACACTGTTGTAAGCACTGGGGTGAATACAAGGAAATTGGGTTGGACATAGCCCCTCTCCCACATGGGACTCATAGTATTAGTCCCCATTGATTAGATGAGGGAACTGAGGCCTAGAGAAGTGAAGTGACTTGTCCAAGGTCACACAGCAGACAAGTGGCAGAGATGGGATTAGAGACCACGTTTTCTCACTCCCAGGCCCATGCTCTAACCACAAAGCCATAGGTCCAGAGCACTATACTAAGCACTAAGCACAGAGTTGCACTAAACTGCCCACCAGGGATTCTTACAGTCAAGGGATCCGATCGTTCCAACTTGATTCTTGCACTCTCCCACCAACCTAATAAAGTGTTTTCGCATAGACTAAGAGCCCAATTAATATTCTAGACTCATTAATGAATTGACCCTCACAAAGGAGACACAGATGAGACTGAAAGAGAATTCATATGTGAAGCTTTAAACCTATTTATGCCTGGTAACCTATAGATAATTCCCTGATAAATACTAGTCAATAGAAACAAAGTTATTTTTCAGAATAGTTTTCTAAATATCTCAAACACGTAGGCATTTTCCATCATCCCATTAAAAGTAACTTTCCTTTCAGTCTCCTCAGGTTGATGCCACAAAGATGTGGATGCAGTGTCCACAGTGCTTATGTTGCCAACCTGTACTTCCCAAGCGCTTAGTACAGTGCTCTGCACACAGTAAGCACTCAATATATTAATACAATTGAATGAATGAATCTCAAATTTGATGAAACAGCATCAGAAATGATGGCATCCTATTTTTTCCTTTTACCACCCAAGTTGAATAGGTGAGTTTTTAATGCAGCCATATTAGTAGCGGTACTGAACGACCCAGAAACTAGTGTTTGACCACACTCTTGGTCTTCAGGAAACATTTGCTTACTTAGCAGTTTATTTACCTCACTGACAAAGACACTGGAAACCTCTGACTTCAACATAACTTGTTTAGAAGTGAATGCAAATGAATACTTGTGCAAGATCATGGATTATTTTGTAGGGCCTGCAAAGGGCAAACTACAATAAGCTTCCAGAAGATTGAGGCCAACAGCTAGCATGCCCTGGAAATCTGATGAACAGCCAAAGAATTATCAAAAACCAGACAGGATTTAATTTTGCTACCTGGAAAGGTCAGAGACTGTGTCTACTTTGATGAATTCTCTCAAGGGCTTTAGTACAATGCTCTGAACGGAAAAAGTGCTCAGTAAATACCATTGATTGGTAGGATAATGCACTTTCCAAAAATGCCCTGACTGGATAAATAGAAAACAGAAAGCCTGCCAGAATGGGAATTCATAAATATAATAATAATAATAATAATAATAATAATAATGGTATTTGTTAAGCACTTACTATGTGCCGAGCACTGTTCTAAGCACTGGAATAATGATGGTATTTGTTAAGCGCTTACTATGTGCCAAGCACTGTTCTAAGCACTGGGGGCGATACAAGGTAATCAGGTTGTCCCATGTGGGGCTCACAGTCTTAATCCCCATTTTACAGATGAGATAACTGAGGCACAGAGAAGTGAAGTGACTTGCCCGAAGTCACACAGCAGACAAGTGGCAGAACTGGGGTTAGAACCCACAACCTCTGATTCCCAAGCCTGCGCTCTTTCCACCGAGCCACACTGCTTCTATCAGCAGAGCTTCAAAATCCAACCCAAGCGAGTCATTCATTCATTCATTCAATCATATTTATTGAGCACCTACTGTGTGCAGAGCACTGTACTAAGGGCTTGGGAAAGTACATTACATCAATAAGGAGAGGCAATCCCTGCCCACAACGAGCTCACAGTCTAGAGTGGGGGAGACAGACATCAATAAAAGTAAACAGACATCAATATAAATGAATAAAATGACAGATATATACATAAGTGCTGTGGGGCATGGAGATGGGGGAAGAGAAAAGGAAGCAAGACAGGGTGATGCAGAAGGGAGTGGGAGATGAGGAAAAATGGGATTTAGTCTGGGAAGGCCCACTGCTCCGCAGTACCTGCATCTGTCCCTCCAACAGCTGCTCAGGGTCCATGATGTGGCCTGCAAGTTCCGGCCTCCGAGCTCCAAGCCACTCTGAGTCAGGCTGCTCGGCTGCAGCCCACCTCGTACCGTCCGGCCCGCCATCCTACAAAGAGGGGCAAGTACATGACTTTCCTTACGGCTGTGAGACCTGGAACTCCACATTGCCACACATTCAACTCCTAGAAAGGCTTAATCTAGCATCACCCACAAGTCATATTTATTTAGTGTCTAAATGAAATCCCCAGTACCTAGGCCAAAGGGCACAGATGATCCATGGCCTAAACACAGTGCTTACTGCTGGACAACTCTACAAGACTGAAAATGTGCCGAGTATGAAAAAGAAAATGCCCAAGCAGCTGGTATTTTTTTGTTGGGAGTCGGGGGGCAGTTTATGGCATTCGTTAAGAATTTACAATGTGCCATGCAATATATTAAGAGCTGGGGTATATACAAGATAATAATAATCATAATATTAATAATGATGGCATTTATTAAGCACTTACTCTGTGCAAAGCACCGTTCTAAGTTCTGGGGAGGTTACAAGGTGATCAGATTGTGCCACAGGGGACTCACAGTCTTAATCCCCACTTTACAGATGAGATAACTGAGGCACAGAGAAGTTAAGTGACTTGCCCAAAGTCACAGAGCTAATTGGCAGAGCTGGGATTTGAACCCATGACCTCTGAATCCAAAGCCCAGGCTCTTTCCACTGAGCCACGCTGCTTCTCTGGATAATCAGGGAGGACACAGTCATTGTCTCACAAAGGCTCACAGTTTTAGTCCCCTTTTACAGATGAGGTACCTGAGGCACAGAGAAGTTAAGTGACTTGTCCAAGGTCAGAGCTAGGATTAGAACCCAGGCCTCTGACTCCCAGGCTTGCTTGTTCTCTTTCCACTAGACCATGCTTCTTCCATTTATGACCTGATTTGGAGCAAACTAAGCTCACAGAAATTCTGAACAAGCATCCTGGAGCACAGCCTCTTCCACCAAGGAGCTCCTGAAGTAAATCTTCTTCCACCAGTGAGCATCCTGAAGCACAGCTCTCATCACAGCCGGGGATTGATGAGAACCAATATCTGGAGACAAGCCACTTGGTATGCAGCAATAAGAAAGAGATGGCTCTTGGAGCAAGGAACGAATTCACAATTATTAACCATGAAGATAGAATCATCTTAGCTCCCAGAAGTGCTACACGAAGTCCCTTGAGTGCACTTGCAGAAAGCATTTGTGTAATGATGAAGAATGATATCAACAAACCATACTCATGATTTGCTTTTTTGTTTTTATAGAAACATTCCATGATACACTTCCATTAACAGGGGAAGCAAAATTCCCACTTGAGTCTCAAAAAAAAGGAAGGAAATCAAGCCCCTAAATGGAGAATATTAGTGGAAGGAGGAGGCTTTTTTTGTTATTCTTTCCTGTCACCAATAATGATAATCGTACTTATTAAGCAAGTCGTAGTATGCATTGGGGTTGACACACAAGTAATCAGGCCAGACAAAGGTCTCTATTCCATGTGGTGCTCAAGATTTTTTATGCTCATTTTACAGATCAGGAAACTGAGGTACAGAGAAGTTAAGTGACTTGTCCAAGGTCATAGAGCAGGCAAGGAGCAGAGATGGGAATTGAACATAGGCCTCCTGACTGCCATGCTTCAGCTCTTTCCTCTAAGCCATGCTAACTTCCAGCCTGAGCCTCCAGGGATGGTATTATTTAGGACTTTCTTCTCTTCCACCCAACCGCTCTTTGTTCTCCCACCCAAGCTCAGGCCCCCAAATCCCCAGTTCTGAGTCCGTTTTGTAAGGAAAAGCACTGATAAGTTTACCAATGATTCTGTAAAATATCAAAATTCATCAACCAATCTACTTACACTGAAGAAGAAGACTTTCATTAATATTTCAATTTGTGTTAGCCTCAAATAGACAAACCAAAATATCACATCTGCAGCTTCTTGTATTGTCATCTTTATTAATTTTAAAGCCAGTCATCATTCACAACACTCTAAATTGACAATTTTGAATATAACACCAAAACTCTTAAGGATTTCATAGCAAGCTCAACCTTGGAAGCAAAGGGGATGTGCTGTCACAATTTAGCCACATCAAGTTAGCCAAAACAAAGTTAATCGTCAATGTGTTTTACAGAGATTTTAAGGAATATCACCACGTCGGAAACCCCAGAATTTACCCAAATGTCATATTCTGTGGAGGAATAACTTCAGAGAATAACTCCAGGCTCTCTGGAGGCAGGAGCAGGAAGGGAGCAGAGACACTTCCCAGACAAGAATGCAAAAGCTGAAACCCAAGGAACAATCACTTCAAGAGGAAGCAATTTCCATCAGGATAACATGAAATCACTAGAATGCCATCAGTGATACTGAGAGCTGCAGAAGAGCTTGCTTTATGGCTTAGTCTGAGCCCATCAGGAGATGGGTTTTAGATAAGAAGAATAATAATAATTATGGTATTTATTAAGCGCTTACTATGAACTAAGCACTGGAATAAATACAAGCAAATCAGGTTGGAGACTGTCCCTGTCCCACATGGGGCTCACAGTCTCAATCCTCATTTTACAGATGAGGCCACACAGCAAACAAGTGACAGAGCTGGGATTAGAACCCATGGCATTCTGACTCACAGACCTGAGTTCTGCCCACTATACCAGGGAGCTTCTTGTATGATATTTATGAAATATTTACCATGTGCCAAGCACTGTACTAATGTCTGGTGTAGATATAAAATAATAATACTGGACTGAGCCCCTTTCCCACTCAGGGCTCAAAGTCTAAGTAGGAGGGAGTAGGATTTAATATCCATTTTAAGATGAGGGAAATGGGGCACAGAGATGTTGAAGTGATTTGCCCAAAGCCACATATATTTCCATTATAGACCCAAAAATGTGTTGGAAAATAGCTGTCATAAGGTACATTCATCCAGAACCAGGTGTCATGTGTACAAAATCTGGACATCAGGCCGAGTATTCTGCTGATTGGTACGCTCGATAACACAACAGAAACCCATTGATAGCCCTGAACTATCACAGGGAGGTTGGGTGAATGGGTGTGATAGAGTTACAAAAGAAAATTACAAAAGAGTTACAAAAGAAAATGCTTCCATTAACCACCAGGTACTTAGACTGACCTTGTCAGATCCCTGAGCCAAGGGAATCTCTTCTCAGTTCAGATGGCTTTCGCCCAGATGCAGGGGCCAATCAATCAATAATGATAATAATAATAATAATAATAATAATAATAATGATAATAATAATAATAATGGCATTTGTTAAGCACTTATTATGTGCAAAGCACTGTTCTAAGTGCTAGGGGGGATACAAGGTGATCAAGTTGTCCCACGTGGGGCTCACAGTCTTAATCTCCATTTTACATCAATCAATCATATTGATTGAGTACATAATGTATGCAGAGCACTGTACTAAGCACTTGTGAGAGTACAATATAACAGAGTTGGTCGATATGTTCCCTGCCCACAACAAGCTTACAGTCTAAAGGTCCAGTTTAGACCTTCTATGAACACAGAACAGTGTCTCATTTGCCATTACTGGAATTACTGGAGAATGTGATCTTCATGTGGGGCAGGAGAAGCAGAGTGGCTTAGTGGATAAAGCGTGGGCCTGGGACTCAGAACGTCGTGGGTTCTAATCCTGGCTCCGCCACCTGTCTGCTGTGTGACCTTGGGCAAGTCACTTCACTTCTCTGGGCCTCAGTTACCTCATCTGTAAAATGAGTATTGAGACTGTGAGCCCCAGGAGAAACAGGGATTGCATCCAGCCCGATTTGCTTGTACCCACCCCAGCACTTAGTACAGTGCCTGGCACATAGTAAGCACTTAGCAAACACCACAATTATTATTACTGTGAGATCTGACAAGGACCATGTCCAGTCTAATTACCACACCTTCCCCAGGGCTTAAAGCAGTGCTTGGCACAGAGGAAGCACTTTATAAATACTATTATTGTTATTATAATAATTTTTACCTAGCAACTCACTCAATAACTCTCCTTATATAAAGTAGCATACATTACATAGCAGAAGTTACTTGAAAGTATCAGGAAAGGCATGCCCTGTATTCTTTAGTGCTCTCAGTGACCAACTTACTTATGATCTTATCTCCTCCAAGAGGCCTTCCGAAACTAAGCCCCAATTTTCCTCATTTCCCACTCCCTTTTATGTCACTCTGACTAGTTCCCTTTGCTCTTCCCCCCTCTCCCAGTCTCACAGCACTTATGTATATATCTGTAATTTTATTTATTTGTATTGATGTCTGTACATTTGTACTGATGTCTGTCACCCCCCCACCCCCAGCCTTTGAGCTTGTTGTGGGCAGAGATTGTCATTCTTTACAGTTATATTGTACTTTTCCAAGAGCTTAGTACTGTGCTCTACACACAGTGAGTGCTTAATAGATATGATTAAATAAATGAATAAACTTTTGTGAATTTCTCCCTGTCTAGGAATTTTATGACTAAGTTGCTAGACAAACTATTCTAAAGATAATATTAGAGTTGGAAACAAAATACCACCCTTCTATGCTCAGGAAAGGGGTGAAACTCGGAAAAACTCCTTTAATCAGCCAAATAAATGCAGCTCCCATACTTAGACATTATAATTTTGGAAGAACGTTTGCCAGGCTGGTCATTTTATAAAACTAGGCGGCAGATGGTAATCAAAAAATGACTGGAGGGTTTGAGTTATGACTAGTTTTGAGCTGTGAAGCTCAGAAATAAAGGAGTTGGGGAGCTTCTGGATTAGGAACCAAATGCTAATTCAGTGAGACGAGTTCAAAGGTTAACATGAGGCAAGATCTGCACAGCATGGCACGAGACAAAAAGCAGCCTGCCAGGAAAGAAGCTTTTACCGATGGCAGGAGTAAGGAAGGATTCTGCTATCTTTCAAACCCTGATACATGCTGAGGTCAGTGTTCCCCTCGCCCTAACAATAGTAATATATGGCATTTGTTAGGCGCTTACTATGTGTCAGCCACTGTTCAAAGTGCTGGGGTAGATACAAGATGATCCGGTTGGACAACATTCCCTGTTCCTCACAGGGCTCACAGTCTTAATCCTCATTTTAGAGGTGAAGGAACTGAGGCCCAGAGAAGTGAAATAACTTGCCCAAGGTCACAAAGCAGACATGTGGCAGAGCCGGGATTAGAACCCAGGTCCTTTTAACTCCTAGGCCCACTCTCTATCCACTAGACCACCCTGTTTCTCTTAGTGAACATATATTCCCAAGCAAGGCAGGTAGATTTCAAAAGATGAGCCTGATCTAGCCTCAGAATTCCTGTATAACTCAGTTTGTTGTCTTATGCTGTCGAGTCGTGTCCAACCCATAGTGACATCATGGACACATCTTTCCCAGAACTCCCCACCTCCATCTGCAATCGTTCTGGTAGTGTATCCATAGACTATTCTTGGTAAAAATACAGAAGTGGTTTACCATTGCCTCCTTCCACACAATAAACTTGAGTCTCTACCCTGGACTCTCTCCCATGTTACTGCTGCCCGGCACAGGTGAGTTTTGGCTTGCAGCAGATTGTCTTCTACTCTCTAGCCACTCCCCAAACTAGGAATGGAATGGATATGCCTCTGCTTGACTCTAACTCCTATAGTCAGGACTGGTAAAGTACTGGAAACCCTCCAGGTGCGACTCTGAGAGGGGCATACCTCGGTGGCAGGGAGCAAAACTCAGCTTTCTCTAAAGGTTGCCCTCTGAGATCCCATTCCCAAATTGTCAGACAGTCAGTCAATCAGTCGTATTTATTGAGTGCTCATTGTGTTCAGATCACTATAGTAAGCACATGGAAGAGTACGCTGCAACAATATAACAGACACATTCCCTGCCCACAGGAAGCTTTCAGTCCAGAGGGGCATTCCCTTTTTCAGAGTTTCTGTGTGGAGGAGTGGTCATTGTTACCCTCCCTACTCTCCTCACCCTGGAAAATCACAAGTAGTAGTAATAGTAATAATGGTATTAGTAGTAGTAGTATATATTAATGCACTTACTGTGTTCAGAGCAATGTACTAAAACCAAGGAGAGGATACACAAGTGGGAATTAAACACTAGTAATAGTAGTAATAATATTTACTATTACTACTGGTGAAGCAGTGTGGCCTTGGAACCAGAGGACCCTGTTCATCTACCATACCAGTTCTCTCTCCTACTTAATATTGCCAGCCCCCATGAGAGATACTGACTGTGACCAATCTAATTAACTTGTACACACCCCAGCTCTTAGAACAGTGTTTGACACATAGTAAGTGCTTAACAAGTACTATAAAGCAAACAAACAAATAGTGCACTTTTCTAAGCACTGGGAAAGAATAACCAGGTGGGAATTAGGTAGGAATGAAACATGGTCCACCTGAGAGCTCACTATCTATGACTATTATTAGTAGGGGAGAGAGGACTGGAGACGGACATAACAGGAGTGATGCAACCATAAAACACTAAAACAACCTAAAAGACAAGGACAAATACACAAAATAAAAACACACATCCGCCAAGCTAGCTCTCTTCCTCCCTTCAAAGCCCTACTGAGAGCTCACCTCTTCCAAGAGGCCTTCCCAGACTGAGCCCCCCTTTTCTTCTCCTCCTCTCCATCCCCCCAGCCCTACCTCCTTTCCCTCCCCACAGCACCTATATATATGTTTGTACAGATTTATTACTCTATTTTACTTGTACATATTTACTATTCTATTTATTTTGTTAATGATGTGCATCTAGGTTTAATTCTTTTTGTTCTGACAACTTGACACCTATCCACATGCTTTGTTTTGTTGTCTGTCTCCCCCTTTCAAGACTGTGAGCCCGTTGTTGGGTAGGGACTGTCTCTATATATTGCCAACTTGTACTTCCCAAGCGCTTAGTACAGTGCTCTGCACACAGTAAGTGCTCAATAAATACGATTGGATGAATGAATGAATGAATGAAAAACAAAAAGCAGCAGGGTCATGTGTCTACAGGAGCAGAATTTAAGGCTCCATTTGGTTCAGAGTCCAAGGTATGGCTATAACCACAGCAACTAGGCTCTCTGGTGGGAAGGCCCAAGGTACTTCCATTATTTCTGTCTGCTCAATTGTATCTCACTGATCCAGGAAGCACGTGGGCAGAGAAGCCCAGCTCAGAGCCCCTCTTAGACCTGGAAGGAAGCAGGGTTGCTCACCTAGGGAAACCCTACACTTCATTCAATCATTCAATCATATTGACTGAGCACTTACTGTGTGCAGAGCACTGTACCTACACAGCACAAGATTTAAAGAGTAGGGTGAGGCATTGCCTCATTGTCCCAAATATCAAATACTTAAGTGTCTTGAAAAATTAAAAGTTTCAATCCACCACAGGAGGAGAAGAGAATTTAATCAAACTCTAACTCATTTAGCTCCAACTATGAGTCGCCACTCAATCGCGAAAGGACAGTCTGAGTATGCTGATGAAGTTTAGAGATATGTCATATAGAGTTACCCATAATGGAAAGGTCTAAGCTGAAAATCAAAGACATGAGCAATAATTCAAGCTTTTACTTCACAGAAGAAGACAATGGTAAACCACTTCTGCATCTTTACCAAGAAACCTCTATGGATACACACACCAGAATGACTTTATGGCAGAAGGTTGAATGTTCTGGAGAGGGTGTGTCCACGGAATCGCTGTGGGTAGGAAACAATTGGGCGGCATTTGAAGAATGAAGAAAGAACGATGAAAACCAGCATTTCTAGGGTTAATCAGAGGCACCTACAAAATGCACCCATGAACATTAAGGAGGTACTCTTTGAATTTTGAAGCAGTGGAGCCTAGTGGAAAGAACTAGCTCTCTGTGCCTCAGTTTCCTCATCTGCAAAATGGGGATTAAGACTGTGAGCCCACGTGAAACAGGGACTGTGCCCAACCTGATTAGCTTGTATCTACCCCAAGGTTTAGAACAGTGCTTGATACATAGTAAGTGCTTAACAAGTACCATTATTATTAACATTATTATTATTGCCCTAGCCTAGAGCTGACTGTGATGGTTGAGGGGCTGAGGGGTGGTCAAGAAGCCCCTAACAGTTCAAGTCAGTGGGGAGCAGGAATGCAGAAACTGGCCAACAAACTTTGGTTGCTTGGAAAAGTGGCCAACTGCTAAAAGGTCAATCTGAGGCCCACCAAACCCCTGACCCTCAGCCAGAACAGGTCTGGGCAAGCAATAGAAAGAAATGGATCAGAAATGAAATTCACCTGCTAGGCAGAATATATTTTTAGAAGGCCACTGAGGCATCAAAATAATCTGCAGATTCATCTACATTACCTGGGAATGTTTTAAGTGCTTGGTTTCAGCCACGGTGCAGCTCCTCAAACCCTCTGACAGAAACCGGGATGACAGTGAGCTGCCGGAAAAGCCCAGGAGAGAGACACGATCTCTATTAATACCAAGATGCAGAATCCATCAGGACCCGGCCTAAAGCAGGAAGAGAATCCTGTAGGAAAAGTGTCACTGTTCCTGTAGAATTGAACAAGGGGAAAAAATAGCCCAGAGTTTTAGAGAAGGTGGAAAGTTTGGGGACTGTATTTCATTTTCCCTTTTTTTTAATCTATGGAAAATACAGCCTAGTGGAAAGAGCTCAGGTTTGGGAGACAGAGGATCCAGCTCTGCCACTTACCTGATGTGGGTCCTCAGGCAAATCACTCACCTTTTCTGTGCCCCAGTTTCCTTTTATGAAAAATGGGGATTCAATATCTGTTCTCCTTCTCTCCCTTTGAAACCCATGTGGGACAAGCACTGTGCTAGACCTTACTATGTTGTATCTACCCCAGTGCTTAGTCCAGAGCTTGGCAGAGTTGCAAGTACATAACCAATACCACATTCATTAGTACTGCAAACACTTGAAAAGCAGTAGATTAGACTCTCTCACACCCATAGTCAAAGAAGAGAAGAAATTTTAACTAGTGGGTGAGAGTGTGGTTAATATACAATTGATGGTGAAGATGACACAGGGCAATTATACTAACCCAACTTCCTCTCCAGTGTTTATGGGAAGAGATGAGGAGAGGTGTTATAATGTCCCCACTCCTCAAGAAACTCCAATGATTGCCCACCCACCTCCACATCAAACGAAAACTCCTCACCATTGGCTTTAAAGCACTCAATCACGTTCTCCCCTCCTACCTCCCCCATTGCTGTTTCTATTACAACCCAGCATGCACACTTCAATTCTCTAATGCTAACCTTCTCACTGTACCTCAATTTCGTCTATCTCACTGTGGACCCCTCGCCCACATCCTCTCTCTAGCCTGGAAAACCCTCCTTCCTCAAATCTGACAGACAATTACTCTTCCCACTTCAAAGCCTTACCGAAGCACATCTCCTCCAAGAGGCCTTCCCTGACTAAGCCCTCCTTTCCTCTTCTCCCATTCCCATCTGCCTCACTCTGATTTGCTCCTTTTGTCCATCCCCCCTCCCAGCCTCACAACACTTATTTACACACCTGTAAGTCATGCATTTATGTTAATATCTGTGAGCTCTAGACTGTGAGCTTATTGTAGGCTGGGAATGTGTCTGTTTATTGCTATAATGTACTCTCCCAAGAGCTCAGTACAGTGTCCTGCACATAATAAGCGCTCAATAAATACAGTTGAATGAATGAATATCTTTACAGAGAAGCAGCGTGGCTCAGTGGAACGAACCCAGGTTTGGAAGTCAGAGGTCATGGGTTCAAATCCCGGCTCCACCACTTCTCAGCTGTGTGACTTTAGGCAAGTCACTTAACTTCTCTGGGCCTCAGTTACCTCATCTGTAAAATGGGGATTAAGACTGTGAGCCCCACGTGGGACAACCTGATCACCTTATACCCTCCTCAGCGCTTAGAACAGTGCTTTGCACATAGTAAGCACTTAATAAATGCCATCATTATTATTTACTTGTGTCTTTACCAGTGTTTTCACTCTGCATTTTGACTAGAACATTGTTAGAGAATTAGGAAATGTTTGTCTGACAACACAAGCCTGTTTGGATATGCCATTGTATAGGAAGGGGGCGGGGGGCTGTGTGTATGTGTGTGTGTGTGTGTTTTCACAGGTGGCTTTGGAACAGGTGAGTACTACAGCATGAATTTTCTTTACAGTGGAACTTTGCAGGAACACCACTCCCAGTGACAAGAGGACTGGGTGCAATAACAACAAAACGCGTCTTTATTATTTCTTTCTGATAATCAAGAATCAAGATCTCCAGCTTGAACATGGAGGAAGGAGTAAACTGAGTCCCCGAAGTTGCGGAAACTGCCTTCTCTGCAGTATCTCTGCCCTGACTCAGCAGGGGCAAATCCACTGTTCCTGGTCTGAGGGAGCCCGGGGTTGCTGAAAGGGAAGATCTGGGGTTGAAGGAGCTGGACAGCTGGAATCTGGGTCTGACTGATCTGTTTACTCTTCCAAATCTGGTGAGGATTCTTCTGTCAAGCTTTTCCATCACATATAGACACTGGAGAGATGGATTTTTTTCTTTTTTAAATTAAAATCTGTTTATTGCTCTAGGCATCTTTTACTTTGGTCTTCTGTTCCTTGCATGCCAATGTTTCACATTTACTGATGCTACTTAGTCAAACTTATGACTAAAAAGAAAATTTATTCTTTAAAATAACCATATACAATAATAATAATAATGATAACAATTAATTCATTCATTGAATTGTATTCACTCATTCAATCATATTTATTGAGCATTTACTGTGTGCAGAGCGCTGTACTAAGCGCTTGGGTTGTACAAGTTGGCAACATATAGAGACAGTCCCTACCCAACAATGGGCTCACAGCGTAGAAGGAGTGCTTACTGTGTGCAGACCACTGTACTAAGCACTTGGGAGAGTACAATACAACAATAAACAGTCATATTCCCTGCCCACAGTGGACTTACAGTCAGTGATACTTGTGGTATTTGTTGAGCACTCACTATGTGCCAAGTACTGCACTAATAGAAATTTTGGCAATTGTTAAACACTTACTATGTTCCAGGCACTGTACTAAGTGCTGGGGTAGATACGAGCAGATCAGTTTGGACACAGTTCCTGTCCCACGTGGGGCTCGCAGTCTCAATCCCCATTTTACATATGAGGGAACTGAGGCCCAGAGAAGTAAACTGACTTACCCAAGGTCGCACAGCAGACAACTCGCAGAGCCGGGATTAAAACCCATAGCCTTCTGACTCTCAGGCTCGTACTCTATTTACTACACCATGCTACATCTGGTTAGAAACAAGATAATCAGGTCAGACCCAGCCCCACTTCCATATGGGGTGTTAGGGAAACTAGGCATTGAGATTGAGGGATCCTACAGCCCATGTTGAGGTACTCAGACTTTCTGTGTGGCTAATACTGGAAGGAGCAGGAGAATGGAGCTCAGACAGGCACTTTCTGTCAGTAACACAAAAAAGCAAGTAGCTGGAGTCACACAATAGTAAATAAAACACAAAGGTTTATGGTATCAGGACAGTTACAGGAACAACGGAAGAGTGAAGACATGGCTCCAAAAAAGAATAGATAATTGTATCTCCACCAGGAAAAGTATTGATGGGGCAGGAAAACTTCCCTCGGAAAATCAGCCCAAGAAGTTGACACTAGCTGACTTGACCATAAACCTTTTGCAAGAATTGCACAGACCCCTCCCCCACCCCCCACTCTCGAACAAGGGGACACCCAGAAATATGTGGACACTTCCAGACTGTGAGCCCACTGTTGGATAGGGACCATCTCTATGTGTTGCCAACTTGTACTTCCCAAGTGCTTAGTACAGGACTCTGCACACAGTAAGTGCTCAATAAATATGACTGAATGAATTGAATGAACACCTCAGGAATGCCCAGGACCACCCAGACTGAAGTCAGAACAAAGAGTGAGATCTGGGTTAATATGGGGAAAGAGCGTTATCAAGAGGGAGAGAACTGATAACACACCTTGAAAAAAATGATTGCAGAGGAGAGAAGTTAGGGCTACGAATCAATCAGTGATATTTATTGAATGCTTACTGTGTGGTGGGCACTGTACTAACCCCTTGGGAAAGTACACAGTTGGTAGACATGTTCTCTGCCCACAAGGAGATTACAGTCGAGAGGAAGAGACATTAAAATAGAGTACAGGTGGATGAGTACATAAGAGCAGTAGGGCTGGGAGTGGGGTAAATATCATGAAATGACACATGAACTTCTTACACCTTCTCTAGTACTCATATATATATGTCTACTCAGTTTATTTATTTTGACCACTCTAATCACTCTAAGAGAAGTGACCACTCTAAGAGAAGCAGCGTGGCTCATTGGAAAGAGCCTGGGCTTTGGAGTCAGAGGTCATGGGTTCAAATCCTGGCTCCGCCACTGTCAGCTTTGTGACTTTGGGCAAGTCACTTGACTTCTCTGGGCCTCAGTTACCTCGTCTGGAAAATGGGGATTAAGACTGTGAGCACCCCCGTGGGACAACTTGATCACCTTGTAACCTCCCCAGCGCTTAGAACAGTAGTTTGCACATAGTCAGCACTTAATAAATGCCATTATTGTTATTGTTATTATTATAAATCATAAATATATTTTATGTTCCTTTCCTCAGTTAGAGTATAAGTGCTTTGTGGGCTTGGAATGGATTATTTTGTTTTTCTATCCTTCCCAAATGCCTATTACATTGCATTGCTTCACATAGACTCTAAACAAATGTTATCACAACTAATATAATTAATACTACTACAACAGATTCAGGGTGCCTTGATAAAGAGCAGAATATCAAACTTCTATAAATGTTATACTCCAAGAAACAAAGCCAGTAACCGAGAACTGGCTAACTGCCAACAATAACAGAATAAGCAGTCTTTTTAACCTAAAGAATATGGAAAAACCCAGAACAAAAGATAATTAGTGTCAATTTACTTAAAAGTTCCTAAAGTGTAATTTTCCCACATTCTAGGAGAGTGCTTGCCCTCAGAAACAGAGAGAAAGGAGCTTCTACCTGCTGACTAGAGGCTATTAAAACCTTCCATACAGAGTCCCAAAGTGCTGAACTCCAGTGATCTGAGAGGCTTAGAAGCCTCTTCCTCTCAGAAATACTTCTGTTCCCAAGGGATTCTGGGATCTGGAGTTGAAAAGGCAAAACTCCTCTTTAAACTACTTTTCAGTCAGTGGAACTAGGGAATGTGGCTAACACAGGCAATTAGGTGGAAAATACTTCTTAAAACAGCATTTTAACCTATTTTGGAGGAAGCATGTCCATTTACTTTTCATGTCCATTTTGGCTTACTTCCCAAGAGTACATGTCCCATATTTGCCCTCCCAAGTGATCCCCATATTATAAAGAAGCTTGGGA
Source organism: Tachyglossus aculeatus (assembly GCF_015852505.1). Taxonomy (NCBI): domain Eukaryota; kingdom Metazoa; phylum Chordata; class Mammalia; order Monotremata; family Tachyglossidae; genus Tachyglossus; species Tachyglossus aculeatus. Next base: position 16,892,139 of record NC_052101.1, on the reverse strand, counting down.
ACATTTATCCTGGAATAATCCAAGTGTTTCCATAACACTTTGGAGAAGACATGGGGCTTTGATTCCTCCCATATCAACATGTTTAGTCACATTATCTGATGTCTTTTCAAGTTGGCTCAAGATGTTCTCTTTTGATCCTTGCTGAGATTAAGAAGTGCAGAAGAAAGTAAAACAGAAAAAAATAGAGAGAGATGGAAATGGACAGAACTTTTGAACCTTCAAAATTATTCTGATTCACTTTGGATGAAGGATTAGGTCAACTCATCCTTAATTAATCTTGACATTTATTATGTGCTTATTATGTGCTGAGCACTCGGGGTTGATACAGGTTTGCGATTAGCTACAGCCCTTGTCCAATGCAGGGCTCACAATATTTTTATTCACATTTGAGTGATGAGGAAACCGAGGCCCAGAAAGTTAAATGACTTGTCCAAGGTTAGACAGTAGGCCAGTGGTGGAGCTGGGAATGATAAACAGCCCAATTTTATTTTACTTGTCCATTCTACTATTATCACTGCACCCTTAATCCCAACGAGCTAACCCACAGTGCTTGTCACTGAGGACCTGCAGAGTGTGGATGGCTTAGTGAAAGCCATTGCCACTACCGGAAAAAAGAACTCAAGAGCATGTTTTACTGCAGGTGAGATACACTCTCTCCTTACTTCTAAACAAAAGTCCTTAAAGGATACAGTGGGATGTGTTAGTTGTGTTATTGTCTTTGCATCCACACTAGACCTCAGGAGTAGGATCTCGCCATCAGACATCTTTGAAAACCAAGGACAGAAAGATAGATTCAGAATCTCTTCATATGATCCCCGCTATTAAAATAAGCATATTGATGGACGCAAAACATATTGTTTGTAAATCTTCACCAGTTTGGCAACAGATTAATGTTAGATCTTGCACTCTCAGTGTCAAAAACTCCATCGGCATCTGTTGTAACAGAATTTGAAAAAGGGTGGGGGGTGGGGAACGGAGCAGCAAACAAAAAGCATGTTAAATTATGGAAATTGCCTCCTAATATTTCTGTCTCCCATTTCTTTAACACCATTCCTTGATTATTAACTTAGTATATCAATCCATCACTCAATTGTATTTATCAATTGCTTGTTTTGTTCATAGTGCCATATTAAATGTTTGGGAGGCTTGTTGTCTTATGCTGTTGAGTCGTGTCCAACCCATAGCGATGCCACAGACACATCTCTCCCAGAACGCCCCATCTCCATCTGCAATCATTCTGGTAGCATATCCATAGAGTTTTTTTTGGTAAAAATACAAAAGCAGTTTACCATTGCCTCCCTCTGCACAGTAAACCTGAGTCTGTGCCCTCAACTTTCTCTGATGCCTCTGCTGCCCAGCACAGGGGAGTTTTGACTTGTAGCAGATTGCCATCCACTACCTAGCCACTGTCCAAGCTAGGAATGGAATGGATATGCCTCTGCTTGACTCTCCCTCCCATAGTCGAGACTGGTAGAGTACTGGAAACTTTCCAAGTGAGACCCTGAGAGGAATTTGGGAGGCTACAGTACAATCATTCAATCAATCAATGATATCTATTGAGTGCTTACTGTGTGCAAAGCCCTGAATTAAGAGCTTGGAAGAGTACAGTTCAACAGAGTACAATACAATACAGTAGGTAGACATGATCCCTGTCCTCTCCGAGTTTACGGTCTACCAAAGGAGACATTAAAATAAAGTACAGGCAAGAGAAACAACGTATTTTCAGGAAATGGACATGAGGGTTGTAACAGTAAGGGTTTCTTAATTGAAACTCTTTCTCTTGCGACAGGCCTTTGACCCACCCTCTCCCACTCAAGAAGATATGTGTTGAAAGTATCACCCTGGTACTTATTTCTCACTCCAGGAGACCCACAGAGAGAATTTCCACTTTCTATGGCAGGCACCCAACACTGAACATCATTTTGTGGACTCCATACTTATGATCTTTCTTCTCTCACTTCTGTGGCTGAACATGGATTCCCCACACCAGGAAACTGGGATGCTAAAATCACAACCCATGGCACAAAGAGCTGTACCCCAATTCCACATCCTTGAATTCCCTCCTGAGAATTTGGACCCCAACCTGAGACTGAGCAGCATTTAGGACAACCTCTCCAGGCTTCTTCCTCCACTGTCACCCAACTATGGGACAAACATTCATTCATTCAGTCAGTCATATTAATTGAGCACCTACTGTGTGCAGAACACTGTACTTAGCACTTAGGAGAGTACAATACAACACTAAACAGACACATTCCTTGCCCACAATGAGCTTACAGTCTTAGAGACCTAGACCAATTCCTGGACTCTCCCTGAGAACAAATATCAATTTAGAAGACTCCCAGGACAGACTGTCACTTGCGTCAATTAACCAAGCAGTGGATTTTACTGGTTATATTGAATGCCTACACTGTACAAAGCATTTGGAAGAGTACCTCAACAGCAAGTTCAAGGAGCAAGTAGCAAGTTCTGCCTCAAAGAAATTTACATTTGAAAGATAATGCCCTTTCCAGAAGCCCACCTGAAGATCCCTCCCCCTCAGTCAAAACCCTAAAAGAGTCCCCCGCTTTCTGCACATCTCCTTCACATGGCCTAGTTTTCCTTCCTACTATGTGTTCCAGTTTGTTATGGAAAGTATGACAATATGACGACTAAATAAAATCAAATAGCCCGCTCTAAATTTTAATTTCTACACCCCGTAACTCTAAGTATTTCTGGAAAACAGTGATAATTAGCAGCCAGAGGCAAAATAATCAGTATTAATTTAGTTTAATGTTAAAGCCAAAGCAGTAAATTTTCTGTTGACCAGAATGTCACACCTCATCTCTGTTAATCAAAAACCAGAGGACCGAAGGACTTGAATTATTACAGCTCTCTAAAATGCTGAATCCCATTCACTGTCCTCTTTTTTTCACTTTGTATTTTTCTGACTCAGACAATTTCCCTTACCATCCTTCTCCCCTCAGAGTGTCATTTCAGAAATGAACTGGAAAAGAAAATTATAACACTTGGAGGATCCTAATAACTTACGGCAATCTTCAAATAAAATATTTTAATTTACTGCATATAGTCTTCTAGACGGTGAGCCCACTGTTGGGTAGGGACCATCTCTATGTGTTGCCAACTTGTACTTCCCAAGCGCTTAGTACAGTGCTCTGCACACAGTAAGCACTCAATAAATACGATTGAGTGATTGATATAGGGTGGTTGCCCTATACAACAAAACTCTTTTATTCTAGAGAGGCAACATGCTGTTATGGAAAGACATTGTTATCTGAGTTGGCTGCCAGGATCTAGTCCTGGCTCTAACATTAGCCTTCAGCGTGACCTTGGACGAGTCACTTAACCTCTCTAGGCTTCATTTTCCCCATCTACAAACATGGGGATAATAATATCTGCCTTTCCCTACCTCATAGAGATGTTGTGAGGACAAAATGAGATAAGTAATATGAAAGGACTATGGGCATAAAAGTGTTATATAAAACCTGAGTATTATTCTTCCTCTGAAATAATATTGTGAAATTTTAAAAATCAGTGGGGATAAGCACCAGTCTTTATGTGAAGTGCGACTTTGCCAGTCTGAAGATCCCTGCCACTTTTTTTTATAGCTAGAAACTTAGTTTATAATCCCCGATAAAAAGAACCAATATCAGTCCCTTCAGTGTGCAAGAGGTCAAAGTAGAAGGGGCACCGTTTTCTTCATTATGCAAAGTATTAGAGGCAATCATTCAGGTTATTTAATAGGACGAAATCTAATAAAGAATATTTCTGATGGCAAAAGTCGGAGGAAAACTCCCAGGGTAGATTGGAAAACTGTAATTGAAAAACCGGAAACTATGCCACCAAAAGAAATCAGTATAGCATTAATGTTCACAGACGAATGGAATTAGCAGTTACAGAAATAGCATATATGTGTTGACAGGAATGATGTGAAACAAAGGAAGCCACCTATCATTATGTAATTAGAACAAGAACTTTGGGTCACTGAAATTTAACTTAAAATGTAGATTCATCTTGGCAATCAATCTATCAATAGTTAGCATTTAATGAACACAAACAGAACAGAACACTGTACGAAGCACTTGGGAGCATACAATAGATCCAGAGACATGATCCCTGCCCTTAAGAAATTTACAATCTAGTAGGAGAGATAGACACTAAAGTAATTTATAGGTAAGTGAAAGCAACATTAATTCCCTAGTAAAATTTTGTGCACTTCAGACCTGAAGTAAAGATAGAAATAGTCTTCCCTTGACTACCAGCAGGCAGTAAAACATTATAAAGAAAATACTGATGCTCAAACATTTCTGCGAAGAAATTCCCTAATGTGTGAAATCCTGGGGCCAAGGCCAGAATAAGTTAAAAAGAGACTTCTGGGAAAATGTAGATGAAATTTTTTATCTCCCTAAAATAGTACAGTTGCAGCTTTTTTTTACTGTCCATTTTCTTTCTAGCAAATATCTAACGTTCTTTCCAATTGTGAAGTAATGGGGAGCACTTTCCGACTCAAATGATTCTATAACACGCCTTCATTGGGCTAATTAAAAGATAAGGTTATTTACCAGATAAGTCAGGACAAAAATGTAAGCATATGAGGATAGTCAGAATAAAACCTAAGTGATTGTAAATGGCTCTTTGCATCAGCTAAATTCTCTTGTAACTTTTCAACTACCAAGTTCACATTGCCTGTGAAGTTCACTTTACATGTAGCCTCTGAGCTTCAACTTAGAACTTATGCTTTTTACTTGTCCTTACACTATTTGAATAAAAAGATGACTGAAAAGATCAGATTTGTTTTTTCAGATTTCTTTTAAAAAAAACCTCCGCTCTCTATTTGCCAAGTTTCAACAAGGAGTGAATTTTTATGGTCAAATTATAAAACCCTGAAAATAGGAGTTTATAATGGAAACGCTGATACAACCGTAACTATAGCATTGCAATTGCATCACTATAAGAAAATTGGATTAGATAATATACCCTTCTGGAATGAATGCAGTTCTAAATGATTCTACATCTCCATAAATCTAAGCTAACTCAGTAATTCAAAATTACTAAGATTTAAGTTTAGTACCAATAAGCAATAAACTTATGGCTATTGCTATAATAACTGCTGGTCTCCACTCCCTTGTTTCACAGCAGGTGGCCTGCTTCGTGCTGGTTGGCAGACTGAATGAAAGCAGTCAACACTTTTAAACTAATTCCTGAAGTTGAAGGCAGACATCAGAGCCATTTCAGCTGGTAAAAACAGTGATGGCTCTTTTTGTTTGGCTTTGTTTTTTCAATGAAGTTGCTGAGAGACACTTGACCTTTTCCATGAAGGAAGGGCAAACCCAGCCATGTTCTCATTTCTGGGAACATCTTGATTTCTTCCTTCAGTGACTCAACTCCCTTGGTTTTTGAACTACATTCTTCCTTAATTCCTAAAGCCTTGTTGATTTGCCATATTCATTTGGATTACATACTTTTATTTTACGTCTTCCTCCGCCATTAGAATGTAAGCTCCTTATGGTCAAGGAACATGCTAGTTCTGTAATTCCCAAGTGCATAGTACAGTTAGTAACACCCAGTGGGAACTGCTATTACTATTCTTCTACTGCTTCTTCCCTTAAATGAATAAAATAATTCATTTACCCTTGAACAGTAATTGCCATTTATCCATAGAACCGAAGTGATGGAAGGAACCTAAAGAGAACACCTAATGTCCCCCAGGGAGCACCCAGAAAGAACTGTGGATTTTTTGGTGCTGTTCTTTGTTTTTTATGGTATTTGCTAAATGCTTACTGTGTGTCAAGGACTGTTCTAAGCTTTGGGGTAGATACAAGTTGATTAAGTTGTATAGAGCCCTATTTAGCTCAGAGTCTAAATAGGAGGGACAGCAGGCATTTCATTCCCATTTTACAGTTGAGGAAACTGAGGCACAGAGAATAATGATCACAATAATTGTGATATTTGTTAAGCACTTACTATGTGCCAAGCACTGTTCTGAGCACTGGGGTAGATACAAGGTAATCAAGCTGGACACAGTCCCTGTCCCACATAGGGCTCACAGTTTTAATCCCCATTTTACAGATGAGGTAACTGAGGCACAGAGAAGTGAAGTGACTTGCCCAAGGTCATGCTGCAGATGCGGCAGTATTCATTCATTCATGCAATCATATTTATTGAGCGCTTACTGTGTGCAGAGCACTGTACTAAGCACTTGGGAAAGTACAATATAACAATAAACAGTGACATTCCCCACCTACAACAAGCTTACAGTCTAGAGCAGGGATGGAGGAGGGGGGAGACAGACATCAACACAAATAAATAAAATTACAGATATGTGCATAAATGCTATGGGGCAGGGAGGGAGAAAGAGCAAAAGGATCAAGTCACGGTGATGCAGAAGGAAGTGGGAGATGAGGAAAAGTGGGGCTTAATCTGGGAAGCCCTCTTGGAGGAGATGTGCCTTCAATAAAGGCTTTGAACTGGGGGGAGAGTACCAGGATGAGAAACCATGTCCTCTGACTCCACTAGGCCATGTGATTTGCCCAAAGTCACACAGCAGGCAAGTGATATAGGCAGAAATAGAACCCAGATCCTCTGGGTTCCAGACCCATAGTCTTTCCCCTAGGCCTCAGTGCTTTCCAGTACTAATAATAATAATAATAATGATGGCATTTATTAAGTGCTTACTATGTGCAAAGCACTGTTCTAAGAGCTGGGAAGGTTACAAGGTGATCAGATTGTCCCACGGGGGGCTCACAGTCTTAATCCCCATTTTACAGGTGAGGGAACTGAGGCACAGGAAAGTGAAGTGACTTGCTCAAAGTCACACAGCTGGCAATTGGCAGAGCCGGGATTTGAACCCATGACCGCTGACTCCAGAGCCCGTGCTCTTTCCACTGAGCCACGCTGCTTCTCTATTGCTCTTTCCACTGAGCCATGCTGCTTCTCTAGTGCTATTTCCCAATACAGCAGTAGAGCTGTCTATTCTAATATCTAGCTGCTCTTGGTTGTGTGTACACTTTGCCAATTACAGGCTAGAATATCACCTTAGCCTTCTTCAGGCTAATTTTTGGTCCAGATCCTTTTACTGATGTGCAAAATGGCTTATAGCCATTTACACACTTTATGTTAGTAACAGTTGTGGTGATGATGATTATGGTATTTGTTAGTGCTCACTGCTCTTTGTGCTGTGGTGGATGCAGGTTAATTCAGTCAGACACAGTCCCTGTTCCACTTGGGGCTCACAGTCTATGTAGGGAGAATAAATATTTCATCCCCATTATACAGTTGAGGAAATTGAGGCACAGAGAAGTGGAGTGACTTGCCCAAGGTCACACAGGAGGCAAGTGGCAGAGTCAAAATTTGAAACCAGGTTTTCTAACCCCCGAGCCCGTGCTCTTTCCTGCTGCATAAATGTGTTGCTGTAATTATTAAGAGTTTACTGTATGCACTGCACTGCACTAGGCTCTGTGGGAGAATACACAGTGGGAATTAAACATAGTCCTTGCCCCTCGGCGGGGCTCACTATCTAATTCCAGAAAGCCTTGAATAAGGAATTCCTGCCTGACAGATCGGCTCTCCCGGACCTGAAACACCTCACCCTCTGTCTCTGTTGATGTGCCTGAGTGGATATTTTGTTTCTTAAATATCCCCTCCCCTACAATTGCTGATTCATTCATTCATTCATTCAATCGAATCTATTGAGCACTTAATGTGTGCAGAGCATTGTACTAAGTGCTTGGGAATGCTGATCCCTCCTCAAGGTGTCTGGGCACATGTTGTCAGTGAGGTAGCCATGCCAGCTTGTGGGAGGCAAGGGACGTAACCTCACCACTGGCTTTAAAGTACTTAATCACCTTGCCCCCTCCTCCCTGTCCTCACTACTATTCTATCACAACCTAGCCACACACTTTGTTCCTCTAATGCTAACCTTCTCGCTATATCTAGATCTCACTGCCAACGTCTTGTCCACATCCTACCTCTGGTCTAGACATCTTCCCTCCTTATAATAATAATAATAATGATGGCATTTGTTAAGCACTTACTATGTGCGAAGCACTGTTCTAAGCGCTGGGGGGAATACAAGGTGTTCAGGTTGTCCCACGTGGGGCTCACAGTCTTGGTCCCCATTTTACAGATGAGGTAACTGAGGCTCAGAGAAGTTAAGTGACTTGCCCAAAGTCACACAGCAGACAAGTGGCAGAGGTGGGATCAGAACCCATGACCTCTGACTCCCAAGCCCGGGCTCTTTCCACTGAGCCATGCTGCTTCTCTCCCACTTCAAAACCTTATTGAAGGCACATCTCCTCTAAGAAGCCTTCATTCATTCATTCATTCATTCATTCAACCATATTTATTGAGCACTTACTGTATGCAGAGCACTGTACTAAGCACTTGGGAAGTACAAGTTGGCAACATATGGAGACGGTCCCTACCCAACAGTGGGCTCACAGTCTAGAAAGCCTTCCCTAACTAAGCCCTCCTCTCCTCTTCTCCCACTTCATTCTGCACTGCTCTTACTTGCTCCTTCTTTCATCCTCCCTCTCATCCCCACAGGATATATGTATATATCTGTAATTTATTTATCTATTCACTTATCTATTTATTTATATTATGTCTGTTTCCCCCTCTAGACTGTGAGCTCATTGTGGGCAGGAATGTGTCTGTTCTTATATAATGCTTTCCCAAGTGCTTAGTACAGTGCTTTGCACACAGTAAGCACTCTATAAATACGATTGAATGAATGAATACCAGAATGGGATTTAGCAACTTTGCTTCTGTCACTGTTTGCATCTAATGTTTACTTTGGGGCCCTCCTGGGAGAGAGGGAGAATAAAGACTGTTGCTTCAAATCCTTTCCCTCTGAGTTCATGCCTATCAAAACAGTCCTGATATCTCACCTCCCTGTAATGAAGGTCTTCCTTGAGCAGCAGTGTGGCTCAGTGGAAAGAGCACGGGCTTTGAAGTCGGAGGTCATGGGTTCAAATCCCAGCTCCACCAATTGTCAGCTGTGTGACTTTGGGCAAGTCACTTAACTTCTCTGGGCCTCAGTGACCTCATCTGTAAAATGGGGATGAAGACTGTGAGCCCCCCATGGGACAACCTGATCACCCTGTAACCTCCCCAGAGCTTAGAACAGTGCTTTGCACATAGTAAGTGCTTAATAAATGCTATCATTGTTATTATTATTATCAATCCAAAGAAAACTCTGAGGTTTTTTTAAAAGGTAATTATAATAGTAGTAATAATAATTATAATAATGGAATTTGTTAAGCACTTACTGTATGTTGAGCACTATTCTAAGGAACCACTATGTGTCAGCCATTGTACTAAGCACTGGGGTAGTTACAAGATAAGCAGGTTGGTCACAGTCCCTGTCCCTCACAAAGTTCACAGTCTAAGTAGGAGAGAGTAGTATTTAACCTCCATTTGCAGATGAGGAAACTGAGGCACAGAGAAGTGACTTGCTCAGTATCACCCAGCAGACAAGTGGCGGAGGCAGGATTAGAACCCTGGTCCTCTGGCCCCCAGGCCTGGGCGCTTTCTACTAGGCCACGTTCATCTGAGACCAGGAGACTTGCGTCTCCTGAGGACCATAGCAGGAAGGCACTTTGGCACTGTGGTTCCAAAACAATCATCCATCTCTTTCTGTTAAATCAAGTTCAGATTGCAAAATGAACAGAGGGTGTAACCCTCATTATGCCTGACTTCTGAACTGAATGGTCCAGAACACTCCAATCCAACCCACTGGCTGTTATAGAACACTATGGTCTCTCTAAATTCCAAGTTATCAGTTTTCTTCACAGATAGGGTTCAATCGACTCTCCTTTCATGACAGGATGAATTTTTTTCTCATGTATTTCTACGCTAATACTCCCTTTCTCCCCACCTCCCCCCTCCGTTACAAACCCCCTCGGTTTCTGTTGCAGGCACCATCACCAAAACACTGTTTGGAGAGCTATACTCTCGTCACTGGAAGAATGTGAAACATGGGTTGGAAGTTCTGGAGGTCTTTAGCAATAGTAAAGACATCTCTGCCTCTTTCCTGTGTTTCCTCACCCATGATTTCAGAAACATGGATTTAATGGTAAGTTTGATTGCATTATGGTATCGATATTCCAAATAAATTGTATTTATTGAGCACTTATGTTCAGAGCACTGTACTAAGAACTTGGAAAAATATAATATAATACAGTTGGTGGACATGATCTCCAACTAGATGGAACCTGTAGCCTACCGGGGATTATAAAGTCAAGTCATTTTCAATTATGACTTTTTCAATTCATTTTCAATTGTGTGACTTTGGGCAAGTCACTTAACTTCTCTGTGCCTCAGTTACCTCATCTGTAAAATGGGGGTGAAGACTGTGAGCCCCCCATGGGACAACCTGATCCCCTTGTAACCTCCCCGGTGCTTAGAACAGTGCTTTGCACATAGTAAGCGCTTAATAAATGCCATCATTGTTGTTACTGTTGTTATGAAGCAAACCCCGAGACTCTACAGAGGAAATGTCTTTTGTTTTTTGGCCATGCCTACTTAGCACCAAGTAGTGCATTAAAACAGTGCTCAGTGTTTAGAACAGTGCTTGGCACATAGTAAGCGCTTAACGTATACCATAATATTATACCTTAGTTTCCTGCCTTGGTTCCTTCATCTGTCAAATGGGGTTTCAATGCTTGGTCTACTTCATACTTAGTCTGAAAGCCCCATGTAGGACCTGATTATCTTGGATCTACCCCAGTGTTTAGTACAGTCCTTGACACAGACTAAGCACTTAATAATAATCATAATAATCATAATAACTGTGGTATTTGTTAAGCACTTACTGTGTGCCAAGCAGTGTAATAAGCACTGAGCTGGATACAGACAAATCAAGTTGGACACAGGCTCATAGTCTCAATCCTCATTTTACAGATGAGGTAACTAAGTTCCAGAGAAGTGAAGTGACTTACCCAAGGTCACACAGCAGAAAAGTGGTGGAGTAGGGATTTGAACCCATGACCCTCTGGCTCCCAGGTCTATGCTCTATCCACTAAGCCACACTTCTTCTGCCCCACATGGAGATCACATTCTGCCATAATTCTAGTAATGGCAAATGAGGCTGTTCTATGTTTGCAGAGAGCCTAGTGGAAGGGCAACACAGTAGGAAGAGGGAGGGGAACCTGCTTTCTTAATCACCTTTACTTTAACATATGTTTTTCATATATTAAAAAATCCCTGGGCTATGCACTATGCTGAATAATGGGTGATTCTCTTTGCTTTTCCCCTAGCAATGCTTCCTTCTGGACCCAGAAGGGAAAATCCCTTTCTCCTTTCCAGGGTCTAACTGAAGTAGAGAATCTGCCAATTCACCCCTACAGGAGCAAGACTGTGAGTAGACAAATGAGTCTACAGACACTTCAAGCTAAAATGGCTTTGCTACTCTCTCCTTCCTCCTGCAGTTCTTTTCTGTCATGAAGATAATCCCAGCAAGATGGCTTGGAATCAGAACCACAGGTACCTAGGTTTTGGATGTGGATGCGAGCAGCCAAAAGGAAGCACGTATTGGATCTTCCTGCTCCCAGCAAAGTCCGGCAGAGCAGGAATGGGTGTTGGATAAGCTTCAGTAAACAAACGTATTCACCTCTCCCAGGGTGCTATAAAGCAGGGTGCTCTCTGTCTCATTCTTCAGAAGAATTGCAGCACCCACTGACTCAAAAAACTTGTTTGTCTAAGAGACACTGTCAGCCATGAGGAGTCTTCTCTTCTTCTTGGTTCTACTCTTCTTCTTGGACCAAGTCCCACCAGGTACGATGCACATTTCTGTGGGGCTCTGCTTTAAGATAAGTCAGGGGAGAGGGGCACAGCATCCTGACCAACTGAGAAAATGTTTCACCCTCATCCTCCTCTAACCTCAACCAGTATTTACTGGGTATTCAAAATGGGCACAGCAGCTTATAAGGAAATCCCCTCATGGACTGGACTGACAGAATAATACTAACATACGATTATGTAGAGACTTGGTTCCCCAGATATCTGCATTTCTGTTATTTCCAGGATGGAAATGAGCTCAGTAGCTCTGAACATTTAAGGTGCTCAAGACATAGTTATTTTATGGGCGAAGATGATGAGAGTGATGCTAGCAAAGATGACAGTGACCATCCTGCCAGATAATTCTTGATTGTGGATTCCTGGGGACAGGAGACACATTGACTTTTATCAAGTGTTTTTGATCCCTATTAACTCTGTTATTTATTCAATCACTCTATGTCTGGCAGATCAGATATTTGCTGGTTTTAAGACCTGGGGTAAGACTTGTCATTGTGGTTTAAGGCTTAATATTAATAGAGAAGCAGAAAGTCCTAGTGGATAGAGAGTCCTTGGAGTCAGGAGGATCTGTGTTCTAATCCCAGCTCCGCCACTTGTCTGCTGTGTGACCTTGGGTAAGTCACAACTTCTTTGTGCCTCAGTTACCTCATCTGTAAAATAGGGATTAAGGCTTTGAGCCCCATGGTGGGCAGGGGCTGTGTCCAACCTGATGGGCTTGTATCTACCCCAGTGCTTAAAACAGTGCTTGACACATAGTAAGCACTTAACAAATACAATCATTATTAGCATTAATTTTCTAGGGCAGAAATATTGGGGAAAGTGTCTGCTTATTGTTGCATTGTGCTCTTCCAAGCGCTTAGTACAGTGCTCTACAAACAGTAAGAGCTCAGTAAATATGCTAATAGGCTAATTGAATTAGACTCAGCATCCACCTTTGTTGCAAAAACTGTACACTGTTCACAGCTGTATTGATAACAGTTCAGCTGTGTAAATCCCCACTTATCAGTCAATTTATTGCAGTGGATGTTACCAGGTGGCAGGCTGACTCAGTATTCCACTCCCCAACTGGTTCCTTCCCCCATCCATTGGTCTCCTATCCCCCACCCAACGGCTCCTGGGGTTTTGAGACTGACTTTCCAATCTTTCAATAGGAAGAGCTCTCTTCATGCTTCCCTGGCAATCTCTCTGGGCCAAGTTGAGCCCTAGTCTCTAGGGGAATGTCCTATGCTGCCTCTGGTCTGGAACGCCCTCCCTCCTCAGAAAGCGCTCAATAAATACAATTGAATGAATGAATGAATATCTGACATAATCAGCGCTTAGAACAGTGCTTGGCACATAGTAAGTGCTTAACAAATGCCATAATTATTATTATTAATTACTCTTCCCCTCCCACTTCAAAGCCTTATTGAACACATCTCCTCCAAGAGGCCTTCCCTGATTTAGCCCTCCTTTCCTTTTCTCCCACTCCCCTCTGCTTCAACCTGACTTGTTCCCTTTATTCATCCACCCTCCCAGCCCCACAAAATTTATGTACATATCTATTATTTATTTATATTAATGTCTTTCTTCCCCTCTAGAGTATGAGCTCATTGTGGGCAGAGAATGTGTCTGTTTATTGTTGTATTGTAAGCACTGTTCTAAGTGCTAGGGTAGATACAAGGTAATCAGGTTGTCCCACGTGGGGCTCACAGTCTTAATCCCCATTTTACAGATGAGGTAACTGAGGCACAGAGAAATTCAGTGGCTTGCCCAAGGTCACACAGCAGACAAGTGGTGGAACCAGGATTAGAACCCATGTCCTTTGACTCCCAAGCCCATGGTCTTTCCTCTAAAACACTCTGCTGTACTCAACACAGGTGAGGCTGTCTTTTATCCCTTGCACTTCAGCACCAGCCTGGGAGTCAGAGGACCTGGGTTCTCATTTCAGCTTCACCAGTTGCCTGCTCTGTGACCTTGGGCAAGTCACTTAACTTCTTTGTGCCTCAGTAGCCTCACCTGTAAAATGGAGATTCAATCCTTGTTTTCCCTCCTACTTAGATTGTGAGCCCATGCATGGGACAGGGACTGTGTCCAACTCAATTAAGTTGTATCTACCCGAGCGCTTAGAACAGTACATGACACGTATTAAGTTTTTAACAAATACCTCAATAATAATAATAATAATTTCAATGATTGCTATTATTATGGCATTTGGGAATGGGGAACAAGAAGATGAAAGAAATTCCGCACCAGTTTTCCTCTCCCCTCTTTCCTGCTCCCAGGCTAATCTTGCAGAGTTGCCACAGCCTTGATTATACTAGCTTGGCCTCATTTTCTTATTGAAAGCAAGCTTAGAGTCAGTGGACAAAGGCTTCTTATCAACATCATCATCAACAAAAGAACAACACTGCATGAACCTCAACTGGGTGCAGAGCCCTGTGCTAAGAGATGGAAAACATACAGGAGAAGGAAAAGACCAAGTGGACTTTCCTGGAGGTCGCTATTTCTTGCACTCGGGCTTAATCAACTTTTCCAACTCCAGTATGCCCATCCTCTGGCCCTCAGGCAGTTTGTTTGCTTCAAGCTAACTAGCTGGATAAAGACAAGTTTGATTACAGTGAATGCCCTAGGGTAGGTGGAAATGAAAAGGACGGTACTACTTATCAGTGTCTTCATCTGCTTTTGCTCATTATTTTCTATTCCATAGGCACCTACTTGAGGAGCCTGATTCTTCTTCTCTAGGCTACTGGTAGCACTCCCCCTACACCTAGCAAGGTCAGTCGGTCAGTCAATCAATATTAAGTTTTTAAGTGCTTACTGTGTGCAGAGCATTGTACTAAGCACTTGGGGGAGTACAATATAACAGATATATTCCCTGCCTACAACGAGCTTATGGTCTAGAGGGGGAGACAGACATTAATATAAATAAATTACAGAAATGTACATAAGTGCCGTGGGACTGGGACGGGGATGAGTAAAGAGAGCAAATCAGGGCAGCACAGAAGGAAGTTGAAGACAAGGAAAAGAGGGCTTAGTCAGGAAAGGCCCCGTCGAGGAGATGTGCCTTGCATAATCCCCGCTCCGCCATTTGTCAGGTGTGTGACTTTGGGCAAGTGACTCAACTTCTCTGTGCCTCAGTTACCCCATCTGTAAAATGGAGATTAAGACTGTGAGCCCCATGTGGGACAACCTGATTACCTTGTATCCCCTCAGGGCTTAGCAAAGTGCTTTGCACATGATAAGTGCTTAACAAATGCCAATATTATTATTATTATTATAATGCTCTCCCCCTATCTCAGTCCATGGAACTCAGAAAGTCCACCTGTACAGGAAGATGGGATGAGAGTGGTTTTCCTTTCTTCTCCTTTCCTGACCACTTATTTCAAGCAGAAGTGGCTGCCATTAGCAAAGGAGTGACATAGCCCAGCAACCACAGAAGAGGGATAGGTCAGTCTGAATAGCAACCCAAATTCTCCCTGACCCTGGAGGCTGAATCCAGTATAGACATGGCACTGGTTCAGTCTGGGAATCTTCTCAGGAGTTGGCCTTTCCCTTTCCCTTTCTGACACAGAAATTTTCTGTCTGAAAATTTTCTATCATCCTGGTCATGATTCCAGATCTCACAGAGCCACATCACTCAGAGTGAGAAGTGCAGAGAAGCAGCATGGTGAAGAGGAAAGAGCCACAAGGACCTGGGTTCTAATCCCGGCTCTGTCAGTCTGCTGTGTGATCTTGGAAAAGTCACTTACCTTCTTTGTGCCTCAGTTCCCTCATCTGTAAAATGAAGATTAAAGCTGTGAGCCCCATGTGGGTCATGGACTGTGTGCAACGTGATTATCTTGTATTTACCCCAGTGCTTAGTCCAGTGACTGGCACATAATAAGCTAAACAAATACCATAAAGAGAGAGAGATGGGGAGAGAGAGAGATTAATCACACAGGGTCAATCTTGTGAAACACAAAGGAATTCATACATCACCGAGGAATGCAACAAATTCAGTAATTTCTTCTTGCGGTTCTCCTTTAAGATGAGTTAGGGAAGTTGCCATCCACAAAATGAGGGAAGGTACTCACCTCTGGAATAGGTTAGTGAACCCCCTTTCTCAGAAGATCTCACACCTCCAGTGACTTTTGGGTGGCCCTGATGGAAAGCAGGCTAATTGACAAACGTCCTTTGGAGCACTTAGATGATTCTTGCAAATCTATACCCCCTTTGCGTTACACAGCTTGACTAGAACTTTGTTGGAGAATTAGGGGACATTTGCCTGATAATGTGAGCCAATTTGGAAACAACCTGCCGTGTTGTTGGGAAAAATGTTATCTATGATTGCTCATATTTGCATTTGATCATGCACATGGCTTTGGACACAGGGAGTACTACAAAGGAAGTTTTCATTAGCATGGGGTTTGCAAGAACACAAAGTCTGCATTACGGGAGAAATGGGTGAATTGGTGTTCGGTCTTGAGGCAGCAGAGGCCAGTTGCTCCAACCCCAGTGAGGGTACACCTTGGGCTCTATTCTTACATTTATGCCAATGGATGATGTTCCTCCCATACCTACCCTGTGGCTTAACCAGCTTGTGAAATGGTGGAGCTGGGATTCCCCGGAGAGCCCATTGTTGGGTAGGGATTGTCTCTATCTGTTGTCGAACTGTACTTTCCAAGCACTTAGTACAGTGCTCTGCACACAGTCAGCACTCAATAAATATGATTGAATGAATGAATACCCATTAGTCTCCCTGTGCTCTTGTGTCAGACTTTTCTCAATCAATCAATCAATGATATTCATTGAGTGATTACTATGTGTAGAACACTGTTCTAAGTGTGTGGAAGAGTACAATTCCCATACCCCCTTTTTGTATGTGTGACAAGTCATTTGCTAGTAGCCACTCAAAGACACCCCGCAGAGAAGCTGCTTCCGGGATGGAAGGATTTCATCTGTATCAGGAGGCTCTCAAAGGGAGTGTTTGTTTCCATCTTTCCCCACACAAGTACATTTCTAATTCCCTCCCAAAGGGGCATAACCATGGATGAGGCAAATAAATGGCCATGAGTTGGAATCACCTCTTCCTTTAAATCAATCAATCAATCAATCAATCATATTTATTGAGCGCTTACTATGTGCAGAGCACTGTACTAAGCGCTTGGGAAGTACAAATTGGCAACACATAGAGACAGTCCCTACCCAACAGTGGGCTCACATTCTAAAAGGGGGAGACAGAGAACGGAACCAAACATACCAACAAAATAAAATAAATAGGAAAGAAATGTACAAGTAAAATAAATAAATAAATAAATAGAGTAATAAATATGTACAACCATATATACATATATACAGGTGCTGTGGGGAAGGGAAGGAGGTAAGATGGGGGGATGGAGAGGGGGACGAGGGGGAGAGGAAGGAAGGGGCTCAGTCTGGGAAGGCCTCCTGGAGGAGGTGAGCTCTCAGCAGGGCCTTGAGAGCCATCCATCAAATCCATCATCCATCAAATGTGTGCTGGTAGCCACAGATGACAAGAAAATGCTGGCAGGGTGGTAAGGGAATGGAAAATAAAACTGAAGTGCTGTTTTGTGTATACAACCATGGGATGTCCAGACCTGGACTACCACAGGCATTTAAGAAGTAGCATGGCCTAATGTAAAGAGCCCGGACCTGGGATACGGAGGACCTGGGTTCTAATCCTGGCTCCACCACTTACTTGCTGTGTAACCCTGAGCAAGTCACTTCACTTTTCTGTGTTTCTGTTCCCTCATTGGCAAAATGAGGATTCAATACCTATTCTCTCTCCTACCTACACTGACAATTCCATGTTGGACCTGATTATCTACTATCTACCCCAGCACTTAATACAATACTTGACACATAGTAAGTGCTTAACAAATACCATTATTCTTATTATTCTTATTGTTATTTCTAGTTGCCATATCTTAGGAAGGACACAATAGTGTTAGAGAAGTGCAAAGAGAAAGAAAACCAAGGTGATGGCAGGAAGAGAAGGGAAGAGGTTTCCATAAAAGTAGGATAAGTTGTGTGTGCTTGTCTTCTCCATTGTGCTCTTCCAGGGCTAATATGTCATTGTTTACTTCTTGGGCATATTCCTTAAGCATCTAGTGCAGAATTATTCACATAGTAGGTGCTTGATGAGTGTTGATGATGAAGATGATGTTTATGATAATCATGATAGGATAGAACTTTCCCAGAGGGAAAGGGAAAGGACGAGAGGGGACGTGATTAAAGTTTACAAAATGTAGTGGAAGACAGGACAAGATGAAAACTGGATTATGATTCACCAAATTCCACAAGAAAAGGAAGAGGTGACACACGCTGAAGCTTGTCAATCAGTCAATCGTATTTTTTGGGCACTTAGTCTGTGCAGAATACTGTACTAAGTCTTTGGGAGAGAACACGCATTCCCTGCTCACAATGAGCTTACCACCTAGAAGCTTCAAGGTGGTAGGTTAAAAGCAAACAAAAAAAACAACTTCTTCCCACATCACGTGGGAAGCATATGGATTTGTCTTGTACTCTCCCAAGTGCTCAGTAGAGTGCTCTGCAGACAGTAATTGCTCAGTTAAGATGATTGACTAACTGACTTGGTTACCATAGAGAGTTGTGTAGGCAGGAAGGTTCAGTAAATTCACAAAAAGCTTGTATAAATTCATGTATGAGAGATCTATAGTGGGTTTCTTGAGGGCCAAGTATGACCAGAATTACAATGTTGAATGTCAAGGAGGACTATCTTCCTTGTGTCCTATTTGGATACAGAATTCTGAGTTGGAAGGAACATGTGTTTAATATAGATGGCACCCCATCATGGAAATTGAATGGAATGGGATTGTGGGAAATTTTCCCCTTTCTCAGCGTTAGCTAGGAGCCTCTGGGGTGTGTGTAGTGGATACAGCAGGGGTCTGAGAGTCAGAAAATCATGGGTTTTAATCCCGGCTCCGCCACTTGTCTGCTGTGTGACCTTGGGCAAATCACTTCACTTCTCTGGGCCTCAGGTACCTCATCTGTAAAATGGGGAAAAGACTGTGAGCCAGATGTGGGACACAGACTGTGCCCAACCAATTGGCTCGTATTCCCCCCAGAGCTTAGTACAGTGTCTGTCATGTAGTAAATGCTTACCAAATACCACAAGTATTACTATTATTATTATTAAGAAGATGCTTGAATTTACCCATGTAACACCTCCTTATTTAACCCTGTCAATTTGGACAATGCTTTCTGATTTCTCTTGGACCCCCCAAAAGATTCCTTTCCCCATCTTTGTTATTGATTCTGACAACATGGCTTGGTGGGAGGATAACACAGGATAGGGAGTCATAAGAATTGAATTCTAATCCCAACTCTGCCACTTGTCTCCAATGTGACCTTGGGCAAATCACTTAACTTCCCTGTATCTCAGTTTCCTCATCTGCAAAATGGGGATAAAATACCTGCTTTCTTTCCCTTTTAGACTGTAGGACAGGGACTGTGTCTGATCTTATTGTTCTCTGTCTACCTCAGCACATAGGCGTTGTTCTGGGAACACCTGAAGTGCTTAACAAATACCAAAATTATTGTTAATAATGTTCCTTTCTCCCAACAGCCAGAAGTGGTACAGAAAGATTCAAAGTTGAGGATAGGAGTGCCAAATGTCTTCACAATAGAGGTGTATGTTCAAGACGATGCGCAGCAGAACAGATCGACGTTGGCTACTGTATGGATACTTCAATTCACTGCTGCATGTAACTTCAGAGAGAGCCAGTTTGAGGGTCACTGTGAACCAGGCAAAGAGGAATCATGTTTACTAATGCTATGTTCTTTAAACTCAGTCTTTGTCTATCCTCACTCTGTAATGGAAAAAATAAAACCTCCTTTTCTAGCTTACAGTTGTCTAGGCTAGAGTGCTTCTATTCAGGCGTTCTTTTTCTTTGCAGTTCTTATTTGTGCATTAATTCATTCATTCAATCATATTTATGGAACACTTACTGTGTGCAGAACACAGTCCTAAGCACTTGGGAAGTACAAATCACTTATTTTGTGCACAGCACTATACTAAATGCTTGGGAGATTGGTCCCTTGAAATAATAATAATAATAATAATAATAATGGCATTTGTTAAGCACTTACTATGTGCCGAGCACTGTTCTAAGTGCTGGGGTAGATATAAGGTAATCAGGTTGTCCCACGTGGGGCTTACAGTCTTAATCTCCATTTTATAGATGAGGTAACCAAGGCACAGAGAAGTCAAGTGACTTACCCAAAGTCACACAGCTGATGCCAAACCTAATTATGTGCCAAGCACTATTACCAGTGCTTGGCACATAGTAAGTGCTTTCTGATATCAGTATTACTTGTATTAACTTCCTTAGCATCCTTATGGTTTAAAAATATAAGAAATGCCATCACAGGTCAGACCATTGTCAGTCCTCTGTCCCTCAGACTGCCCGTCTACCCTGTCCAATTCACTGGGGAATTGCTCATCCTTCATTTCTCTCTAAGTTATATAGGGCTGGCCCCAAATAAACCTGAACCATAAATGGGAAGTAGGGGCTGATTTGTTCAGCCATTCACAATAGACTGCCATTTTGGAGGTACTTGATTTAGAAGGCTGGCATATCCCAACTCCTGCATTTAATTTACTTTTTTTAATGGCATATTGTTAAGGGCTTACTATATGCAA
This sequence comes from Tachyglossus aculeatus, assembly GCF_015852505.1. NCBI lineage: Eukaryota > Metazoa > Chordata > Mammalia > Monotremata > Tachyglossidae > Tachyglossus > Tachyglossus aculeatus. The sequence goes on along the minus strand of NC_052101.1, from coordinate 16,871,699 downwards.
GGCATTGTACTAAGCTCTGGATAGATACAAGCTAATCAGGTTGGATACAATCCCTGTCCCATGAGAGGCTCACAGTCTCAATCCTCATTTTACAGATAACAGGGACACCAAGAAGTTAAGTCACTTGTCCAAGGTCACATAGCTGACAAATGGAGGGACTGGGATTAGAACCCAGATCCTTCTGACTCCTAGGGCTATATAGTCTAGCCACTAGGTCATGCTGCTTCACGTTGTTATATGGTGCAGAGGTTTTGAAGTGGCAGCTGAGGGGACACAATGAAGAGAGAGAAGAAAATAATTAGGGAAGCTCTCCTAGAGAAGATGTGATTTCAGCAGGGCTTTGAAGATGGCCAGAACTATGCACTAGTGGATTTGAAATGGGGGAAAAGTCCGGGCAAGGGGAAGGATATGAGCAAGAGATCTGAAGAGGAAGAAAAGAGAACAAGGTACAAGGTACAATGAGTATATGAGAGGAACAAAGACTGTAAACTGGAGTATAGTGGGAGGAAAGAGTAGATAAATAAGAAGGACAGTGTTTCAAAGCTTCGGTCAGGAATTTTTGCTCCACAAGAAGAGGAATGTGCAACCACTGGATGTTTGTTGAGGAGGGGAGAAGATGTGCACATACCAATGCTTTAGAAAAATGACCTGGACAACAAATTGAGGTATGAATGAGAGCGAGGACAGGATCTTTCATTGAAGGATCACCCCATTGGTATTTTTTCTAACAGGGCTGAGGAATCTTTCAGAGAAAAACAGTAAAAGCATAGCGAAGGTTTGTCTTGGGGTTGAAATAGGAGAATTTCCTCTTTCAGTGGTGAAGAAGTAGTTTACTGCAGAAAAATATCTTTTCTGACTCAGCCTTTTCAAAAAGAGTCATGGTGTGGAGAAACTGTCCTGGGGAAAAACATGCAAAACCATCCGAGGTAAATCTCCATCATCTATAATCCACAGGCAGGCCCTGGGCAATCTTTGTAGTGTGACTCAGAACAGAAAAGCAACATCACTACATGTCCTCCTTTCCTCTGCTATTTTCCCAAGAGACTGAGGTCAGGTCTGGGTTAACAAAGTCAAGTGGAAAATTGAAGCACTGATTTCGGTTGGTAAAGAAAAATAAAAACACACCTGGCCTCATCTTCTGGAATATTCTTTCAGATAGGAGAACTTTAGTCAATCAATAAATTGCATTTTTGAGCGCTTACTGTGGGCAGAGCACTCTACCACAAGTGTTTGGAAGAGTACAACAATACAGAGTTGGTAGGCACATTCCCTGCCCACAACGAACTTACAGTCTATAAGGGAAAGACAGACATTAATATAATAATAATAATAATAATGGCATTTGTTAAGCACTTACTATGTGTGAAGCACTGTTCTAAGCACTGGGGGGATACAAGGTGATCAGGTTGTCGCACGAGGGGCTCAGTCTTAATCCCTATTTTACAGAAGAGGGAACTGAGGCCCAGAGAATTGAAGTGACTTGCCCAAAGTCACACAGCTGACAATTGGCACAGCGAGGATTTGAATCCATGACCTCTGACTCCAAAGCCCATGCTCTTTCCACTGAGCCAAGCTGCTTCTCATAAATAAATAAATTATGGATATGTACATATTTACTGTGGTGCTAAAGGAAGGGTGAAGAAAGGGTGCAAATCAAGTACAAGGGCACTGTAGAAGACAGTAGGAGAAAAGGAAATGAGGGTTTAGTCAGGGAAAGCCTCTTGGAGGTTTGAAGGTGGTCAGGGTGATTGTCTGTTGGGTATGAAGAGGGAGGGTAATCCAGGCCAGAGGCAAGATGTAGGGAAGGGGTCGGTGGGAAAGAGATGAGATTAATGTACAGTGAGTTTGGCATTAGAGGAGTGAAGTGTGAGGGCTGGGTTTAGAAGGAAAAAAAGGAGGTAAGATAGGAGGGGGCAAGGGGATTCAGGGCTCTGAAGTCAGAAGGAAAGGTGAGACTACACAGAAGGAGAGAGATCAGGGCTGGAGATGTAGATTTTGGAATTCTCCCTACAGAGATTGTAGTTGAAGCCATGGGAGCAAGTGAGTTCTCCAAGGGAGTAGGTGTAGATGGAGAATGGAAAGGGGCCCAGAACTGAACCTTGAAGGAAGGACTCCCACAGTGTGGAGTTGGGAAGCAGAAAAGGAGTCCGTGAAAGAGACTTAGAATTTGCAGCCAGAGAGATAAGAGGGGTACCAGGGCAGGAAAGTGTCTGTGAAGCCAAGGTTGGATAATGTTTACAGGAGACGGGGGTTGTCGGCAGTGTCAAAAGCAGCTGAGCAGTCGAGGAGGACTAGAATCGAGTAGAGGCCATTGGATTTGGCAAGAAGAAGGTGTTTGGTGACTTTTGAGAGGGCAGTTTTTGCGGCGTGATGGGTGCAGAAGCCAGAATGGAGGGAGTCAAGGACAGAATTGGAAGGGAGAAACTGGAGACAGAGGGTGAAGAAGGGTTTAAGTGTTTGCACTCTTCAGGTTTTTGTCCTAGTTACACGTGTTGTTTTGGCCTCAAAATAGATAATCTGCCTGAGCTACCCTTATAGCAGCATTAACCACAAGGACCACCGATTAAATTAAAACGCCAGCTATCGGTCTGGCAGTAATCATTTTAAGACAAGGAGAATTAGAGGCTGTACAAGGATTTTGGGTAGGCACCGGATTGAGATATTAACCCGATGAGACATACCCCACCATTTCTGTCCTAATCTAGAAGAGGACAGGAGAAGTTTCTGTGGGAGGTTATTTCCCATTGAATTTCATTCATTCATTCATTCAATCATATTTATTGAGCTCTTACTGTGTGCAGAGCACTGTACTAAACTGTTGGGAAGTACAAGTTGACAACATATAGAGACGGTCCCTACCCAACAATGGACTCACAGTCTAGAAGGGGGAGACAGACAACAAAACACAACATGTAGACAGGTGTCAAAATTGTCAGAACAAATAAAACAGTGTGGCTCAGTGGAAAGAGCCCGGGCTTTGGAGTCAGAGGTCATGGGTTCAAATCCCAGCCCCGCCGATTGTCAGCTGTGTGACTTTGGGCAAGTCAGTTAACTTCTCTGTGCCTCAGTTACCTCATCTGTAAAATCGGGATGAAGACTGTGAGCCCCTCGTGGGACAACCTGATCACCTTGTAACCTCCCCAGAGCTTAGAACAGTACTTTGCACATAGTAAGCACTTAATAAATGCCATAAAAAAAAAACAGAATTAAAGCTATATGCACATATTGGATCAACCAAAGGACAGTGTAATGCAACCCTGTCCTCAGATTTGGTAACTCAAAGATAGCGCCTGCAATTTCTACACTCTGGTGCTTCCCAAGGGCAAAGAAATGCAAAGGTTGGGCCAAGGATACCTTGAATCTTCTCATCCAGCTTAAGTTTTAAGGAAAATGCACTGGGGATTTTTGTAACTTTCATCATCCAGGAGCTTGTACCATGGGGATGCTCCCGAACCACCCCCCAAGTCCCACCCACTAGGGGTTCAGGGATTTGAGAGCAGGTATCCGCAGACTCTCCCTTCCCCTACTGCTCCTTGGTTATCCAGGCTTTGCACATAGTAAGTGATTAATAAATGTCATCATTATTATTATTTTACATTTGAGTCATTTTACTGCTTCACGCAGAGCAAGATAAAACGGTTGTGCCTCAATTCCTCAAATGTTCTTTCAGGTGAAAGCATTTTAAGGGGCTGTATTGCATGCCCAGATAATTAAAGATAATTAGTATGGCCTAGGCCAAGTAGCACTGGCCTAGGAGTCAGAGGACCTGGGTTCTAATCCCAGGTCTGCCATTGCTGGCTGTGATACCTTGGATAAGTCATTTAACTTCTTTGAGCCTCAGTTTCCTCATCTGTAAAATGGAGATCAAATACTTTTCTCCCCCCAATTACTGTCCCACATACTACTAATAATAATGACATTTGTTAAGCGCTATCAGGTTGTCCCACGTGGGGCTCACAGTCTTAATCCCCATTTTACAGATGAGGTAACTGAGGCACAGAGAAGTGAAGTGACTTGCCCAAAGTCACACAGCAGACAAGTGGTGGAGTTGGGATTAGGACCCATGATCTCTTACTTCCAAACCCATTCTCTTTCCACTGAGCCACACTGCTTCACATGAGACAGTGACTGTCTCTGAACTAATTGTATTGCATCTATACCAGTACTTAATATAGTGGTTGGTACTTAGTAAATACTTAGCAGATACCACAATTATTAATTAAGGAGAGTAATAATAATAATAATAATAATAATAATAATAATGGCATTTGTTAAGTGCTTACTATGTGCAAAGCACTGTTCTAAGCGCTTGGGGAATACAAAGTGATCAGGTTGTCCCACGTGGGGCTCACAGTCTTAATCCCCATTTTACAGATGAGGTAACTGAGGCTCAGAGAAGTTAAGTGACTTGCCCAAGCTTACACAGCAGACATGTGGCGGAGCCAGAATTCGAACCCATGACCTCTGACTCCAAAGCCCGTGCTCTTTCCACTGAGCCAGGAGAGTGAAAGGGAGGGAGGGAGAGATAGAGAAAATGGTAGATCAATGACCAGATTAATAGTCACTTCTTCTAGTGATCATTAAATACATATTTAAAGAAAAATGATTTGTTTGCTTACACATTTTAAGAGAGCAAATTTGCATCAGCTCTGTAGTTCTTATTGGGCTACCTTTATGTGTTCCAGGTTATCTGGTTGAGGAGTCAGGTATAATGGATCCTGCAGCATCTGTTCATTCTGGTCTCAGATGAGATTGTAATCTTTGAGAACAGTACCTCATAGCCTAGTGCTATTTCCTTGAACAGTTTCACCCTCCCTTTCTCCTTGGTCCGTTTGGACAGAGAGAGAGCTTTTATGCCCCTATTAACCCAAGTTTCTCAGATGTTGATCACAAAAAAAGCACCACTTGAATTTCCAGGTAATGACTCAAGGATGCTTCTATCACCTGAACCGTCTAACTGTGCCTCATTCTCACCTCTCCTGCCTCTAATCTCTCTGTCACCCACGCTGTTTCCCTGGGTTGGAACTCCTCCTCCGACCCCACATCCTACAGACCACAGCTCTTCCCACATTTCAAATCCCTCCTAAAATCCCACCTCTTCTGGCGATCCTTCCTCAATTTCCCAGCATCCCATGCCGTTTAAACCCATAAGCCAATTGTAGCAATTATGAACCTTTTTGTACTCATCTTCCGCACTCACATGTATGTGCTTATTAAGAATTTACTTTTACCAGTAGCTGGAAAACAAATTTTATGTTTGTTTCCAATATTAGAATGTAAGGTCTTTGTAGGCCGGGAATCACACAGTACTGTGCACCAAGTGGGTGTTCAATAAATATTTACACTGAAAATTATGATCCCTGGTTGTGAGTTTACTGGTAATACTAGTGAGATGTGTGACAGACAATTCCATGATTTCACACTGTAAGCACATAAGTGTAGTTCCATACCGCTTGTAGAACCAATCGCTATTTCTGTGACTGGCTCTTAGAGTCTTGGTCTTCCCTAATAGTTGTGATATTTATTAAGCACTTACTATGGAACAATCACTGTGCTAAGAACTGCGATAAGTAAAATAAAGTCAGATCAGACACTACCCCTGTTCCTTAGAGGGCTTAAAGTCTTAGCTGGAGGAAGGAAAACAGACATTTAATCCTTATGTTACATATAAGAGAAGCAGTGTGGCTCAGTGGAAAGAGCCCGGACTTTGGAGTCAGAGGTCATGGGTTCAAATCCCGGCTCCGCCAATTGTCAGCTGTGTGACTTTGGGCAAGTCCCTTAACTTCTCTGTGCCTCAGTTCCCTCATCTGTAAAATGGGGATTGTGAGCCCCTGTGGGACAACCTGATTGCCTTGTAACCTCCCCAGCACTTAGAACAGTGCTTTGCACATAGTAAGCACTTAATAAATGCCATCATTATTATTATTATTACATGAGGAAACTGTGGCACAGAAGTTAAGTGACCTGCCCAAAGTCAAGCAGCAGGCCAGCAGGGCAGCTGTGATCAGAGGCCAGGTCTCCTGACTCCCACTTTCCATTAGGCCAGACTGCTTCTCTAAATCTCGTGCTATGTTGGATTGGGTATACAGCACATTGCTATTTCATCCTGTTTCAGACCTTACTTCATTGTGTTTTTCAAACATTTGTTCTGCCCTCCCACCCTGTGCATACAACGTCCCCATTTTGCCATACAGCAGTCGTCTGAGAACTTTTTCTTCCCACATAGTCCACGCAAAGCGATCAAACGGAATGCGATCCAGGGTCTCAGTGTTGGTAACTGTTCCTGCCATTTGATGTTAAATGGGGCTCAAAGGAAATACTGGTGAAACTGCTCCAGAAATCCAATGTGTTCACTGGAATAGAGCAGAGACTCCCAGCTACACAGTGTTTATACAACACTTCTGTTATACAGAAGTTTATACAACCCCATAACGTTTATTTGACTTCATGCCCCATTGTTGCCAAACTGTCAGTGTTTACTCCTTCTTTGCCAGTCAATCATATTTATTGAGTGCTTATAGTGAGCAGAGCGCCGTAGTGTTTGGGAGCGTACAGTAGAATACAGTATACCCATTCCCTGCCCACAATGAGCTTACAGTCTAGAGGGGGAGACAGTCTAGAGGGGAAGACTGTCTATGTGAGAAGTGCTTTGTGACATCCACTAGGATTAGTGCCCAGCATATTTTCCTTCTCTGCCTTCTTATGAAAATAAATTGAAATGTGTTAGTTGTAGACATCTTTTGCTCAAAAACCTTCCTACTTAAATTGTGAGCCCAATGTGGGACAGGGACTGTGTCTCACCTAATTAACTTGTACCTACCCAAGCACTTAAAACAGTACTTGACACATAGCACTTAGCAAATACCATAAAAAGAGCATATCCCAGCTATTACCTCCTTTCACCACCTTCTCCCACTCATTTCTGCATCGCTCTGATTTGCTCCCTTTATTCATCCCCCTGCCCAGCCCCACAGTACTTATGTACATATCCGTAATTTATGTATTTATATGAATATCTGTCTCGCCCTCTAGACTGTAAGCTTGCTGTGGGCAGGGAATGTATCTGTTTATTGTTATATTGTACGCTCCCAAGTGCTTAGTACAGTGAAGCAGCATGGCTCAGTGGAAAGAGCATGGGGTTTGGAGTCAGAGGTCATGGGTTCAAATCCCTGCTCCACTGCTTGTCAGTTGTGTGACTCTGGGCAAGTCACTTAACTTCTCGGTGCCTCAGTTACCTCATCTGTAAAATGGGGATTAAAACTGTGAGCTTCTCGTGGGACAACCTGATCAACTTGTATCCTCTCCAGCACTTAGAACAGTGCTTTGCATATAGTAAGTGCTTAATAAATGCCATTATTATTATTATTACAGTGCTCTGCACACAGTAAGCACTCTGTAAATATGATTAACTGACTTTTATCTGCTCTCCATCCCTTTTGGAGTAGATAGTGAGCCAGGATTATTAATTAGATCCATTTTTGAAGAGGGAAACAAGTCCAGAGAAAAACACTGAATTGGCCCAAGTGGCCTAGGGTCACAGTTGAGATGAGAACTGAGTTCTGCTAAAGCCTAACATTCTTCTTTTTCCATTAGATTGTAATTCCGGCCACTACAATCTGCTTCAGATACTGGGAGGATTTGACAATTGCCTGGGCCTTGGCAGAGTACTAGAAACCACTTCTCCATGAACAATTTCAGATGTGAACAGGACAATTGTGAACCATGAGGACAGAAGGGTTGGATACACATCACAGCTGTTCTCCATGGCTGCAGGATTGGACTGGAAAAAATGCAAGTCAGTTACCTTCTCTGTGCCTCAGTTCCTTCATCTGCAAAGTGGAGATTCAATGCCTATTTCCCTCTTTAATAGACTGTGAGCCCCTTGTGGAACATGATTATATTGTATCTACCCCAGAGCTTAGTACAGTCCTTGGCATTCAGTAAGCATTTAACAAATATTGTTATCATTATTATTATGCCATTACTATTAGAATAAAGCCTTCTTGCAAAATTGGAAAGTCCGCTCTCTCTAGCCCTCAGTTTAACAATGAGAGCACCTGTTGTGGAGAAAAGGCGGACAGAAGGCCTCAGTTTCCTCATCTGTGAAATGGGAATTCAAATGGGAATAATTGTGGTGTTTGTTAAGCACTTACTAAAAGGTGGGGTGCACCATTTAAGTAGAGGCAGATGAGGGAGCTGAGGCATAAAGAAGTTAAGTGACTTGCCCAAGGACACCCTGCAGGTAAGTGGTGGAATCAGGATTAGAACTCAGGTCTTCTGACTCTCAGATGTGTGCTCTTTCCATTAGCCCACACAGCTCCTCTTCTACAAGTACACTCCTTTTTGGACTCCTTTTAGACTGTGAGCCCACTGTTGGGTAGGGACTGTCTCTATATGTTGCCAACTTGTACTTCCCAAGTGCTTAGTACAGTGCTCTGCACACAGTAAGCACTCAATAAATATGATTGATTGATTGATTGATTGATTGATTGGACACTTTATGTGCAACAAGTGTTCTTCTTTCTGGGTGACTGCTATGCTAATTATCCCCCAATGTCCTACTCTGTACACAACGGCCCAGGACATAATGGCCCGGAAAGACCAGTTTAGCCCTCGGGCAGCAATGAGAAGAGAAGGTGGAGGAGGAAGAGCTGAAGGATGTGCAGTTTCTCGTTCACTCCTCTTCCTCTCTGCTTCTGAACCGCTGCCATCACTGCTGCCTCTGTTGGTTTCCCTCCCGGTAGTACAGTCCCAAGAAGGCCCCTGAGGGAATTCCAACAGAAACCAGTGACATGATGAGAGGGAATCTTCCAAAGAGGCCATCTCACCCAAAGTGGGACAGTGGATCATCATCATCATCATCAATCGTATTTATTGAGCGCTTACTATGTGCAGAGCACTGTACTAAGCGCTTGGGAAGTACAAATTGGCAACATATAGAGACAGTCCCTACCCAACAGTGGGCTCACAGTCTAAAAGGGGGAGACAGAGAACAAAACCAAACATACTAACAAAATAGAATAAATAGGATAGATATGTACAAGTAAAATAAATAAATAAATAAATAGAGTAATAAATATGTACAAACATATATACATATATACAGGTGCTGTGGGGAAGGGAAGGAGGTAAGATGGGGGGATGGAGAGGGGGACGAGGGGGAGAGGAAGGAAGGGGCTCAGTCTGGGAAGGCCTCCTGGAGGAGGTGAGCTCTCAGCAGGGCCTTGAAGGGAGGAAGAGAGCTAGCTTGGCGGGTGGGCAAAGGGAGGGCATTCCAGGCCCGGGGGATGACGTGGGCCGGGGGTCGATGGCGGGACAGGCGAGAACGAGGTACGGTGAGGAGATTAGCGGCGGAGGAGCAGAGGGTGCGGGCTGGGCTGGAGAAGGAGAGAAGGGAGGTGAGGTCAAATCAACTATTAGTTGCCCTCTCTGGTGAGCTAGCTTTGGGTAACTTTGATACAGCATTGGCCTATTGGAAAGAACATGGGCCTGGAGTCAGAAGACTTGGGTTCTAATTCTAGCTCTGCCACTTGCCCTCAGGGTGACCTCGGAAAAATAGCTTAATTTTCTTTGCTTCTTTGTGTAGTGGATAGAGTACAGGCCTGAGAGTCAAAGGACATGAGTTCTAATCCCGGCTCTGCCACTTGTCTGCTGTGTGTGGCCTTGGGTAAGTCACTTCACTTCACTGTGCCTCAGTTACCTCTTCTGTAAAATGGGGATTGATACTTTGAGCCCCACGTGGGACAGGGACTATGTCCAACCCAAACTGCTTGTATCCACCCCGGTGCTTAGTACAGTGCTTGGGAAATAGTAAGCACTTAACAAATACCAGAATTATTATCAAGTGCTTAGTACAATGCTCTGCTCACAGTAAGTGCTTAATAAATATGATTGAATGAATTTCCTCACCTGTAACATGGGGATTTAATACCTGCTCTCTCTCCTACTTAAACTGTAGGCTCTAGGTGAGACAGGGACTATGTGCAATCTGATTATCTTATATCTACCCCAGTGCTTAGTAAAAATAATAATAATAATAGCATTTATTAAGCATTTACTATGTGCAAAGCACTGTTCTAAGCACTGGGGAGGTTTCAAGGTGATCAGATTGTCCCACAGGGGGCTCACAGTCTTAATCCCCATTTTACAGATGAGGGAACTGAGGCCCAGAGAAGTTAAGTGACTTGCCCAAAGTCACACAGCTAAGTGGCGGAGCCGACATTTGAACCCATGACCTCTGACTCCAAAGCCCGTGCTCTTTCCACTGAGCCACACTACCTCTGTGCTTGACACATAGCAAGTGCTTAACAAAAGCTGCAATTATTATTACCGTTTTTTAATTGTATTTGTTAAGCGCTTACCATGTGTCAAACACTGGTCTAAACACTGGGATGGTACAAGTCAATTAGGTCAGACACAATCCTTGTCGTAGAAGGGGATCACAGGATAAGTTGGAAGGAGACCAAGCACCCCCATTTTACAGCTGAGGAAACTGAGGCACAGAGAAGTTAAGTAACTTTAATAATAATAATAATAATGGCATTTATTAAGTGCTTACTATGTGCAAAGCACTGTTCTAAGTGCTGGGGAGGTTACAAGGTGATCAAGTTGTCCCACGTAGGGTTCACAGTCTTAATCCCCATTTTACAGATGAGGTAACTGAGACATGTGGGGCTCACAGTCTTAATCCCCATTTTACAAAGGAGGTAACTGAGGCCCAGAGAAGTGAAGTGACTTGCCCAAAGTCACACAGCTGACAATCGGCGGAGCCAGAATTCGAACCCATGACCTCTGACTCCAAAGCCCGGGCTCTTTCCACTGAGCCATGCTGCTTCTCTAGGTCACAGAGCAGACAAGTGGCAGAGCTGGGATTAGAACCCATGCTCTCTCCATTCATTCATTCAATCAATCATATTTATTGAGTGTTTACTGTGTGCAGAGCTCTGTACTAAGTGCTTGGGAAGTACAAGCTGGCAACATATAGAGATGGTTCCTACCCAACAGCAGGCTCACAGTCTAGAAGGGGGAGGCAGAGAACAAAACCAAACATATTAATGAAATAAAATAAATAGAATAAATATGTACAAATAAAATAAATAAATAGAGTAATAAATACATACAAACATATATACATATATACAGGTGTTGTGGGGAGGGGAAGGAGGTAAGGTGGCCGGGGTGAGGGGGAGGCTCCCTCTTTTACTCATTCTTTCCCTATTTGGCCTGTAGTGTATCTATGGTCTGGAATGGATTCCCCAAGTTTATCCTGATCTCCTGGGCCAAACTACTCACCTTGCACTGGGATTTGCACCCTTTATTCACCCCACCCTCTGCTCCACAGCACTTACATACATATCTGTAATGGATTTATTTATATTAATGTCAGCCTCCCGCTTTACTGAAAGCTCCCTGTGGGCAGGTAACATATCTACCGCCTGTTTTCATTGTAGCAGCATGGCCTAGTGGCAGGAACACGGGCTTTGGAGTCACAGGTCGTGGGTTCTAATCCCGACTCCACCACTTATCAGCTATATGACTTTCGGCAAGTCACTTCATTTATCTGTGCCTCAGGAACCTCATCTGTAAAATGGGAATTAAGACTGTGAGCCCCACATGGGACAACCTGATTACCTTGTATCTACCCCAGTGCTTAGAACAGTGTTTGTCACATACTAAGCGATGAACAAATGAAAACCATTTGAGAAGCAGCATGGCTCAGTGGAAAGAGCACAGGCTTTGGAGTCAGAAGTCATGGGTTCAAATCTCGGCTCCACCAATTGTCAGCTGTGTGACTTTGGGCAATTCACTTAACTTCTCTGGGCCTCAGTTCCCTCATCTGTAAAATGGGGATTAAGACTGTGAGACCCCGTGGGACAACCGGATCACTTTGTGACCTCCCCAGCACTTAGAACAGTGCTTTGCACATAGTAAGCGCTTAATAAATGCCATAAAAAAACAACAAATACCATCATTATTATTACTCTCCCAAGTACTTAGTACTATGCTCTGCACATAGAAAGTGTTCAATATACATGACTGATTGACTGATGTCCAAAATTGCCCTGAGTCTCAGAGCTAGGGATTCCAAAGGTCTGTATTTGGTTTCCAGGAAACTGGCCTCACCCCAATCAACAGTCATATTTACTGAATGCTTACTATGTGCAGAGCACTGTACTAAGCACTTGGGAGAGTACAATATAAGAGTAGAGTATCAAATTCCCTGCCCACAATGAGTTTACAGTCTACAAGTCTACTAGAGATGCAGTATGGCTCAGTGGAAAGAGCACAGGCTTTGGAATCAGAGGTCATGGGTTCAAATCCCAGCTCCACCAATTGTCAGCTGTGTGACTTTGGGCAAGTCACTTCACTTCTCTGTGCCTCAGTTCCCTCATCTGTAAAATGGGTATTAAGACTGTGAGCCCCACATGGGACAACCTGATCACCTTGTATCCCCCCAGTGCTTAGAACAGTGCTTTACACATAGTAAGTGCTTAACAAATACCATCATTATTATTAGTAGCAGTATTACAAACCAAGATCATAAGGCATAGCTCAGCTGGCTATAACCTAGAGTTCCACCACACCCTGATGAGGGCTGGATGGTCAGGACCATGAAGTGTGGTGTGTTACAACGAAACCAACAGTGAAGCAGAGCATAATCTCTACAGTCTTTACAGGGCCTTGGAAAAACCATTCAGTTTTGAAGGAGCCATTTTCTCAGAGACGATGAGACCTGGCACAAAACCAAGCCAGGCTATGCTCAGGCCAAGTGAAGTGGCTCTCCAGTGCCAAGGCCCATAGGCCATCCTGCCCGAAGTCCACCAGGCTAAACAGGAAATAGCCAAAGTCTACTTCCAGGAATTACTGATGCCTGACTTATTTCACAGCTTGAGGTTGCAGGGTACAACAGCCCCCCAAGAAATAAGAACAGATCATTTCCCATACATCCCACTGACTTCTGATTTGGAGATGCTCAGCTGGTTCCTAGCTGGGCTGAAATAGGGACAAGTGCCAGCAGAGGCTGTGGGAGGCGGTACCTGGATTTCTAGCCAAGGAAGACACCGCACATTTGATGCCTAAAATTCTCCGAAAGTGACATCTTTGCACACATAGAGCAACTCTACAGACATGTACATACCTCAGGGAAAGAAAAAGAATTAATGACGAATTGTTTTCTTTTGCCACAGTTAGAAATGAACTGTCGTCAAATTACTACCATGAACACTAACAGGGATGAATATCACGATGGTCTTACCCTAAGGAAGAGCTTAACTTGGCCAATGTGTCCAGGATGACAGAATTCACTGCTCCTTAAAAATTCTGCCAGACTACAGCAAGAAGGAAGAATACACCCCTGGGAACCTGAAAACACACCCTCCCTTCAAGTCCCTGCCCTTCCAGAAACATATTTTTCTACTAAAAGGCCAACCACCACCCATTCATCAGACAGTCTTTTTAACATTTCTGACCACTTTCCACTGTGGCTGACTCTAGAAACAGGGTGGGAGGAGTATAAAACTGAACAAATCAAAGAAAAAAAAATTATTCCGTTTTTCCTCCAAGATTTTCCATTTTTATTTCCAATGAAACAATATCAAATATAGGGATTTTTTTTAAAACTCTCTAACAAAACATTTACTTTTAGTAGTTGAATGAAATGTCCTTTATTCCATTTTTATCTATAATATTAGGGGGTTTTTTCTGGATTCAGATTGCCAATTGTATGGATGAGACTTTCCATGCCTACAGAATAAAAACTTCCTTTAGTTTCCCATTGCCAGTTTCTATTTTCAACTCAATTTTTTTTTGTTTTTCTCATGAACTGCTGCTTAGACACCTTTGGATGCCGGCAGCAGCTTGTGACTCCGTCTGTAACAGTTATTGCAAGTGCTAATGTATTTTATTCATCCCTGCCACCCACCGCCTCTCTGGCCCCCTAAAGAATAAGGCGAAAGAGTTTGTGTAAACCCGGAGAGCCTTCAGAAGGTCTCCAATGGGAGAAGTCACACTCCTTTCCTGACATATACAGACTCCCCACGCTCCCCACTTCCACCTCCACAGCATGGCCCCAACAGCCCCACTTTCCCTACTCCACACAGATCCTAATGTGATAGGCCTTAATGCTTGCCCAGAGCCAGTAGTGATATTATCGCCCGCACATCCATCAGATGGCTTAGTATTATAATCATATCATTAATATTGTATTTAAGCATTTACTCTATATCAAGCACTGTTCTAAGAACTGGGGTAGATAAAAGTTAATCAGATTGGACACATTTCCTGTTCCACATGGGCATCTTAGTCTAAATAGGAGGGAGTTATTGAATCCCCATTTTACAGATGAAGAAGCTGAGACCAAGAGAAGTTAAGTGACTTGCACAAGGTCACACAGAAGGAAATTGGTAGAGATGGGATTAAAAGCCAGGTCCTCTAATTTCCAGGCCCATGCTCCTTCTTGACTATCCAAGATGATGATGATTATGGTATTTGTTAAGTGCTTACTATGTGTCAAGCACGGTTCTAAGTACTGGGGCTCACATGATGCTCTGGGTTCCCTTAGCAACGCCCTTGCCTCGAGGATGCACAGAACCTGGGGTCCCCATGGACTTTAGTCCTTCAGGGAGAGAGTGGCCATAGAAACCCTTCTCCACAGGTTCTTAGGGGGAACAATTAAAGTCAGATTGTCAAAGAATTTGATTAGGAAAACCAAACAGAGGTCAAAAATCAAAGTTGAGATGTAGGAAACCCATCCCACTGTTGGGTAGGGACTGTCTCTATATGTTACCAATTTGTAATTCCCAAGCACTTAGTACAGTGCTCTGCACACAGTAAGCGCTCAATAAATACGATTGATGATGATATTAATAATGATAATAAAATCATAATAATATTTCTTAATCACTTTTGATAATGAGGCTAAGAAGGAGGACTGGCATTTAATCTCCATTTTGCAGTTGAAGAAACCAAGGCAAAGAAAAGTTAAGTGACTTGCCCAGGGTCTTAGAACGGGTAGGGAGGAGAGCTGGGATTAGAACCAGGGTCTCCAGACTCCCAGTTCTTTGCTCTGTCCTTCATGCCATGCTTCTTCTAGTGCAATAAACATCAGCAATAGGTGCTTGAAGACTGAAGCTTTGAAATGGAAAGATGTGAGCAGAAAGGCAGAGTGCGGAAATAAAAATAATGATGATGGCATTTGTTGAGCGCGTACTACGTGCAAGCAAGCTTCTAAATGCTGGGGGAGATACAAGGTAATCAGTTGTACCACATGGGGCTCACAGTCTTAATCCCCATTTTACAGATGAGGTACCTGAGGCACAGAGAAGTTAAGTGACTTGCCCAAAGTCACACAGCTGATCAGTGGCAGAGCCAGAATTAGAACCTACAACCTCTGACTCCCAAGCCCGGGCTCGTTCCACTGAGCCATGCTGTTTCTCTAGGAAAGGCTTTAGGCAGTAGAACCCAGTAGTGGTTGCTCCCCATAGAGACTCCCCTTGGCTACCCTAGGTCCCTAATCTTCCCCACAAGCAAGGGCAGAATGACAGGGGCAGATCAGAGATCCAGTCTCCCAGGAGATTTTAACACACCAATCATTTCCCTCGCCTCCTCTTTTTCCCAAGCCGAAGGAATCTATCTGTGAAGTGGAGGAGGATGGTATAGCAGTAAATCCATGGTGTAGTGAGTAGAGCACGGGCCTGAGGGTCAGCAGATCCTGGTTCTGTCACTTGTCTTCTGTGTGCCCTTGGACAAGTCACTTCACTTCTCTTGGCCTCATTTACCTCATCTGTAAAATGGGGATTGAGACTATGAGCCCCACTTGAGTCCAACTCGATTTGCTTGTATCCACTCCAGCGCTTAGAATAGTGCCTGGCACATAGTAAGTACTTAACAAATATCATTATCATTATTACTACTAATAATAAATCATTTATTTATATTATCATCTGTCTCTCCCTCTAGCCTGTAAGTTCTTTGTGGGCAGGTAATATAGCTACCAACTCTTGCCTAGCCAAGCCCCCGGGCTATGTTCAACTGCTTACCGCCTTTCCTCACTCCAACTGGCTGCCCACACCTTTCTGTATTTCAAAGCTTCAATCTTCACACGACTAATGCTGATTTTTATATCGTATTTTACTCTCCCAAATGTTTGGTACAGTGCTCTGCACACATTAAGTGCTCAATAAATGCTATTGACTGATTGATTGACTGTGTGAGATCTACATTGAATATCAGTAACAAGATCATAAAAAATGCCAACAAGAGGGAACCAACCCCAGCATACTTCCACTTACAATGGGAACAGGAGCGTTGGTGGAATAATTTGATGATTGCCTTCTCCGACATTCAACCACAAAGGTAAGGGGTAGATCAGCTAACATACTTAACATGTCTCTCTGATAAGCTATTATGAATTTCTCACCCTTTAATTTATCAATTTTTAATCATTTCTTCAGGCAGTGGGTAGAGAGCATATGGATTTGGTTTCCTCATGAAGTTGTGTAGGCTGAAAATATTAGAGACTCAAGTGGGGTTTGGATAAACATATAGATGCAAAGCCCATCATGGATTACTAGAGGAAAATGTTAAGAATGTTAGAGGGCCGGGGTCTAAATGGATGACAAAGAAGGCAACCACAGCACTGTTTCTCCAAACATCCTGCTGACCTTCGGTGACCAAATACACTTCTGGCCTTAATAATGTATATTTGCTAAGTGCTTACTCTGTGCCAGGCACTGTAGTAAGCACTGAACTAAGCCTTACTAGACACTTAGGAAATGTACAGATATCTCAGCCCTTAAGGAGCTTACTGTCTAATGGGAAAGAGAAACACCTATAAAAGGATAAATATGCATAAGGTCATAGATATAATCATACTGGAGGAGAGAGCACCGAGAATCTATACTTACTTTCACAATGTCTTCTCCCCTCTTCTATCTTCCTCAAATCTCTGTTGCCATGAGTTAGGCCCAGGAAGGAATGATATACCTCAAGACCGTGGAGAGTAGGATGCTTGAATCTCATCTAGTTTGAAGGGAAAAGCCACTGGACATCAACCCTACAAAAGGGAATGTGGGCATCCTTCCTACAGCCTTGAACTCATTTTTTCCCTGTAATCATCTCTAAGTCACTAATGGGAAAGAACTATGGAAAATGTCTTATCCCCTTTATGACTGCCTTAATTGATCCACTATTAGCCAAGGATGAGGCGCTCCCTAATCCCAATTAATTCCTCTTAAATGCAAACCTAGTGTGGGAACAATTTCCAAGGGAAATAGGAATCCAAATGTCCATATCTCCCAAGGATATTTTCTGTATTTTACCTTTAGAAGAATAGAATGGACATCCTCCCCTCCCCCAGACCACAATTTGGCTTCCTGAGCTGCACAGGGAATTGTGAATAATCATAATGCCTTTGGAAGGCAGAAAGACTATGGGTCTACTTTGAAATCCACAGACTTACTCATTTTCTGGCTCATCTGCCCACTGGCCTACTCAATGGCCCATAGCTCTCTTTTGATGAGATTCACTAAGTAAAACGATTTCTCTGCATCATGGAGAAATATATAGTTGAATGGGATCTGCCTATCTCCTCTCAATGGCTCCTCTCAATGGGGACCACATGGACCCCATTGTCTCTTTCCAGCCTTAAGGGTCTTTTTCTATCTCTTTGTTTGTCTCTTCCATCTGACCCAAGTTCTTCCAGATTACCCTTCACTACAGAAGCTTTCTGGATAACTGGGTGCCTTCAACCCTCGGTGCCAGGAGCCAGGAACCATTTGTGCTGATCTGGAAAGATCTGACTCTCCAAGGAGCACAGCCTGTCTGAGCCTGAGGGAAAGGCAAAGTACTGAAAAAGGTTTGTAACCCAGAAAATGATGTTGGGTGCCCAACTGCAAGATTAACCGTGCAGTTTGAGTTTTGCTAAAGGGTAGAGCTGGTTGATAAACTGAGGACACAATAATCCATCTCATACATCTCAGTGGAAATGTTTCCACACCTCAGTCAATTAATCCATTAATGGTATTTATTAATTGCTTATTGTGTGCAGAGCAAGATGTCAAGCCCTTGGGAGAGTACATCACAATAGAGTTGGTAGACACGATCTCCTCCTACAAGGATCTGATAATCTAGTGGGGGAAATGCATATTAAAATTAATCACAGATACAAAATATACAGAGTGTACAGATATGTATATAAGTATATATGTGCATAGGTGCTGTGGGGTATTTATACTGTGGGGGTTGAGTGAATATAAAGTGCTTAAGGGATACAGATCTGAATATGGGGGGAGGTGGGAAATTACTTCCTGTGTGTATGCCTCTTGGAAGCCTTGTGATTTTAGGAGTACTTTGAAAGTGGAAAGAGTGTGCTCTGTTGGATATGAAGGGGGAGAGAGTTCCAGGACAGAGGGAGGATATGGACGAAGGGTCTGGGACAAAAAGTGTGCAGGCAGGTTTGTAGTAAATCAGAGAGGCAAGGAAGGAGAGCTGATCGAGTGCCCTAAAGCCGATGGTTGACTAAAACCACAGCTGCCTCAGAAATCACAGGAAAATCAATTTGCCTACTATTTCCCTCTGGATCCTGCAGAGGATAAACAGGATAAATAGTCTCTGCCCACAGAGGCAGAAAGAGCAGGCTGGGGTGGAGAGTGAATTGGGAAATTAGGGAGTGCTATGCTGCCCTTGCCAGACCTGGGGTGGATTGACTCCAGTTACATCCAACTGGCTTTGTCTTGCCTGAAAACTGACAAGAAAAGCTTCCTGGAAAATAAGTGGTGATGGATGATGATGGATGACATGCCCCAGGATGGTCCATCCAGGGATAGGCCAGGTACGATCTTGCCAAGTCTCTACATTCTGATATTGTGTTGAGCCTCTATCCCAGAAGCAGACCTAGCCCCTTCAATCCAGAAGGCTCAACCTCCAGGAAGATTAAGATGGGACAGCCAGTGCTTAATTGGGCCTGGGAGAGGTGCAGGGACACTGAGAACCCATTAGCCAACAGCTCTCCTTGGGAAAGAGGAATCACTTCTGAGAAAACCTGAGAGTGTGGACAGGAAGGTGAGTAGTTGGACTCTCCATTCTTTCCACCCACCTCCAATCCACTCCCACACTCTGGATTTCTGGGCTAGCTCACGCTGGGGACTCAGAGATGTTGGGTCTCACCCTGAGTTTCCCAGCACTCCCTACTTATCTGAGCTCTTCCTTCAACCCAGTGCAAACTAAGCAACCACAACTGCTGTCCTTAATCAACATGTCCAAGGAGAGGAGCTCCAGGAACTAAGCTCTGCTATTTCATCCATCTGATGAGCTCCATATTCCTCTTCCCTTCTGTTTCTCTGCCCAAGTTTTAGGATCAGAGGCACTATACTACTCAACAGAGCTATGAATATGATTATTTTTTAATGGGCTTCAATCAATCAATGGTACTTACTGAGCACTTACTAAGAGCAGAGCACTCTTCTAAGTGCATCACTAACCAAGAGTACATTTTTAGATCATCATTATCATTATTATTACATTTATTAAGTGCTTACCGTGTGTCAAACACTGTTGTAATCTGGAAGGTCACAGTCCCTGTCTTGCATTGGGCTCACAGCTAAGTAGGAGGGAGATTAGGCAAATCAAATCCTTATTTTACAGATGAGGAAACTGAGGCCCAGGGAATTTAAGTGATTTGCCCAAAGTTCCTCAGCAGGAAAGTGATAGAGCTGGACTAGAACCCGGGTCCTCTGATTTCTAGGCCTGGGCTATTTCCACTAGGCAACACTGTTCCCCATTCCCCTAGCATAACTGTAGCTGCAAGCACACCATATTCTCCCTTCACTGACAGCATCTTTCTGGGAGAAACACATTCCTTCCCTCAGAGGTGAGAGTAAGAAACAGTCTCTGGCCCCCTGAGGCTCTAACAGTAAAACAGGGTGGGGTTTGGCAGAGGACTGATAGGAAAGAGGAAGTAATATAAATCCTAAAACAACCTTTAAGGTGAAGTTCAGAGTCAACAAGTCCTGTGGTACAAGGGACAGGATGGGGCCTCAGGATGCACACGTCAAGATCATCGAGAGTCCAGTCACCACCACAGACTTTGCAACAGTCTATAATTTGCTGGGGCCTCCCCCTGCTGCAGTGTAAATCCCTCACGGCTCAGCTTGGATCTCATTACTTGGAAAAGGAAAGCTTGCAAGGAAGAAAGAAAGGAGGAAAAGAAAAAAAAAAGGAGGAAGGAAGAGAGAGAGAGAGGAATGAAGTGAGGAAGGGAAAGAAATAATAGGAGGAAGGTTATATGTTACATAGGTTTCCCCTGGCACTGCATGGACCCAGTCCTTGCAGCCGACAAGTGAGAAGAGAGAGTTGGATTTTGGCAGCTCCACCCTTAATGGGCCAACATCTCATTGTTCATTTGTCCTTTTATCACAGTCACAGACCAACCCAATCATCTTCAATATACCCCTATGAACATTGGGACATTATCGGCAGGGTCAGGCCAACCAAGAAACCTTAGGGAAGCAGCATGGCCTAGTAGATAAAGCCCGGGCCTGGGAGCCAGAGGACTTGAGTTCTAATCCCAGTTACACCACTTGTCTGCAGCCTGACCTTGGGAAAATCACATGACTTCTCTGGGCCTCATTTTCCTCAACTGTAAAATGGGGTTTCAATACCTGCTCTCCTTCTTACTGACATTCATTCATTCATTCGATCATATTTATTGGGTGCTTACTGTGTGCAGAGCACTGTACTAAGCACTGGGAAGTACAAATCGGCAACAAGTAGAGACAGTCCCTACCCAACAACAGGCTCACAGTCTAGAAGGGGACTTAGACAGTGAGCCCCATGTGGGACAGGGACTGCATCTGCCCTAACTTCTATTTACACCAGCACTTGGACCAGTGCTTGACACATAGTAAGTACTTAAAATTTACCATAAAAGAAAATCAAGGGGTAATGGGCATTTGGCCAATTTTCCTCAGGATAGCTTGAACATTAGAGTAGCAGCATGGCTTAGTAGAAAGAGCCCGGGTTTGGGAGTCAGAGGTTGTGGGTTCTAATGCCGGCTCCGCCACTTGTCAGCTGTGTGACTTTGGGCAAGTCACTTCACTTCTCTGGGCCTCAGTTCCCTCATCAGTAAAATGGGGATGAAGCCTGTGAGCCCTAAGTGGGACACCCTGATTACCTTGTATCTACCCCAACACTTAGAGCAGTGCTTTGCACATAGTAAATGCTTAACAAATGCGATCATTATTATTATTATTATTTGGGTAGGCCTAAGCTGGCTTCTCAACTCCACCTGGCTTTGCTACCCCTAGCTCCATTCCCTTGATGACATCATTTCTTGGATGGCCTTCCTCAGGAGTAAGATTTCCCTGAGTTCCTATCCCCAGGCAGCTCCTTCCAGAGACATGCTTAGCCTGCTGGAGACATAGTTATCCTACTGGAGCAATGATGATTATAGTGATTACTAATGTTTCCCTCCTACCTCTCCAGGATCCTCTCCCACTAGAACAAGCCTACTCATTGAGCCTCGATCTCACAACTGATCCCCTTGCTCACATCCTCACCCTCACCTGCACATCCTCACCCTCGCCTGGAAATCCTTCTCCCTTCATATCCAAAAGACCACCTTTCTCCCCATCTTCAAAGCCCTCCTAAAAACATATCTCCTCCAAGACTCCTTCCCTGACTAACTTCTCGTCACCCTATTTCCCTCCATACTGTGTTGCCTGGGCAAAACTCTCAGGTACTTTGTCCATACTCCCTTAGTATTTTGATCCTCACCCCTTCCCCATCTCTGCGGTACATACATATAATATTCTTATACTTTGTTGCTTCCCCTAGCCGTGAATTATTTCAATGTCTGCCTCCCCCACTAGATTCTAAGTTATTTGTAGGAAGGGATTATGTATACCAGCACTATTGTACTCTACCAAGCACTCTGCACATAGTAAGTGCTCCCTAAATTCCACTGATTGATTGATTGATCATGAAAGCAGCATGGCTCAGTGGAAAGAGCATGGGCTTTAGAGTCAGAGGTCACGGGTTCAAATCCCAGCTTCGCCAACTGTCAGCTGTGTGACTTTGGGCAAGTCACTTCACTTCCCTGGGCCTCAGTTACTGCATCTGTAAAATGGGGATTAAGACTGTGAGCCCCACGTGGGACAACCTGATCACCTTGTAATAATAATAATAATAATAATAATGGCATTTATTAAGTGCTTACTATGTGCAAAGCACCGTTCTAAGTGCTGAGGAGGTTACGACATGATCAGGTTGTCCCACGTGGGGCTCACAGTCTTAACCCCCATTTTACAGATGAGGTAACTGAGGCCCAGAGAAGTTAAGTGACTTGCCCAAAGTCACACAGCTGGCAATTGGCAGAGCCAGGATTTGAACCCATGAACTCTGACTCCAAAGCCCATGCTCTTCCAGTGAGCCACACTGCTTCTCTTGTAAGTGCACTACTTCTCTTGTAACCTCCCCAGCGCTTAGAACAGTGCTTTGCACATAGTAAGCGCTTAATAAATGCCATCATTAGAAAGCTCAGATAGGATGTTGTTCATTGTCTCCTGGACAGCTACAGCGATAAGATACTTCTGGTTCAACACCCATTTCTAAGTCATAGTTCAAATTGTAAGCTCCTCATGGACAACTCTTTAATATTGAACTCTTCCAAACACTTAGTACTGTGCTTTGCACACAGTAAGTACTCACTAAACACCACTGATTGATTAAAAGATCTACTTCTGCATTAGATTGCTGGAAATCATGTGACAGGTAAATGATGGGCTCCAGTCCATCTTGAAATTGATAAAATTTTCTCCACTTTTAGGTGACAGCCTATAAGGACCAGTGGACAGTCAATGACTCCTTGC
This sequence comes from Tachyglossus aculeatus, assembly GCF_015852505.1. NCBI lineage: Eukaryota > Metazoa > Chordata > Mammalia > Monotremata > Tachyglossidae > Tachyglossus > Tachyglossus aculeatus. Next base: position 16,848,834 of record NC_052101.1, on the reverse strand, counting down.
AAGGGTAGATGCTGAAAATGATAAAAAAAATAATGATAACCAAGAGGTGGATGATAATGAGGGTACAGATCCAAGTGCATAGGTGATGAAGATGGGAGAGTGAGTAGGGTAAATGAGGGCTTAGTCAGGGAAGGCTTCTTAGCGGAGATAAGATATAGGTAGGTCTTTGAAGTGGTGATCTATTTAATATGGAGAGGGAGAGCGTTCCAGGCCAGAGGGAGGACATAGGCAAGGGATTGGTGGCAAGATTGATAAGATCAAGGTACAGTAAGTAGTCTGGCGGAGAAGCAGCATGGCTCAGAAGAAAGAGCCCGGGCTTGGGAGTCAGAAGTCATGGGTTCTAATCCCAGCTCCGCCACTTGTTAGCTGGATGACTTTGGGCAAGTCACTTAACTTCTCTATGCCTCAGTTCCTTCATCTGGAAAATGGGGTTTAAGACTGTGAGCCTCATGTGGGACACCCTGATTACCTTGTAGCCCCCCAGCACTTAGAACAGTGCTTGGCACATAGTAAGCGCTTAACAAATGCCATCATTATCATCGTTATTATTATTAAAGGAGCGAAGTGGGTGGGCAGATTTGTAGTAGGAAATCAGCAAGATAAGGTATGAGAGGGAGAGCTGATTGAGGTGTTTAAAGCTGATTGTAAGGAGTATCTCTTTGATGTGGAAGTGAATGGGCAATCACTGGAGGATCTCAAGGAGTGGGGAAACATGAACTGAACTTTTTTTAGAAAAGTGATTCAGACAGCAGAGTGAAGTGTGGACTGGAGTGTGAAGAGACAGGAGAGACTGATGCATTAGTCAAGATTAATTGACTTAATCATTAGATTAAGTGCTTGGATCAGCTTGGTTGCAGTTTGGATTGAGAGGAAAGGACAGACTCTAGAGATGATGTGAAGGTAGACCCAAAAAGATTTGGTGACATATGTAGGTGGAATGAGAGAGATAGTAGAAGAAAATGCCAAGATTTTGAGCTTGTGAGACAGGGAAGATGATGTTGTCTTCAGTGATAGGAAAAACAGAGGGAGGACAAGATCTGGGTGGGAAGATGAAGAGTTCTGTTTCGGACATGTTAAATTTGAGGTGTAGGCAGGACATCCAAGTGGAGATGACCTAAAGAAAGGAGAAAACGTGAGATTGCAGAGAAGGAGAGAACTCAAGGTTGGAGAAGGAAATTTGGGATCATGTTTTGGAGTCCACCAGCTCCTAGAGCTAACAAGGATGGGTGAAAGCTGGTTGTATGCAGGGAATGTATCTGTTCATTGTTGTACTGTACTCTCCCAAGCACTTAGTACAGTGCTCTGCATACAGTAAGTGCTCAATAAATACAATTAAATGAATAAATGAAGTTTCTGATGCATACACATGTGATGGACATACAAACGGACAGTAGGAAGGGTTTGGTGACTTCCCATTTATTACTGAGGATCTGCTCAACTCAGACCCAAGGAAGAGGTTGTGTCCCATGTCTCCCGCTGTTCACAGTGTTGAGGTTCTTGTTGCCTCCATTTTCAGGGCTGGTAGATTCCCCTTGGTCAGTTCTCCCGTCTGGTAGAAACACAGCAGCCCCTCACAAAACCATAGCCTCCATCCCGATATTCATACATCAGACATTTTTGTCTACAAAGGCCAGCCCGTTGGATGCAGCCACAGGAAGAACTATATAGATCATTCTGCACTGCAAAAGGGAAAGAGGCACTCAGATATCAAACTCAGTTTTAGTCAAATAGGATTATAGTTATGGGGAAAATGCTGGACTTGATTCATTATTGTAGTAGTAATTAATTCTTCCTGAGTTCCCAGTTGATATAATGCACTGCACTAGCCATTTGGGAAATACACAATAAAGAAGTGACACATTCCCTTCCCCAGGATGAAATTAGGGGGACAGGAGGACTGCGCGATGGCACTGGGAGACAAGCTCAAGGCACAGGGGTCCCAGAAATACTACCATTTCAGGGAAACCCTAGGTTCTCCATGGGAAACAAAGCAGCTCCATGGGGGATATAACTTCCCCTGGACTGGTCTAGATCCATCCACTAGCACATCAAAATTTCAGAAGTCACAGAAAGATCTCAACCCCATAATGGGAAACTAACCATGAAATTGTACCCATTCTGGCCCAGATGGGGTTCCAATTTTCTGGAATACCTGGGTACCTTGAGACCCACCTGCACGGGCCCCAAATCTCTGGCAATCACCCCCAGAATGTACGTAGCCCTATCCAACTGTCCCTTGAGAAAAGGAAAGAAATGAAGGAAAGGCTTGTATCTGTAAGGTCGTTGTGAGGAATGAATGTGCCTGTTTATTGTTATATTGTACTCTCCCAAGTGCATAGTACAATGCTTTGCACACAGTAAGCACTCAATAAATTCGATTGAATGAATTAATTAATGAAGGAATCAGACACAAGGAGCACTTCTAGTCATCTCTTTCGTAGTCCTTCTTTCCCACCTTTATTTTCAAATTGAACAGATGTGTTCTACAATGTAGGGGTATCAGTTTGGAATAGGGGGTCATGCTAGAGTAAGGATCACTGGGAGATTCCCAAATTTGACCACTGTGCCTCTTCTGGGGGCAGTACACCAGCCAGAGATCATGTTCCACCACTTATCCTTTAATCCCAAATTGATGGTTAGGACTTGGGTATCAAAGGCTTTGAGAGTGCAAAGAACACTTCCAGAAGAGAGCACCAAGGCTGTTTAAGCAGTAGGAAGAGGACACCCATAAGAAAGGGGAAGAAATTCTAATTTTTCCTCCATTGTGTTCTTTCCCAGTACTTAGTACACTGCACAGTAGATGCTCAATAAATATTACTAAATGAATGAATTTGTGTTATCTGATAAGCAGCATTTATGCTACCCCACCTTGATTACTGCAATAGTCTTCTTGCTAGCCTCTCTGCCTCCTGTCTTTCTAGTCTCCTGTTCATACTTCGCTCTGCTGGCTGGATCATTTTTCTACAGAAAGGTTCAGTCCATGTTCCCCCACTCCTCAAAAACCTCCAGTGGTTGCTCATCCAAGTACACATCAAAAACACCTTACCAATGGCTTTAAAGCACTCAATCACATTGCCCACTCCTTCCTTACCTCCCTGTTTTCCTACTACAATCCAAATCGCACACTTCACTTCTCTAATGCCAACCTAATCATTGTACCTGAATTTTGTTTATCGCACCACAGACCTCTTGCCCACATCCTACCTCTGGCCTGGAATTCCTCCTCCTTCATATCCAACAGTGCCAACACCACTAAGCAGCGTGGCTTAGTGGAAAGAGCGTGGACTTGAGAATCAGGGGTCACGAGTTCTAGTCAGCTGGGTGACTTTGGGCAAGTCACTTCTCTGCCTCAGTTATGTCATCTATAAAATGGGGGTTAAGACTGTGAGCCCCACGTGGGACAACCTGATTACTTTGTATCTACCTCGGTGCTTAGAATAGTTAAGCGCACATGGCGCTTAACAAATACCATCATTCTTATTTTTCTCTCCGCCACGCCATGCCTACCGACCTGTGCCCCTCACCCCCGAACTTGTCCCCAAACGATATCCCGGCCTCCCCGAGGCATGTCGGGGAGGCCGGAGGGTGGCCTGAGGGCAGCGGCTGTGGCCTGAAGGAGGAGGAGGTGGGCCAGGAGAACTGAATTCTGGAAGGGCCCTGGGCTGGGAGGGCCCTGTACATATGTATATATGGTTGTACATATTTATTACTCTATTTATTTTACTTGTACACATCTATCCTATTTATTTTATTTTGTTAGTATGTTTGGTTTTGTTCTCTGTCTCCCCCTTTTAGACTGTGAGCCCACTGTTGGGTAGGGACTGTCTCTATATGTTGCCAATTTGTACTTCCCAAGCGCTTAGTACAGTGCTCTGCACATAGTAAGCGCTCAATAAATATGATTGATGATGATGATGATGATGATGATAATCACTCTCCCCACCTTCAAAGCCTTATTAATAGCACATCTCCTCAAGAGGCCTTCCCCGACTCATTTCCTCTTCTTCCACTTCCTTCTGCATCACCCTACACTTGGATTTGTGCTCTTTATTCATCCCACCCTCAGTCCCACAGAATCTATGTACCTATCTGTAATTTATTTATTTATATGACTGACCTCCCTTTTAGACTGCAAGCTGTTTTTAGTCAGGGAACATTCTAACAACTCTGTTATACTCTATTTCCCCAAGCATTTAGTACCATGCTCAGCACTAAGTGCTCAAAAAATACAATTAATTGATTGATTGATTGATTGGAGAAGAGTTGACTGCAGCTTAATTCAATCATAGGCTCCAAATAACGAGGGGTTGGGAACTCTCTAGACTTCAAGCTCGTTATGGGCATAGAATGTGTCTATTATTACTCTTGCAAGTGCTTAATACAGTGCTTTGCACACAGTAAGAGCTCAGTAAATATGATAGAATGAATCAATGAATGCTGCTCCTACCTTCACTGGAGCAAGAACAAGAAATAGTGCAGTTCCAGGGATATGGGAGACATTGGGGAAAACTTCAGGGCAGTAAGGGTTGTTGACCCGGTATTGAAGGGTCAATCGATCAATAGTATTTATTGAGCACTTAATGTGTGCAGAACGCTGTACTAAGTGCTTGGAAAAGTACAATACAGTAGAGTAGGCAGACACAATCTCTGCTCATAGCTTACAGACTAGAAGGGAAAATGCATATTAAAATAAATTACAGATAGGGGAAATAATTACAGGTAGAGGAAGAGTGAGGGAGGTTTTGGATTCTCCTTGCCTAGAAGGAAATGAGAGAGAGCCCATAGGCAGAGAATGGTCTAGGTTACTGACTGATTGAGGCCTGGAATTAGACAAGATGAACTTCTGAGTCTACTTGTGAGGTTTCTTCTAGTTTCTACTACAAAAATGCCAATGAAGCCTGAACATTCGATCCACCTGCTCTGGGGAATGAGGAATCCAAGCCCAGTGAGACTTCCCACTGTAGAAGACCACATGTCAAACAAGGCTATTACTGGGGTGACCAGGCTCTCTGTGACACACTTCCTAAAATTGTGCTTAGAACTTTGTGACTGATATGATTCACTGGAATGGGACCCAAGAAGAAGGACAACCACTCAGTACCAGACCTGGAATCAACTGAGTGAACCGAAGGAATCGCTCAAAGTCATGGATCTGGACTCTCTGATAGAAAGAGTGAGACAAGTAGGTTTTGTATTTCCCAAAGTTGGAGACCAATTAGGATAATGCATTTTTTTTCATTCATTCATTCATTCAATTGTATTTATGGAGTGCTTACTGTGTGCAGAGCACGGTACTAAGCACTTGGGAAGTACAAATCGGCAACCTATAGAGATGGTTCCTATCCAACAATGGTCTACCTGACCCTATGGAATGAAGAGTCCTTACTCTTTTTAGCTGAGACATCTGTCAAATTGGAGTCAGAGTCATGAGGAAGTTCAATTCATTCTTTCAATTGTATTTTTTGAGTGGTTAATGTTTACAGAAAGTACAATTCAGTAACAAATAGAGAGTCCCTACCCAACAAAGGGCTCACAGTGTAGAAAGGGGGAGACAGTCAACAAAACAAAACAAACCAAGTAGGCAGGCATCAATAGTATCAATATAAATACATAGAATTATAGAAGTTCCACTGACAGGGCCTTGTAAATTTGGGGCAATTAGGCAGATTGATTACTGACATGACTTCTAGGCATCTTTCCCAGGCCTTCTCAACAACTTTACACATCTGCTGTTCTTTCCAGTCTAAACTTCTAGTATAGACCCGATGTCTCTTCACGTTGTCTCAGAGCACTAGAACTATTACTGACTTTCATTCAATTGCATTTATTGAGCACTTACTGTGTGCAGAGCACTGTACTAAGCGCTTGGGAAGTACAAGTTGGTAACATATAGAGATGGTCCCTACCCAACAGCGGGTTCACAGTCTAGAAGAGCGGGCTCACAGTCTTTCTTAAATGGGTCTGAATTTCAGGATCTGTGGCCAACAGGGTATGCCCAGTGTTTCCAAACCAACCCTCACTCTTCCTTTAGTTCCCACAATCAAGTGGTCATTAGACAGAGAAGCTAATTGATTTCTCTTTCCTCTCTGCCCCCTCTCCCCACATACATCTCATGTCCCCGTGCCCCCATGGAGATTTCCATTTTACCTGGAGGAAGGTGAAGCAGAAGGAAGGTGACAGCAAAGAGAAATATAAGAGTTTTCATGACTGCAGAGGTGTTGCCAAAGAGAGGATCACCCAGGCCCGAGAAGACCAGAGTTCCTCTCAAGAGGCAGGCAGAGATCCCAGCCTTTTATATTGCTCCCTGTCCGGAGAATGAGCTGGGCAAGCAAGTTTATCCAAAGCTCATTCATGCTCCACTTACCTTCTTGTTCCCTAGAGAGTGAGTGGGCTGAAAGTGCCTGGCGAGCCTCAAAGGAAACAAATCAATGCAACAAGGGAAAAGTAATCCAAGTGACATGTTATTTGGCAAAGGGCTCTGAAGTGTCATTCCAAATTCAGAAGTTTGGAATTTGGCACTGCGACATTTTTGCCGACAGTTCCCATCACGGTACAGGGGAGGTCAAAAAAGCATCATTAAAAAGGTATTAACAAAGACACAGCATTCATTCATCCATTCAGTCGTATTTATTGAGCACTTACTGTCTGCAGAGCTCTGTACTAAGCACTTGGGAAGTATAAGTCGGCAACATATAGACGGTCCCTACCCAACAATGGGCTCACAGTCTAGAAGGGGGAGACAGACAACAAAACAAAACATGAATGCACCCATTTCTTCTAGAACTCAGGGTTTGGTTGTGTTCTTGTATGTTTTGCCCCAGTGGAGCAAGGATGACCTTCAGATAAACTTCATTGCCCAGCTCATTCTGCATGCAGTGAGCACTATAAAAGGAAGCAATCTCTTCTGCTCCTCGTAAAGGGCCCTGGACTCCCCTGCCTAGGTGACATTTTATCTGGAAGCTCCTGTGGTGGCCATGAAGACCCTTTTCTTTCTCTCAGTTTTCATCTTCCTTCTGCTTCACCTTCCCTCAGGTAAAATGGAAATCATCCTGGGATCAAATGGAGAGGGTGGGAGGAAGAAGGACTCCTTGGGCTTCTCTAGCTGATGAACTCTTGGAGGAAGGTAAGGGAGAAATACAAAACAGGGTGAATCAGATAAGGAAATAGAGCAAGGTCAAGAATGCTACCTAGAGGTCAAGAGGTGGTAGTCATGCCATCATTTCAGGCTGGCTTTACAAGACTGCCATTGCAAAGTGAGCCAAACTCAGAGGACTTTTCAGCTTCAGTGGGCAAAAGACTCTCCACTCTATGGGGCCAGGTAGAGCTTTGGAATCCAAAGTGGTGGGTTTGTATTCATGGTCAGGTGACATTGTCTCAAATCTCCCATCAAAGAGACCAGATCTTTGACTTCAGTTTAGCTAAATTATTTTGGAAACCCCAAATTGACTCTTGGTCTGGTACTCTGAGTGTGCCCTCCACTCTCCTTGGGTCCCGTTTCAAACAATCGTGTCAGTTTGAGAGGTCCAAACTCCATTTGTCAGGTATGCACAGAGACTGAGCCATCTATAGAAGGCTTGTTATTGCAGTCCCAGCCGTGTTCCCCAGTGGGAAGCAACCATGAGCTTGGATTCCCCATTCTGGATGACTTAGAGCATGTGGTTCAAATGTTCAGGTTTAATTGACAATTTTATAACAGAGACAAGAAGGAAACTTAAATGTTTATCTTGTCTAATTACTCAGTCAGTCAGGTATGTAGACCATTCCCTGAAGATGGGGCTATTTTTTATTTGGAAACTCCACCAGGGAAGGAAAATTCACAGCCTCCCTACACTTCCAATCTGGGTCTTCAACCTTCGCTGCTCAGAAGATTTTCACAAGGTTTCCCAGTTCTGGGTTCTATTCCCCGTTGTCCTGGTTCCAGTAAAGATTAGAGCAATGGTTCACAACATTGCATTATCTGGAGATGCTGAGACAAGCTGAAGTCATCTCTTCTCCATCTTTTTCAGGGGTTCCCCTATTCCCACTGCCTAGGTATCCTTGGTACTCTCCTATGAAAGTTCTCCTTTTGAATCCAAAAGACTTTGATACTCAAGTCCCCTGCTTCCTCCAGAGAGGCCATAGGAGAAATGGTAGGGAAGGGTCCTGTGTCTGTAAGTGGCCCCCCTAGAAGAGACATAATGAACATATTTTGGCATTTCCCAGTGTTCCTTGCTCGCTCACATTATCCCTGACCTTAGTGGATACCCGTTCTCAGAACCGTCGCCCTAGGGAAAGATCCTGGATTTCATTATTCATTTATTCAATCATATTTATTGAGCACTTACTGTGTGCAAAGCACTGTACTAAGCGCTTGGGAAGAACAAATTGGCAACATCTAGAGACGGTCCCTACCCAACAACATTAGCGGATAATGATGGAGAGTGATAAAGAAAGTTATGTGAGATGATCCAAAACAGGCATCAGGTAAGCCTTTAGGGCTTAAGGCTTTTCTTTCTCTCTCTGATTTCTCTGTAGGCATTGCCCAGCAAGCTATGTTGCAGAATAAATCTACTTACAAGCCCTAGATTCCAACCCTTCTCTGAAAGGCCCTTTTGGAATCCATGGATCGTGTGTATTCAGCCCTTTGTACATGCAGAACACTGTATTAAGTACTTGGGAGAGTACAATACACAAGTAATGGCCCCCTCCCCAGAGAGCGAACTTGAAAATCTGCCTTTGGATTTTAATCAGACCATTTTTCAGAGGGTCAGCATAAGGGTAGCATATGCTGCTTCTCTACTCTTCTCTATTCTGCTTCTAGTAGAAGTCAAACCACACCTCTGATCACAAGGGTTACTGTGGGCTCTGACTCCAAAGCCCGTGCTCTTTCCACTGAGCCACGCTGCTTCTCTAGTACAGTGCTCTGCACACAGCAAGGGTTTGATAAATATGATTGATTGATTGACTTTGCCCTCCTCAGGAGGTCTGGCCTGTTCCCTAACTCCTCCCAGGGCACAATCAATCAATCTCAATCCTGCTGACTCCCCACCATGAAGAAAGCAAGGACGTAGGGATCATGGCTACCGACTCTATGGCATTGTACTCTCTCAAGCACTTACTACAGTGCTGTACATATAGTAAATACTCCATACACACCACTGATTGATTGACTGATTGATCACTTCTGGCCAGTCACCCCTCCCCTATTTCCCCAAGTTCAGAAACCTGAGTGACTAAGGATGAGTCAATGATCTGAATCACGATTTCCCTTTTACAGCTCCAGGCAACTTACAGGGGTCCTACGGCTGCTACAGGAAGGGTGGCAATTGTAGACACGGCTGCATGCCATTGGAATACCAGGATGGCCAATGTGCTTATGCGACGGGTGCATGCTGTAAATCACGATAAATTGAGATCACCTTGAAGGAGAGTGGTTGCGAATCTGGTTACTACAAACAGCGTAAATGAGGCTCATCACAGCTTCCCTGGCTCTGGTAGCTCCTCAGCAATAAATGGTCAATTAAAAAGCACCTTCCAGCTGTCTGTCCATCACCTCTGCACTTTTTTAGCTGTAACACTCTATGTGGCCATGCCCGTCATACATGCTGAAGACACTTTCTTAGTTGTACCATTAAAGGTGGCCTAGAGAGTTGGTTTCTGGATCTTGATTCACGCTTCCTTGTCTCCCAGATCCCGTGGGGGCTGAGAAGCAGTATGGCTTAGTGGATAGAGCACGGTCCTGGGAGTCAGAAGGTCATAGGTTCTAATCCTTGTCTGCTGTGTGACCGTAGGCAAGTCTCTTCACTTCTCTGGGCCTCAGTTACCACATCTGTAAAATGAGGATTGAGACTAGGAGCCCCACATGGGACTATATCCAAATTCATTTGCTTGTATCCACTCCAGCGCTTAGTACAGTGCCTGGCTCATAGTAAGTGCTTAACAAATGCTACAATTATTAGCAGCATGGCTTAGTGGAAAGAGCCCGGACTTGGGAGTCAGAGGTCATGGGTTCTAATCCCGGCTCCGCCACTTGTCAGCTGTGTGATTTTGGGCAAGTCACTTCACATTCCTGGGCCTCAGTTACCTCAATTGTAAAATGGGGATTAAGACTGAGCCCCAAGTGGGACATCCCGATTACCTTGTATCTATCCCAGCACTTAGAATAGTGCTTGGCACATAGTAAGCAGTTACAAAATACCATAAAAATACTATTATTATTAATATTAATAATAATTAAGTACAATAATATAATTATTATTGTAATTATGAAAGGCCTCCTGATGATGATGAGGCCTCATTGTGAAAGGATGAAATAGAAAGAGGATCTTTGAAATTGATAGGAGGGGTTACAGAGGCATCACAAGGGGAAGATCTGACTTTGAGCAACTCAGATCATTACAGAGAGGATGCAAGGATGGATCAAGAGGATGGAACAAGAATAGTGTTAACTAGCACTTTGGGAAAAAGGATCAGAGTGTTAGGGAAGGAATGGGAAAAGGTGACTGGGCAATCTACAGCAATTTAAGGGTCTGACCGGGGGGGAAGAGAAAATGAGGCCCTGAAGCAGAACTGTTCACAAGCGACTTTGGTTTCCTCATCTGTAAAATGGTGATTCAATACCTGTTCTCCCTCCTGATTAGAGGGAAAGGAACTGTGTCCAACCTGTTCAATTTGTATCTACCCCAGAGCTTAGTATAGTGCATGGTACATAGTAAGCACTTAAACATTATTATTATTATAAACAATATTATTACTTTCATTATTAGTAACTTGGCCCTTCCAGAAGTCATCTCCAAAGGGTGGGAGACCAAGTCATTTGTGAAAAGTACCATTCCCAGCTATGGGTTTGAAGGGGAGAGGAGTGAGGAGGCAGAATTTGGGCTGCCCTCAAACTTGGGGATGAACTACACTGTAAGCTCATTGTGAGTAGGGAAAGTCTGTGTTTATTATACTGTTGTACTCTCCCAAGTGCTTCGTACAGTGCTTTACACACAGTAAGTGCTCAATAAATATGATTGACTGACTGATTTGGGTCGCATGTATCACTCCTGCTTTGGGTTGGAGCCCAAACAGTAAAACATTAGAATCTTGAATTAATGCCCCCCACCCTGCCACCGAATTCCTAGAGTTATGGTGGATGTCACGTTACCCTTGAAGGATCTAACTCACCTGATTATTTTGGGGCTATCTTCCAAATAACACAAATAACAAGAGTTTCCTTTGAAAACTTTCACTGTTGTGTCAAGTAAGTCATTTTTGCCTATGATTCTTCATCTCAAAGCCTTCCTTAACTAACATTTTACATCCTCACTCTATTGAATCGTATTTATTGAGTGCTTACTGTGAGCAAAGAAAGCACCACACCAAGCGTTTAGGAGAATACAATACAATAGTAAACAGATGCATTCCCTGCCCACAGACAGCTCACAGTCTAGAGGGGAAGACCAACTTAATATACACAAATAAATAAATTACAAATTCTCCCTCTCCTCTGCACTTGGGTGCATATCTCCTAAACACTTTGAGTACTCAACCCATACCCATCACTATAGCACTTACATACATATACTCAGACTCTCTGGCTTACCCTTACCTGTAATGTCCATCTCCCCTATTAGAGTGTAAACTCCTTATGTGTAGCGATCATGTAGGTGTCATGTAGGGATCACACAGTCTATCGACTGCATAGCAATCGCAGTTCTCTGAACAGAGTAAGCACTCAAGAACTACCGTTGATTGCCTTATCATTATTACCTCTATTTGGATAACCAAATATTGAGATTAATCATAATTACAAAAGTTGTGATTTACTGATTATTCATTAATTATAGCATTGACTAAGCGCTGAATATGTACTAAGTTCCGCAGTATTTTCAAGGTAATGAGATTAGACACTTTCCCTGTCCCACACACAGCTCGCTGTCTATCTTACCTCCAGTTCAAAGATGAGGAAACTGAGGCCCAGAGGTAAAATGTCTTGCTTACAGTCACATAACAGTTCAGTGGGGAAGCTGAGACTTAAATCTGGATCTCCTGAATCCCAGGTCAGTTCTTTCCCATAGTTCCTGAAGAAAATATCCTTTGAGAACAACTGAGCTGGTTAAAGATAACGATCTATGAAGGTGGAGGAGATTCCCTCCCACAAAAGTGGCTGGCTGATCTGCACAAGAATAATTCTACTACTACTACTACTAATAATAATGTTGGTATTAAGCACTTTGTGCAAAGTACTGTTCTAAGTGCTGGGGGGATACAAGGTAATCAGGTTGTCCCACATGGGGCTCACAGTCTTCACCCCCATTTTACAGATGAGGGAACTGAGACCCAGAGAAGTTAAGTGTCTTGCTCAAGGTCACACAGCTGACAAGTGGTGGAGCCAGAATTAGAACCCATGACTTCTGGGTCCCCAGCCCGTGCTCTTTCCACTGAGCCATGCTGCTTCTCTACTACTAGGAATACTTGTTAAGTGCTTACTGTGTGCCAAGCACTGTTCTATGCTCTGAGGTAGATGTAAGTTAAGCAGATTGGACACAGCCCTTGTCCCACATAGGGCTCACACTTTTAATTTCCATTTTACAGATGTGGTAACTGAGGCCCAGAGAAATGAAGGGACTTGCCCAAGGTCGCACAGCAGACACATGGTGGAGCTTAGAACCCGGGTCCTTCCGACTCCCAAGCCCATTCTGTAGCCAATAAGCCCTGTTGAACCAGGTAATAATAATAATAATTGTTGTAAGGTAGTTAGCTGGTGGCCCTACCTGAAACACAACAAATCACAGGGAACACTTGGGTGAAGAGGAGGAGGAAGAAGCCTCTAGGCTATTTTAAATTAGACTAGGACTGAGCTATCTTTTGAATGGAAGCAGAATAAAAGGTTCTCCAAGTTGGGAGCCTCGAAGCTGGGATTCAGAAGCTAAGATTCCTGTGCAGTGAGATTCCCTGCCTAGAGCGGGAGGAAAGCATTTATGTGAAGCAGTGGAATTTATCCCCGGCATTTGGAAATACCAAGGGAAGTGTCTGGCGTGGGCAAACTTTAAACCTGGGGTTCTCCAAGGGAGACTGAGGGGAACAGACCAGAGGACCATGCAGAAAAGTAAAAAAACATCCTGCTGGGGGGAATTAAAATGGTTAATCCTTGAGGAGAGCGTGTTAGAGAAAAGGGGTAGGTGGTTTGGATTGGAGTTCTTTTATCTATTTTCCTCTGAAAATTAGTTAACCTCTTTGCCTGGAGTTGAGTCCTGGTTGCCAGAGGGAACTCTTTGCCATGGCAGCTCTGGAAGGGGGATGGAGGGAAGTCTCCACTACCCCCAGGCTTCCTGCAGCCAGAAACTGGAGTGAGATGGCTGACTCTACTTCTGAATGATCCCCTTGCAATTCAGAAATGTTTATCTGAGAGCCCAAGGGTTGGGGCAGCAGACAGAGTGGACATTTGGCATTTACCTTACAGAGGTCCTCAATGTTTGCTTGTTTGTTTGTTTAATGGTGTTTGCTAAGTACTTACTAAGTGCAAGGCACTGTACTAAGGCAAATACAAGGTAATCAAGTTGTATACTGTGCATGTCCTACATGGGATTCACAATTTCAATCCCCATTTTACAGATGAGGGAACTGAGGCACAGAGAAGTGAAGTGACTAGCCCAAGTTCCCACAGCAGACAAGTGGCAAAGCTGGATTAGAACCTACATCGTTCTGACTCTCAGGGTCCACCCACTAGGCCCCACTAGAGAAGCAGTGTGACTCAGTGGAAAGAGCACGGGCTTTGGAGTCAGAGGTCATGGGTTCAAATGTCGGCTCCGCCAGTTGTCAGCTGTGTGACTTTGGGCAAGTCACTTAACTTCTCTGGGCTTCAGTTCCCTCATCTGTAAAATGGGGATTAAGACTGTGAGCCCCATGTGGGACAACCTGATCACCTTGTATCCTCCCCAGCGCTTAAAACAGTGCTTTGCACAAAGTAAGTGCTTAACAAATGCCATTATTATTATTATTAGGCCAAGCTACTTCTCAATTCCCACCTGCTCCTGGAAGAGAAAAGACACAGGACTTTAAGATCCTGTGGGTACCATTAAACAATCTAGCCCTCATAGCTCTGGGTGGGTCATTTCAGAGAGAAGCAGCATGGCTTAGTGGAGAAAGCATGGGCCTGTGAGTCAGAAGGACCTGGGTTCGAATTCTGACTCCACCATTTGCCTAATGTGTGACCTGGGGCAAGTCACTTAACTTATCTGTGCCTCAGTTCCCTCATCCGTAAAATGGGGATAAGGCTGTGAGCCCCATGTGAGACAATGACAGTTGTACAATCTCTGGTACAATCTCTCATCATATCCCGACTGGATTACTGCATCAGCCTCCTTTCTGATCTCCCATCCACCTGTCTCTCCCCGCTTCAATCTATACTTCACTCTGCTGCCCAGATTATCTTCCTACAGAAACGCTCTGGGCATGTCACACCCCTCCTCAAAAATCTCCAGTGGTTGCCTATCAACCTTTGCATGAAGCAAAAACTCTTCACCATTGGCTTCAAAGCTCTCCATCACCTTGCCCCCTCCTACCTCACTTCCCTTCTCTCCTTCTACAGCAGAGCCTGTACATTCTACTTCTCTGCCGCTAACCTCCTCACTATGCCTCGTTCTTGCCTGTCCTGCCATCAACCCATGGCCCACATCCTACCTCTGGCCTGGAATGCCCTCCCTCCTTCCTCAAATGTGCCAAACTAGCTCTCTTCTCCTCTTCAAAGCCCTACCTAGAGCTCAGCTCTTCCAGGAGGCCTTCCCAAACCGAGATCCCCCTTTTCCTCTGCTCCTCCTCCCCTCCCCATCACCCCATCTCCCTCCCTCTGCTCTACCCCCTTCCCCTGCCCACAGCACTTATATGTATATTTGTACATATTCATTACTCCATTTAATTAATGATGTGTATATATCTACAATTCTATTTATCTATTTTGATGGTATTGATGCCTGTCTACTTGTTTTGCTTTGTTGTCTGTCTCCTCCTTCTAGACTATGAGCCCGCTGTTGGGTAGGGATTGTCTCAATCTGTTGCCAAATTGTACTTTCCAAGTGCTTAGTACAGTGCTCTGTGCATAGTAAGTGCTCAGTAAATACGACTGAATGAATGAATGAATGAACAAACGAACAATGACAGTGTCCAACCCGATTTGTCTGTATCCATCCCAGGGTTAAGTACAGTGCCTGACACATAGTAAGTGCTTAACAAATACCATAATCATTATTACTATTTTAGCTGGGAAAAGGGATGAAGAGACCCTGAACCATTATTGTAGGCAGAGAAAAACAAGGAAATGTTTCAGAGAATTCTAAGCAATGTATTCTCAGACTTCACCCTCCACCACCACAACTATAGCTACACGTTCTGAAGATCTGCTCTAAAGCAGGAGGGATCAGGGGTGTCATCAGAAACAAACACCCTTCCTACAAATCACACAAAACCAATATACAACTGCCTCACCTAAGGGGCTCCCAAGATATCAAACTAGTGGAAAAGAAACAGACCCAAATCAGACACCCCCATCCCAGGGGCCCAGATCTCCACTTCCTTCCTGACTTTGTGACACTGAAAATGGAGGGCATCATCAAAGTCCAGCTCTTGGGGCTCAGCGGTGGTTCCCCGGTGATCATCCCCTGCGTAAAAAGGGCTTCAAACTGGGATGTGAAATTGGGCAAGGTCAAAAAACTTTTTCTGCAGAGTGCAACAATTTCCAACCTTTTAGCCTCAGGACAAAGCAGAGTGAATGGAGCATGAATGAACTTCAGATAAACTTGCTTGCCCAGCTCATTCTCTGGACAGGGAGCAATATAAAATCCTGGCACCTCTGCCTGCCTCTTGAAAGGAACTCTGGTCTCCTCCAGCCTGGGCGATCCACTCTCTGGCAATGTCTTCTGCAGCCATGAAGACTTTTTTCTTCCTCTTAGCTTTTACCTTATTTCTAGTTCACCTTTCTCCAGGTAAAATGGAAATCTTCATGGGGACGCGGGGGACATGAGATGTAGGTGGGGAGGGGGCAGAGGGGAGAGGAGAGAGAAATGAATTAGTTTATTTGTCTAATGGCCTTTTGAATAAGGGATTCAGGGAACCAAAGGAAGAGTGAGGGTTGGTTTGGAAACACTGGGCATTCACTCAGACTCACTTAGGGAATAATAATAATAATAATAATAATAATGGTATTTGTTAAGTGCTTACTATGTGCCACACACTGTACTAAGTGTCATATCAGGTTGGACCTAGTCCCTGTCCCACATAGGGCTCACAGTCTTAATCCCCATTTTATAGATGAGGTTGCTGAGGCCCAGAGAATTAAGTGACTTGCCCAAGGCCACAAAGCCTGCAAGTTGTAGGGTCAGGATTAGAACCCATGACTTTCTGACTCCCACGTCTGTGCTCTATCTCCTATGCCATGCTCCTTCTCTAATCTTAAGATATTAAACAAAACAACTTTCAGCAGAGCTTTCTCTCCAGCTAGCAGCCACATGGGCTGAAGAAAAAGAAATATGAGTTCTGTGCCTCTCCAGCTATCTGGAGCAGCCAACCTACAAAATCCTAAGCACAGACCCATCGGGAAAGAGAGGTAGTACAGGGATGTCAGAGTCTGTCCAACTGGATAGTGGGCTAGCAGCCAGGACCCCAATTGAAAACCCATCAGAAAACTAGTAGTAGTTAGTAGTAGTATTTATTGACTGCCCGCTTGGTGCAATTCTCTGTACTAAGTAACAAATTTCCTGCCTCTAAGGAGCTTCCACTCTGAGCCCAAATGGTTTACCCGCCGCCCACCCATCACAGATTTGACTGTGCCCATGTGGGCCTTTCGATATTAACCGTGGGCTCTCTGGGAGATTGCAAAACAGCAATAGAGGTTCTCGAGGGAAGGTGGCCATTCCCGTTGGGAAAATCTATGTCCACTTTGGGCTGCACTGCTCCCAGAGCTCAAACAACCCTTTTCCCCAGATACAGATGGCAAAAAATTGTTCCCCTCCAACCTCTCCCCCTGAAACATCCTCCCTTTCGCAGAATAGCTTCAGTAGCTTCAACGTTCAGGATCCCAAATGACTGGAGCGATTCAATGGCCAGTGCTGCCCTTTCCTTTTTCCAGCTCGATGCAAAATACACAGGAAGTCCTTGGACTGTTACCACAGGAATGGCAGGTGTAGATTCAACTGTTGGGTACGGGAATATAAGAACGGTGACTGCTCTCATAACCAGAGCTGCTGTCTTCCAACCAGAAAGTCTTAATGGCTAGGAAGGCACCCACCAGTCCCGGACCTGGCGACGTGCGAACCCCAGAACTGCGAGCAGCAAGACTGAAGCGGGGCACCCCTTCTTCATGGGCTTGGTGTCTTGCAGATCCACAACAATAAATGGGGAAATCAGCCATCACTTCCTATGGTCTGTGTGTGTCTCTATCACTCTCTTATGTATGCCTCTATCACTCTCTTATGTGTGCGACATCTTCCCAGTTCTCCCATTGTAGGTGGCTCTCAGAGCTGGTGGCCTCTGTGGCACAGTAGTAGTAATGATAATAATAATAATGGTATTTGTTAAGTGCTTACTATGTGCCAGGCACTGTACTGAGCACTGGGGTAGATACAAGGTAATTGGGCTGGGCAGAGTCCCTGTCCCACATAGGGCTCACAGTCTTAATCCCCACTTTACATATGAGGTAACTGAGGCAAAGAGAAGTGAAGTGACTTACCCAAGGTCATGCAGCATGTGTGTGGTGGAGTCAAGATTAGAACCCAGGTCCTTTGGACTCCCAGGCCTGTGCTTTATTCAGTAGTAATAATAATTAATAGTAATTATGATATGTTAAGCACTTACTATGTGCCAGGGTTGGATACAGTCCCTGTCCCACATGGGGCTCACAGTCTTACTCCCCATTTTGCAGATGAGGTAACTGAGGCACAGAGAAGTTAAGTGATTTGTCCAAGGTCACAGAGCTGACAAGTGGCAGAGCTGAGATTAGAGCCTTAATAATAATAATAATGGTACTTGTTAAGTGCTTACTAGGTTTCAAGCACTGTTCTAAGCAATGGGGTAGTACAAATTAATCAGATTGGACACAGTCCCTGTCCCACATTGTGCTCACACTCTTAATCCCCATTATTTACAGATGAGGTAACTGAGCTTACGGTCTAGAAGGGAGACTGACACTGATATAAGTTACTCACTTACCATATGCCAAGCACTTATGTACATATCCGTAATTTATTTATATTTATGTCAATCTCTCCCTCTAGACTGTAAAGTCATTTCGGACAGGGAATGTGTCTGCAAACTCTGTTGCATTGTACTTTCCCAATTGCTTAGTACAGTGCTCTGCATATAATAAGTGCTCAATAAATGCCAATGATTACGTGATTCCCAGTAGGCCAAGTTGCTCCTTTTAAATGAGGAGACTTTTTATGAGAAAAATAGTAGAACCTGTAGTAGTAGTATCAGCAGTAGCAGAAGTAGTGTGGCCTAGTGGAAAGCAAATGGGTCTGAGTCAGAGGACTTGGACTCTAATAGCTCTGCCACTCTTCTGCTGTTTGACCTCATCACGTCACTTCTCTGTGCCTCAGTTACCTCATCTGCAAAATGGGGGTTAAGACTGTGAGCCAAATGTGGGACAGGGACTGTGTCCAACTCAATTATCTTGTACCTACTCCAGAGCTTAGTACAGTGTCTGGCAGATAAGCTCTTAACAAACGCTATTTAAAAAAGGAAATGAGCGCCCACTTGATATGGGGCACTGTGCTAGGTGTTTTGTAAAGCAAAGTGGCACATTACTGCCCTCAAGGATATTACTGTCTAAAAGAGCAGACAAACAGGAAAGGAAGTGAGTATTCTAGCACAGGTGGGTGACTTGGAGAGAGGCTGAAGAGGCAACTGGGATTATCCACTAGGTCAGGGCTTGTGGTACTCAGATCACTGAGGAGAGTCAGGTAAGGTGCAGAGTCAGCCAATGGGAAGTCTGCAAGCTAGTGGAGTCCCCCAGAAAGGCAAGGAGAAAGTGGAGGTGTCTCAAGTAGAATTGCTAATGTCTTGAAAGCATCTGCTAAAACTACTGAAATATCCATCACTAGACTTTGCCTATTAAGATGAGACAAAACATGACATCACCTACTGAAAATTTATCTTCCACAGTCTTGTCCCCTGCAGATGCTTTCAAAGCATAGGCCTCAGATTTAAGTAATTTAGTATGCCCAGGTGGGCTATTGATAATGTACTGTATCTGAATCTACCGCAGCCCCACTCTCTCCTCCTGAAGGCAGAGCCTAAAGAAAACATAGGCTTAGGGAAATAACAATAATAATAATGGTAATGATAATAATAACAGTGGTATTTGTTAACCTCTATCTATATGCCAGACTATGTACTAAGCACTGGTAGATACAAGATAATCAGGTGGGACAAATGAGGCTCACAGTCTATATCAGAGGGAGAATAAGAATTGAATCCCCATTTTTCAGGTGAGAAAACAGAGGCACCAAGAAGTTAAGTGTCTTGCCCAAGGTCATACATCAGGCAAGTGGTGGAGCTGGGATGAGACCCAAGTCATCTTACTCTCAAGCAAATGGTCTTCCCACTGGGCCATTCTGTTTCTCAGCAGAATCCCATAAGGGTCATCTGGGCCCAGAAGCTAGTTTAGAAAACTGTAGTTCACCCAAGGCAGTATAACACAATTAGTGTCAGTCGATCGAGAGCTTCATTTAGCGCTTGTGAGAGAATACTAGAATTATCAGTCAATAGTATTTATTGAGCACTTACTATATATAGAGCACAGAACTAAATGCTTGGGAAAGTGCAAAGCAGCAGAGTTCATAAACATGTTCCCTGCCCACAGTGAGTTTATAGTTTAGAGCATTAAAGCATGTAAACCAGTCTCAAATAGCTTTGTGCCTAATATGAGTACTCAGCCAAATCACAATTAAATTCAAGGTTCTTTACCATATTTCAAGATCCTAAGACCCTTGAAATCTTTGAAACTACTAGAGTAATTAAGCAATCCGACGTGGCTTAGTGGAATGAGCCCGGGCTTGGGAGTCAGAGGTCATGGGTTCGAATCCTGCCTCTGCCAATTGCCGGCTGTGTAACCATGGGCAAGTCACTTAACTTCTCTGTGCCTCATGAATGAAGACTGTGAGCCCCACGTGGGACAAAATGATGACCTTATATCTACCCTGCCACTTAGAATAGTGCTTGGCACATAGTAAGTGCTGAACAAATAACAATATTGAGAAGCAGCATGGCTCAGTGAAAAGAGCACACGCTTTGGAGTCAGAGGTCATGGGTTCAAATCCCGGCTCGGCTGTCAGATGTGTGACTTTGGGCAAGTCACTTAACTTCTCTGTGCCTCAGTTACCTCATCTGTAAAATGGGGATTAAAACTGTGAGCTCCCCTTGTGATAACCTGATCACCTTGTAACCTCCCCAGCACTTAGACCAGTGCTTTGCACGTAGTATGTGCTTAACAAATGCCATCATTATTATTAGCATCATCAATCAATGATATTAAGCTTACTCGGTCAATGCATAGGTTTACAGGGCTAGTAGGTCGCACAATCATTTGATCAGTCACCTTTGAAAATACTGGAGAAATCTCACCATCAGGAGGGTCATCTTTGGCTCCAAATTGAGCTCTCATATATACACACATATGGCTATGAAACATGAACCATCTGTCATTGGAAGAACAGTGTCTTTCAGGGAAAGATGGAAGAAGGTGAAATCTCCCGTTCAGTATAGATGAGAGGCAATTTAGGAAAGGTAGCCTGCCTCTATAGAAAGGGCATGAGACTTAAATTCTTATCCCAGCTCCACCACTGGCCTATCGTAAACTGCTGGGTAAATCAATTAACCTCTCTCGCCCTTGGATTCCTCATCTTTAAAATAAATACGATTGAATGAATGAATGAAATTGTGAGTCATGTTCTGGGAGGGGCTGTTCTGATTTTGTAATCTTGAATCTTCCCAAGCAAGGGTTTAGCATATAGTAACTGCTTAATAAATGTCATAATTAATAATAATAATAATGGCATTTGTTAAGCACTTACTAAGTGCAAAGCACTGTTCTAAGTGCTGTGGGGATACAAGGTGATCAGGTTGTCTCACGTGGGCCTCACAGTCTTAATCCTCATTTTACAGATGAGGGAACTGAAGCACAGAGAAGTTAAGTGATTTACCCAAAGTTACACAGCTGACAATTGGTGGAGCTGGGATTTGAACCCAAGACCTCTGACTCCAAAGCCTGCTCTTTCCACTGAACCATGCTGCTTCTCTAATTATTACTAAGCTAAGCAAGACAATGTATCAAGCCTCAGTACAGATAAATAATCAGCCTACAGTCACTAGACATTTTTCATTTTTGGCTGGAGCTGCCTTTCTGATTTTCTGATTTGGTTTGCCTACGCTTAATAATTATGATGATAATAATTGCAAAAACAATAATAATAACTAGAACTCAGACAGCTCTTCGGTGAAAGTGGAGTTAGGAAAAAGAACAGTCATGAGTAAAACGAGCAATCGACTCTGAATCTGGATCTATTCATTTCATTCCCGATTAAGGAAGATGAGCTCTATTCAATTAGCAGATTTGAATCTGCTAATAAAGTGAGGCTATTAGCAAATCTCCCTTGCTTAAATCCCAGCTCTTGTTTTGTTTTGTTTCAACTATACTACACAGCTCACCCTCATCAAAATCCCTGAATTTCCACGTTGGGGATTTAACCGTTTATCACCATTTTATCGTGACATAAATTAACTCCACTGTGAAAGCTTCCACTGGGTTGCCACTGTAAGCAGGGATATTGGACTATCTTAATGAACTGCTAAAAATACTGGCCTTGAACACTTCAGTAGAGTGAAGGGTGATAATTGCCATTTATAAAACAATTTAGTGGAGAAGGGGCTAAGGGAGAAAGGCAGAGAGAAGCTGGTACACCTTTGGACCTCTGCACTGTGATGGAAGGTAGGACCTACCACAATTTTACTTGCTAATTCTACCCAGTGTATAATACTGGAAATAACACATTTGTTTTTCTTCTTGAAAATCTCATGTTTGGTGCCAAACCAACCTGTCTGGGGAGCAACCAATCAATCAGTGGAATTTATTCAGCACCTACTGTGTGGAGAACACTTTACTAGGCACTATTTAAAATAGTATTTGTTAAATGCCAGGTGCTGTACTCAGTGCTAGGGTAGATACAAGCTAATAATAATAACAATGATGGCATTTATTAAGCACTTTCTATGTGCAAAGCACTGTTCTAAACTCTGGGGAGGTTACAAGGTGATCAGGTTGTCCCACGGGGGGCTCAAAGTCTTAATCCCCATTTTCCATATCGGTAACTGAGGCCCAGAGAAGTTAAGTGACTTGCCCAAAGTCACACAGCTGACAGTTGGCAGAGCCGGGATTTGAACCCATGACCTCTAACTCCAAAGCCCATGCTCTTTCCACTGAGCCATGCTGCTTCTCTAATCAGGCTGGAATCAGTCCCTGTCCCACATGGGGCTCACAGTCTTAAACTCCATTTTTCAGATGAGGGAACTGAGGCACAGGGAAGTTAAGCGACTTGCCCAAGGTGACATAGCAGATAATAATAATAATAATGATAATATTTGTGAAGAGCTTACTATGGACCAGAAACTATACTAAGTGCAACATTTTACTAGGCATTATTTAGAATAGTATTTATAAAGTGTCAGGTGTTGTATTGAGTGCTGGGGTAGACACAAGCAAATGCTCCACATGAGGCTCACAGTCTTAATCCCCATTTTACAGATGAGATAACTGAGGCACAGAAAAGTTAAGTGACTTGCCCAAGGTCACACAACAAAGTTGGAGAGCCAAGATTAGAATGCAGTTCCTCTGATTCCCAGACCTGTGTTCTTTCCACTAGCCAGGTCGCTTCACTTGGGAATGTATAATAACATAGAATTGGTAGATACCTTCCTTGATCTTAAATTTACAATCTAGTAGGAGAAGCAGCATGGCCAGGGCAAGAGCACAGGCTTGAGAGTCAGAGGATGTGGGTTCTAATCCTGCCTCCAACACTCATCTGCTGTGTGACCTTTGGCAAGTCACTTAATAATAATAATAATAATAATGATGGCATTTGTTAAGCACTTACTATGTGCAAAGCACTGGTCTAAGCGCTGGGGAGGTTACAAGGTGATCAGGTTGTCCCACAGGGGGCTCACAGTCTTCGTCCCCATTTTACAGATGAGGTAACTGAGGCACAGAGAAGTTAAGTGACTCGCTCAAAGTCACAGAGCTGACATTTGGCAGAGCCGGAATTCAAACACCTGACCTCTGACTCCAAAGCCCGGGCTCTTTCCACTGAGCCACTCAGCTTCTCTGTGCCTCGGTTTCCTCATCTGTAAAATGGGGATTAAGAACTGTGAGCCCCATGTGGGACAACCTGATATCTTGTATCTGCCCCATCACTTAGAAGAGTGCTTGGTACATAGTAAGCGCTTAATAAATACCATCATTATTATTAGTAGTATGAGGAGAAGAGTCACTATTCCTCCCAAGGATAGTTGTAGGGAAAATGTCCATCCACGCAGCTGCTGTAAGCCCTTATCAGCACACGGAAGCACACCGGTCCAGGTGGTGTCCTTGATTCTTGTTTTTGCAAAGACATCCAGCAGGATGGCCGTTGGTTCCAATCACCTTCCTCTCTTCCCTGCCCCATCCACGTTACTCATTTCACAGCTAGGAGCAGTTACTGCAAAGAGCCCGGCCCTGAGATTCAGGAGAACCGGTTTCTAACAGTGACAATGCCATGTGACCTTGGATGAGTCACTTAACTTCTCTATGCCTCAGTTTCCTCAACCGTAAAATAGGGATAAAATATCTCCCACCTTGATCATGATCCCCGTGTGGGGCCGGGAAAGTGTCCAACCTGATTAGCTTGTATCTACCCCAGAGCTTAGTACATTGTTTGGTACAGTCAGTGTCTTTCATAATGATTGACCCATTATGAAAGCTTTGGTCTGTCCAAGCTCCTACTGTTCATTCATTCAATCGATCGTATTCATTGAGAGCTTACTGTGTGCAGAGCACTGTACTAAGTTCTTGGAAAAGTACAGTGCAACGATAAACAGTGATATTCCCCGCCCACAATGAGCTTACTATCAGGTCCAAACCGACAGTTTCAAAACTCCTGTAAAAACACCTATTTTCTAGCAGTGAATTTCAGTTTTTCCTGGCTGCTCTCTGAAAAAGCAGTTTGAGACTTTATTTAAATGTTGTGTTTCCAACCGTTCATGACTTTGTGCAAACCTTGCCACATCACTCATGTCTTATTTCACAGGGTGAGTGGGTAATTAGCATTTTTCACAATTAGCCAACGGCTCCGCTTTGCTAATTTCATTCCTTGATGAAGGTGCTAACTTGGCTTGAAGCTGTAATGTGCTGGGTGATTTATTAAGCTTCTGCTGATGGATGGGAATAACATGCCCTGCCTTTACTGTCTAGAAAGTCATCATCATCCATTTGTAAGAGATGGTATTTGAAAAGTGATGTTGGTGTGATTGAATGTGTGAATGTGAAATGAAGTCAACTCTGATAGCCCCTTTCTGATTAAACTGTATTAAAATTATGCCACAGCTCTTTGAAACTAGGCTCTTAAGAAAGAAATATGTGCACAACTCTTTAGAAGAGTGGCTGCTACTGGGAATTATGGTGGAAAAGAGTAGTACCTGTTTTAAAAAAAATCTGTTTCTTAAAAAACAGCTGCAAGATTTCATTCTCAAGGCCAAGAAGAGCAAACAGGAGGCAACTGTATTTAAATTTCATGCAATCTAATGACTTCATAAATTTTGGTTCACCTTTATTATGTCAAGGACCATTTTATACCTGATTCCTACCTGTTGATTTATTATGTGGGATTTAATAAATTATGTTGTTCAAAACTCAGTTTGGAGAATGTGCCAAGTCTCCCAAATTCACTCTCTGCCTAGAGTTTACCTCAGAATTTCTTAAATCATTTAAGGCCACAAAGCACACTGGGAATCATTGTGTTTGTGAAAGAGAGTACACTTAGGTAAGTTTTCCCCTTTGAACTCCAGAAGAGATTAGCAACATGCTCACATATACTCTCTACCCTCCCTCTACCTCTCTGTTCTTCCCTGTTTACAGGAGACACTAAGCTTTCAGCCACTAACATGGTGACTGACAGAGAGGTTCTCTGAAAACAGAATTTGAGCGGGATAGAATTAGTAGACCCGATGCTAGCCCCGAAAATGTTTTGGTGAGCTTCATGAAGTCACAAGTTACTTTTCCCTGAGTGTGAAAGAAAGCTCTTCCTTGGAATCACACAGTCAGTACATTCACATTCCCTTCTGCTTCATGTCGGCAGGAAGTTTCTTGCACCCTCTTACTTTCTTGGATACCATAACTGGAGGTATGAACCTCTCTAAATTGTAAACTCATTGTGGGCAAGGAATGCATCTGTTTATAGTTATAGTCCCCCAAGCACTTAGTGCCTAATAAATACAATTCACTGACAGACCGGCTGGGCCAAACCCATTGTATGAAAATAAACCTTATGAAAATAAACCTATCAACGCAAAGAAAGGGTAACCAAGTGGTGGCACTTACAAATGAAGACAGGGCATCCTGACACAGGTGACATTCCATGGGTTACATTGAGTATGCAGGATAATCAATGGTATTTACTGAATGTTTACTGTGCATAGAGCAGTGGACTACGTGATTGGGCGAGTATAATACAAATGTAATTGGTACAGCAGTATTGTAAAGCAGTCATCTGGAAAATCTGGGGGAAGGCTACCCAAATCTAGAGTGCTTCATTGGGTGGAGCCACTGAGCCTGTCTTTGCTCTCCAGCTGTTCCATTTCCTTCCCAGGCCCCTGTAAACAGGAAGCCCACTTCCAAGCCTTGGGACTCATTCAATCGTTCAATCGTATTTATTAAGCGCTTATTGTGTACAGAACACTTTACTAAGTGCTTGGGAAAGTACGACAATAAGCAATGACAATCCCTGCCCGCAACAAGTGCACAGTCTGGGGGAAAGGGGAGGTAGACCAATACAAGTAAACAGACATCAATACAAATAAATACAATTACAGATATATACTTAAGTGAGGTGGGGCTGGTGGGGGGGAAGGGGAGGAGAAGAGGGAGCAAGCCAGGGAGACACAGAAGGGAGTGGGAGATGAGGAAAAGTGGAGCTTAAACTGTGGTGGAGATCAGTTGAGTGGCTTAGAAGAAAAGTACTGTCCATTAAGGCTCCTGAAGTGCTGTCCATACCAGCTAGGGGAGGAGCGAGCTGAAAACCTGACTGGCTGGAGGGTAGAAGCTCTGGCTCAAAAAGTGGAGAGTTCTCAGTCAGTCAGTCAATTGTATTTATTGAGTATTTACTGTATGCAGAACACTGTACTGAGCACTTGGGAGAGTACAGTACAGCAATAAATAAACATATTCCCTGCCCACAACAAGCTTACAATCTACGGGGGGACATATATTAATATAAATAAATTACATATATGTACGTAAGTGCTGTGGGGCTGGGAGGGGGTGGTTGAATAAAGGGAGCAAGTCAGGGCGACCCAGAAGGGAGTGGGAGAAGAGAAAAGGAGGGCTTAGTCAGGGAAGGCCTCTTGGAGGAGGTGTGCCTTCAATAAAGGCTTTGAAGGTTGGGGAAAGTAATTGTCTGTTGGCTATGAGGAGGGAGAATATTCCAGGCTAGAGGCAGGATGTGGGCAAGATGTCAGATTCTGGCCACTAAAGGTGAGGAAAGAGCTCATTTGCAAATTTCAAATGTCTCCTCTCACCTCGTCCAGTAGCAGAGAACCACAAACAAAATGGTTGGGCCCTAATTTTTACAGTGCATTGGGTTCAGATGGTCACTGGTAGGAAACGTTGATAAATTTGGATCTAGCCCTAAAATATCAGCCAATACAGAGCTCATAAGGAGACATCATTTTGTACCTCCCCTGCTAGAGGAAAAGTCTTAAATTATTCATCCACTGACTCTCTTGTTGAAGACCTGCAATGGACCCTATTCCTAGAACAACTTTAGATGAAGAAAGAAGAGAATGCCCAGCATAAAGACACCACATGGCAATTTCTTAGCTTGTTAATATTCCGAATCTTCACCTTACTTGAAAGCAATCCAACCTGCATCCTACCTGATCAACTTGTATCTACCCCAGCACTGGACAAATAGAAAGTGCTTAACAAACACCAAAACAACATAAAGCACCAAGATAGCTAGAGTAATGGGTTAGAGACACTACTGAAGGCTTCTATTCCTGGAATTTTAAGATAATATTGCATTGTAGAGAAGCAGCGTGGCTCAGTTCAAAGAGCCCGGGCTTTGGAGTCAGAGGCCAATTGTCAGCTGTGTGACTTTGAGCAAGTCACTTCACTTCTCTGTGCCTCAGTTACCTCATGTGTAAAATGGGGATGAAGATTGTGAGCCATGAAGACTATGAGCCCCCTGTGGGACAACCTGATCTCCTTGTAACCCCACCAGCACTTAGAACAGTGCTTTGCATATAGTAAGTGCTTAATAAATGCCATTATTATTATTATTATTATTATTATTATTATTATTATTGTCTCAAGTTTGATTCTGGTCTTGTCGAGCCATTTTTCCTCTGTTTGGATCAGCATCCCGCAGCTCAAGATAATGAGCAAGAAAAATTGGCACTAGGGTTGGGAGAGCCAAAGCCCATTAACCCCAAACACAACTGGCATGTTCCAGGGCTCCTCTGCCTTGTGGATATTCATCAGTAGCCATCTGTCTCTGGGATTATGCAGGCACATGCGCCTTCTCACTCATGGACCAACGCCCAGGAATTTTCCCCCTGCCCCCACACTAGCCCACATAACCAGCCAAAAAGAATGACTCGAGACCTCTTAGACTTGACTTCTGAACCCAGCATGCTGGAACATTTCAGGGGTCCTTTGTAAATATCTCAAGCAAACAAATCAATTTGCTTCTAAACGACTGTGGGACTCATGGAAAATCAGTCCTTCCTGAAAGGAAGGAATGAGATGTGTCCAACCAGAAATAAAGCTGCAATTTTCATCTCAGTGTACTGCTTCTGCCTTGGTGGTTGAAAGCCTAATTCTCCTGTGTTCCCCCAAAGCTACGAACCAACTACAATAAAACACAAAGGAATGACATCTTCTCCTCCAGATGGTAATTCATTGTGAGCAGAGAATATGTCTACCAACTCTGTTATATTCTACTCTCCCAAGCACTTAGTATCCTGGCTCTGCCAATCCTGGCTCTGCCAATTTTCAGCTTGGTGATTTTGGGCAAGTCACTTAACATCTCTGGGCCTCAGTTCCCTCATCTGTAAAATGGGTATTAAGACTGTGAGCCCCCAGTGGGACAATCTGATCACCTTGTAACCTCCCCAGCGCTTAGAGCAGTGCTTTGCACATAGTAAGCACTTAAAAATGCCATCATTATTATTTATAGTGCTCTGCAAATAGTAAGCACTTAATAAATATTGTTGACTGACTGACAAATAGTGACCAGAGACTAAATTCAGCCTTGAATTTGGAGGTTGGATCACTAGGTTCCTACAGGTGAAAAGCTCCTTGGACATAGTAGTTTTAGTTGTAGTATAATGCTTATATTGCTCTCCCTTCTATCATTCAATCAGTCATATTTACTGAGTACTTACTGTGGACAGCACTGTACTTAGTGCTTGGGAGAGTACAATATAGCAATATAAAGGACACGTTCCCTTCCCACAACGAGCTTAGAGTCTAGAGGGGAAGGGGGAATCACTGTCTAAAGAAAGGCAGATTCCCAGATTTAGCATGAAGGTTCTATTGCAAACAGGTTTGTTTTTTTTCAATCATTGTGAGCCTTGGGGCTTCAGGCTAGTGATAATAAAAATAACTGGTATTTATTAAGCTCTTACGAGGTGTCATGCACTGTACTAAGTTCTGGGATAGGTAATCAAGTCAGACGCAGTCCCCATTCCACATGGTATTCACAATCTAAGTACGAGAGAGGACAGAAATTCAATCACCATTTTACAGATGAGGAAATTGAGACATGGAGAACTTAAGTGCCTTGCCCAAGGTTATGCAGCAGGTAAGTGTCAGAACAGGGATTAAAACCCAGGTCTTCTGACTCCCGGGCTCATTCTCTTTCACTAGGCCATGCCACTTTTCAATAGATGCTGTAGTATGTGATGCCACCACGCCACCTCTTTTAGAATTAGTCCCCTTGAAAGGCAAAGGAAGCAATCTGCTACTGGTCCTGCCCATAACCAAAGCCAGCAGCTGAAGGCGGCTGGGAGTGATTACTGCTCACCCCTCTTGCTATAACAAGTCTCTTCCAATTTGCAGCATTCACCTCCGACAAAACAGTCAGATGCTCTCTGTATAAAGAGATACTTTGTACTATCTTGTATCTAACCCAGTGCTTAGAACAGTGCTTGACATATAGTAAGCACTTAACAAATCTAATAGTAATAATAATGATACTAATAATAGCTTGGGGGAGGTAACATGTTCTCTTATCTTCATCAATCCCAGGGAATTCAGATGCATGGGTCCTCCCTTAGATGGCAGAACTTCAAGTGAAGGAGAAAGCCTTATCTCTTGTCTAACATCAGAGCCCTAGCACTCCCCTCTGGTGTGTCACTCCTCTCCCGACTCCTCTGGACTCACTCCACCAGAACCTCTCTTTTTTAAACTCGAGGTTTAGTATTCAGACAAGGATGGGAGCCTCAACAGTGGCATCCGAATTGCCATCTCTGTCAAATAGGGCAGATTGCCAGAAGCGAGCAGCCTGCTCAGGTCTGTCTTGGCACCAGAGATGGCTACAGTGACGGCTTCTTGGCTCGTTGCGTGTGATCTTGCACTTGTTCCCTAGAGCCACCTAGGCCCTGAGAGTCCTGCATGGGGCCCTTCTGGATTGCTTTCCTGTTCTGTATTAGAGAAAGTGATCGACCTGCAAGCAGTTCCAAGCCAGTCTCAAGCCTTTCATCTCATATTCTCCTCATTTCCCCCTGGACACTTATGGAAGCATACCACCTCCCTCCCTCCCTTCTTATGGTGTTCACTGAGGGCTTACTATGAATCAAACACTGTTCTAAGTGCTGGGGTAGATATGAGTTAAGAAGGTTGGACACAATCACTGGCCAGTAAGGGGCTTACAGATTAAGTAGGAGGGAGAACAGGAGAATTGAGGTACAGAGAAATTAGATGACTTGCCCAAAATCACCCAGCAAACAACTGACAGAGCCAAATTAGAACCCAGGTCCTCTAACTCCCAGTCGCATGCTCCACTAGGAAATGATGCTTCTCTGTAACAGTTGAAGCATTTTGTACAGAGAGATTTAGGTACTCCACCATTGTAGGAATTATTTACTCACCTATAAGTCTTTTCATTCTTTTTTCTCCTTACCAAAATAATGTTTCTTCTCTCTCTCCTGTTAGTATGCGTACATATATTTGTACATATTCATTATTCTGTTTATTTTATTAATGATGTGTATATATCTATAATTCTATTTATCTATTTTGATGCTATTGATGCCAGTCTACTTGTTTCGTTTTGTTGTCTGTCTCCCCCTTCTAGACTATGAGCCCACTGTTGAGTGGGGATCATCTCTATCTGTTGCTGAATTGTACTTTCCAAGTGCTTCGTACAGGGCTCTGCACACAGTAAGCGCTCAATAAATATGATTGAATGAAAGAATGAAGTACAGTAGAGGTAAAAGACACAATAGTTGCTCTGAAGAAAATTTCAGTCCAAGTGAGAAGCAGCATGGCCTAGTGGAAAGAACATAGGCCTGAGGAGCTCTGGATCCCTAACCCAGCCCTGCTACTTGCCTACTGTGTAACTTGGGTACATCAGTCAACTTGTCTGTGTTTCAGTTTCTTCAGGTGAAATGTGAGGATTAAATACATGTCCTACTTTCTCCTCAGACTGTGAGCCCCATAAGGGGCAGAAACTATGTCTGACCACATATATCTGTATCTACCCCAGTGCTTTGCAAGTCAGAGACTAAACACAATCCACTTTATTATTATTATTGCTGTTATTGTTTAATATGTTTTTGCACAATGTATGTGCTCAATAAATACCATTGATTCATTGATTAAAGAAAGAATTAACTATTTCATAGATGTTATAGTGTTTAACCAATAGTGAATTGAGATGATTCAAGCCAATATAATTTTTTTTCTGACATTTATCTTTGACCATATTTCAGTATCCCATTATCTGGATAAATATTTGCTATTTATTCCTTAGAAAATCAGAGGAGAGTGGTGAGGGTTGTTAGCTCCATTTTACAAATAGGAAAACTGAGGTTCAGAGGTATTGGATGGGAAGATAAGGAGTTCAGTTTTGAAAATATTTAGTTTGAGGTGTTGGCAGGACATTAAGGTAGAGATGTCCTAAAGGCAGGAGGAAGTACAAGACTGCAGCAAAGGAGAGAGGTTTGAGCTGGAGATGTGGATTTGGGAATCATCCACATAGACATGATAGTTGAAGCCATGGGAGCAAATGAGTTCTCCAAGGGAGTGGGTAGAGATGGAGAATAGAAGGGGACTTAAAACTGAGCTTTGAGGGATTCCTCTCTGTCAGAGGGTGGGAAGCAGAGGAGGAGCCTGCAAAGAAGACTTGGAAGGACCAGTTAGAAAGATAGGAGGAGAATCAAGAGAGGAGAGTGTCAGTGAAGCCAAGCTTGGATGCAGTTTCAAGGATAAGGGGATGGTCTACCGTGTCAAAGGAAGCTGAACGATCTAGGAAGATTAGGATAGAGTAGAGGCCATCCTATTTCACCTTAGAGAGGGCTGTTTCCATGGAGTAAAGGAGGAAGTCAGATTGGAGGGAATTAAGGAGCGAATTGGAAGAGAGGAAGTGGAGAGAGTGGGTTAAACAACTCTCTCAAGAAGTCTGGAGAGGAATGGTAGGAGGGAGATGGGGTGCTAACTGGAGGGAGCCATGGGGTAAATAGTAGATTTTCTTAGGATAGGGGATTCATAAGCATTTTTGAAAGTGGTGGGGAAGAAGCCTTTGGAAAGCAAATTGTTGAAGATAGCAGTCAAAGAGGGAAGAAGGGAGAGAGGGGCCAAGTGCTTTAAAAATTGTTTGAAGAGGTGGAGTCAGAAGCACAGGTGGAGGGTATAGATTTAGAGGAGAGATGAGAGATCTCTTTCTGAGTTACTTCAGGGAATATAGGGAATGTCAAAGAGAGTGGAGGAAGGGGGAGGGATTGGAGAGGTGCAGGGATGATTTTAAGGAGATCACATCTAATGGTTTCAATTCTGTTGATAAAGTATGTAACCAAGTCACTAGGGAAAAGAGATGGTGGGGCAGAGGGACAGGAGGTTTGAGGAAGGAGTTAAATGTTTGGAACAAGTGTGGGGAGCAGCGGGTGTGGGCGTGAATTAGGAAAGAGAAGTACTATTGTGGAGCAGAGAAGAAGGCTGAATTGAAGCGGATAAAAATAAATTTAAGGTGGGCAAAGTCAGAGAGATGTCTGGATTTCTGCCAACACCACTCCGCAGCTTGGGCACAGGAGTGAAGGAAGAGTTCTGTGGAGGTTATCCAGTGTTGTGAATTAGTGGTGCATGATTGGTGGAGAGACAAAGGAACAAGGGAGTTGAGTTCAGCAAGAGGGTATTGAGGGTGTCGATTCATACATCAAGAGAA
This sequence comes from Tachyglossus aculeatus, assembly GCF_015852505.1. NCBI lineage: Eukaryota > Metazoa > Chordata > Mammalia > Monotremata > Tachyglossidae > Tachyglossus > Tachyglossus aculeatus. The sequence continues at coordinate 16,816,189 of NC_052101.1, read as the reverse complement.
GGTAGTATAGATATGGAGAACAAATGGGGTAGGGTGTCCAGAATATTGGAGGGGGTCAAAAGAATGGAAGTCTTTGCTGGGGAACTGAACAGATTTGTGTGTGGTGGTTGTTTGGGTAAGAAAGCAGGTGAGGAGGTTGTAATCTGATAGAGGAATTTCAGAATTGGTGAGGGGGTTTGTTTGTTTGTTTGTTAAGCTCTTACTCTGTGCCAGACAGTGTCCTAAGTCTGGGGTGGAAACAAGTTAATCAGGTTGGACACAATCCATGATCCACATGGGGCTCACAGCTTTAATCCCCGTTTTACAGATGAGGTAACTGAGGCACAGAGAAGTTAAGTGACATGCTCAAGGTCACACAGCAAACAAGTGGCAGAGATGGGATTTGATCCCAGGTCCTCTGACTCCCATGCCCATGCTCTTTCCACTATTGTATAGTGATGAGAAATTATAAAATCAAATGTGTGCCCAAATTGGTGAGTGTGGGAGGTGGGGCAGAACAGGAAGCCATTGAAGTAGAGGAGTGAAAGGAGGTGCACAGTGGAAACATTGTTGGGGACATCCGAATGGATATTGAAGTCCCCAAGGATCAGTGTAGGGATGGAGAATTAGAGAAGGAACGTGAGAACGGTATCAAAAGTTGGAGAAGAGGGGAGTAGATGACCTTGACTAGTAATTGGGGTGGGTGGTAGAGGCAAATGATATTCATTCAATCATATTTACTGAGTGCTTACTGTGTGCTAAGCACTGTACTAAGCACTTGGGAAGTACAAGTTGGCAACATATAGAGATGGTCTCTACCCAACAGCAGGCTCACAGTCTAGAAGGGGGAGACAGACATCAAAACAAAACATGTGGACAGGTGTCAAGTAGTCAGAACAAATATAATTAAAGCTAGATGCACATCATTAACAGAATAAATAGAATAGTAAATATGTACAAGTAAAATAAATAGAGTAGCAAATGATATGGGTTTCAAAGGAAAGGATAAAGGAATGGAGAAGGTGGGATGGTGAAAAAGTGGCATTAGCGAGTGAGAAGAAAACCAACTCCTCCCCCTTTCCCAGTGAGTCTAGAGTAAGCTCATTCTAGACGGTAAGGTCAGGAAATGTGCCTGTAAATTGTTTCACTGTACTCTCCCAAGTGCTTAAAACTGTATGTGGAGCACACAGTAAGTGCTCAATAAGTACAACTGAATGAATGAAGAGAGGAGTGGGAGAGAATGAGGTCCCCTCTGGAAAGAGTGGCAGGAGAAGGCCACGTGCCATACGGGAAGGCCAGGTTTTAGTGATGGTGAGGAAGAGCAGTGATTGTGTCAAGAGCAGTCCAAAGATTAAGGGAAACATTCTTCCCATGATGAAGGAGGGTTCCACAGGCTGCACTTGGTTGAAGTTGTGGGGAGGGTGTGAGGAGGTGAGAACGCCACAATGGGTGGGGAGGGGTTGGATGTGTGAGGGCTGAGGGGCCCAGGATGTGGGGATGAGGAGGGGTGTCAGCATGTCATGATGAGGAGGGGTGCTGGATGCAGGGGGGAAGGGCGGAGAGATAATAGGGAGGGGGCCGAAGGTACGTGGGGGGACTAGGGCCTAAGAGAAAGAAAGTCCAGAGCTGTAGCACTTCATCTGGGAAGTAGGGTGGCTTAGCAAGAAGCAGTGTGGCTTAGTGGAAAGAGCCCGGGCTTTGGAGTCAGAGGTCATGGGTTCATATCCCAGCTCCGCCAATTGTCAGCTGTGTGACTTTGGACAAATCACTTAACTTCTTTGGGCCTCAGTTACCTCATCTGTAAAATGGGGATTAAGACTGTGAGCCCCCTGTGGGACAACCTGATCACTTTGTAACCTCCCCAGCACTTAGAACGGTGCTTTGCACATGTGCTTAATAAATGCCATCATCATTATTATTATTATTGGTGGATACAGTCCGGGCCTGGGAGTTAGAAGGACCTGGGTTCTAATCCCGACTCTGCCACAGGTCTGCTGTGTGACCTTGAGCAAGTCACAACTTCTCTGGACCTTAGTTACCTCATCTGTAAAATGGGGATTAAAAGTGTGAGCCCCATGTGGAATAGGGACTGTGTCCAATCTGGTTACCTTGTATCTACCCCAGTGCTTTGAACAGTGCTTGACACACAACAAGTACCATTATTATTGAGAAGCAGTGTGGCTCAGTGGAAAGAGCCCGGGCTTTGGAGTCAGAGGTCATGGGTTCAAATCCCACCTCTGCCAATTGTCAGCTGTGTGACTTTGGGCAAGTCACTTTACTTCTCTGAGCCTCAGTTACCTCATCTGTTAAATGAGGGATTAAGACTGTGAGCCCCTCATGGGACAACTTGATCACCTTGTAACCTCCCCAGCGCTTAGAACAGTGCTCTGCACATAGTAAGTGCTTAATAAATGCCATCATCATTATTATTATTATTATCTGCAGAGCCCAGTGGCCAAGGCAGGATCCTTTGGAAGCCATTACAAATTCCAAATCTGTTCAGCCTGGGTGTGGCATTCCTACCTGAAACAGGGGTGTTTGGGAAAAGAGGGCTGTTGACCCTGAGTTGAGTTGGCAGGCAAGGCAGAAAACACAGCCCAGGCTACAGGTATTGTAGTGGCATCACCCTCACTGGCCAGCCTGGCTTAGATCACGGAGTTCCTGTCACCACAACCCATCTATTCCAGCCCTAGAGCAGCTCTGCCTCCTAAAAAGCATCTAAGCCTAACCCTGAATGCTCTGAGGGATGGCAGTCACATAGAGAAGGCAGCAGACATGCTCTGGGCCCCACATATTCACATCATCCCCAAACAAGACAGGACAGAACAACTCAGCTAGAGCTCATAAAGAACAGCCCCATTCGCTACTCTCTCTGACCCTTCCTCCACCCGGTACCCGATAAGACCCTTTGGATGGACCCTTCGCTATTTCTCTAAACATTTGGTAGCTTTTCGTTTCATCAGGAAGTTAAGTTTTACAAAGCTCAGGAAGTTCAAAGCTTGCTAGCAGGCCAGAAACCACTAATATCAGAAGGATGCTCAGTAGATCAAAAACCAGCTCTTTCTTCCCAACTTATAATAATAATAATGGCATTTGTTAAGCGCTTACTATGTGCAAAGCACTGTTCTAAGCACTGGGGGGATACAAGGTGATCAGGTTGTCCCACGTGGGGCTCACAGTCTTAATCCCCATTTTACAGATGAGGTAACTGAGGCTCAGAGAAGTTAAGTGACTTGCCCAAGGTCACACAGCAGACATGTGGCGGAGCTGGGATTAGAACCCATGACCACTGGCTCCCAAGCCCGGGCTCTTTCCACTAAGCCACGCTGCTTCTCTAACCACAAAGCATGGTGCTTTTTAACCACAAAGCATGGTGATGCACTAATCACATTCATCTGCTTTGGGTGGTCAGATTAGATGTACAATAAAGGAGGTAGTGGAAATCATAATTATGGGGTCTACCCATTGTCCTTCAATAACCATAAACTTGTACAACCAATTTAGAGCTATAGTCAAATATCTACTGAATTTAAAGCAGACATTTTACTTCGAGACCGGCAGGATATTTTTCTGTCCCATATGCATTTGTGTTTTAGCCCTCAGGTGCCAGCTGGCATCACCCACTGCTTCAAATCAACACCTTGCCCTTATCCTCTCTGCTACTCCATCTCTGTGCCCAAATAATTACCATGTTATGTATGTAATTAGAGTGCTGCTGGTTCACAAAAATGAATTTAACCATTAACATGATTATATTTAATAAATTATTGATGGCTTTCTAAATTTGACCAATTCAAAGCTGAAAAGTAATGGGAACACGAGGAAAAATTGCCTGGCATTATCAAAGAGCTAGGATATTCAGCTACATTGAATAATGACATATGCTGTGCATGTAGAGGTTTATAAACCAAATACAGATGTTTACTTGATAGACACATTTTCTTGGTTTTTGGAACTGTCTCAGTGTTTGAAAGTCTGACCTCTCAAGGTAATGATGTTGGTTCCCTCTAAAAGACTGATATCTGCAGTGTTAAAGTGTTCCCTGTTATTGCATATGGCTAAAAAAAAACCCCTCACGTTTCTAAATAATTGAATTAGCTCTTTGAAATGTCCTTTTGACTTTATTCAGATGGGTGAGCCAGTTTGCATCGTATCCCAAGCCATTATTGATCTTAATAATTTCATCTCAGTTTCATCGCCTACCAAATCTAGTAATAATATCTGCAAAGTCAATCGGTCACCTCCCTTCCCACCACTCCTACAGGAGAGAGGAGTTCCAAGGTGTGAAGAGATGTTCAGAAGAAGCAGCCTACTACAAGATGCTTTGAGACAAAAAGAAAAAGGCTGCTATTTAATCCAACTGGGACAAAGTAAGCAGTAAAACTGAAAAACCACTACCAGAGTCAACTACAGTCTATTCTGTAGCCTCCCGCAAATAGTCTCTAAAATGCTAATTTTAGCACTGATTGATTTATAACCATACTACAACTTCTCATTAATTTAATATTGTGATGTTAAGCTTTCAATTACTTTAATACTTTAAAAAAACCAATTCCATTATTTTGCTATTATAGTACCTAAAGACATTTCTTAAATTTTTCAGAAGCTCGGGAATGGATCCTAAAGAATATCATGTAAATTTATAGGAAAACATTCTCCATACTACAATTATTCTTAATATAAGTCCCCTCTAGACTGTCATCTTGTTGTGGGCAGGAAACGTGTCTACCAGCTCTGTTATAATGTACTCTCCCAAGCACTTAGTACATTGCTCTTCACACAGTAAGTGCTCAGTAAATATGATTGATGGATTAAGACCAAATTTTCAAGGACTACAACCCAGTTGTATCATGGAATATGCCTGTATATACATAACTGATCTTCACTTAGCAGTGTGGCTAAGTGGGAAAAGCCCCACCTGGGGGTCGGAGGACCTGGGATCTAATCCTGGCTTTACCACCTGTCTGCTATATGACCTTGGACAAGTCACTTAACTTTTCTGTGCCTCATTTGCAAAATGGAGATTTAATATCTATTCTCCCTCCTATTTAGACTGTGAGGCTCATGTGGGACCTGATTATCTTATATCTACCCCAGCACTTGGCACAGTGCTTGACACATACAAGACACTCAACAAAAATACCACAACTGTTTTGATGATGTTATTGACCAGGAGATACTATCCATATTATGTAGGTGTGGCTGAAAAGACAAAAGCAAGACTAACAACCCATTCTCAATTGTGTTCACATACAGATTCTGGGCCAGTTGATCGGACTTTCTCAAAAGTGATCAACATGTCAGACTAATAGACCCAACACTAAGGCATGCACGGCACCCTCTAATAATTATAATAATAGTAGTAATGATACTATTTGTTAAGTCTTACTTTGTGCCAGGCATTGTACTAAGCGCTGGGATGTATACAACCATGTCGAGTTGGACACAGTCCCTGTCCGATGTGGGGCTCACAGTCTCGAGCCCCATTTTACAGATGAGGTAACTGAGGCACAGAGAAGTGAAAAGACTGGCCCACAGTCACATAGCAGACAAATGGTGGAGCCGGGATTAGAATCCATGATCTTCTGAGTCCCAGGCCCATGCTCTATCCACTACGCCATGCTGCTTCAGCATGGAATAGTGGACTGTAAACTTGTTGTGGCAGGAAATGTGCCTGTTTATTGTTATATTGCACTTCCCCAAGTGCTTAGTACAGGAGTCTGCACACAGAAAGTGCTCAATAAATATGAATGAATTGAATGAATGAATTGAATGAATGAAATAATGAATGACATATAAAACATGGAAGTCTACCCAAATCTAATACAACTAATCAACATTTATTGAGTGCTAACTGTGTGCAGTGCACTGTACTAAGTGCTTAGGAGATTACAATATAATAGAGTTGGTAGATATGTTCTCTGCCTGCAATGAACTCCCAGCCTAGAGGAGGAGAAAGACATTAATATAAATTGTGAATATGGACATAAGTGCTGTGGGGCTGAGGGAGGGATGAATAAAGGGTACAAATCCAAGCATAGGGGTGATTCAGAAGGGAGGTGGAAAAGAGGAAATAAGCACTTAGTCGGGGAAGGTCTCTTGGAGGAAATGTGCCTTCAATAAGGCTTTGAAGGTGGGAGAGGGATCTTCTGTTGAATATGAAGCCAGGCAGAGGCAGGACATGGGTGAGATGTTGACGGTGAGATAGACAAGATCGGGGTACAGTGATTGGCCGGCATTTGAAGAGTGAAGTGTACAGGATGGTTTGTAATTGGAAAGCAACGAGGTAAGGTTGGGGGGTAAGGTGATTGAATGCTTTTAAGTCACTGGTAAGGCATTCCTGTTTGATGTGGAGGTGGATGGGTAAACACTGGAGTTTCTTGAGGAGTGTGGAAACACGGACTGAATGTGTTGGTAGAAAAAAACTGAATGTTTCATAGAAAACTGATCCAGGCAGCAGAGTAAGTATGGACGGGGGTGGGGAGAAACAGAAGGCAGGGAGGTTAACAAGGAGGCTAATGCAGTAGTCAAGACAGGAAAGGATAAGTTGTTGGATTAATGTGGTAATAATAATAATAATAATGGCATTTATTAAGCACTTACTGTGTGCAAAGCACTGTTCTAAGCGCTGGGGAGGTTACAAGGTGATCAGGTTGTCCCACAGGGGGCTCACAGTCTTAATCCCCATTTTACAGATGAAGTAACTGAGGCCCAGAGAAGTTAAGTGACTTGCCCAAAGTCACAGAGCTGACAATTGGCGGAGCCGGGATTTGAACCCATGAACTCTGACTCCAAAGCCCGAGCTTTGGAGTCACTGAGCCACGAGCAGTTTGGATAGGGAGACTGCAGAACAATTAAAACCCCTGACTGCCCCTATTGTTTTAAAACCCTTGAATTCTCCTCCCAGGTCCCTGTTGAGGCAGGCCCCACTTAGGAGCCACAGGATTTTGTGTCAGGAGGCCTGGAAGAGGCAGGGAGGGGATGTTTACATTTTTACCACCTCAGATGCCTGACTCTGACTCACTTGCCTGCCACTGGAATAATAATAATGGTATTGGTTAAGTGCTTACTATGTGTCAAGCACTGTTCTAAATAAGTCCGAGGGTAGATACAAGGTAATCAGTTTGGACACAGTCCCCTGTCCCACATGGAGTTCACGGTCTAAATAGGGACGAGGGGGATTTAATCCCCAATGGTAATTGAGGCACAGAGAAGTTAAGTGACTTTCCCAAGGTCACACACAGCAGACAAGTGGCAGAGCCAGAATTTGAACACAGGTCTTCTGTCTCCCAGCCCCATGCTCTATCCACTGGGCCATGCTGCTTCCCATTAAGTTTACTGAAACCAGTTCTGGGGAAGAGACAGGATTCAAATTGGAAATTCCTTCTTTTGGACTATAGCAGACCAACTGCATTGTTTTTACTGAAAGCCAAGAAATCAAGTACCCATCTGCCAGAGTGTGTACACCTGCTTTTTCACTCTGGTAATTTTAAGAATGGACAGTGGAGGAAGGGTGATGTCAAAGTAACCAGAATTCCACCTTATATTCCTCAAGAATACTCCCAGGCCTAAGCTGAGCCTCTCAGAAATGGAAGGAGAAAGTATTTGAACAGTCAAAGCATTTGGGGTCAATTCTGTTCTGGACCAATTGCTTATTTTTCTAAAATTGTCTTGGAAAGTCTATAGAAATCAGACTGCCCCAGCACATATCATTAATAATAATGATAATAACCATAATGATAATAATAATGTACTAAGCAGTGTACAAAACACTGATGCAGATGCAAGATAATTAGATTCCACATGGGCCTCAGAGTTTAGGTAGGAGAGAGAACAAGTATTGAATTCCCATTTTGAAAATGAGGGAACTGAGGCACAGAGATGTTAAGTGACTTGCCCAAGTTCACACAGCAGGTACCCAGTGGAGCTGGGATTAGACTCCAGGTGCTCTGACTCCTGGGTCCACCCTTTTTCCATTAGGCCATGCAACTTCCCAAGGGCAGTTTAGGAGTCAGGAGATGCTGGTCCTGATCTCAGCTCTGTGACCTTGGGAAAGTCATTTTACTCATTCATTCAATCATATTTATTGAGTGCTTACTGTGTGCAAAGCACTTTACTAAGCCCTTGGGAGAGTGCAATACAATAAACCTAACATTAGAGAAGCAGCGTGGCACAGTGGAAAGAGCCCGGGCTTGGGAGTCAGAGGTCATGGGTTCTAATCCCAGCTCTGCCACTTGTCAGCTGTGTGACTTTGGGCGAGTCACTTAACTTCTCTGAGCCTCAGTTACCTCATCTGTAAAATGGGAATTAAGACTGAGCCCCACGTGGGACAACCTGATCACCTTGTATCCACCCCCCAGGGCTTAGAACAGTGTTTCACACATAGTAAGCACTTAACAAATGCCATTATTATTATCATTATTATTATTGTTATTATTATTATTATTATTATTAAACACAGACACATTCCCTGCCCACAAAGAGCTGACAGTCTAGAGGGCCCTCCCTTCTGGGCCTAAATCTATGAAATGGGATCAGACTCCTGATGTCCCTCCCTATTAGGTTGTGAGCCTCACAATGAACAGGGATCGTGGCTGATCCGATGCAATCTAGACTTGTAAGCCCCCTCTAGACAATAAATTCCTTCAATCAGAGAACTTGTGAAACCAATTCTGTTGCACTGTACTTTCCCAAGCATTTAGATCAGTGCTCTTCACTCAGCAAACACATTTATTGATTCATCTGATCACCTTATCTCAATTTCAGTGCTTAGTTACTAGTAAGTGCTTAATAAATACCAACATTATTTGAGTAGTCTCTATACAGAAATGTTGATACCAAAGGCAATTACACCACTTCATGATTTTAGAGCCATTTGGGGCTTCTTCTTATTGTTGTCACAAACCATGGAAACTCCTGAGTATCTTGCCTGCCTTAGCCTTCAGTGCTACGGCTTTCACCACTTCCCTAAGAGATAAGATTGTGGCCAAGGCAAAACGTATTTTGGAAAAGGTCTCTATTTCTGAATCTGCACAGGCAAACTTCTCTCTAAGTCTAAGGCAACGTTAGCCAAGATAGCGCTGTGCAGGCTAGTCTAATGTTTTGGAGCTAGGCCCCTCAGAGTCAATCTCTCCTCCCTGCTGGCATCCTGGGCCGCTCAGGACAGTCTCTGTAGTCCTGGCCAGGTTGGCAGAGGGGCGTCTACAGTCCTTCTGGCAGCAACCCAGTCAATCCAGTGGCTCTCACAATCACACCACACCCAAATCTGAAATCCAAAGCCACAAATACCCTTTTTTGGAGTCAATCTCAAAGAGTATTTTTACCAAATTAGTCCCCAGTACCCTCTGGTTAATTGAAAATAGAGTCAGAAACTTTTATTTGTTTTTTATATTAATGTCTGTCTGTCCCTCTACAGTGTAAGCTCATTGTAAGCAGGGAACATATCTACCAACTCTGTTATATTGTATTCTCCCAAGCACTTAGTATAGCCACTGCACAAAACAAGTGCTCAGTAAGTACCATTGATTAATTAATTGTTGATATCTTGGGAAATATGCAAATGGAATTTCTCTATTTTTCTTTGTTATTCTTCTTTTTAGGCCGTACCTAAATGAAGGCAGGAGAACTGTTGGGGCTTAGAGACCAAAGGAAGTTCCAACTTTCCAGTCACAGACAAGGGATCTCTAAATAGCTGAGAATCAGCATGGCTCAGTAGAAAGAGCACAGGCTTTGGAGTCAGAGGTCATGGGTTGAAACCCCGGCTCCGCCAATTGTCAGCTGTGTGATTTTGGGCAAGTCACTTAACTTCTCTGTGCCTCAGTTACCTCACCTGTAAAATGGGGATTAAGACTGTGAGCCCCCCATGGGACAACCTGATTACCTTGTAACCTCCCCAGTGCTTAGAACAGTGCTTTGCACATAGTAAGTGCTTAATAAATGCCATTATTATTGTTATTATTCAGATGATAATGAGACATATAATTTGTCCATGTTTTGAGGCTTTTTTGGAGGAAACAAGCCAAGTACATCTCCCATATTACAATAATGTTGATGAACATAAAATACTGATGCTTATATCTGCTTCTAGATTATCTAAAGCATTCCTTAATTAATCCTTAGTCAATATCAAATGCATTTAAAGTTTGTGATTAAAAAAGCAATACTCTGTATTCAACCTTTGAGACAAACAGGGACTATTAGCAGATCATAGAAAAAAAACAGAGACAAAAATGAACACCTTATTACATAAACTTCAAAACAACAAACATCAAACCTGCCCAAAACATAAGTAACATTTGTTTTAGGTGACTTAATAAAATTAACCCTTCAGAGTTCACCCGGCAAGCTGCTTTTTATTTTGGACTCAGTAGTACTGATTTCTTTCAGGATTTCTTTCTCAGGATCTGTGCTTTTTCATTATCCTCTGCAATAGGATTCATGGTCAATGATCTCTCATTCAACCCCTTTAACATGCTAAGTATATTGCAGATCACAAGGCTAATCGTATCATTTTTGTTGATATCATTACCATCCCAAGTTTCCTGTCTACCCCCTTCCTTCTTGGCGACCATGAGTTGGGGTGGTGGGAGAGTGACATGTGGAGTTTAAGTCTCACACCATTCTGGAAAATCTAAAGTATCCAAACTGAGCACATGTACTGAGCATGCTCCAGCCTGGACATGGAAATCCAAACAGCGAAAATGAACAACTGCAGCTTGGAAAATTAGCCAGTTTAGGTGGGAAGATTACAGTTCTGGGATATCTGTATAACCCTACAAAACTCTGGGACTGACCACCTAAATCAGGGTGTATGTTCATCCTATTCGTTGATAACTTTCCCAGTCTGAAGCCTTCTGACAGAAAGCTCCCTTCAGCACACACAATTCAATAATAACCCCGAGTCAACTGGGCTGATGCTGATTATATGCTGGGTTCATCGGAGCTGTTCAGACCCTGTTAGCATTACCTTATTTACACCACTCAATCCCTGCAGTTGCTGCTGTCCGTGCCATTTCCCCATCTGCTCCCCTCCCACTCTGCACCAGCTGCTGTTTCTGACAGGACTCCATCTGCGCAGCTCTCTGTCTCTGCAAACCATCTGCACAGCTCCTCGTCATCGCTAAAATTGCAACGAGTTGTGTCCACTCCTGGAACTGAGGAATCCCTAGTTCTTGTGCTTTGAGGTTAAGGGAAACCCCTAGAAAAAACACCTACATGATGCGTTTAAACACTCTTTCTCCCTGTCCAACCTGATAGGAAGTACAGTGCTCTACACACAGTAACTGTTCAATAAATATGATTGAATGAATAGGAAGAAGTCTCCCCTTTTATCTGACGCTCTCAATAGCAAGATATTCTGATGAATTTAAGTGGTACCTCACTTACGAGCTCGCATGGCCCATTAGGCTTCTTCAAATTAAAAGGACAATTAAATATAGTCTTCAAAAGTTCCACGTTTAAAGTTTTCTTACATAATGTGTCTGATGTTTGGACCCTTCTTGAATTAGATGATTTCTCAGTCTTCCTTAAGAAATGTTCCTGTGGGGAGATTCTTAATAGCTGATCCCCTTGAAAGCTTTATTTTAGAAAATTTTAGTGGTTTGCCTTCCCTAATAATTCTATCTGTACATTGGTGGTGAGAATTGTGACTCTCTAAGCAACGTGCCAAGTGGATAGAGCACGGGCCTGGGAATCAGAAAGACCTGGATTCTAATTCTAGTTTCCCCACTGCAGTGGGTTCTTGGGCAAGTTGCTTCACTTCTCTGTACCTCAGTTACCTCATCTGTAAAATGGGAATTAAGTTTTGAGCCCCATGTGGGACAAGGACTGTCTCCAAACTGATGAGCATGTATCCACCCCAGTGCTTAGTAGAATTTTTGACATATAGTAAGCACTTGACAAATGTCGTCATTATTATTATTATAATGAGCTAAATAGTGGCGTGGACACAATCCCTATTTTACAGATGGTGGGGAAAAAATGGCCCTGCATTAGGAAATTAGTAGCAGAATTGGAAATAATAATAATAATAATGGTATTTGTTAAGTGCTTATTATGTGCCAAGCACTGTTCTAAGTGCTGGATGGAATTCAGGCCTTTGGCCCTCTCAGTTCCTTCTCCATTCTTTGGTAAAAAGTTAGCCCTAGATACCATACCAAACGGGGGAACATAATTTCTGTTCCCTGACTGCTGAGAAAAGGTTGATGCATTCATATTCCCTGCATGCTTCTGGACTATATAGTCCCTGAAAAACACTGCCTCAGACACAACACACATGCAGAGCTTTGGGTATCTCAAGTAGTATTATGCGACCACAGAGCATAGAAAAACCTGCCTGGACTTATGAAATCTGAGTTTGCACAGCAAATGGGAAGCTGACAGATGATGGTTTCTCCTTTCCCTCAATGCCACTGGGCAGGAAATGCTATTGTACTCTCCCAAGAACCTAGTAATAATAATAATAATGATGGTATTTGTTAAGCGCTTACTATGTGCAAAGCACTGTTCTAAGCATTGGGGAGGTTACAAGGTGATCAGGTTGTCCCACAGGGGGCTCACAGTTTTAATCCCCATTTTACAGATGAGGTAACTGAGGCACAGAAAAGTTAAGTGACTTGCCCAAAGTCACACAGCTGACAGTTGGCAGAGCTGGGATTTGAACCCATGACCTCTGACTCCAAAGCCTGTGCTCTTTCCACTGAGCCACACTGCTTCAGTGTTAATACACTTAGTACAGTGTTCTGCATGCAGTAAATGCTCAATAAATATAATTGCATGAATGAATGAATGAAAGTTACACATTTCCCCTGCCCTTGGTTAGGAAGTGCCTTTTGTAAAGCATCTGAAAGCCAAATTAGCACCTCTATCACTCCCACAGTTCCTGGGCTAGGGTTCATTGGGGAGCAAATGAGTCTAATCCATTGAGCAAATGTAATTCTTGTTAAATCCTATTACAGATATTGTATTTGACATGGTTGCCACCCTTTCTTTTCATTAATAAAGACCAGAACACCATGCTCCACACCTTCAAAGTCTTACTAAAATCCCATCTCCTCCATGAGGCCTTCCCTGACTAAACCCTCATTTCCCTTACTCCCCCTCTCGCTCTGTGTCACCTATGCACTTAGATCTGTACTCTTCAGGAACTTGATAATCAGTCCCGCAGCACTTATGGACATATCCATAATTTATTTTAATGTCTGCTTCCCTCTAGAATGTCAGCTTCTGGTGGACAGAGAACACACAGGTCTACTAACTCTGTTGTATTGTACACTGTCAAGTGCTTAGTACAGTGCTCTGCACACAGTAAGGGCTCAGTGAATACGACTGATTGATCGATTGACTAGTGTTGAAGAACAAAAAGAGGGTTTTTTAAATAAGACTTTGATTAAGCACTTACTATATATACTAAAGACTGTACTAAATATTAAGCTAGAAATATAAGGACCTGATAATAATAATAATAATGGCATCTATTAAGTGCTTACTATGTGCAAAGCACTGTTCTAAGCGCTGGGGAGGTTACAAGGTGATCAGGTTGTCCCATGTGGGGCTCACAGTCTTAATCTCCATTTTACAGATGAGGTAACTGAGGCACAGAGAAGTTAAGTGACTTGCCCAAAGTCACACAGCTGACAATTGGCAGAGCCAGGATCAGGCACAGTTTCAATCTTGATTCTACAAGTGCTCACAACTTAAGAAGTTAGGAGAGCATGCAGGGCCTTGTGGAAAGAGCACAGGCCTGGGCATCAGAGGACCTGAGTTCTACTCCCTGTTTTGTCACTTGCCTGCTGTGTGATTTCGGCAAGTCACTTAATTTCTCTGTTCTCCGTTTCCTCATCTGTAAAATAGCGATTAAATCTTACTGTCTTCCACTGTTATTCATTCATTTATTGAGCACTTACTGTGTGCAGAGCACTGTACTAAACACTTGGAAGAGTATAATATAACAGTAAACGGACACATTTCCTGCCCACAATGAGCAGGTGAGCACAATGTGGGACAGGCACTGGATCCAACCTTAGTATCTTGTGTTTACCCCTGTGCTTAGTACAGTGCTTGGCACATAGTAAACACTAATAATAATAATGTTATTATTAATAATAATTATCCTCATTTTGCAGATGAGAAAACTACTGTACAAAGTGCTTTCATAATTAATCCAAAGCCACATAGCAGGCCATGGACAGAGCTGAGATGAAGACCTGGATCTCAGATTCTCAAGCCAATGGTCTTTACTTTTCAATCTTTCCTGTCCTGCTAGAAAAAGCCCTTTAGGAATAAACTTTTGTATTCAATTACCCTCAATCACAGGAAAAATTAAAAAATGTCTTATAAAAGCATAAACTATGTGCAAACAGCCCTAAAATTAAGCCACACATTGGAGCTGTGTCATTTAAATCTTGTTAAAATCTTGTTAAATCTTGTTAATAATTATTATCCTCATTTTACAGATGAAAAAACTAGTGTACAAGGTGCTTTCATAAGTAATCCAAAGTCACATAGCAGGCCATGGACAGAGCTGAGATGAAGACCTGGATCTCAGATTCTCAAGCCAATGGTCTTTACTTTTCAATCTTTCCTGTCCTGCTAGAAAAAGCCCTTTAGGAATAAACTTTTGCATTCAATTACCCTCAATCACAGGATAAATTGAAAAATGCCTTATAAAAGCATAAACTATGTGCAAACAGCCCTAAAATCAAGCCACACATTGGAGCTGTGTCATTTAAATCTTATTAAAATCTTGTTAAATCTTGTTAATAATTATTATCCTCATTTTACAGATGAGAAAACTAGTGTACAAGGTGCTTTCATAAGTAATCCAAAGTCACACAGCAGGCCATGGACAGAGCTGAGATGAAGACCTGGATCTCAGATTCTCAAGCCCATGGTCTTTACTTTTCAATCTTTCCTGTCCTGCTAGAAAAAGCCTTTTAGGAATAAACTTTTGCATTCAATTACCCTCAATCACAGGAAAAATTAAAAAATGCCTTATAAAAGCATAAACTATGTGCAAACAGCCCTAAAATTAAGCCACACATTGGAGCTGTGTCATTTAAATCTTGTTAAAATCTTGTTAAATCTTGTTAATAATTATTATCCTCATTTTACAGATGAGAAAACTAGTGTACAAAGTGCTTTCATAAGTAATCCAAAGTCACACAGCAGGCCACGGACAGAGCTGAGATGAAGGCCTGGATCTCAGATTCTCAAGCCCATGCTCTTTTTCTTTTCAATCTTTCCTGTCCTGCTAGAAAAAGCCCTTTAGGAATAAACCTTTGCGTCAATTACCCTCAATCGCAGGAAAAATGAAAAAATGCCTTATAAAAGCATAAACTATGTGCAAACAGCCCTAAAATTAAGCCACACTTTGGAGCTGTGTCATTTAAATCTTGTTAAGGAATTGGTAATTATTCAATTTAAGATTTTTAATCCCCAGTTAAAATTTCACACTCCATTTGCTCCTACCAGTTATTCAATGAAGTCATATAGACCTCTTCAAGGAGACTGCTCCTTAATTAGTGAAAAATGGAGAGTCCTTATACTGTATTTGTTTGAGCCATGAAAATTGGGCCCAGAGAATAAAGTAGTAATAAGAGCATTTATTAAGTGGTTTCTGGGCACAGAGCCCTGTACTAAGTGCTGGGGTAAAAATACACAGGTGAGTTAAATAAGCCATGGCTTTTCAAGGGGTTCATTATCTAAGAATAAAGAGGAGAAGCGTTCGTCGATATACAAAGTAGGAAAGATGAAGCATAGTAAATGCCAAAACAACACAAGAGACATCATGCAAGGGCAGAGTCCAGCAGTTCTGGTGGTAGAGAAAACCTGGAAGAGTCTGCTAAAACTTACAGAGGCTGCAGGGAGCTGTTCTTTTTTTATATAAAAAAAGCTCAATATATGCCAGGCATTGTACTAAGCTTTGGGGTAGATACAAGGTAATTAGATTGGACACGGTCCATGTCCCACATGAGGCTCAAAGTCTTAATTCCCATTTTACAGGTGAGGTAACAAGCAGAGAGAAGTTAAGTGACTTGCTCAAGGCCACACAGCAGACATGTGGTGGAGTGGGAATTAGAACCCAAGTCCTCTGAATCCTAGGCCTGGGTTCTTTCCACTAGGCCAGGCGTGCACAGACATCCCAAAAGAAACTAATGCCCCACAACAGTATGAAAAAATGAATTCCAATTTTCAGCTCTTGTGTCCTGAACTAGAATGGCAACTACAAACTAGGAAACAGGAGACCAGTTTGGATTTCTGGTTTCTCCACTGATTTACTAGGCAAATGAGCACCTCAATTTCCTGCCTCTCTACTTCCTTCACAATGAATAAAAACTGAATTATATAATACCTACAAAAGTTTCAGTACACAATAATAAAAATTAAATTGGAAATGTGAGCAATTATTATTTCTCTTTAAATAAAGTTTAAAAAATAATTAATAGTAATTAAATAATTGCATGCTTCCACATGTGCTTTGTATATTCACGATTAGGCTAGTCTCTTCAAGGACCTGGTCTAACAAATTTATAACATGATTTTCCTATTAAACAAAATTTTTCAAGAACAACATTACCAGGATTCAGCAAAATTGACAAGCATTTCAAGACTTCCACTGCTAGGTGGTGCCATAACACTGTCTATTAAGATTATTTCACACAAAATAATGTAAATGATTACCACAATTCTTAAATCGATAATCATGTAACAAGGCCCTGGACATAATATAAAACTAGGAGGGGGCCTGCTCAAGGAATTCATAATCTAAATTAGGGCAAACCAGGAGAAAAGGAAGACTAGAGTTTTTCCTTGAGATAATTGACATTTAGGGGAAATAGGATAGACTTTTCAGAAAAAGAAAATCCTGAGGAGAAATTTGAAGGAAGGAATGATTGCCAGTTCTATAAAGGCAATGAAGGAAAAGAGTAGAAGAGGGAGGAAGGACTTCTGATGAATTCTCCATTCAGCTTTTGCTACACTGTTGTAACATGCCTTTAACTGGGCTTAATCTCAACTTTTCCTGTGGCAATTGGCACTCTTCCTATAAGTCCCTTTGGTGTTTCTGAATTCAATTAAATTAGGTTTATGTCCAATAGCTCAGAATGATCTTGCCTTAATTGTTTGGTGGTCTCTAATCTCATCTTCCCAAAACCTGGAGGACCTACAAGACATAATCTTTCAGGGTTGCTAGTCTTTTGGGAAACCAGTTTATGCCTAGATGTACTAGAGAATAGTCTAGTCCTGCCCTACAGTCACGCTTTTTCCAGTGTGACAGCCGAGCAATCATTCTGCCTTTGCCCTTTAATTAATCACAATCAACCTCAGAGGAGGGGAGAGGCAAGCATGGCCTAGTGGATAGAGCACAGGTTTGGAACTCAGAAGGTCATGGGTTCTAATCCCACCTCTACCACTTGTCTGCTACGTGACCTTCACTTCACTTCTCTGGGCCTCAGTTACCTCACCTATAAAAAATCGAGATTAAAAGTGAGAGCCCTATGTGGGACAGGAACTGTGTCCAACCTAACTTGTATATACCCCAGCACCTAGAACAGAGCTTCTCACATAGTAAGAATTTAACAAGTACCATTTTTATCGTTATTATTATAAAAGCCAGTAGGCACTTGGAAGAATTCACGTAACTGAGACTCTCTTTATTCCTTGTCTCCTTCTCCCCTAGATTTGCCCACTCCCTCAAACCCCTTCAGTAGGAACTGGAGCTGTTAGTGAACCATTGAAACTTATAGTCCCATTCAGAAACCCTAATTACAGGATAGATGACATGAGCATGTTTGAAGGTCAGGGATTGTCTCTCTTTATTGCTGTATTGTACTTTCCAAGAGCTTAGTACACTCCTCTGCACAAAGTAAGCGCTCAATAAATACGAATGAATGAATGAAGGCAAAGCTGTAAGACAGTGAACACCTGAAGATGGCAGCCAGGGAAGGAAAAGGAGTAGGTACAAGTGTTTCTAGAAGGTGAGAAGGGATGGGGGTCAGAAGCATCGATAAAAGGAGCGTTATTTGAAAGCAGGCAGGGATCTCTTCTTGAGAGATGGCTGGGAAGGAGGAGAAAGTGCAGAGAGTAGTGAGAGGATGTTAGGGAGTTGAGGGGAGAATTTGGGGACCTTGTGCCTGATGGTTTCGATTTTGTCAATAAAATAGTCGACAGGTTCATGAGAAGTTGGGGGTGAAGGCCAGGAGCACAGGGGTATTCAGGGATTAGAGATCTGTTTGGGGTAGTGGGCATAGGAGTCAATGAGGAAGTAGAGTAATACATTTGAGCCAAAGAGAGGGGAGAATTAAAGTAAGAAAAGATGAATCTGAGGATAAAGTCAGCCTGGTGTCTGATTTTCCACCTTCAGAACTGTGCAGCACAAGTGCAGGAGCAAGCAGATGAAACAAATTGTGGGTGTGATCTGGGGGATTGGTGGTGCGAAATCAACTCCCTTCTGCATTGTCTATGCACTTGGATCAGTGACTTTTGGGCATCAGATAGTCACCCCACCCTCAACCTCACAGCATTTTTGTACATATTTTTAAATTACATATCATGAATTATTTATTCATATTAATGTCTGCCTCTCCCTCTAGACTGTAAGCTCATTGTAGGCAGTGACCATGTCTGTCAACTCTGCTTTATTGTACTCTCTCATGTAGTAAGCACTCAATGATGATGAAGATGATGATGACAGGTAGGTAAGGGAAGTTGAGTTTGGTGGAGCGAGAGAAGTGTTGAGGGTGAGGATTTGTGTCAAAAGAGAGAAGATTGGGTGGGGAGTCCAAGTGGGGCATGACCTGGGAGAAGAGGAGGTGAAGATCTTGGGATCGGCCATCTCTATGGGAGAGGACATTTTGAGGGGATGGGTGACAGTCCAGAGACATGTTAGGGGGTTGTGGCTGAAAGATAGAAATTTAGACTTAAGGTTGGAAATTGTGCAATGTCTACCCACTCTATTGTATTGTACTCTTCTAATAATAATAATGATAATAATAATTAGGGTATTTGTTAAGTACTTACTATTGACAAGTACTGTTTTAAGTAATGGGGTAGATACATGATAATCAGGGTGGGCACAGTCCCTATCCCACACTGGGCTTACAGTCTTAATTCCCATTTTAAAGATGAGAGAACTGAGGCACAGGGAAGTAAAGTGACTTGCCCAAGGTTACACACAGCAGACAAGTGATGGAGCCAGGAATAGAACCCATGACTTTCTGACACCCAGGCCCATGCTCTATCCACTAGGCAGCCCTTAGTACAGTGCTCTGCACATAGGAAGCCCTCAGTGAATACCCTTGATTGATTGGGTAGGAATTCTGAGATTCAATGTGTGGACACTTTGGTCAGTGTGGTGGAATGGAGGACAAGGACTGCAGGATTGAGGAGTGAGGGGAATCAGGCATCTGAAGAGACTTGGAAAACATCCATGAGGATATTGAAGTCCCAAAAAAATCAGCACAGGAGAAGGAAGAAAAGATAGGCATCAGAACAGCTCAGAAAAATGGAGGTGAGGCCAAGGGGCAGCAGATGGTGGAAACCAGTAATTGGAGTGATAATTAATCAATAGTACTTATTGATTACTTACTGTGTGCAGAGCACTGTACTAAGCACTTGGGGGAGTACAATACAATGGAGTTGGTAGACACATTCCCTGCCCACCAGAAGCTTATAGTCTAAGAGTGGGAAGCAGGACAATAAAATAGATTAGAGATAAGTATTGTAGGTCTGGGCTGAGTATAGAAATGTTTAAAAGGAGGTCATTTATATCTACCTTCAGAAACTTTTTATATTTATTCCTTATCGATAAAAACCACTGACTGAAGAACCCAAATAATAAGTACTGAATTATTCACAAGACTCAGAAATTCAGGTTAATTGAGCTTTTATTCTATTAAGGCAAGGACAGTTCTGGAAAGCCCTTCATGATCATGAGGATAGGGATATCTAACCAAGATGGATAAATCCTCTTTTGAAAAAAATCCCAGAGCAACGCTGAAGAACTCAAAGCAGGGAGAAAACCAGCAAAGATTATGCCTGCTTTAATCTAATGAGGTTTGCTGAATGGTGTTCATTTCACTAACGATTTAAGTTGGCTCCCACACAATTAACTCTACTTGGCTACAACCTTTAACATGAGCCCAAGTTCATGCCCGGATGGGGATTATGAAAGATTATCCTAATGGAGGAGATCACATGATGATGAGATAAATATCATTACCAATGTCTTTGTGCATTAAGCATTTCTGGATTACAAACCTATTTGAGTGGGGCTGAGTCAGGGTGGTAATCACTGCAGATCAGCTATCCAGAGGGCTAAATCTGGGTGTGGAGGACCAAAAATATGTGTGGAGGGAACCGGAGGCCTAAGAAACAAAAGTTAATAAAATAATCAAAAGCACTCTGGGAAGACTTGTCAATTCAGAGCCTCCAAACCACCACCTCACGTGGGCTTGCCCATGAGGGATTGCCAAATTGGAGTTAGGCTTTGGAAAGATATGAACATTTGAGAAGCCATCGTGGTTTGATTTTCAGGACTGCAGCCCGAGAAGGAAGCTTAAGAGGACTGTCCCTTCCGTGGACAGTCTCATTTTCCTTATACCTTTCTACTTCCTTTGCTCTTGATTCTTGTATCATAAGCGGCCCCTTTTGTTTGTGCCTTTTTATCTCCTATTCATTTCTCTTTTTCTAGCATCTGTCCTCAGATCTAGATTGTGAGGGACCATGTGTGAATTTGATTACTTTTTATTCACCACAGCGCTCAGTGCAACGCTCAGCATGAAGTGCTCAAATACCTTTACTACTAGTACTTCTATAGCTACTATTAATCAATCAGTCAGTCATATTTATTGAGCCCTTACTGTGTGCAGAGCTGTGTACTAAGTTCTTGGGAAAGTACAACACAACATTCCAACAGACACATCCCTACTCACAGTGAGCTTACTACAGCTACTGCTACTGTTCTTGGCCAAGAGGAGAACTTAAATTGTTGGTCCATTTTTTCTGTGAAATATTATCTCAAAAAATATATTTTTGCCCTTTCACCTACTTTGTCAGGCACTTTCCCTTCCACACTTCCGTTTGGTCTAGGCCCCTGAAGCATTTGAGACAGGACACACACATCAATCAGTGGCATTTATTTAGTGCTTACAGTATGCAGAGTGCTGTACTAAGCATTTGGGAGAGTAAATAAGAGCGTTGGTAGACACATTCTCTGCTCACAACGAACTCACACAGTAATCTGCCTTCTCTGCTTGCCATGTGACTAGCACTTCTTCCATTGGAGCACGTGGGAATTTATGTTGAGGCTTTTGGCATGACCTTGAGATGGTCCTGGACAAACTATTCCAGAATCTTCTCTGTTGGCTAATGAGTAGTATCCCTCCCCACCCCCAGAGACTCCAAGAAACAAGGGGACGTGGAAAATCTTTGCCAATCATTTACACTGCATCAGGTGTTCCTCCAAAGATGATGGCTTGACCATTGCATGTTCATGACCCTCAGGATGTTTCCAGTGACCCAGAATTTCTGGGCAGAGGAAACCTTAAACTCTGTTTCTGTGTTTGACATCTTCGTGGATTCTTTAAGACATCTGGGAGACCTAACAGCAACTGTTCCCATCCTAAAATGAGTCTGAACTACAAACTGAACTACAAACTACTGACTGGATTTCAGTAACAAGGGAAAAATGATCTCTCAAGTGGTTACAAGGAAGAACAAGATTTGGCGTGCTCTACCATTATCATTCAATGAAAGACTCACGTTTTTCCCCAGGTCCCTGAATACAGTAAATGCTTTGTTGTAGGGCTAGAGTTAAGGACAATGGACAGTGGAGCCTGATTCTCTCCTTCCCTTATGGTGGAGACAGTCTGGCTTAGGGACAAGGAAGGATGGGATCCTTCAATTCCTGCACTTTCATTCATTCATCATTCAATCGTATTTATTGAGCACTTACTGTGTGCAGAGCACTGTACTAAGCACTTGGGAAGTACAAGTTGGTAACATATAGAGATGGTCCCTACCCAACAGCAGGCTCACAGTCTAGAAAGGGGAGACAGACAACAAAACAACACATATTAACAAAATAAAATAGAATAGTAAATATGTACAAGTAAAATAAATAGAGTAATAAATCTGTACAAACATATATACAGGTGCTGTGGGGAGGGGAAGGAGGTCCAAAATAAATGGATGTTTTAAACTCAAGGAGGATGTTTTGCTAGGAAATAAAGCTCTGTCAGTGCTTCGGGTACCTCCAATGGTCGCCCATCCTTCTGGGCATCAAGCAGAAACTGATCACTATCAGATTTGAGGCATTCAATCAGCTCTCTTCCCTCCTTACTTTAGTTCCCCTCACTACAACCCAGTCTGCACACTTTGCTCCTTTGATACCAATCTACCCTCTGCCCCTTGCTCTTTCATTCATTCATTCAATCATATTTATTGAGCGCTTACTGTGTGCAGAGCACTGTACTAAGTGCCTGGGAAGTACAAGTTGGCAACATATAGAGACGGTCCCTACCCAACAGTGGGCTCACAGTCTAGAAGGGGGAGATCTTGCCTGATCTACTGTCAACCCTTGCCCATGTTCCTCTTCCTGCCCAGAACTCTCTCATATCTGACAGACCAGCACTCTCCCCATCTTCAAAATCCTACTGAAATAATATCTCTTCCAAGAAGCCATCTCAGATTAAGCTCTTAGGTCCCCATCCTAGTTCCCCTTCCTACTGCTCTCCAATGTGCTTAATTAATAAATCAATCAATCATTAGTATTTATTAAGCACTTATTGCATACAGAACACTGTACTAAGGGCTTGGGAGGGTACTTTACAACAGACATGGCAGACATAATCCCTGCCCATAGGATCTTAGAGTCAGGGCAGATAGACAATAAAATAAATTAGATAGGAAAACTGGCAGAGTGTAAGGATATGTACACAAGTTCTGTGGGGCTGAGAGTGGGGTGGCTATCAAGTGCTTATAGGGCATAGATTCAAGTGCATAGGTGACATGGAGGTAGGGGAAATGAGGGCTTAGTTGGGGTTTGAAGTGGGGGGAGTGGCATGAAGTGGCATGAAGTGGTTGTATTATTACTCTATTTATTTTACTTGTACATATTTACTATTCTATTTATTTTGTTAATGATGTGCCTCTACCTTTACTTCTATTTATTCTGATGACTTGACACCTGTCCACATGTTTTGTTTTGTTTTGTTGTCTGTCTCTCCCTTCTAGACTGTGAGCCCGTTGTTGGGTAGGGACCAACTCTATATGTTGCCAACTTGTACTTCCCAAGCGCTTAGTACAGTGCTCTGCACACAGTAAGTCACTGTTGATGGCACTACCATACTTCCTGTCTCACAAGCCCGCAACCCTGGTGTCATCCTCGACTCCGCTATCTCGTTCACCCCTCACATCCAAGCTGTCACCAAAACCTGCCGGTCTCACCTCCGCAACATTGCCAAGATCTGCCCTTTCCTCTCCATCCAAACCACTACCCTGGTCATTCAAGCTCTCATCCTATCCCGTCTGGATTACTGTATCAGCCTTCTCTCTGATCTCCCATCCTCCTGTCTCTCCCCACTTCAATCCATACTTCATGCTGCTGCCCGGATTGTCTTTGCCAAGAAATGCTCTGGGCATGTTACTCTCCTCCTCAAAAATCTCAAGTGGCTACCAATCAACCTACACATCAGGCAGAAACTCCTCACCCTTGGCTTCAAGGCTGTCCATCACCTCACCCCCTCTTACCTCACCTCCCTTCTTTCCTTCTCCAACCCAGCCTGCACCCTCCACTCCTCTGCCACTAATCTCCTCACTGTGCCTCATTCTCACCTGTCCCGCCATCGACCCCCGGCCCACGTCCTCCCCCTGGCCTGGAATGCCCTCCCTCCCCACATCCGCCAAGCTAGCTCTCTAGCTCTCTTCCTCCCTTGAAGGCCCTACTGAGAGCTCACCTCCTCCAGGAGACCTTCCCAGACTGAGTCCCCTCCTTCCTCTCCCCCTCCTCCCCCTCTCCATCCCCCCCACCTTACCTCCTTCCCTTCCCCACAGCACCTGTATATATGTATATATGTTTGTACGTATTTATTACTCTATTTATTTATTTATTTTACTTGTACATGTTTATTCTATTTATTTTATTTTGTTAATATGTTTTGCTTTGTTCTCTGTCTCCCCTTTCTAGACTGTGAGCCCACTGTTGGGTAGGGACCGTCTCTATATGTTGCCAACTTGTACTTCCCAAGCGCTTAGTATAGTGCTCTGCACACAGTAAACACTCAATAAATACGATTGAATGAATGAATGAATGAAGTTTGAGATGTTGGCGGGACATCCAAACAGAGATATCATGAAGGAAGGTCACTTGTGGAATTGGAGGGGAGAGAGGTTAGGGCCGGAGAGGTAGATTTGGGAATCATTCAAATAATAATAATAATAATAATTTTGGTATTTGTTAAGCGCTTACTATGTGCAAAGCACTGTTCTAAGTGCTGGGGAGGATACAAGGTGATCAGGTTGTCCCATGTGGGGCTCACAATCTTAATCCCTATTTTCCAGATGAGGTAACTGAGGCCCAGAGAAATGAAGTGACTTGCCCAAAGTCACACAGCTGACAAGCAGCGGAGCTGGGATTTGAATCCATGACCATAGGGATGGTAGTTGAAGCCATGGGAGTGAATGGGTTTTCCAAGGGAGTGGGTGTGCATAGAGAGGAGAAGGGGATCCAGACTGAGTCTTGAGGGATCTCCACAGTTACAGGGTGGCAGGCAGAGAAGAAGCCTGTGAAAGAGATTGAGAAGAAACAGTCCCACCTTCACAACATCACTAAAATCTACCCTTTCCTTGCGATACAATCATTCATTGTATCCCGCCTGGATTACTGCATCAACCTCCTTACTGACCTTCCACCCTCTTGTCTCTCCCCACTCCAGTCTATACTTCACTCTGCAGCCCTGATCATATTTCTACAATAACATTCAGGACATCAAGCAGAACAACATTCAGAGAAGCAGCGTAGCTAAGTGGAAAGAGCACGGGCTTTGGAGTCAGTGGTCATGGGTTCAAATCCCAACTCTGCCAATTGTCAGCTGTGTGACTTTGGGCAAGTCACTTAACTTCTCTGTGTCTCAGTTACATCATCTGGAAGATGCGGATTGATTGTGAGCCCTCTGTGGGACAACCTGATCACCTTGTATCCCTCCAGCGCTTAGAACAGTGCTTTGCACAGAGTAAGCGCTTAATAAATGTCATTATTATTATTTATTATTATTATTATTATGATTTCCCACTCCTCAAGAAACTCCAATGGTTGCCCATCCTCCTCCACATCATCATCATCATCAATTGTATTTATTGAGCGCTTACTGTGTGCAGAGCACTGTACTAAGCGCTTGGGAAGTACAAGTCCACATCAAACAAAAACTCCTCACTATTGCCTTTAAAGCACTCAATCACTTCACCCCCTCCTACTTTATCTCACTACTCTCTTACTTCTCCCAGCCCATACACTTCACTCCTCTAATCCTAAACTTCTCACTGTACTTCATTCATGTCTATCTCACCGCCAACTTCTCACCCACATCCTGCTTCTGTCCTGGAATGCTTTCCCTCCTCAAATCCTAGTGTACAAGGCACCTAAACTTTCACAAAGTCCACTGAGGATATTTCACTGAAGAAAAAATTTGAGAGAATTAGTGATTTTCAAAAGGATATATTAAAATTAAGGAAAGAGATATCCTAATCAGATTCAACATAATTTTAAGTAATATGAATAAAATGGAAACAGTTAATCTAGATAATGATCACACTCTGAATTAATGATCTTTGTGCTTACAAGTTATTATTAAAATCAACATTTACTTTATATTCATAGCCACTGGATTTGGGAATTCAGCCTAGTAGTCAGTTTAGGAATGGTTGCATCATTAAACCATTCGAGGTCTGGTTCCCAAATGTTTTGTGGGGATTTCATAGATTGATGTTCATGATTAATTTATGGTTTTGTACATTCTGAAATGGAGAATGCCAGGTACAAAGGAAACTGTTCAGTGATCAGGAAATAGCCCATTTGATGGTCGTTACAGTTTGCTCAAAAGCAAATCAAGTCTTTGCTTTCATAACAGATTCCATGGATTTGCCATAAAATGTTTTTGGCAACCGGATATGTTCCCTGCCCATAACCAGCTTACAGTCTACAGAACTGATTAGCTTGTATTTACCCCAACACTTAATACAGTACCTGGCACACAGTATGTGCTTAGTAAATACCTTAGAAAATGAAAAAAATAAAATAAAAATAAAAGGAAGGTATTCAAACTTCCTCACCTTCACTATTTCACTGGGAAACAGCCTAGGCTTAGAAGCAGCATGGCTCAGTGGAAAGAGCATGGGCTTTGGAGTCAGAGGTCATGGGTTCAAATCCCAGCTCGACCAATTGTCAGCTGTGTGACTCTGGCAAGTCACTTAACTTCTCTGTTCCTTGGTTACCTCATATGGAAAAGGGGGATTAAGACCGTGAGCCCCCTGTGGAACAACCTGATCACCTTGTAACCTCCCCAGTGCTTAGAACAGTGCTTTGCATGTAGTAAGTACTTAATAAATGCCATCATTATTATTATATTATTAAAGGCTAGAGCTCCCCAAAACTATCTTCATCATCTCCTGTGACTGTAATTGGATAGTTTGGGTCCTTCAGAAGGTATGGAAGGATTTTAGAAAGTTTGCTCTGACCTATATCCAGAGTGCTCAATGAATAGTCCATTGGGGAAGAAAGCTAATTACTTCAGAGAACTCCTTCCATGGTATTGGACTCTCACACTGACATACCTCAGCCTCACCCCTTATTATTGAAAACGTATACAAGGTTTTATTATGTATATATAAAAGCAGCTATGTTCAAAACTTAAGTATCCATTAGAC
This sequence comes from Tachyglossus aculeatus, assembly GCF_015852505.1. Classification (NCBI taxonomy): domain Eukaryota; kingdom Metazoa; phylum Chordata; class Mammalia; order Monotremata; family Tachyglossidae; genus Tachyglossus; species Tachyglossus aculeatus. The sequence continues at coordinate 16,789,291 of NC_052101.1, read as the reverse complement.
AGAAGTATAGAGGATAAAGAAGCAGTGAGTGAGATTTTCAACCAAATTCCATGTTCACTACAGACTTCCTCTAATCTGACACTTGCCTTTACCTTAATCTGGAAGACCCCCAAAGCTAGCCACATTCACTCATTTTTCTCCTCCTGGTAGGCCATATGTATGGTTTCTCTGGCATGAGAGCCAAAGTGGACAGATGGGAATCATGAATGTTCTTTCTTCTGAATCTCTCTCAAACCTTTCCTTTTGACCTTGCCTTCTCCCCAGCCCCCTGATGGGACTGGTAAAACAGCAGGAAAGGTCCACAAGTGAGTCAGCCCCTACTGAAGTGATTGGCAGGGCATAAAATGTGTCTCCTCTCCTAGCCTGCATCTCGTGACAAAAGAACCAGCAATTTCTTCTTCTGGTGTCCTGTGCAGTCTGAGCCCAGCCCATGAGAAAATGGCCCTAATGAGGGGAGAGGATTGAAGTGAATTGAGGCTTTGTCCTGTTCTGAAGGCAGGGACATGTGGGGTCATATCCGATATCTACAAAGCTTTCATCCACCAGTCCTTTTACATTTCACTCAACATGTTCAAACTTTCCTGTCTGCTTTACCAAGAGATATCTCCTTATTGTTACTTTCCTCTTCCTCCCTTCAAAGCCCTACTGAGAGCTCACCTCCTCCAGGAGGCCTTCCCAGACTGAGCCCCCTCCTTCCTCTCCTCCTCCTCCCCCTCCCCCCGCCTTACCTCCTTCCCCTCCCCACAGCACCTGTATATATGTATTTATGTTTGTAAGTATTTATTACTCTATTTCTTTATTTATTTTATTTGTACATATTTATTCTATTTATTTTATTTTGTTAATATGTTTTGTTTCGTTGTCCGTCTCCCCCTTCTAGACTGTGAGCCCACTGTTGGGTAGGAACCGTCTCTATATGTTGCCAACTTGTACTTCCCAAGCGCTTAGTACAGTGCTCTGCACACAGTAAGTGCTCAAAAATTCGATTGAATGAATGAATGATTGAATACTTTCATATATACGGTAGCATGGTTTCTTAAAGGAAAAGGGATTAAGATAGTTTAGTATCACAGTAGCCTAGACTCACATTATAGATAGATTTTAAAATGCCAGGTAAAATGCTAATGGATTCGAGCCCAAGAAAATATAGGGTTGATCCAAGTTGGCTGGTTTTTCAAGAAAACATCAAAGGAGGTACACAGAACTATGCAAATCTCATCAATAAACCAGTTCATATCCTGACTTACCTCAGGGCAAAAGAAAAGGGCAGGTTTTATGACCTAAAATGTGGAGGCCTTAGCTTTTTCCAGAAAAATCTATAAGGTAGGTGAGTAATCTCTCTTTTCATACTATCGAAATTTCCGAATTTCCAAATACTACCGAATTGTAAATTTATGTCTATTATTTTGCAGGCCTGAAAGTTTTGTAGCACGGCCTAATAGAAAGAAAACAGATCTGGGAGTCAGAGGATCTGGGTTGTAAACCTGGCTCCACCACTTGTCTGCTATGTAACCTTGGGCAAATGACAACTTCTCTATGCCTCAAATTCATTCATTCATTCATTCAATCGTATTTATTGAGTGTTTACTGTATGCAGAGCACTGTACTAAGCACTTGGGAAGTACAAGTTCGCAACATATAGAGACGATCCCTACCCAACAGCCGGCTCACAGTCTAGAAGGGGGAGACAGACAACAAAACAAAACATATTAACAAAATAAAATGAATAGAATAGTAAATATGTACAAGCAATAAATCTGTGCAAACATCTATACAGGTGCTGTGGGGAGGGGAAGGAGGGGGGAATGGAGAGGGGGATGAGGGGGAGAGGAAGGAAGGGGCTCAGTCTGGGAAGGCCTCCTGGAGGAGGTGAGCTCTCAGTAGGGCTTTGAAGGGAGAAAGAGAGCAAGCTTGGCGGATGTGCGGCGGGAGGGCATTCCAGGCCCGGGGGATGACGTGGGCCGGGGGTCGATGGTGGGACAGGCGAGAACGAGGTACGGTGAGGAGATTAGCGGCGGAGGAGTGGAGGGTGCGGGGTGGGCTGTAGAAGGAAAGAAGGGAGGTGAGATAGGAGGGGGCAAGGTGATGGACAACCTTGAAGCCGAGAGTGAGGAGTTCCGGAATTCCCTCATCTGCAAAGGGGGGATTAACACCCCTTCTCCCTCCTACTTAAACTATGTGCCCCAAGTGAGACCTGATTATCTTGTGTCTACCCCAGCAATTAATCCAGTGCTTGGCATATGGTAAGAGCTTAATAAATATTATTATCAGCAGTAGTATTTAGTGTACAAGGCACCTAAACTTTCACAAAGTCCACTGAGGATATTTCACTGAAGAAAAAATTTGAGAGAATTAGTGATTTTCAAAAGGATATATTAAAATTAAGGAAAGAGATATCCTAATCAGATTCAACATAATTTTAAGTAATATGAATAAAATGGAAACAGTTAATCTAGATAATGATCACACTCTTAATTAATGATCTTTGTGCATACGAGTTATTATTAAAATCAACATTTACCTTATATTCATAGCCACTGGATTTTGGAATTCTGCCTAGTAGTCGGTTTAGGAATCATTAAGCCATTTGAGGTTTGGTTCCCAAATGTTTTGTGGGGATTTCATAGATTGATGTTCATGATTAATTTACGGTTCTGTACATTCTGAAATGGAGAATGCCAGGTACAAAGGAAACTGTTCAGTGATCAGGAAATAGCCCATTTGGTGGCCGTTACATTTTGCTCATAAGCAAATCAAGTCTTTGCTTTCATAACAGATTCCATGGACTTGCCATAAAATGTTTTTGGAAACCAGAGAGCAAAGTTTTATTCAAATATGATGGGGTTTTGCTAGGCCGATCCAAGTCAGGAAATAACATGAACAAACAGATAAACCCAAAGTTATTCAACATATGATATTGATTGAATCAATGCCTTCATGCCAAAAAAAAGTATTATCATACATTTTAAAAGCCCAAATGATAATCCAGCATGGTTAGGCTAAATTTTGCTTTTTGCCTTCTTTATCAAGCAGAATGTAAATGTGTTTCCAAACACTGCTGCATTGTACTCTCCCAGGTGCTTAGTACAATGCTCTGCACACAATAAGCACTCAATAAATACCACTGATTATGACTGATGGGGAAACCAGGTGAAGGACCACTCTGTTTTCTGTACCCCTGCAATCCTTACTGACCACTGATTTACTACTACTACTACTAATGATAACTGTGGTATTAGTTTAGCACTTACTGTGGAAAGAACATGGTGTTGGGAGTCAGAGGTCGTGGGTTTGAATCCCAGTTCTACCACTTGTCAGCTGGGTGACTTGGGCAAGTCACTTAATTTCTCTGTGCCTCAGTTCCCTCATCTGTAAAATGGGGACTAAGATTGTGAAGCCCCACATGGGACAACATGATAATCTTGTATCTACCCCAGCACTTAGAACAGTGCTTGTCATATACTAAGTGCTTAGCAAATTTGATCAGTATTATACAGTGTTTAGAACAGTGCTTTGCACATAGTAAGAGCTTAACAAATACCATTATTACTGTTATATGCTAGGCACTAAACTAAGCACTGGAGTAAAGCAAAATGTGTTGCACACAGTCCCTGTCCCACGTGGGGCTCACAGTCTTAATCATCATCTAGACTGTAAACTCATTATGGACAGGGAGTATGTCTGTTCATTCTGCTGTACTTTTCCCAGTGCTTAGTCCAGTGATCTGCACATAGTAAAGGCTCAATACCATTGATTGATTGATTTTTACAGGTGAGGTAACAGAGGCACAGACAAGTTAAGTGAATTGCCCAAGGTCACACAGCAGAGAGGTGATGGGGCCAGAATTAGAACCCAGGTCCTTTTGACTCCCAGTCGATGCTCACGCTCCTTCTCCTGAGGTGTGGCATTTCTCCATTTTCCAATTTTGCAGATAAGGGGTTAGAAACTGCCCTCTAGCAAAGGTGCTTACCTGGTTGTCTGAAAAATGGTGCTCCACCAGCGCTTAGAACAGTGCTTTGCACATAGTAAGGACTTAATAAATGTCATCATCATTATTATTATTATTACGATGATAATTTCGGGAGTCCAGAATTGTATTTTTAGCAACCCAACTCACTCAGTTATCTGGCACTTTGGCTTCCCAGCCCTGTCCCTGCCAGAATCATATCATTTACACAAGGGAAGCAGAGACATTGAGCCTGGAGTACTACTACCCTGGGTTGGCTTCAGAGAGTAAGATAATTTCTTCATGGTGACAATTCAAAAGTAGAAAGTATCAATCAGAAGAGTCACAAAGACCTGAGTTGAGAACACAATGGCTTTGGAGCAAGGACAGGTCAGAGCTTCCCCTAGATAAAAGTTCTAGGTTCGCGGATTCAAATGGACAACTGTATGACATTAATGTGTCAGCATGCAAATTACAGTAATTACATTGTACAAAACTGTGAAATTTAACCTTGCCTCAGGACAGTTAAATGTCTGCTCCTTAGCTCACATTCTTGGCTTCTCTCAGGCTTACCTTCTGACAGTACTCCACTTTCTCTGCTCTCACACCTCTTGTTCATATGTTTCTCCCACCTGGAACACTTCCCACATCTACACTTCAGCCCTCCCTACTTTAGCCCTCCTAAAATTCACACCCTCCAAGAACCTTCTCCCATTAATTCCCAGCACTACAAATCATGTCAACCCCACAGCTGCACTACATACTTATCAATCCTCAGCATTTATGCCTATAATTGTTTATTCTGCTCTATTCTGAGATTTCGTCCTGGTATTATAATAATAATAACAATAATAATGATGATGGTATTTGTTAAGCACTTACTATGTGCAAAGCACTGGTCTAAGCGCTGGAGGGATACAAGGTGATCAGGTTGTCCCACGTGGAGCTCACAGTCCTAATCCCCGTTTTGCAGATGAGGTATATGGTATATGCACTCCACAACCTTTCTGATCCTTGTTCTCATTTCTCCCAGTATTTACAAAGGTTAAGCTTCTTATGCACAGCATTTGCATCTGTTACATTTCCCTAATCACTAAGTACAGTGCACTGGATTCAGTAGGCCCTCAATAAATATCATGACTATTACTAATTTCCATTGCTCGGCATCCTTCAGAAATTGAGGACTGGGGATTCTGGATTCTCATTTCAGGGTACCTCGTCCTCTGACAAACACAATAAATATGGAAGCTAAAGTTGTCAAAAGGTTGCTTTCCTGATCCATGTCTTTCCTTAGAAGGAAACGTGAAAACAGGAAGATTCAGTTGCAAAATAAAAAAGTGTGCAAAGCTTCCTTTCTAAAAGAAGAACATTGCTCAGGGAGAACAAACGAACTATTAGAAGTCATACTGGATGAAATTAGACAACTGGACTGTTAGAACACAGAACTACTAGATTGATGAGAAAGCACTTAAAAAGAAATGCTTCATAGGTTCAGTACAATCTCAGGTAGGTAAGACATACCATTAATATAAATCATAGAAGCATAAGTGCCATTGACTTGTCCATCCAGACCAGGATTGTTTCACTAAGAGGGGGATGAAAGAATACCTGAAGGAATAGTTTGATGATTGCCCTTTGGACCACCACTCTAAGGGTTATGGAATTCCCCTTGAAGATCCTTACTTTTTCCCTCCATTATCCATTATGCTTCTGTCCTGTATGGATTTTCCAAACCTTTCTACAAACTATTTCCTCCCTGCATAACTTTCAGAGGTAATAAATTATATATGCTGTGCAAAAAAGGTAATGATGATGATTCTGCAGTTTCCAGAGTTAGATGCAAAAGAATCAAACAGCGAAGAAAAGCTCTTCAACCACTATTAGTTTTGTAACTGTAAGGTGACTCAAGACTGGAAAGAGGTTAGAGACCATTTCAAACTCCTTGTGCTGTGCTTCTCATCTGAGCAAAGTCGAGTTCAATTCTGAAAGGGGGACAAACATCCACGGACGGTAATTCGGCAAGAAATGGGTTTTTCACTCAGAAGTCCAAGGTGAAGAGCCAGGGGCCAGTAGTGAACATGTTTAAAAAGACGCAGTCACTAAGGAAAAAGACACTACTTATAATTAATTTTGCACTCTATTTCCCTGTGACCACTAACCTTTTCTGCTTGCAACTAGTTGTGCCCTACAGTGGTGAATGGCAAATGCAGGTGAATGAGCCAAAGCTGGAAAAAATTATTTGGAGCTGGTGGAGTAAATGTCTCACCTATCTCAGCTCCAGGTAGTTTTTTTTTAATTCAATCTTGGCTGAGGTCTCATGTATAACTACATGCAAAATAAACAGGAAATATGATCTCTTCTCTCCCTTTATATTCTGCTCTCCACTAAGCTACTCTCCAAACTCTTGGGGTCTCCTGGTTGGCATAGAGGCTGCTGTAAAGAAACTGGAGATGCTGAGGTAAGGAGAATCACTATGCTAAACTTCACCTTTCTAGAGCACGTTAAAAACATTTATTCTGTATCCTAATATGAATCGATGCCTTATCATGGCAGGAGAGTGTACAATGATGAAGCTTAGAGCTAGTCCTTACAGGGCTAACCATAATGGAAATGTCTAAGCCGAAGTGTCATACAAAGTTGATTCACCTGTGCTGGGCAGCAGTGGCCTGGGTAAAAGACAGAAGATCATGTGTTCAAGACATTAATCAAAGACAACGGTAGAGCCTCAAGTTCTTTTACTGTGCGGAAGAGGCAATGGTAAACTACTTAAGTATCTTTACCAAGAAAACTCTGAATACAAACACCAGAACAATTTTATGGCAGAAAATGGGATGTTCTGGAGAGTGTGTGTCATGGAGTCGCTAGGGATCAGAAACGATTCAACGATATTTGAATCCTAATATGCCGACTGGAACTTCTTCAGAGACGAAGCCAAAGGAGAAGGGGAGAACAGAGAAAATGCAAAAGAGGATGCTGAAATTGGAAATCTGACATGGGGTCCAGAAGTGTTTGCAGTAGATATTGGGTATCTGTTTTGATTGATCAGTGGTATTTATTGATAATTTACTCCGTGCAGAGAAGTAGCGTGGCTTAGTGGAAAGAGCCCGGGCTTGGGAGTCAGAGGTCATGGGTTCAAATCCAGGCTCCACCAATTGTCACCAATTGTGTGACTTTGGGCAAGTCACTTCACTTCGCCTCAGTTCCCTCATCTGTAAAATGGGGATGAAGACTGTGAGCCCCCCATGGGACAACCTGATCACCTTGTAACCTCCCCAGTGCTTAGAACATTTCTTTGCACATAGTAAGTGCTTAATAAATGCCATTATTATTATTATTACAATACAATTAACAGATATCAACCTTGCCCACTTTCCAAGGAAACGGATTTTCCCAAGTTTTCAGAAGAGGTACGATCCAGGGACACATCTGTGTTTTATCTGCAGCTTTCATTTTCCTTTATCTTTTTTCCTCCCTTCCCTTCCACCAAGAAAAGGTAGGCAGTTGGATTGTGGATTTCTTTTACACCTAAAAAAAAGTGTTTTTTTCATTCTTCTGCTGTTCATTTCTCTGGATGGGAAGCACTTCCCCACAGCTGGACAGAAGCTCTTTATGATTAAAAGATAAAAACAATAGATGATCTGAGGCAAAGAATTCCAACTCATGGAATGTACCGTCAAGTTTGATAGACAATAACGTATAGTAGGTGTGTTTGTTTTTCCTAAAGGACAGCTGGGAAAAATCAACACATCTACTATGCATTATTAAGTGCTTAGTACTACAGTGCTTTGCACAAAGTAAGCACTCAATAACTGATATGATTGAGTGAATGAACTACCAAACATTCAAAAAATGAACTGAAAGACAAAACATTAAAATGCAATTTTAATTTTTTGAGAGAGGAAGTGTCCTCGTAAGTCCAAACAATCCTTTTAACCAGAAGTAATTAATTCCAAAAGTGAGATGGCCTGAACTAAATCTCTTATGGGGCAGGGGGCATCCAGGGAGGGTGGGATTGAGCTATGAAATGCCCTTGTTCACAAACCCCTCAAGCAGTGCCATGGCTGGGTGGGGCAGTGGGTGGGAAATGGGTGGCATTCCAGGATTAGACAGCATTTGAAAGTGAACGTTGGGAGACCTGAGTTCCAATCCAGACACAGCGGTTTATTCATTCAGCTGGATTTTCCCCTCCGCAGCAGTGATCGGATAAAGTAGGACACTGTAGAAAGTAAATGCTTAGTTCAATCAATCAATCGTATTTATTGAGCGCTTACTGTGTGCAGAGCACTGTATTGAGCGCTTGGGAAGTACAAGTTAGCAACATATAGAGACAGTCCCTACCCAACAGTGGGCTCACAGTCTAAAAGGGGGAGACAGAGAACAAAACCAAACATACTAAAAAAATAAAATAAATATTTTACTAACTAAATATAACTAAATAACTAACTAAACTATAACTATAACTATATATAGTATATATATATACTATATATATATACTATATTTATAACTATGTATAACTATAACTATATATAACTATATATATATATAACTATATATAGTTATATGACTATAACTATAACTAAATAACTACATACTAACAAAATAAAATAATACTATCGATTGAATAGAAAAATAGTTAATCCTGGGGTCAGACACTGTAGCTACACTTCTGGTTCCCAGGAACAAGAGGAAGCATCTTGCAGGCCGAGATGTCTCCCTTTGAGGCCCAAACCCTGGTATTTCTGGACTGATCCAAGCCCTTTTAGGGGTACTTGTGTGTTCTCTTGGGTGCGAGTTCCTTTCAGCAGGTAGGGTCTCTGATGGCAACTCTCTAACCCCCTAAACTAGCCCACATATACCAGATCCAGCCCTATCCTCCTCTTTTACCTTCTGTTCTCATATGCATACACGTACATGCTACTGGCTGGAAAATCAGTTTAATTGTTTGACCTGGGACAAACCATTTCCCCACCTGTTGCCTCAATCTTCTCACTGTGCTCCTGATCCATACTTGGTTCATTTTAAAACAAGTGGAAATGAGACAATAGCACATGGTCTTTTGATCTGTAAATAGATTGGTTATGGAGTTCTGTATTGGCTTGTGCATTTGGACTGGCTCTCAATTTTGAAGTAACAAAACCAAGGATGAAATCACCTGTGCACTAAAAAATATAGAAACTTTCTTCCCGAGAACTCAAAGTGCTTTCATATCTGATTTTGGCCTCAACATCTCATTGTGATTTGGAACATAAGACAATAAATAATGCCCTCCCAAGTTCATCCAACTATGGATTCTGTCTCCAACAGTGTCATTACAGGATAGCCAAAGAAACAGCGTGATGGTTTCCTTAACAGCCATCCTCATAGTTATGGATGGACCAGTGAATATCCCTAACTGTTTCTTTTAATGGTCTATCATCCAAAACCTTCCTGAACCTATTGATACTTTCTAGAGACACAGTTCCTTGTGTAGTGGTAATAGTAGTAGTAGTAATAGTAATACTATTTATTGAGCACCACTGGGGGCAATCCATTGTCTAAACTCTTGGGAAAGTGAAACAAATAATAATAATAATAATAATAATGATGGCATTTATTAAGTGCTTACTTGGTGCAAAGCACTGTTCTAAGCACTGTGGAGGTTACAAGATGATCAGGTTGTCCCACGGGGGGCTCACAGTCTTAATCCCCATTTTACAGATGAGGTAACTGAGGCAGAGAGAAGTTAAGTGGCTTGCCCAAAGTCACACAGCTGGCAATTGGCGGAGCTGGGATTTGAACCCATGACCTCCGATGCCAAAGCCCGGGCTCTTTCCACTGAGCCACGCTAATACATGCATGAGATACATTAGGGTACTCTAATGGGAGAGACTGAAATGTTTACATACTGAGTAATTAGAATAAATAGCAGACTGCACAATTGATTATGCATACAGACACAAATATGGTTTAAGGAAATATAAATAATATATAAATCAATCAATCAATCATATTTATTGAGTGCTTACTGTGTGCAGAGCACTGTACTAAGCGCTTGGGAAGTACAAGTTTAATAATATAAATAATATAAATATATAATGATATAAATATAAATAATTATGCCAGTACCAGAAGGAGCTCTTAGGTGTTATGGGATTTTATGAACAACAATTTCATGTCTCTCCCCTGCCTTCAACCCCAGCCTGTTTCTGCCTGTTCCCCTCTTGTATCCTGGGGCCCGGGGCACCCCCCAGGGGTGTTGGGAGACTCAGGGAGGTATGAGGGGGAGCTGCAGTCCCCACTTGCGGGGGGGGATACTGAAAGTTTAATGTGGGATGGGGGCTGTGTTCATATTGTTTATCTTAGTGCTTCATGCAGTGCTTGGCAGATAACAACCACTTAAATCCTGTGGTTATTATTATCATTATTATTATTATAAGGTCCCCCTCACAGCCACCACACAGATTGTAAAAGCCCCCAAACTCATTGTGTGACATGAAGCTGACATTTAGCTTCCTGAAATCAGGAATGGTGTAGGGACCTATCCACATTATCGCTACCTCCTAGGGAAGGTGGGAGCTTGGAGAAGTAATAACTGGGAAAGGGGTCTGGGTTCCTAGCTCTTTGGAGGAGATGCTTTATAGAGATGCAAGTTAGAATTGATATCCCTTCACCCCTGCACTTGGACATGTACCTGATATTCACTCCATCCTCAACCCCACAGCACTTCTGTCCAGCGTGGCTGAGAAGCAGCATGGCTCAGTGGAAAGAGCCCGGACTTTGGAGTCAGAGGTCATGGGTTCAAATTCAGGCTCCACCAATTGTCAGCCGTGTGACTTTGGGCAAGTCACTTAACTTCTCTGTGCCTCAGTTACCTCACAGTAAGCACTTAATAAATGCCATCATTATTATATCCATAATTTATTTCAATAGCTGTCTCCCACGTCTAATCTGTAAATTCCTTGCAGGCAGGGAACATGTTAACCTACTCTTCTATATTGTACTTCCCCAATTACTTAGTAAAGTGCTCTGAACACTGCAAGAACTCAATACATAAGATTAAAGATTGATTAAATGATTGATTCCATGTTAAGGGAAACAGCATGGACTAGTGGAAAGAGCATACACCTGGGCGGCAGAGAACCTGGATTCTAATTAAGAGAAGCAGTGTGGTTCAGTGGAAAGAGCACAGGCTTTGGACTCAGAGGTCATGGGTTCAAATCCCAGCTCTGCCAATTGTCAGCTGTGTGACTTTGGGCAAGTCACTTAACTTCTCTGTGCCTCAGTTACTTCATCTGTAAAATGGGAGTGAAGACTGTGAGCCCCCCATGGGACAACCTGATCACCTTGTAACCTCCCCAGCACTTAGAACAGTGCTTTGCACATAGTAAATGCTTAATAAATGCCATTATTATTATATTATTATAATTCTGGCTTTGCCAGTTCCCTCTGTGTGACCTCAAACTAGTTACTTAACTTCCCCATGTTTGTACGTATTTATTACTCTATTTATTTATTTTACTTGTACATATCTATTCTATTTACTTTATTTTGTTAATATGTTTTGTTTTGTTCTCTGTCTCCCCCATCTAGACTGTGAGCCCACTGTTGGGTAGGGACCATCTCCATATGTTGCCAACTTGTACTTCCCAAGCGCTTACTACAGTGCTCTGCAAACAGTAAGCACTTAATAAATACGATTGATTGATTGATTGATCAGTTTTCTCATCTGTAAAATGACAATTCAATACCTATTCTCCCTCCCACTTACAGTGTGAGCCCCATGTGGGACAGGGACTGTCTCCAATCTGATTATTTTGTATGTAGGCTGTAAGCTTTTTATGGGCAGGGAACATATCTACTCACTCTGTCAACCTGCACTACCCACATGCTTAGTACAGTGCTCTGCATGTAGTAAGTCAATAATAATAATAATAATTATGGTATTTGTTAAGCAGTTGCTATGTACCCAACACTGTTCTAAGTGCTGGAATAAATACAATGAATTGATTCATCTACCTCAACACTTAGTTCAGTGTACTAAGTACCTAAGTACAAAGTTAAGAGAATTTCCCAAGAAGTCACAGTGATTCAGTAGTAAGTCAGGATTGGTCATTCTCTGTACTTGGTTTTTTCACACTTGAAGGCTTTGCAGCTCAGGACCAAACCCTGCCAACCCCAGGAGACAGATACTGGGTGGATGAGACCACTCACTGGCCAGCTCTTAGTACAGTGCTTTACACATAGTAAGCACTTAATAAATACCATTATTATAATTATTAGTAATGGCATGGTTTATGGTCTCCCACTAAGCTTATCCTGACCTAGAGAGACCTAGACAAATCTGTCACACCTTAGTTTCTCTTCTAACCAGTATCAATTCTAATTAGTTCAGTTGGGCTAGAAGGATAAATGACATATATATGTATATATATGTATATATGTTTGTACATATTGATTACTCTATTTATTTATTTTACCTGTGCATATCTATTCTATTTATTTTATTTTGTTAGTATGTTTGGTTTTGTTCTCTGTCTCCCCCTTTTAGACTGTGAGCCCACTGTTGGGTAGGGACTGTCTCTATATGTTGCCAACTTGTACTTCCCAAGCGCTTAGTACAGTGCTCTGCACACAATAAGTGCTCAATAAACACGATTGATTGATTGATTGACAAGGAAAACAGATTAATTGATTGTAAAAGGCTTTGCAAATAATTAAGAGTTTACTTAGCAGCACTGGCGGCTGAATATTTCAACATCCGTGTGCATCATTCCAAGAGTACGAAGAAAGAATGATGGAAAGTTTTTGCAGTTAATTTCTAGCTATTCACCAGCTATACTTAATTCCAACTACTCATACTTGTCCACACATACATATGCACACACCCACACAAACACACACTTTCTTTCACAATGGCATTTCATTGTGGTTCACACCCTCAAGTGCCACTTGACTGTACCTCCTCTATGCATTAAATAGGGACCAGGCACTCCTTGAGCATTATAATCTATGAAATGCCATCATTATTGAATACAAACACTATTTTCAGTGCAGCAAAACTTGACAAGAGCAGGACAAGAGAGTCAGCTAAGGGGAAGGCAAGGAGAGGGAAAAGCGTCAGCTTTTCTGACCTCTCTTCAGAAGCGATTTTTAAAGAGAAAGTGCCATTAGTCATTCTGCAGGACTTGATTGCCACAACTAGAGACAATGTGGCTTGGAGACCAAGCACCAGGCTAGCCTTGATCAACAGTCAATCATATTTATTGAGTGCTAAGTGTGTGCAGAGCACTGTACTCAGTACTTAAATAATAAATAAATAATGATGGCATTTATTAAGCACTTACTATGTTCAAAGCATTGTTCTAAGCTCTGGGGAGGTTACAAGGTGATAAGGTTGCCCCACGGGGGGCTCACAATCTTCATCCCCATTTTACAGATGAGGTAACTGAGGCACAGAGAAGTGAAGTGACTTGCCTAAAGTCACACAGCTGACAATTGAAAGAGCCGGGATTTGAACGCATGACCTCTGACTCCAAAGCCCGTGTTCTTTCCACTGAGCTACGCTGCTTCTCAATCTATATCTATATCGTAATAATTAAATATGATCCCCAAGTTCAAAGACCGCACTGTTTAATGGGGAAAGAAGTAGACATCAAATTGCAGAAGATGTAATGGGGATGTAGGATTCAAGCCTTAATGATAAACAGAAGTAATTACATAAGCAAAGAAAGAAATACATGAATGTATTGATGCCTGTCTACTTGTTTTGTTGTCTGTCTCCCCCTTCTAGATTGTGAGCCCACTGTTGGGTAGGGATTGTCTCTATCTATCTGTTGCCGAATTGTACTTTCCAAACGCTTAGTACAGTGTTCTGCACACAGCAAGCGCTCAATAAATACGATTGGGTGAATGAATGAATTCACTAGCAAGCACGGTTTTTACCTCCACAATCAAAGGATGAGTAGATACCATTATCACCCTAATATCATTCTTTGTAAGGTGCTAGTCGGGAAAAAATAAGGCGCAGAAACAGCAGCTTCGGCCCTGGAAAATAATAACAATGATTTTAAAGTGAAAGTTTCTTTGTGAGTTTCACATGCCCTGTTCCCAGAAAATGTGGAGAAACTAAACTTTAGAAGTTGCACAGCTTCCTCACTAGATGGCACGCTTAGCTAGGAAAACAAATAACATTTTTCCACGAAGGCAGTTCTAAAGAATGATAGGGGAATTAAAATTTGGGCTTCCTTTAAGGCAGCTTCTAAAAGGAAAGATGCAAGCACAGGATCTGGAGCTTGGAATACAGTTATAGGCAGTGAGTCCTTTGCTGACATTTGTTTTTCCTGACTGTAAACTTCTTGTGTAAACTTATAACAGAGTCTGTTATATTGTACTCTCTCCCCCTTTTAGACTGTGAGCCCACTGTTGGGTAGGGACTGTACCTATATGTTGCCAACTTGTACTTCCCAAGCTTAGTACAGTGCTCTGCATACAGTAAGCACTCAATAAATATGATTGATTGATTGATTTGCTAATCACTTAATGTGGCTCAGTGGAAAGAGCATGGGCTTTGGAGTCAGAGGTCATGGGTTAGAATCCCAGATCCGCCACATGTCTGCTGTGTGACCTTGGGCAAGTCACTTAACTTCTCGGAGCCTTAGTTACCTCATCTGTAAAATGGGGATTAAGACTGTGAGCCCCACGATTGGGACAACCTGATCACCTTGTATCCCCCCGAGTGCTTAGAACAGTGCTTTGCAAATAGTAAGCGATTAACAAATGCCATTATTATTATTATCATTATTATTACTCATCTGTAAAATGGGGATGAGTACTGTGAGCCCCTCGTGGGACAACCTGATCACCTTTTAACCTCCCTAGCGCTTAGAACAGTGCTTTCCACATAGTAAGCACTTAATAAGTGCTATCATTATTATTATTATTATTGGTGTAGATAGAGTGTACACAGATTGGACACAGTCCATCCCAAATGGGGCTCAAAGACTAAGTATGAGGGGAGACAGGTTTTGTATCCCCATTTTACAGATGAGAAAATTGACACAGAGAAGCAAAGTTACTTGTCCAAGGTCACAGAGTAGGTAAGTGGCAGAGCCGGGATTAGAACCCAGGTCCTCTGACTCCTGGGACTGTGCTCTTTCCACTAAGCCACAATATTTCCCTTAAAATAAATTTCTTGGCTTGGTAATTTAATTGCACAATAGCGTACTGTGATCATAGCTATGGAGCGGTGTGGCCAAGCTTCCTAAGGCTAATATTTGATCTATCTGTGCACTGATATGTGAGGAAGATATAAGCCTCACTCAGATAGACTGAAACACTGACTGGCTCCTAGAACCCCCCTGCTGCCAGTTAATCAGGCACAAAGAGCAGTCACTCACCTTGAATCCTTACTGGAGGTGAACTAAGTACCAAATCAAGAATCAGATGGAAGAGGCCAGGACAGGAGACGAGATAAAAGCCTAAAGGACAGGGAGGGAGGAAATGTGGTTTTAAATAAGGTTTGGAAGGTGAGGTGAGTAATCCCCTGTGAGAATTGAAGAGGGAGAGCATTTTGAGTGCTCAGTAAATACCACTGATTGATTGACTGGTTTATCATTTACTATATGCACAGAGCAATGCATTAAGCGCTTGGGAAAATACAACACAAGAGTTCGCAGAAGTGATCCCTGCCCAAAAGGAGTTTATGGTCTACAGGGGGAAACAGACATTAAAATAGATTACAGAAAGGAGAAAAAGGAATGCCAACTAAATCACTATATGCCCTTTAAATTCAGCCCTAATCTCAGTCTCAATTCAGGGATTGATTCCGTAATATTTGAGCCAGTCTCAACCTCCACGTCCACCAATACAAGGTTGTTGGGATTGGAGGTTTTGGGACTTGATCCTGTGTCTTGGTGTCTGAACACTGTTCCTCAAAACAAATAAAAATCTTAGAAGGTGGTTATCCTAACTTTTTCATTAATTTGGTTCCGCTCTCCTCCAAGGGTTCAGGGTGTTCTGATGCTTTTGAGAACAGCCAGTGTGTGATATGCACTTCTTTTCCAGAAATGGTGAGAAAACTCATCATCTGTTTGGCCGTGGCTGCTTTCCTGCCTGGCTCCATTCTAGGGGTATGTGCTGGGCTTTACATCATCCAGACCAAATTTTTACCCAACCACAAAACCCTGGTTTGTATAGACCAGCAATTTTTCCATCACTACTTTAGGCCATAAAAAAGGAACCCCATCATTTCAAATTACAGAAGTCTCAGATATTGAAAGGTGGCACTGGTGAAGGAAGAGTATGGGGAGGGACGGGGTCATCATATTCCTCTTCCCATCATCTTCTATTTCATGTCTCTCCCCCTAGCTTGTCTGTCTTTTCTAGTTTTCCTTGCCCTCCTCCTATTTGGTACAAACTGTTGGGCAGGAGATGGGAAACTGATGGGGACTGGGCAGACAGATGATAAGGGTGGGGACTTCAGGGAATTGAGGAACCTAATTTTGAAATGCAGCCATCATCAAAGAGATATAAAGCAAAAGGCAAGTAGCGAGCTGCCCTGTGATTCTGAGGTGGGTGGGAGAAGGAGGCGAAAGAAGATTGCAGCTTTCTGCAGTCTTAAATTTAAAGTAGGTTTTTGGGAAATTTCCTCAGAGTACCAGGGTTTTCCAATTTTTAATCATTGTCCACAACCATCCTGCAACTGCCCCTCTGGCAGGGCACCTGGAGGAGGCTGCCTAGCTCTCTTACCATCTGAAGCTAGCCCTGTTCTTCTCCAAGCAACAGTTTCTCAGGAACTGTGTTCTGCCCCTTCAGCCCACAGTGTTCCCTAGGAAACCCTGCTGTAGAGAGAAGGGCATAAAGGGCATGTATTTCTCACTTAATCTGATGTGTAATTGGGAAGCAGCCTGGTCTAGCGGAAAGAGCACAGGCCTGGGAATCAGAGGACCTCTGTTTTAGTCCTAGCTCCACCGCTTACCTGCTGTGTTACACTGGGCAAGTCACTTAACTCCTCTGTGCCTGTTCCCTCACCTGCAAAATGGGGATTCAAAACCTGTTTCCTTCTTCCTTAGACTGTGAGCCCCAGGTGGGAACTGATTGTCTTGTAGAAGCAGCATGGTTTAGTGGAAGGAGCATGAGCTTGGGAGTCAGAGGTTGTGAGTTCTAATCCCAGCTCTGCCGCTTATCAGCTGTGTGACTTTGGGCAAGTCACTTGACTTCTCTGTGCCTCAGTTACCTCATCTGAAAAATGGGGATTACGGCTGTAAGCCCCACATGGGGCAACCTGATTACCTTGTATCTATCCCAGTGCTTAGAACAGTGTTTGGCACATAGTAAGCACTTAACAAATGCCATCTTCATTATTATTATTATTATTATTATATCTACCCCAGTGCTTGGCACATAGTAAGCACTTAAATACCATCATCATTATTATAATTATTATATCTACCCCAGTGCTTGGCACTTAGTAAGTGCTTAGTAAATACCACTATTATTATCACGGCTAACAATGATAATAATAATAATCACAAAATTAATAATAATGAGTGAGTCTGTGAAAGAAAGGAGATCCTCAGTGCTAAAGGGGATTTACTCTCAAACACTGAAAATTTTCTGTAGAGGTTTGGGTGACAGCAAGACTCCCGAACCAAGCAATGCAAACCTAAGACTCACAAGATGTTTCACCGTAACAGGCTGGCCTACCTACAGTCCCGTATGAAATGGTTTCCACTGTAGCTACCAGGGTCCAACAGGAGATTGTTGACAAGCACAATTCCCTCAGGAGAAGTGTGGAGCCACCAGCTACAAACATGCTGAAAATGGTAAGAGTTATCCTTAAAAAGATGCCATTTAGTATTGGTTACTATGTTCTTCATTATTGAAAGCAGCAGGAGTGGCAGTAGCAGCTGTACTAATATTTAGCCCACATTTGTCCAGGTGCTGAGCGGAATTACAAAGAGTCCTACTGTTGAAGAATTTAAACTTGCGGATGAGGGGAAATAGATAGAGAATATGAAATATATTCACTAAGACATAGATCTGTATATACACAGGTGTTGAGGATGGAGTGATGAATTCATTTATTCATTCAACTGTATTTATTGAGCGCTTGGGAGGTACAATTCAGCAACAAATGAATGGTGGGCATCTTTTAGGGAAGGAGGATGGCCTAGTGAAAAGAACACGGCCTTGGGAGTCAGCAGACCTGGGTTCTAATCCCGCCTCTGCCACTTGCCGGCCATGTGACCGTGGTACTTAACTTCTCTGTGCTTTAGTTTCCTCATCTGTAAAATTGGGGATTCAATGTCTGTTCTTTC
Source organism: Tachyglossus aculeatus (assembly GCF_015852505.1). Taxonomy (NCBI): domain Eukaryota; kingdom Metazoa; phylum Chordata; class Mammalia; order Monotremata; family Tachyglossidae; genus Tachyglossus; species Tachyglossus aculeatus. Next base: position 16,771,045 of record NC_052101.1, on the reverse strand, counting down.
TCTTAGATAGTAATCCCCATATAGGACAGGGACTATGTCCAACCTGATTAACTTGTAACTACTCCAGCACTTGGAACAGTTTTTGACCCACAGTAAGTGCTTAACAAATGCCATAATCATCATGGGGCAACAGGGATTAATCAAGGCAAGTGATGCCAAAGGGAGATCTTTGAATAGTGATAATCTTCAAAAGAAGCAGTTATCAACATTTTTCATCTTGCAACCACTCTGAGGATTCCCTTTCATCCTTCCAATCCCTAAATCACCACCTTCATCACCCATAAACACAAACTTTTAGACCCACCCTCCCTCAATTTGTCTCCCTCTTCATTCCCTCTAGAATCTAAGATTCTTGTGAGCAGCGAACATATCTACCAACTGTATTGTAGTCTCCCAAATGCTTAGTACAGTGCTCTGCACACTGTTCAACAAATACCATTTATTGATTTATACAGCAGAAGAGCTTAGAGGGCTCAATGGGATGCCAACAGATAACCGCAACAATCACTCACTGACTTTGTCACAAGATGGCAGCATGGACACAAGGCATCGAGCACTTTTATTTCTAATTCAAGGAAAATGGAATCCCTGACTATGTACAGGGCACAGGGATTTTTTAAAATGTTTTTTTAAACAATTTGAATCATTGGTCACTTTTTGGGGGAGGATGCCCAGGCTTAACACCGGGGTTCTATTTGCAAACAATTTCTTAAAATCACTGCAGCGGAGACAGTCTCAAAGGAACATGCTGTTTTACCCCAGAAATGTCCAGAGTGATTTCTGCCACCATCCCTTAACTCTTAGAATCATTCATTCAATCGTATTTACTTAGCGCTTACTGTGTGCAGAGCACTGTACTAAGCGTTTGGAAAGTACAATTCAATTAGTCCCTCTGAAAGACACAAGAGATACTAGGGGTTCAGCCACCAGTCTTTCACCACATAGACCGGCTGCTGAGGATGAGAGGAAATCATCATCATCATCAATCGTATTTATTGAGCGCTTACTATGAGCAGAGCACTGTACTAAGCGCTTGGGAAGTACAAATTGGCAACATATAGAGTCCCTACCCAACAGTGGGCTCACAGTCTAAAAAGAAATGCTAAATGCCCAGATCCCCCTCTACACTACAACATATTTTTTTCCAATTAGCAAATTCATTACACACAGATGACTCGGAAAATCTCTTTGCTTACCGACAGATAGCCCAGTAATTGCTTAGTATGGGGATTTCAAGTATAATAGTTGAAAAACGCAAGACTGCATTTTTCTAAATCCAGGTCCCTTTGGGGCTCTGGGGTTTTACTGAATTTCCTAACCCCCTCCTTATTTTCCAATCCTATTCCTGAAATGACTGGAAGACTGAGGAAAATTGCTTTCCCTTTGGGAGGGTTCCTGAAGAGTGAACAATTGGAGAATTTTAGAAATTTCTAGTGATGTCCACCTATCTTTGTGAGATGGTAACAAATGCCATTACTGTCTGGGTTGTCAGTATACCCATGTATATACCCGTATACAACCATTCCTATTGGAATCTATTCGAATTATAGCTGACCCTCAGCTACACATTAACAGTGGTGGGAAGAGTGCCATGTGGCCAAAGGAAATAACTTGGAGCCTCACACTTATAGTAACCATAAATCCTAATCTGAGTAGAACAGCCTAGGCTTTAAGGGTACTGTCTGGCCATTTAATAATAATAGTAATTATTATTATTATGGCATTTGTTAAGCACTTATTATGTATGAAGCACTGTTTTAAGCACTGGGGGGATACAAGGTGATCAGGTTGTCCCACATGGGGCTCTCAGTCTTAATTCCCATTTTACAGATGAAGTAACTGAGGCTCAGAAAAGTTAAGTGATTTGCCCAAAGTCCCACAGCTGACAAGTGGTGGAGCCGGGATTAGAACCCATGACCTCTGACTCCCAAGCTAGGGCTCTTTCGACGGAGCCACACTGCTTCTTTATTTGATGGGCTTAATATGAGGCCCATAGAGGAGCTCACTTGCAGCTGAGGTGGTGGGATAGGATCCTTCTCAACTTTCAACTTAATACCTCAGGGAGATTGCTCTTTAACCCATAATAGAGAAAGGAAATAAATGCTCGTTAGCAAGAGACTGTTCAATTGGCCCTCAAGCTGGCTCTGTGATGGATGAATAATCTTACTTTCAATTTAAAGGACTGGAACGAAGAAGCTGCCCAAAACGCCAGGGACCGGGCTGAAAGATGTGAAGCGCCGCTCAGCCCTGAACCTGCAAGACAGATTAAAGGTGCGTGGAAAAGGCTCACCATAAGATTGAAAGGAAGCAGATGAGTAGTGAGTGAGACAAGAAATCCCCTACTACGCGTTTGTTTCATTTTCCTCTGCATATCAAATCTCCTGATCTCCAGAGGAAAGAATCTAGAAGTGTGGATTAGGGAGATTTGGATAAAGAACTGTAACTTTTCACCTACTTCATATCGTGCCCCGTTTATTTGTCAAAATGACATTAGGAGGCCCTAAGGTCGACAGATGGAAACAGACAGGCAGATCAGACTTAAATAAAGAATAAATGAATAGTAAAGAACCAACTGGACCTAGTGGAAAAAACACCAGCCTGGGAGTCAGGAGACCTGGGTTCTAATTCCACCTCCATCACTGGCCTTCTGTAGGACCTTGGGCAAGTCATGTAATTTCTCTGTGCCTCAGTTTCTTCATCTGTAAAATGGGGGCTCAAAACATGCTCTCATTCCCCCTTACACTGTGAACGCCACATTGCTCAAAAACTGTAACTGGCCTGTTGTTGGCTTGTATCTTCCCAGAGCATAGAGCAGTGTTTGACACAGTAATCGCTTAGTACCACAACTATTATAAATGTATGCAGTGAACAGTATCGTGAGGGGTTATTAATGGTATTTCTTAAGCACTTACCATGCGTCAAGCATTATTCCAGGCTCTCGTGTAGAAACAAGCTAATTAGATCAGGTACAGTCCTTGTCCCACATGGAGCTCACAGTCTAAGTAAGGAGGGAGAAAAGGCATTGAATCGCCATTTTGCAGTTGAGGAAACTGAGGCATAGAGAAGCTAACTGACTTGCCCAAGGTCACACATCAGAGAAGTGGTGGAGCCAGGATTAGAACCCAGGTCCTCCGGCTCCCAGGCCCGTGGTTTATCCATGCTGCTTCCCAGGCACTAGATTTCTAGACTGTGAGCTGGCTGTGGGCAGGGAATGTGTCTGTTTATTGTTATATTGTACTCTCCCAAGCTCTTAGTACAGTGCTCAGCACACAATAAGAGCTCAATCAATACGACTATGAATTAAATGACTTTCTACTGCATTTAGGATTTACATTCTATAAGCAATTCTGTCTCTTTTCCCTATCCCTGCCCTCATGCCTGCTCTTCCCATATTCCCATATTTCTAGCCAATTGCCCCTTTGCCTCTGTTTTGAATCCATCAGAGAATATACCCTGATTAATTTTACTGAGAATGATGGAGGATCACTGTCACTAGGTCCACTCCTGAATTAATTATCTGTTAGCCAGAAGGCAGGGTCTGTGGGGCAGGGGAGGAGCTAAGTGCAGGCAAGTGTGGGAAGAGGCAATAAGCCCCAGAAACAATGCTCTTCCTAAACCCTGTGGCTGCAACTGCAGACCTAATATCCCTTGGGCTATGGGGGATCTGTCCACAGGACCTGGAACTCTGGCTCAGGTTACAGGGATCTCCCAAATATGCTGGTTGTGAACCCCAACTGTCCAGGCACACTTAAGGGGGAGGGGAGGCTGTTGGATGTGGGGGGTGTGTGTATGTATGTGTACGTGTACTACTAATAATAATAATGTTGATATTTGTTAAGCACTTACTATGTGCAAAACACTGCTCTAAGCGCTGGGGAGGTTACAAGGTGATCAGGTTGTCCCACGGGAGGCTCACCGTCTTCATCCCCCTTTTACAGATGAGGCAACTGAGCCACACAGAAGTGAAGTGACTTGCTCAAAGTCACACAGCTGACAATTGGCAGATCCAGCATTTGAACCCATGACCTCTGACTCCAAAGCCCGGTCTCTTTCCACTGAGCCACACTACTATGTTATGCGATACCGAGCCAATGTTTTACTTCAATAAGTGAAACTTTTAAATGTTTCTGCCCAGAACAGCCACCCCAAACACTTTCCAAAAAGTGTCCCACTCCAAGAGAGTTCCTGGGATTGTCAGGATGTCATGAGAAGGCTGGCATCTGGTGGTGCTTGCCGATGAATGATGAATTTCACTCACCCAGCTTTCCCCCTCTAATTTAGCCTTGCTCATCTTCCACCATAACGCAGTCTGCACATTTCTCTCCTCTAACACCAACCTACTCACTGTACCTCATTCTCATTGGTCTTCCTTCCAACCCCTTGTCCACACCATCCCTGTGACCTAGAATTCCCTCGCCCTTCATATCTAAGGGACCACCACTCTTCCCAACTAAAATCGCAACACCTCGAAGCCTTCTTTAAGCCCTCATTGCCTCACACTATTTGCCCGCCCTTCTGTGTCTTTCTGCCCTTTAGTCTGAAATCCTTAAGCACTTGGTTATTCACATCCTTATACTCTACTATTTCCCCTATCTGGTATTTATTTTAATGTCTCCCCCATTAGATTGTAAGCTCCTCGAGGGGAAGGGCCATATCTACCAAATCAACTTCGAGGTTGTTTCCCAAGAGTTTAGTACAGTGATTGATTTAATTTACTGCCATAGTTGGTATTTACTGAATGACCACTGAGTGTGATGCATGGTACTTTGGACACTTGAAATCTACCTCACGTTCAGCCCCACAGCACTTATGTACTTATCTGTAATTTATTTATATTAATGTCTGTTTCCTTCTCTAGCTGTAAGTCCATTATGGACAGTGAACACATCTACCAACTCTTGCACTATAGTTTCCCGAGCACTTAGTACAGTGATTTGCACACAGTAAGCACTCAATAAATATGGAGAGCTTCCTTTGAGAATACTATTGGCGGGAACCAGAAAGTTTGGGAAAGCAAGTTCAGGCCCTTAGACATAAGGTTCTGGCTGATGAAGGTTATGCAGGCCACTCTAACCAAGGTCTTTCATTGCTTACAGATCACTCCTGTGGGGAAAATATGCTGCTTGTAACCTACGCTCTGCCATGGTCAGAGGCTATCCAAATCTGGTATAACGAATCCAAAAACTTCCAGTTTGGAATCAGGGCAACGACACACGGGCTGATGGTCAGTCCTTACACTCAGGTACAGGAGACTGAGCAAGACCCTGGGGAAACACCATTTTACTCTCCCAAGTGCTTAGTACAGTGCTCTGCACACAGTAAGATCTCAATAAATATGATTGAATGCATGTTGGAGGCCAGAGTGGACAGGACGGGAATCCATTCTGACCCATCCTCATGGTTCACATCCAGGGTGAGGACATCAACTTGGATTTCTCCTCCACTGTCCTGGCATTGCTTTTCTTAAATACCTTTTCTTTCCTACAGGTTGGATTATACTCCTTCATCCCTTCTCTACCAATTATTGACACTGTGTTGTGCTGAAGGAACTAAATGGGATCTCCCTTTCTAGAAGAAATGAAGTTATTCCTCAAACTGTCATACTTCCTCCCTTTAATTTTGACTCTTCTGTGGTTGCCCCTTTAAAGAGACTTCACTTTGTGCCTTTACAGTTTTTCTGGTCCTAGTTTTAAGTGTACTAACCATTGGAACATAGACCTTTGGGGAAGACTCTAAAGGCAAGGATTATTAAACATTCAGATCACCTGATCCTGTCCAAGTTATGTTCTCTACTGGGCTCTCATGACCCAAGTACTGAGCCTGCTGCCTGATTTCTTCTGGCTTTCCTTTGACCCTGCCTAATTTCCCTTGGGCGCCAGTTAAGTAGAGCCACTAATTTACAGAACTTCCAAATGGGACAGTTAGTCAACAGATCCTGAAAACAAGGCTGAAAAATATAAAACTAAGGGAAACCCCACCTGGAGGAAGATGCCATATTTGTTCCTAATAGTAGTGTTCCCATTTATTTAAAATTGAATTTCCTCTTTTTATCCTTTCAGGTGGTTTGGTCCACTTCTTATGAGATTGGCTGTGGAGCAGCCTACTGCCCCAGTAGTGAGACAGTTAATTTCATCTACCTTTGCCAGTACTGTCGTGAGTAAGTATGAACAGCTAGCCCTTCAATCCCAGAATCCCCTTATGGTCTGCACGGGGAAAGCAAAATATATGAACAAAATTTGGAGGGGAGAAAGATCCTTTTTCAGGCTGACTCCCGACATGGCTGTGAGGATTAAACTAACATTAACCAACTTTGCAGCCCCCTGCAGGGTACATCTTGGGACCATTGAAGCCAGTATGGTCACCTGATTGATGACCCCTTGGCAGTCCTCAGAGTGCAGATTGCCTGGTAACGGGATGAGGAGGGGAGAGCACAGGTCAATAACATCTCTGGGCAGCAGCTATCAATTAGCAAGTGGAAGGGCCAGTCCAGAATCACTCGGGAGGAATCAAATCTCATGGATACATCACCTTGCCTCTGCAACTCCAGACCATCATTTTTCATTCCTTTCATGATATATGTGCAAAAAATCTTAGTAAGAAACACCCACACCTCTGCCATCATTAGCTTGATACTGAGTCAGATATTGTTTGTGCTAATAAGACAAAGATGAAGGTTTCTTCATCCTTAGAACAGTGCTTTGCACATAGTAAGTGCTTAATAAATGCCATCATTACTATTATCATTATTATTATCCTGCCATTAGGTTTCTTCCATGAAGACATGGTCACCTCTATCAACATCTTCATCAAAATATCTTTATCAAAGAGTTTTAAGGATGAAACGCAAATGAATCTTTTATCTCAGAAGGGAGCATCACCTTCCTAAAATTCCACTGATTGCAAAGCTGATGCGTTCTGGACACTATCCCCTTAAATTCCCACCAACAGGTCTCTCTTGCTTCTTGGAGGCTCATTCAGTCTGCCCTGACTGGTTTGTGGAGTTCACAAGTGCAGATTCACCATCATCAATGACATTTATTGAGCTTTCATTAGGTGCAGAGCACAATAATTGTAATAATAATGGCATTTATTAAGGGCTTACTATGTGCAAAGCACTGTTCTATGCGCTGGAATCCTGGAACACAATACTAAGTGGTTGGGAGGGTATAACACAACAGAGTTGGCAGACACATCCACTGCCTACAGCAAGCTTACAGTCTAGAGGGGGAAATGGATGTTAATATAAATATTAAATAATTTGTAATATATAATTTAAATATATGTACATGAATTATGTCCAAATACTTTATTTCTATTCCTGACTAAACTGTATGTCTCTGCCTTCCCCCAACTCCCTAATCCCCAGGATGGCTAACTCCACATTTCCATTAATTCTCCTTATCTTCTGGTTTGGGAAGGTTTGGTGGTTCGTGAGTTGTCAGCAGACATGACCTTTTTTTTATTCACCTTGCTGTTATTCAGGAGGTGAATGGAGGTAATGCTATTTCCTCTATGAACACACAAATAATGGTAATGGTATTTGTTAAGCACTTAACTATATGCCAGGCACTATACTAAGCGCTGGGGTGGATACCAGCAGATCAGGTTGGATGCAGTCCCTGTCCCACCTGGGGCTCACAATCTCAATCCCCATTTTCCAGATGAGGTAACTGAGGCCCAGAGAAGTGAAGTGACTTGCCCAAGGTCACACAGCAGACAAGTAGTGGAGCTGGGATTAGAACCCAATCCCAGGCCCGGGCTCTACCCACTAGGCCATGCTGCTTCTCAACACTCAACTATCAAAGGAAAGGCCAATAACACTGACTCCATCTTGAAAAATAAATGAAACAAAGCTGTGAGTTTAGAGTCCTGGTAATGTTGTCTGGGGCTTATTGGGAATAGATCCCTACTTGCCAATTTCAAGGAACTGTCTTGATCCAACAAAATCCTACCATTCCACTTTCTCCTGGAACTAGACTTAAGGGGCCAATGGATGATTTTTTTTTTTTCTGAATGGAATGATGAGACCTGAACTAAGCAGTATGTGCATACCCCTTTTAGATGGGTGTCTTGTTTGATCGCTTTTCTCTTGGTGTCACTGTGTAGGGGAAATCATCCAGAAGAAATGAATACCCCTTACAAGGTGGGACCGCCTTGTGGAGACTGCCCTAAAAACTGCGACAATGGACTTTGTAGTAAGTTTTGAACATTAAATCTTCTAGAGTGGACAGTTAATCACTGAGGCACTTAAGTCATCTTTTATCCTGCCCTCAGCCACTGAGCCTCTCTTGTTTCTCACCTCTGATCCAATGTCACCCTTTGAGAATCAGTGGTCAACAACTAAGGGTAAAACTGAAGCACCATTTACGTGAGCATATTGCCCCTTGTGAGGAAGGAGAAAGTGGGGAGGGAGGAAAGAAAAGCAGCTGTGATAAGCCCTCAGGGCCTTCAGGAAAAAATTACTCTTCTTTCAACACTTCTTGTCTTTCTTCCTTCTGTTTCTAATCCTCCTCATTCTCTTCCTTTTCCTACTTCTCCTCTTTGTTTTCCTTCTCCATCTCCTTCTCCTGTTCCTTTCTTATATATCGATACATAAATTCCTATCTATAAAAGTATTTATGTAATGTCTGTCTCCCCATCTAGCCTATAAGTTTGTCGTGGTCAGGGAATACGTCTACCAACTCTGTTGTACTGTACTCTCCCAAATGCTTAGTGTAGTACTCTGCGACACAGTACGTGCTCAATAAATACAATTGATTGATTGATTGGCTCTCCTTCCTCTGTTTCCCCTTCCTTCTCAACAATCTTCTCCCACCTTTTCCTCTTCTTTTTCTTCCTCCCTGTATTACATTAGGCTCTGTAACTTAGTCATCTATCCAGATGTTGTGTCTCCGTATATTATGCTGAACTCACAGGGGACTCTAATGTGCTCCCTGGTTTTATTACACCAACTCTGAAGTGATCTAATGAAGCCCATATCCTAGCTACCCAGAAAATAAGAGTCAGCTCAGAGAACACAAGAAAAAAATGTTATCATAGGATTCCTTTGTTGAAGAGACCTTCTCCTTCCAGAACAGATCCAGGACTTCTCTTTTAATGGACCCAGCAGAGTTTGCCTATTTTTTATTTATTTTATTTTTTGCTTTCAGCCAACCCATGCCCTTATGCTGACAAGGCCAAGAACTGTACCGAGGCTATAAAGGCTCTTGGATGTAAACATGAACTGACCGAATCAGACTGCAAGGCTAGTTGCAAGTGCACAAATGAGATAAAGTAGATCTCGGCTTTGGGACTGATTAACTTCCTCGAATTGGTGAGATCAACCGAAAAATTGTTACCTGCATCACTCATTGGATCAAGATTTGTTTCTCAGGACAGACTCTAAGCTAATTCTGTTCACTAAAAATCATGCACCATTTAGAGTTCCTCCCTCTTCTGTCACAGTGGAATCATCCATAGAGTCTGGGCCTTCTTTCCTTGAAAACAAATTAAATATCTAAATTCCATTGACTCACATATGCCACTCTTTTCTGTACTGGAAAATTGAAAATGCTTTGGGGTTTTGATTAAAGCTTAGTGAAATAAACATGTGATCCAGCCTCCAAATTTACTGTGCACGATACTGTTTAATCCCATCTCCACCACCGATATGCTGTATGACCTAGGACAAGTCACAACTTCTCTGTGACTCAGTTCCCTCATGTGCAAAGTGTGAATTCAATACTTGTTCTTCCTCCTACTTACACTGTGAGCCCCATGTGGGACCTGATTATCTTGTATCTACCCCAGTGCTTAGTACAGTGCCTGGCATATAGTAAGCATTTAACAAATACCACAATTCATATTATTATTAGTGGAGTGAGTGAGAAGAATAAAGCATTGAAATCTGGACTGCTGGTGGGAGAAGAGGCATGGGAGCTCATGCCAGTTGAAAATTGATTTTGTGAATTGTTTTTTCTCATAAATCCTATCTAGAGAAAGGAGATCATCTTCCTTGGGTACTGTGGCCCTAGAGGGCTACAGTTGTGTTGAATTGGAGGGAATCAGTCAATGGTATTTACTGAGTGCCTATTTTATGCTAAGTGATATACTAGGCTCTTGGGAGGTACAATACAATAGAAAGGATACCTGTTCACAAAGAACTTACAATCTAGAGGGAGCTGTAAATGCCATAGAACTAAATTGGGCATTTTGGAGTACACCTTTCTTTCTGTTTTGGGTTTCTGCTTGAAAGCTCACTAGGGCGTAGAGACCTACTAAGTAGCCTTTCTCCATTAGGCTTTCAGTTCCAAGAAAGCCTATTTTCTAGTGATGTGATTTACTGCTGATAAGAAGGAAAAGTTAATTTCCTAGAAGCTATTATCTTAATTGTTTTGGAGATAAGATCAGAGCATGCCCTGAAAACTAATTGATAGTCTTGCTGCTCCATCAAGAAACATTTACCAACACTGATCATTTACCTATCGATAAGATATTAACACCTAAGGGGCAATCTCAAAACAATTGCATTAAGTGAACATCTATGCTGTCCTAGTTCCTCCTCTGCATTTCTGAGTGTCTTTGATGGCTTTCTCTTCTTCCTAAACTTTCAGTCCTTTTTCTTACACAGATCTGTAAGGACTTCAATATTTCAGTTGATGGTCATTCTGGTCCCTTGTTTTCCTCTTTACCCTCAATTCATTCTTGCTGAGCTCTTACTCCAACACTTCAACCACACATCTGTATGAATCGTGTTGGACCTCATCATCTCCAGACAGTGCCCTAACCTTATCAACTCCAACCACAATAAATCAGTGGTACTTACTGAGTGCTTACTGTGTGCAGAGCCCAGAGTACAATATGATAGAGTTGGTAGTCATGATTCCTGCCCTCAAGGAGCTTACAGTCTAGTGGGAACTTAAAATCTCATCTACCACCTTGCACACATCCTTGTGGCCAAATGGACAGAGCACAGGCCTGGGAGACTGATGGACCTGGGTTCTAATGCTGAACTTCACCACTTATCTGCTGTGTGACTTTGGGCAAGTCACTTAATTTCTCTGTGCCTCAGTTCCCTCTCATGTAAATCAATCAATCAATCAGTCGTATTTATTGAGCACTTACTGTGTGCAGAGCACTGTACTAAGTGCTTGGGAAGTACAAGTTGGCAACATATAGAGACAGTCCCTACCCGACTGTGGGCTCACAGTCTAGAACAAAACCAAACATACTAACAAAATAAAATAAATAGAATAGATAAGTACAAGTAAAATAAATAAATAGAGTAATAAATATGTACAAACATATATACATATATACAGGTGCTGTGGGGAAGGGAAGGAGGTAAGATGGGGGGATGGAAAGGGGGATGAGGGGGAGAGGAAGGAAGGGGCTCAGTCTGGGAAGGCCTCCTGGAGGAGGTGAGCTCTCAGTAGGGCCTTGAAGGGAGGAAGAGAGCTAGCTTGGCGGATGGGCAGAGGGAGGGCATTCCATGCCCGGGGTATGACGTGGGCCGGGGGTCGATGGCAGGACAGGCGAGAACGAGGCACGGTGAGGAGATTAGCGGCAGAGGAGCGGAGGGTGAGGGCTGGGCTGGAGAAGGAGAGAAGGGAGGTCAGGTAGGAGGGGGCGAGGTGATGGAGAGCCTTGAAGCAGCAAATTGATGTACATGTGTGTCTAAGTGCTGCTGAGGACACAAGTGCTAAGGATGGCTGTCGGATGAGAAGCGGATGTTATGAATGAATCAGGGAAGGCTCCCGGGGAGAGGTCTTTTTAGTTTATCTTTTTGTTCTTTTAAGGAGAGCTTTGAAGATGAGGAAAGCGGTGGTCTGGTGGATTTGGAGAGGGAGGAAGTTTCGGCCAGGGGAAGGGTGTGTCTGAAGGTTGGGGAGGTGGGAGATTCAAGAGTGAGGTTTAGTGAGAGGGTGAGTTTGGGGGGAACCAAGAGTATCCAAGAATGGGGAACAGTAGGCAAAGAGAGTTAATATATTCAATGGAAAGATCTAGGGGAGAACCTTAGACAGCCAACTGTGAAATTGTACATGATGTGAAGGGAGAAGGGCAACCACACACCCACAGTAGGCTTCCTTTGCTCCTACAGCTAGGGGGTGTTGGTGGATATACAGGCACCAGGTTAACTTATGCCTCATCAAATCCTTCTTCACTTGCTATACCTCTGCCCTGTCTTCTATTCAGTAGCACTTCTGTTCTCTCCTCAGTGACTCTAAGCTCCCTCCCTAACCCTAGATGGCCTCTCCAACCATTAGGAAAATAGAAATCTTCAGACACAGACTTCCAGCTTCCCCCCTCACCCTAATCCAATCACCCCTCTAGACTAAGATCATTGTGGCCAGGGAATGTGTCTGTTATTTAGTACTCTCCCAAGTGCTCCCAAGGCCTCCTCCAGGAGGCCTTCCCAGACTGAGCCCCTTCCTTCCTCTCCCCCCATCCCTGTCTCCATCCCCCTCATCTTATCTCCTTCCCTTCCCCACAGCACCTGTATATATATATATATATATATATATATATATATATATATATATATATATGTTTGTACATATTTATTACTCTATTTATTTATTTTACTTGTACATATCCATTCTATTTATTTTATTTTGTTAGTATGTTTGGTTTTGTTCTCTGTCTTCCCCTTCTAGACTGTGAGCCCACTGTTGGGTAGGGACTGTCTCTATATGTTGCCAACTTGTCCTTCCCAAGCGCTTAGTACAGTGCTCTGCACACAGTAAGCGCTCAATAAATACGATTGATTGATTGATTGAAGTGCTTAGTAGAGTGCTCAGCACATAGTAAACACTCAGGAAATATGATTGACCAGATAGCGAAAAATCCTTCACCCATCACCAAGTGGTCTCTGGTAGGATTGCCCAACAGCTTTAAACCAGGTAGACTTCCCCAGTCTGAAGGCACAGGCTGGGCTCTCTGGGTACACGGTTCCTCAGTAGGAGCATTTGCCTAGCAGAAAAAGCCCAGGCCTGGGTTCTAATCCCAGCTCCACCAACTTCCTGCTGTGTGACCGAAGCCAGGTCACTTTGCTTCTCTGTGCCTCAGTTTCCTCATCTGCAAAATGGGATGTCAGTCACTGTTCTCCCTCCTACTTAGACTGTGAACCCCGTTTGGGGCCTGATTATCTTGTATCTACCCCAGTGCTTCCTACAGTGCTTGGCGCATTGTAGGCATTTGATAATTACCACAATTATTAATATCATTACTTTGACTGTGGGAAACTAGGGTTAGATGTTTTGGGGTGCATGGTTTCCTGCCACTGCCGTGGTCTCCGACCACTGAGCGGCACTTCTCTGACAGAAGAACTCGGGAGGTGAGTGTTTTCCTGGTGAAGAAACTGGCCAACCTGGTGATATACAAGTTGCATGCTGGGAACAAATGTTCATTCCAAATTGCTTGGGCTCAGAAAGGCCAATGCACACAAGACAACAACATTTTATGGAGTTCCCAAATGGGTTCAGTCTCCTTAGGTCCTGACTTACTGGGGGTCATTCATTCAATCGTATTTATTGAGCACTTACTGTGTGCAGAGCACTGTACTAAGCGCTTGGGAAGTCCAAGTTGGCAACATATAGAGACGGTGCCTACCCAACAGCGGGCTCACCATCTAGAAGGGGAGACAGACAACAAAACAAAACATATAAACAAGATAAAATGAATAGAATAAATATGTACAAGTAAAATAGAGTAATAAACATGTATAAACATGTATACATATATACAGGTGCTGTGGGGAGGGGAAGGAGGCAAGGCAGGGGAGACAGGCAGGAGGAAGAGGGGGAGAGGAAGGAGGGGGCTCAGTCATGCATCTTCCCTTCTCAGACTGCTCTTACCAGTAATAATAACAATAATAATTGTGGTATTTGTTACGCGCTCACTTTGTCTCAGCAATACACTAAATTCTGGGGTAGATAACAGATAATGAGGACAGACACTGTCCCTGTCATTCATTCATTCATAGCAGCGTGGCTCAGTGGAAAAAGCACGGTCTTTGGAGTCAGAGGTCATGGGTTCACATCCCGGCTCTACCACTTGTCAGCTGTGTGACTTTGGGCAAGTCACTTAACTTCTCTGTGCCTCAGTTACCTCATCTGTAAAAATGGGGATTAAGACTGTGAGCCCCACGTGGGACAACCTGATCGCCTTGTAAACTTCCCAGCACTTAGAACAGTGCTTTGCACATAGTAAGTGCTTAATAAATGCCATTATTATTATTATTATTATTATTATTTATTGAGCACTTACTGTGTGCAGAGCACTGTACTAAGCACTTGGAAAGTACAAGTTGGCAATGTATAGAGACTATCCCTACCCAACAACGGGGTGGGGCTCAAAGTGAAGGGAGAGGGAGAACAGGTATTTAATCCCATTTTACGGATGATTTTTAAGAACACTGAGAAGTTAAGGGACTTGCCTAAAGTCACACAGGAAGTGAAGGATAGAGCTGGGATTGAAACTCATGTCCTCTGACTCAGAGGCATGCTCTTTTCAATAGACCACACTGTTTCTTACTAGGGGTTAATTTAGGCCAAAGTGGGGGCTGGGTGGGTTAGATCACACTAGGACAGACTCCAGGTTTTCAACTAGCACAGGTTCTGACTAATACTTGTTGATAGTGTTAGTCAATCAGTGGTATTTATGGACCACTTGCTGTGTGCAGAACATTGTATTAAGTGCTTGGGAGAATACAATAGCGATGTACATTAGTATTACTCTCCTAATTCCCCCAATACTTTTTCAGAGGATGTAAAGTTAGGACCTTCTTGCATTTCACCTGTCTCAGCCTCCCTCAGGATTTCCAGCCCCACTTTGAGCTTCTTCTTGCCCATTGGGTTTGCTTCAACCCTCCTTCCTGGCATTCCCTTTCCCAAAGGATTCTTCAGCAGCTTGGCTCAGTGGAAAGAGCATGGGCTTGAAAGTCAGAGGTCATGGGTTCATATCTCCGCTCTGTCATTTGTCAGCTGTGTGACTTTGGGCAAATCACTTAACTTCTCTGTGACTCAGTTACCTCACCTGTAAAATGGGGATTAAGATTGTGAGCCCCACATGGGACAACCTGATCACCTTGTATCCTCCCCAGTGCTTAGAACGGTGCTTTGCACATAGTAAGCGCTTAACAAATATTAAAATTATGAGAAGCAGGGTGGCTCAATGGAAAGATCACAGGCTTTGGAGGCAGAGGTCATGGGTTCAAATCCCGACTCCACCAATTGTCAGCTGTGTGACTTTAGGCAAGTCACTTCACTTCTCTGTGTCATCTGTAAAATGGGGATTAAGACTGTGAGCCCCCCCGTGGGACAACTTGATCACCTTGTAACCTCCCCAGCGCTTATGACAGTGCTTTGGACATAGTAAGGGCTTAATAACTGCAATCATTATCAATATTATTCAGCTTCAACCCCACTGTGACTTCACCTACTTTCACCCTACCCAGTTACTTGAAGAACAAAACTGTAGCTTTAATGAGGAACTTCCTCATGACTTGGAGGGTGGGATGGAAGAAGTATGTTCGAGGAGGGGAGGGAGGAGGAAGTCAATCAACTGAACAATGGTATTCATTGAGCACTTACTGCATGCCGAGCCCTGTACCAAACACTTGGGATATAACAGAGTTGGTTGAGGGATTCCCTGCCCACAACAAAATAGTGTCAGGGGGCCCTGTGGGTTCACAACTCCATAAAGCCGTGAGCAGGAGCCCAGGAGCTGAACCAAACGAATGGTTTCATTGCTCCCACCAACTAATGAACTCTTGTAGGAAGAGTGCCCTATCTGTGAATTCACCCCCTCCTTTCGCCAGAGCAACCAACAGTGTGGGCCTCCCAACCAAGACTATTGGGGTCCCCAGCTCCAGGTTAATAATAACAGTGATGATGGTATTTGTTGAGTGCTTGTTATGTGCCAAGCACTGTTCTAAGCGCTCTGGGCATACGGAGGGGGTGAAGGGGTGGAGTATGGAAAGAGTGCCCTATCTGTGAATTCATCCCCTCCCTCCGCCTGAGAAATCCCACAGCAAGGACACAGAACTGCTACATTACAAGGTTGCGGAACGGGAATTGTCCCAATCAGACATCCTGGGAGTAAGGGGAGGGCCAACCAGAGAAGCAGCGTGGCTCAGTGGAGGGAGCTTGGGCTTGGGAGTTGGATGTCATGGGTTCAAATCCCAGCTCTGCCGCTTGTCAGCAGTGTGACTTTGGGCAACTCACTTGTCTTCCCTGTGCCTCACTTGCCTCATCTGTAAAATGGGGATTAAGATTGTGAGCCCCACGTGGGACAACCTGATCACCTTGTATCCTCCCTAGCACTTAGAATGGTGCTTTGCACATGGTAAGCGCTTGGCAAATACCAAAATTATTATTATTATTATTCTTACGAGGGGGCTTCGTATATGAGGCATTGCTGCTATTTTTAGATGGAGCCCTGCAGAGCCTGCGCTGCTGACTAGGGCTCAGATCCCCTCCTTGGCTTGCTTGCTGTGCTACAGCTATGTGAGTACACCTAATAAAGAGGCAGAACTGATCACCCTGGCTCGATGTCTGGTCTTTGACTCATCGTCACCCAATCTGAAGAACCTGAAGCCGCCCTCTGGTCGGCGACCCCAGTTGACTTGATGATGAGGATGATGGCATTTATTAGGCACTTACTATGTGCAAAGCATTGTTCTAAGTGCTGGGGGGATACAAGGTGATCAGGTTGCCCCACGGGGGGCTCACAGTCAATCCCCATTTTACAGATGAGGTAACTGAGGCACAGAGAAGTTAAGTGACTTGTCCAAAGTCACACAGCTGACAATTGGCGGAGCCGGGATTTGAACCCATGACCACTGACTCCAAAGCCCATGCTCTTTCCATTGAGCCATGCTGCTTCTCTGATGGGCATCTGAGGGACTTGAGGGGCATCTCCTCATACTTGTCCTCTCTCCAACCCTGTGGGATTTCTTTTTGAAAACAGGAAGCATGAGACAGGGAGTATTTTTTGATGGGTCAGAAGCAGGAGGAAGAGTAAGAAGAGAAGGAGAAAGAAGATGCAATAGGAACAGGAAGGAACAGGGCAGTGGCTTGTACGGCTGATAGAGGTTAATGGATGGTTTCCTCAGAGGTGAGCAGGGAGGATCCCTCATGTGGAATTTCAGAACCCAGTTGTTTTACCAGGTATTCAACAGTCTCTCTGAATATTTTGAAGTGCTATAGGGTCAGAGGCAGGAAAGGGGAGTACAGGCATCCAGAAGTGCAAGGAAGTAATAGTGATGCAAGGTAAAATGGGGATTAAGACTGTGAGTCCCAAGTGGGACTGTTACCTTGTAACTATCCCAGTGCATAGAACAGTGCCTCGCAAAATGTAAGCACTTAACAAATACCATTTAAAAAATCGTATCTCCTTCATTACAGTACTCCCTCAGCCCCAAAGGACCAGAGAGACAAGGCCACTGGGATGGACTTCCTGACCACCTGAGCAAGGATCCCTTCCCCGTATGTCCTCTCACCTTCCTCAGCCAGGACCACCAGAACTCTCACTGCCAAATCTGATGATGGGAGGCACCATTTTCCAGAAAGTTCCCTCCCCTAAACAGGAACTAGGGTTGGGAGGAGACAAGTGCTAATGCATCTGAGGGAGAGCATCATGGTGCCATTTTGGGGTGATGATTTTAGAGCCAAGTCCACAGGGTAGGTAGGATACTGACATCAGATCATGTGTCTACCCCCTTGCCCTACTCCCATGCACAATCCCTCCTACTTTGACATCTTGAGGCCAACCAGATTGGAGTTAAGGAGGACTCGCAAGCGTGAAATGCAGTGCCATCTCCCAGTGGGCTCTGATGCAGAACCAGGAGAATGTGGCTTCAAAAGCATGAGCTGGGTCTAACTGGCATAGGTCCCACTATGATCAGCTGAATCCTGAATAATAGTTTGGCTCCAGGATGGATTAGCACCAGAAAGAAGTTCCTGCCTCATAAATACATGGCCGATGTTTCTCAATCATCTGGGGAACCTGCTCTTCCTCTCCACTGAGAATGACTGCACTGACTTCCCATAAAGGATTGATCATAATTGCTTTGTTTATGGGTGGGAAGCATTTGGGCCACTAACCACAATCATTTCACAATGAATTCTGCTTAGAAATATGTTTTTTGCATGCTCTGTGTCAGGCAAGGAATCATTCTCAGATTGTTTTTCCCTTCATCCAATCATTTGTTTGCAAGTTCAAAAGTCACTACATCCGCACTGGAAAGAGTTGTGGTCTGCAACTATTCTGTATCAGCACAATAAAAGACATACAGTCTGTCTTAATTTTGTAAAAGCGAGAATGAGCCACGTTATAAATTCTATATATCATCCATCACCTCACTGAGGCACGTGAAGATTGAGATCCTGGTATTCAAGGTAAACATCTTCTATTTGATATTCACCTTCCAAACATTTAAAGACATGTACCCAGGAAAGGAAGAGCTCCATTTGTTAATTTTTGAAAGGTCACTTTTCATTAAGGCTCTACAAATTCAAGTAGAGGAGATTTTCATACAATTTACTTTTCTCCATTTGTTTGAAGGAAATTTGATTTTGGTTTATATTGGTATTCTTGTAATAAGGAGTGGTAAAATTATCCATCAATCAATCAATCAATCATATTTATTGAGCACTTACTGTGTGCAGAGCACTGTACTAAGCACTTGGGAAGTACAAGTTGGCAACATATAGAAACAGTCCCTACCCAACAGTGGGCTCAGAGTCTAAAAGGGGGAGACAGAGAACAAAACCAAACATGCTAACAAAATAAAATAAATAGAATAGATATGTACAAGTAAAATAAATAAATAAATACAGTAATAAATATGTACAAACATATATACATATATACACATTACATGCCAAGTCAGAAGTTTGCCTACGAAACCTTCATTTACATAGGAACAAACAAAACCAAAAACACACACAGACAACCTAAGCCCTGATCCTTTTATTAGACCACACTAATCAATCATCAGTCAGCATTTACTATGGGCTAAGCACACGGGAGAGCATAACAGAGTTAAATGACACTCTCTGTCCTCAAATGACTTAAAATCTCGTGGAGAAGGCACTTCCAAAATATTATACACATGGGAGGAAGAAGAGAATGGAAAAATGGGTATGTGGGTATGTGGGTAATAGTAATAATGAGAATGGTATTTGTTTAGTGCTATGTGCCAAGCACCGTTCTAAGCTCTGGGATAGATACAAGGTAATCAGGTTGGACACAATCCCTATCCGACATGGGAGTCCCAGTCTTAATCCCCATTTTACAGATGAGGTAACAAAGGCACAGAGAAGTGAAGTGACCTGTCCAGGACATTCTTAAATAGTACTTGATGACTTAATAGTCCTCAATAGGACTTAAAGGCATACTTAAATAGTAGGGTGTAAAAGTCAGTTTATACAGAACTGCTACAGGTGCTAGCAAATGCATAAGTGGGAAGGTAATGCAAAAGTACTAAAGAGGAAATTGGGAGGCCATAACTTGGGGAGAAAACATAATAATCAGGGGAAGCTTCTTGGAGGAATCTGCATTTCAGGAAGCTTTTGAAATTGCTGAGAGCTGTGGTCTGTCAGATTTGAAGAGGGAGGGAGTCCCAGGCAAGAGAAAGGACATGTCATGGGGTTGGAGGTAGAAGACTTAAGAATGAAGCACAGTGTAGAGGTTAACTTAGGAGGAATAAAGAGTGTGAGCTGGGGTGCAGTAGGACAAGAGAGTAGGAGAAAGATAAGAGGGAGCGAGATGATGAAATTCCTTTAAGCCACAAGTCAGAAGTTCCCAGCAACCCCAAGATAGGTAGATCAATCCATCCCTCCCTCTAAAATCTTCCATTTCCATGCTCAATCCTGTCCTTAAGGACAGATCCTATTCTGGTATCCAGAACCCCAGTATGCCACTTAGTATCTGGAGAATGACAATTCATTATTCATTACATCAATTCATTGATGTGTATGTATCTATAGCTCTTTTTATTTATATTGATGCCATTGAATGCCTGTTTACTTGTTTGTTTTGCCTTGTTGCCTGTCTCCCCCTTCTAGACTGTGAGCCCACTGTTGGGTAAGGATCGTCTCTATTTGTTGCTGAATTGTACTTTCCAAGTGCTTAGTACAGTGCTCTGCGCACAGTAAGCGCTCAATAAACACAATTGAATGAATGAATCATGGGCACGGCACCTCCTTCTCTGAGATTGATACATTCAACAGAACAGAATGTTGCTCAGTCCCTTCCTCACTTTTGGGTAAAGGGATGCTAGTCGTCTCTATTTGTTACTCCGTAGTATTTAGGCCAAGCATCACAGATATCACATTCAGCTTCTTCTCTTCACTTACAAGCCATGCTAAATGTCAAATGGCATGCCACAGTAGAATTGTCTAGTGGAAAGAGAATGGGCTTAAAAGTCAGGGGAACTGGGTTTAAATCCCAGCTCCACCATTTGTCCCTGCGTCCTCTTGGGCATGTCACTGAAGTCCTCGGTGCCTCAGTTACCTCATCTATATAATGGGGATTAAGACTGTGCGCCCAATGTGGGACATACACTGTGCTCAACTTGATTATCTTGTGGATACTTCTGTGGTTATTATAGTGCCTGACACTTACTAAGTGCTTAACAAATGCCATTTAAAAAATTAAAAAAAATCAACATTGAGGTCCTTAAACACAGGCGGCTCACTAGCATGAAAGAAATGCTCACTCTGCTGTTTTGCTGGGCAGATCATGTGGGAAGAATGGGCCAGAGGAGGACATCTAGGGGGCTGCTGAAAGTAAACAGAAATTGAACCTTCTCAAGGATAGGGAGCAGAACAAATATTTCAAGCAGGGAAGCCAAACTCAATCAAGGAGGTGTAATACAACTGTTGGAAGATAAACTGCAGCAAACAGATCAGCCTGCTGTGCAGCAATCCCGAGAGGAGTTGCTCTCCCAATCTATCAATCAATAGTATTTATTGAGCACTTACTATGTGCAGAAACCATACTAAGTGTTTGGGAGAGTACAATACAACAAGATTAGCAGACACATTCCCTACCCATAATGAGCTTACAGTCTAGAGAGAGGGAGAGCAAGTACTTTTTCCCCATCTTACAGATAAGGTAAAAGATCTAAATGATGGTAACAATAACAATAGTATTTGTTAAGTGCTTACTATGTGTCAGGCACTGTACTAAGCACTGGGATGGATACAAGCAAATCAGGTTGAACACAGTCCCTGTACCACATAGGGGCTCACAGTCTTCATCCCCATTTTACAGATGGGGTAACTGAGGCACAGAAAAGTGAAGTGACTTGCCCAAGGTCACAGAGCAGGCAGTTCGTTCTGGGCAGGGAATATGTCTGTTTACTGTTGTATGGTCCTCTCCCAAGTGCTAAGTACAGTGTTCTGCTCCACACTGTTACTGTGGTAATGCTCAATAAATTTGATTGAATGAATGAATGAAAAGTTGCAGTGTTGGGACTAAGACCCAGGCCTCCAGTCTTCCAGTCCTATACCTTTTTTCCCCTCAACCACATTTTCTAATATGGTTTTGTCCTACGCAAACCCTACACAAACATCAGTGAGGAATGTCAGTAGATTGAACCTTTAGAGTTGCCAATCCTATTTATTTTGGGGCTTTCAAATTTAATTTCCAAGTGTAACTCTCCAATCTGACTCCAGAAAGCACATAGAGGAAGTGAGGGACAAAGAAACCACCCCAAATTGATTCTTATCTGAAGCTGGAAAATGGTCCAGGAACATCACACTAAATTCAACGCAGTAAATGCTGAGTGGGTGGTAGCCAGGTTTTCTAGAAAGGACAGTTAATTGGGTTTCTTGAGACCTGTCTTCTATTCCCAGGAGCTAACAGGACAAACTGGGTGTTGGATCAGCTGACACTAGCACTCTGCTTCTGTGTCCACATATGCAAAATGTTGAGAATGTTCCTTATCCTCTACCAACGTTGAATGGTGATTTAAAGATTATTGAGATGGTATCTGTCCGGGTCACAGTTTGAGCTACACTGAAGAAGGGTTCTCTTTATGAACAAATCATGGCATTGCCTGTCAAATGCTTCAGTACTTACCAAAAGCAACCCTGGGTTCTTTATGACTTTTATTTAGAAAATAACATGCTACCTAGAGCATTTAAACATTGTTATTTTATCAAGTTCATATTTTGCCAAACTTGCTCAGACACTGAGCTTTGTCATTTTGTTTTTATTTACAGGGTAAACAAGATCAAGGTTTCAACAGGAATTGTTTCCAGGAGCAGCGAGGTTGTGAAATATGAAAAAGTTGGTATTTCCCTTGGTATTCGATAAGCAGTAGCATTGGATTGGATTTTTAATTCATCCGATAGTATTTGAGCGCTTACTACATGCGGAGTGCCAAACTAAGCACTGGGGAAGACACAAGGGTGATAATTCAAAAATAGTCCTGGGTCCACATGGGGTAAAGAATCTGAGAATAGCGGGGAAGGTGGCCTGGCCTTAGATTCCACTGGAAAGACTGAAATAATTAAAAACAGAAAAACAAATAAGGCATGCAAGGACAGAACAAAAAACAAGGATAACTGCAGTTCATGACTGCTAAAGGAGCAGTTTTAAGGCTCCTCGCTTCTCTAGCGAGGCCATCCAGAGTCCAAAGCTCAAAGCTTTCCAAAGTGTTTTGTCTCTCCAGTGGGACTAGCCATTGATGATGGCTCCATATTTTTTTCTCACTGTAATGTACAAACCTTGAGAAATGTCTTTAAAAGTTAATGTCGGGTCCTGGAGTTAGGTGCCACTGGATACACTGACTCTTAATTATGTCATTCTTCTCTCTGTCCCACCCCCCATCTTTGTGTTCCTTGAGTCAGTCAGTCAGCCCACCATATTTGATTAGTGCTTATTGTGTGCAGCGTACTGTACTAAACAACTCTGGGGAGTGTACAATACAGTAGACACATTCCCTTCCCACAAGTTTACAGACACTCTACCCTGGAACGAAGGCTCCTCGTGGGCAGGGAATGTATCTACCAATTCCATTGTACTGTATTCTTCCAGGCACTTTGTACAATGTTCAAATACAGTAAGTACTCAGTAAATACCACTGAAGCCTGGTGTGGGCAGGGATTAATAATAATAATAATGGTATTTGTTAAAGCACTTACTATGTGCAAAACACTGTTCTAAGCGCTGGGGGGATACAAGATGATGGTATTGTCTCTCTTTATTGCTGAATTGTACTTTCCAAGCATTTAGTACAGTGCTCTGCACAAGGCCTTCCCAGACTGAGCCCCCTCCTTCCCCTCCCTCTCCTCCCCTTCCCCATCCCCCCACCTTACCTCCTTCCCCTCCGCATAGCACCTGTATATATTTGTATATGTATATATGTTTGTACATATTAATTACTCTATTTATTTATTTTACTTATTCATATTTATTCTATTCATTTTATTTTGTTAATATGTTTTGTTTTGTTGTCTGTCTCCCCCTTCTAGACTGTGAACCCGCTGTTGGGTAGGGACCGTCTCTGTATGTTGCCAACTTGTACTTCGCAAGCACTTAGTACAGTGCTCTGCACACAGTAAGCGCTCAATAAATAAGACTGAATGAATGAAAGAATGAATAGAAATGCTCAATAAATATGATTGAATAAATGAATGAATGAATGAATGAATTGCTCCCCTGCCCCACTCTCACAGTGCAGTACAGATGGGCTGTCTCATTCTCCAATCACCCTACTCCAAAACTGCTCAGAAGATGACTACATATACAATCTAAGGGATTGTATCTCATCTGATATTTGTTTATCTCATCTGATATTTGCTCCTTTGTAGAATTTCCAGGAACAATCTAAAATCCATGGTATTGACACACAAAATTGTGGTATTCATTCAATCTTATTTATTGAGTGCTTACAGTGTGCAGAGCACTGGACAGGAACTGTGAGGTAACATCCCCAGTATCCTCAGCATTGGTAAAAATGATGGTGATGCATGTTTAGAGGAATCATTCTTGAGTTCTACAACTAAATGAAGCAAGAGGAATTTGCAAAAATCCTGTTAAC
Source organism: Tachyglossus aculeatus (assembly GCF_015852505.1). NCBI lineage: Eukaryota > Metazoa > Chordata > Mammalia > Monotremata > Tachyglossidae > Tachyglossus > Tachyglossus aculeatus. Next base: position 16,747,008 of record NC_052101.1, on the reverse strand, counting down.
CAATTAGAAAATTTTAAAGGAACTCAGAGAAGAGAAAGCAAAAAAAGGTGGTCTTCAAGGTGAAAGTTACCACCCCAGAGATTGGAATTGGATGTAGAGAAAGATAATAATTATTATTATTATGGTTTTTGTTAAGGGCTTATTATGTGCCAGGCACTTTACTAAGGGCTGGGGTGGATATAAGCAAATCGGGTTGGACACAGTCCCTGTCCCACATGGAGCTCCCAATCACAATCCTCATTTTACAGATGAGGTAACTGAAGTCCAGAGAAGTGAAGTGACTTGCCCAAGGTCACACAGCTGACATGTGGTGAAGCCGGGATTAGAACCCATGACCTTCAGACCCCCAGGCCCCTGCTCTATTCACTACGCCACAGGTTAAAGCTACAGAATGAAGCATTTAAGACAGTAGAAAGAGCCCTTTTCTTAACAATGAGTGTTGAGAAATAAGATGAGATGAGGGTGGCTGATAAGTAATGAACAGTAATAAATTCACACTGATTATCATCAGCATGTCCTGCCCAGATGCTCTCCTTGGTATGGGTATAAGGGAAGTGATCCTTATCCAGTCTGCTCTAATAATAAAATAAGTACTTATTAAGTGCTTTTTTATGTGCCAAGCACTGTTCTTGGCACGGGGCTGGATATGCATAATGCAACTTTGGGCAAGTCACTTAACTTCTCTGGGCCTCAGTTCCCTCATCTGGAAAATGGGGATTAAGACTGTGAGCCCCCTGTGGGACAACCTGATTGCCTTGTAACCTCCCCAGTGCTTAGAACAGTGCTTTGCACATAGTAAGTGCTTAATAAATGCCATTATTATTATTATTATTATGGGAGAAGGCAGCCACCCTCACTATCACAAACTCATCCTAGCCCAGCAGAGGCCCCGGGGAGACTGGATCAGATTTTTTGAGTTTGTAAGAAAAAAAACAAAAAACCACACAACTCCTCAAATAGCATTAAACACCTGACATGTAGAAATTCCAAACTTTGTACAGAATCCGGAAAGAGCCAGCCTGCAAAACCCAATGCCCAGGTGTGTAGAGTGAGGGCAGATCATGTATCTAGGAATATAATCTGAAAAGTAGAGATTGAACTTTTCATTTCAAACCAAAGTTACGCCTGGGAGATGGAGTCAAAAAGTACTTGAGAAGCAGCGTGGCCTAGTGGAGAAAACAAAAGCCTGGGAGTCAGAGGACCTGAGTTCTAATCCTGGTTCTGCCACCTACTTGCTGTGTGACCTTGGCCAAGTCACTTAATTTCTCTGGGCCTCAGTTCCTTCATCTGCAAAATGGGGATCCCAAACCTGTCCTCCCTCTGACTTAGAATGTGTGCCCCATGTGAGACCTGATTATCTTGTATCTACCCCAGTGCTTAGAACAGTGCTTGGCACATAGTAAGCACTTAAATACCAGAGTTATTGTTACATCAGTCCATCAGCCCTGGAGGCTATCAGGAGCCTATGGTTGCAGTAAGCTCACTGTGGGCAGGAAATGTGTCTGCCAATTGGGTTGAATTGTACTCTCCTAAACTCTTAGTATAGCACTCTGCACGTAGTAAATGCTCAATAAATTCCATTGATGAGGATGATGATTTGGACATACATTTTAGGAAATGGCCAGGAGAAGTTTTAGCAAGGTGACCAAGCTCTGGGGTACATGGCAAAGGGGTTCATTCATTCATTCATTCAATCGTATTTATTGAGCACTTACTGTGTGCAGAGCACTGTACTAACCACTTGGGAAGTACAAGTTGGCAACATATAGAGACGGTCCCTACCCAAAAGTGGGTTCACAGTCTAGGAGGGGGAGAAAGAGAACAAAAAAAAACATATTAATAAAATAAAATAAATAGAATAAATATGTACAAATAAAATAAATAAATGGAGTAATAAATATGCACAAACATATATACAGGTGCTGTGGGGAGGGGAAGGAGGTAAGGTGGGGGAGATGGGGAGGGGGAGGAGGGGAAGAGGAAGAAGAGGGCTCAGTCTGGGAAGGCCTCCTGGAGGAGGTGACCTCTCAGTAGGGCCTTCATTCATGCAATCATATTTATTAATAATAATGGCATTTGTTAAGCACTTACTATGTGCAAAGCACCATTCCAAGCGCTGGGGGGCAAGGTGATCAGGTTGTCCCGCGTGGGGCTCACAGTCATCATCCCCATTTTACAGATGAGGTAACTGAGGCTCTGAGAAGTTAAGTGACTTGCCCAAAGTCACACAGCAGACATGTGCCGGAGCCGGGATTCGAACCCACGACCTCTGATTCCAAAGCCCATGCTCTTTCCACTGAGCCACGCTGCTTCTGTAGACTGTGAGCCCCACGTGGGACCTGATTCTCCTGTATCTTCCTGGGCGCTTAGTACGGTGCTTGGCACATAGTAAGCGCTTAACAAATACCCCTATTACCATTACCATTAATGGGTGGGCTGGGAGGGTATGGTTGGGGACTACACATTTGCCAGACTAGGCAGGGGATGGAACAGTCCAGGGACTTACTCTAGAGAAGGAAGCAGGAAGGGCTGGAAGAAGGGTTCTCTGAATTCTAAGAAACCTAGGAGAAAGGGCCACGCTAATAGGAGCAATCAATCAATCAATCAATTGTATTTATTGAGCACTTACTGTGTGCAGAGCACTGTACTAAGCGCTTGGGAAGTCCAAGTTGGCAACATATAGAGACAGTCCCTACCCAACAGTGGGCTCACAGTCTGAAAGGGGGAGACAGAGAACAAACCCAAACATACTAACAAAATAAAATAAATAGAATAGATATGTACAAGGAAAATAAATAAATAAATAACTAGAGCACGGGCCTAGGAGTCAAAAGGTAATTCCGGCTCTGCCACTTGTCTGCTGTGTGACCCTGGGCAAGTCACTTCACTTCTCTGGGCCCCAGCTCTCTCAGCTGTCGAATGGGGATTGAGACTGTGAGTCCCATGTAGGTCGGGGACCGAATCCGACTCAAGCTGCTTGTATCCATCCCAGTGCCTGGCACGTAGTAAGTGCTTACCAAATACCCAAATTATTTTATTATTATTATTATTATTAGAAAGGTCCGGGAACCTTAGGCACTGAACTGAGAACCACTGTCCCAGCTGGGGTGGGCTTCCCCTAATGAGCTCTCAAGGAACGGCTCGCCTCGGGGGTTCTAAAGGAATCACACATAGAGAAGCAGCATGGCCTAGTTGACAGAGGGCAACACAAGTCTGGGAGTCAGGAGGACCTGGGTTCTAATTCTGGCTCTGGCACTTTTCTGCTGTGTGACCTTGGGCAAGTTGCTTCACTTCTCTGTACCTCATTTACCTCATCTGTAAAATGGAAATTAAGACTGTGAGTCCAGTGTGGGACAGGGACTGTGCCTAATGCAATTACCTTAAGTCTACCCCAGTGCTTAGTACAGTGCCTAGCACACAGTAAACTAACAAATACCACTATTATCATCGTTATTAATACTATTATTAGGGAACCAAAAGGGAGAAAGAAGGGAAAATAAAACCCAAATCAATGCACCCTTTAATAACAATTCCTGGGTCAACCTGATCTTGCTCCACAAATGCACACGCTCAAAAAAAACAAGACTTCCAAACCACAGAGGCAGAACAGGATGAGGGCAAAAAATTTCATGCAAATTTCATGTATTTATTTTTCCTGCATTTGCCTACATATGGGTGGGAAGGCAGGGAGAAGGCGATTGGATGAGAATGAGGAGGGGACTTTTTCCTCGGAGGTTAACCAAAAGGTAGCAGAATCTCCACTCCACCTGTTGGCAAGACATTGAGGATAGGGGTGCTTGTGGCTAAGCCTGTTCTGTCATCCGGACTCTAAATTGTTCTGCCTGGGCAGTGAGAAACTTGGAACTGCTCCTTTAGCCCCGTGATCTGCAGCTCTTGTTATTTGTTTATTCTAGTCCTTCTCTCTCCCCTCGGCCCTAAACTGTCAACTAGTTGTATCTGTTTCCTGTTGCATTGTACTCTCCCAAGTGCTTCCTATAGTGTTCCGCACACCATAAGTGTTCAATAAATACGATTGAATGAATGTCATTTTGTTTATTGGTCCATCACCGTGTTCTTAGACTGTGAGCTCCTAGTGGGACAGAGACTGTGTAAAATTCTCACCTCTCTAATTTTTCTAAGCACCTGTTATAGTAGTATAGTGTTTTGCACCTTTATAGGCATTTTATAAATATTACTACAACTACCACTCGTGACATCTTATTTCAGCTGCATACTATCTTTTATGGTATTTCCTAAGTGGTTACTATGTCCCTTCCCTATGGCCCCCAGAGTTTGGTCACTTTGCTAAAACTGTTTTGGGACATGTCCTAAAATGCATGTACAAATCATCATCCTAATAATAATAATAATAATGGTATTTGTTAAGCACTTACTATGTGAAAAGCACTGTTCTAAGTGCTGAGAGGGAAACAAGGTGATCAGGTTGTCCCACTTGGGGCTCACAGTCTTGATCCCCATTTTACAGGTGAGGTAACTGAGGCACAGAGAAGTTAAGTGGCTTGCCCAAGGTCACACAACAGACAATTGGCAGACCTTATCATCGTCAATGGTATAGAAGCAGCGTGGCTCAGTGGATAGAGCACGGGCTTCAGAGTCAGAGGTCATGGGTTCGAATCCTGCTCCGCCACATGTCTGCTGTGTGACCTTGGGCAAGTCACTTCACTTCTCTGAGCCTCAGTTTCCTCATCTGTAAAATGGGGATTAATACTGTGAGCTCCAAGTGGGACAACTTGATCACCTTGTATCCCTTCCCCAGCGCTTAGAACAGTACTTTGCACATAGTAAGCACTTAACAAACGCCATCATTATTATTATTATTATTATTATCAAGTGCTTAGTATGTGCAGAGCACTGTACTAAGCACTTGTGAGAGTTCTGTATCAACAGGTTGGACACAATCCCTGTCCCGTATGAGGTTCACCGTGCAAGATGGTAGAGGATGTAACCCCCATTTTACAGTTGAGGTAACTGAGGCACATAGAAGTGAAGTGGTATGTCCAAGATCATGTCCTGGAGCCAGAAGTAGAAACTTCGTCCTCTGTTTGCTAGGCCTGTGCTCTTTTTTTTAAAATGGCATTTGTTAAGCACTTAAAATATACCAGGCACTCTACTAAGCAATGGAGTAGATACAAGCTAATCAGATTGGACACAGTCCCTGTCCCTCCGTTTACAGATGAGGGAACTGGGACACAGAGAAGTTAGGTGGTTTGCCCAAGGTCACACAGCAAGTAAGTGGCAGAGCTGGGATTAGAACCCAGGTCTTTCTGATTCCCAGACCTATCTCTATCCACTAGGCAATGCCGCTTCTCGGTGTTTCCATCTGTAATAATAATAATAATAATAATGGCCTTTATTAAGCACTTACTATGTGCAAAGTGCTGGGGAGGTTGCAAGGTGATCAGGTTGTCCCACAGGGGGCTCACAGTCTTAATCCCCATTTTACAGAAGAGGTAACTGAGGGCCAGAGAAGTTAAGTGACTTGCCCAAAGTCACACGGCTGACAATTGGTGGAGCCAGAATTTGAACCCGTGCCCTCTGACTCCAAAGCCCATGCTCTTTCCACTGAGCCATGTTGCTTCTCTGTTCAATAGGCTATCTCTGTACAATAGAATATTCTATTCAACCTTTAATAAAAATCATGGCATTTAGGAAGTGCTTTCGTGGCTCAGTGGAAGCAGCGTGGCTCAGTGGAAAGAACCCGGGCTTGGGAGTCAAAGGTCATGGGCTCTAACCCCGGCTCCGCTGCTTGCTAGCTGTGTGACTTTGGGCAAGTCACTTAACTTCTCTGTGTCTCAGTTACCTCATCTGTAAAATGAGGATTAAGACTGTGAGCCCCACATGGGACAACCTGATCACCTTGTATCCCCCCCCTCCCCAGCGCTTGGAACACTGCTTTACACATAGTAAGCACTTAACAAATACCATCATTATTATTATTAGAAACCTCAGCCGTGGCACACTGACCAACAAAATAGAAATTATAGTTGAACATGTCTAAATGCAACATTATGATATAATCTTATTGTGCTGTTAGAAATAATGACAGAAGCAGCTCATGTCTGTTTGTTTCCACAACTGACCTGTATTTACACATTAAAAGACTGTTCACCAGATAGGAGTAGAAGCAATTTCACTTGTAATTTCTGTCCAGGTCATTAAGTTCCTTTCAGTGCCCACGTCTTGCATGGTTTAGAAGCCCCAGTGAATGTTTTGATTGGATTTCCTTGTGAAACACTGGCCATACTATTGAAGCCACCAAGTCACTTTCCAAGGGTGCATAGACTGCTTTGAATATAATACAACCACAATTCATTCTCACATCCTGCTACTGGCAAATAAAGGGGACCATTGTATCCCAACCTGGGATCTTGGGCTAATCCTTTCTCTCTTTTCTCTGTATTATTTTTAAACACTACATCCCCAAGGAAAAACACTATCATTCCAAGTTGAGGAGTTGGGGGAAGGTAAAGTTGGGGATCATCACCATTTGAATCCTCCTTCTCTGATCCCAGCAGAAAGGAATCCAGAAGAATGTCTCCTAGAGCTTCCCTGGGGTTTGACAGCAGATTCAAGCAATCACATCTCTTTAACCCACACTCTAAGAGGAACCCCTCAAGGGGATGCGGGGAAAGTAATTCTGCAAGCCATCCTTAGATTTGGCCATCCTAAGTCAGCTTTTGAGGGCCCCAGGAAGTCACCTATAAAGGAAACTCTTGCTACAATTCAACCAGTAGCTAATGAAATCAGCAGTTATTCAAAGGCCCTTTTTAATATTACTTGCCAAGCATTGTTATCTAATCCTCCGGAGCCCAAAGTAATCTCTTTAAGCGGATCTAACAGATACACTTGGAGTACTTTGCAATCAGAGGAAAGGTATTAAGGAAATATAAGGTAAATAAGATGACTGCAAACAGGATGTACAGGAGAAATACTTTTAAAGACACAATGGAATGTATTACAGAAACATAAGGTAAATTTATGGTAACCATAAATAAGGGGTCCAGAAGTAATTCAAAGACAGAATGAAACAAACCCTCAGATGCTGAGCAGGTCAGGGTTCAGTTAGGGGAGAGTTGTAGACTGTGGGTCAGCCTGGTATACAGCAATCACAATATACACCATGCAACAGTGGATAGAGCATGGGCCTGGGAACCTGAAGGACCTGGGTTCTAAATCGGCTCCACCAAATGTCTGCTCTGTGACCTTGGGCAAGTCACTTCTCTGGGCCTCGGTTCCCTCATCTGTAAAATGAGATTAAGACTGTGAGTCCCATGTGGGACAGGGACTGTGTCTAACCTGATTAACTTGTGCTTAGAACAGTGCTTGGTACGTAGAAAGCGTTTAGCAAGTACCATTATTATTATCATTATTAGGAGTCGGGGGGGGGGGGGGTGCCGTTGATCTTATCATAGTTAGACACCCCAATAAAAATCTCACCGTAAGAAGTGTCATCTGTGGACATGAATAATGCAGCATATATCTATATGCTGCATTGTTGTCTCTGCAACAATGCAGAAGTTGATTGGCTATATGAAACACCTACTCAGTAATATACTATAAAATTAAAATAGCCAATAGAGCCATCTTCCCAGCCAACTCATTCTGCCATTTTGCCTATCCCAGCTCTCTCCAAGCCCCTCTTGTCCTCTACCTCTGACCATCTCGCTCGTCCCTCTTGAAATCAATTAATTAATGGTAACAACTGAACTCTTACTTTGTGCAGAACACTGTACTAAGCCCTTGGGAAAGTACATATATAGCTAGTAAACATGATCCCTGACCTCAGAGGACTTATAATCTAGCAGTATCCCTTCTTTCATATTGCTGTGTCTCTATATCTACACCTCAAAAGCAGTGGTCTCTACCACTGCCAACCTTATCATCATCAACTGTGTTTATTAAACCCCTTCCTGGGCAGAGTTCTGTTTTAGTACTTGGGCCACATTCAGAAATATAGTCCTGTTATCAATCAATTGCATTTGTTGAGCCCTTTCTATGTGTAGAGCACTGTACTGAGCACTTGGGGGAGTACAATGTAACACAGTTGGTAGTCACTCTCCCTGCCCACAGTGAGTTTACAGTCTAGAGTGGGGATCCAGACATTAACATGAATAAATTACAGATTTGTACATATGTGCTGTAGGGCTGAGGGAGGGGTGAATAAAGGGTACAAATCTAAGTGCAAGGGTGATGCCGGAGGAAGTGGGAGAAGAGGAATTGAGGGCTTAGTCAGGGAAGGTCTCTTGGAAGAGATGCATTTTTAATAAGGCTTTGAAGGTGGAGACAGTGATCATCTTCTACACTGTGAGCCCGTCTTCTAGACTGTGAGCCAGTTGTTGGGTAGGGACCGTCTCTATATGTTGCCAACTTGTACTTCCCAAGCGCTTAGTACAGTGCTCTGCACGCAGTAAGTGCTCAATAAATACAATTGAATGAATGAATGAATCTTTCAGTATGAAGAAGGAGGGCATTCTAGGCCTGAGTCAGGATGGGGTGAGAAGTCACTGGCAAGATAGACGAGATTGAGGTACAGTGAACAACTTGGCATTCGAGAAGGAAGCGAAGTGTGAAGGCTGTTGTGTTTTTAATGGCATTTGTTTAAGCGCTTACTATGTAGCAGGCAGTGTACTAAGCATCAGGGTAGCTACAAGATAATCAGGTTGGACAGAGTCCTTGTGCTTCATGGGGCTCACAGTCTTAGTCCCCATTTTACAGATGAGGTAACTGAGGTACAGAGAGGTTAAATGGCTTGCCCAAGGTCACACAGCCGACAAGTGGCAGAGCTGGGATTGGAACTCGGGTCCTCCTGACTCCCATCCACTGGGCCAGGCTGTTTCTCCAATGCTTGATTGTTATAGTAGGAAATCAGGGAGGTAAGGTAGGAGAGGGTAAGGTGATTGAGTGCTTTAAAGTCTATGGTAAGGAGTTTTTGTTTGATATAGAGGTGTTTGGGCAACCACTGGAGGTTCTCGAGGAATGGGAAAATGTACGGAAGAGTTTTGTAAAATAATGAGCTGGGCAGCAAAGTCAAGTATGGACTGGAGCGGGGAGAGGCAGGGGGTCAACTAGGAGGCTGATACAGTAATCAAGGCAGGATAGGATAAGAGCTTGGATTAACATGACAGCAGTTTGGATGGGGGAAAAGACAGATTTAACAATATAAACAGGTTTTGGTGACAGGGTGAATATGTGGGTTGAATGAGGCAGGTGAGTCAAGGATAACGGAAATGTTGCCGGAGGATTGTGGTTCTGTCTACAGAAGCAGCGTTGAAGCAGCGTGGCTCAGTGGAAAGAGCATGGGCTTTGGAGTCAGAGGTCATGGGGTTCAAATCCCGGCTCCGCCAATTGTCAGCTGTGTGACTTTGGGCAAGTCACTTCACTTCTCTGTGCCTCAGTTCCCTCATCTGTAAAATGGGGATTAAGACTGTGAGCCCCCTGTGGGACAACCTGATCACCTTGTAACCCCTCCAGTGCTTAGAACAGTGCTTTGCACATAGTAAGCACTTAATAAATGTCATCATTATTATTATCATTATTATTATTACAGTGAGGGGAAAGTCAGGTGGAGGACAGGTTTGGGATGGGAAGAGAAGGCGTTCTGTTTTGGACATGTTAAGTTTGAGGTGTCAACAGCACATACGAGTAGCAATGTCTACCTCTACTTCTCTTGCCATCAGGTATACGATAAATTTGAAGCAGCATGGGCCTGGAACTCAGAAAGAATTATATTCTATTCCCAGCTCAGCCAGTTGCTTGCTAGATGACCTTGGGCAAGACACTTAACTTCTCCATGCCTCAGGTTTTTCAACTAAAATGGGGATACCTGTACTCCCTCCTACTTAGACTGCAAGCCCCATGCAGGACAGACTGTGTCCAACCTAATTAATTTGTACCTACTCGGGCACCTAGAACAGTGTTTGACACATAGTAAGTGCTTAACAAATACCGTTAAAAAAACCACTGTGCTTGATCCACCACAACAAATGGTAGTTTCAGGACCACCCCGGCTTCCTTCTTCTCCACCCCTCCCAATAGCTCTCAGCATTTGACAAGGCTCTGTAATACTTGTAATAACCATTTCTATTTTATCTAAATCCCCATGAGATTAAAAGCAATTGCAGAGTTCAAGGTAGAGCAACAAGTGAGACATTGTGTTCCTTCCTGATTGAACCGCACAATTTAACCGCACAATGGTCTCTGCTTATCCCACAATATTGCTCAAATACCAACAGGTATAATTAGCTCACTCCAGGAAGCACCAGGGTTTTTTCTTGTCCCCTTCTGCCTTAGCAGAAAATTGTGTTGGACACAACAGACTCGTCTTTTGCTAGCATCCCTGCTATGGCAACTGACTTGGCCCCAGGCAAAGTGATGCAGCTAGCTGGGCTTTGACCCTTCCTCACAAACGCCCCCAACCCCGTTTGCAAGAAGAGTCAACCTGGTCTGGATGAACTAATAATAGCAGATTGCCAGCCCTTACTATTGGTGGAGTTGTCATTTGGACACTCAAGTAAGGTCTGATGGTTGTGTTTTGCATTGGCCTACCCAATCAATCAATCAATCAATCGTATTTATTGAGCGCTTACTATGTGCAGAGCACTGTACTAAGCGCTTGGGAAGTACAAATTGGCATCACATAGAGACAGTCCCTACCCTACAGTGGGCTCACAGTCTAAAAGGGGGAGACAGAGAACAGAACCAAACATACCAACAAAATAAAATAAGTAGGATAGAAATGTACAAGTAAAATAAATAAATAAATAAATAAATAGAGTAATAAATATGTACCCAAAGAGTTTGAAGTCCCTCTAGATCGCAAGCTCGTAGTGGGCAGGGAATGTGTCTGTTTATTGTTGTATTATACTCTTCCAAGCACTTAGTACAGTGCTCTGCACACAGTAAGCTCTCAATAAATATGATCCAATGAATGAGTGAAAAGCCACGTGGAAGAGATTGATAATAAACCATGGCTTGGAGAAGGAGTAATAGGAAGAGGAGAAACAGGGCAGACACTGGTAAGTATAGTATTACTGTAGAGGAGAAAGAGGGCAGTAAGTGGGGAAGAGAAAATATATCTGAACATCTTTAAAAAAAGGTGATTCCCTTAATTAGAAATAGAGAAGGAATGGAGAAGCAGCATGGCCTAATGGCTAGAGCACGGGCCTAAAAGTCGGAAGGACCTGGGTTTTAATCTCGGCTCTGCAACTTGTCTTCTATGTGACCTTGGGCAAGACACTTAACTCCTCTGCCTCAGTTACTAAGACTGTGTACTGCAGTTACTGCAATATTACAATATTGCAATATTTGGGGGTAAGCAGAGACCATAGTGTGGTTAAATTGTGTGGATACTAAGACTGTGAGCCCTTAGCAGGATAGGGACTGTGTCCAACCGGATTAACTTCTGCGATAAGGGCTGGTAACTCCCTCCTTTTTAGTCATAGCCTTTTGAATTGAGCCAAATGTCCTGTGTCAATAATCCCTCAGAACACACACTTACGCTCCAAAAGAGAATTTTCTTGGAAGAGACACAGAATCCTTAGACATGTAATAAATCGACTCAGTCCTTTGCCTTAGGGCTTTGTAATAAAAATAATAGTAACAGCTGAGGTATTTGTTAAGTGCTTACTTTGTACCAAGCATTATGCCAAGCACTGGGTTAGATACAGGATGATCAGTTCCCACATGAGGCTCACAGATGAGGGAACTGAGGGAACTCCCCCTCCCCATCCCCCCCAGCCCTACCTCCTTCCCCTCCCCACAGCACTTGTATATATGTTTGTACAGATTTTTTACTCTATTTTACTTGTACATATTTACTATTCTATTTATTTTATTTTGTTAATATGTTTTGTTTTGTTGTCTGTCTCCCCCTTCTAGACTGTGAGCCCACTGTTGGGTAGGGACCGTCTCTATATGTTGCCAACTTGTACTCCCCAAGCGCTTAGTGCAGTGCACTGCACACAGTAAGCGCTCAATAAATATAATTGAATGAATGAATGAGGCAGAGAGAAGTGACTTGCCCAAGGTGACACAGCAGACATCTGGTGGTCCTAAGATTAGAACCCATATCCTCTGGTCTGTTCTCTTTCCACTAGGCCTTGCTGTTTCTATATTTGCCAGTGCACAAGCACACTCTTCCACCCACCCACATGTGGGTAAATTCCCTACTCAGAAACAACCGGAAGAGAGATCACCATTAGTTTCTTAACAATGCATACCTGAAATAACATGTTACCTATATGCCAGGTAGGCAGGCAAAGCCGTAAAGATTATAAGGAAATGAACTTGTCTGTTTCCAGTTGGGTTTGACTTGGAAATGATTTCAAAACTTGACTGAATTCCTGTAACTGGAAATGATAATCCAGGGAAACTTTCCTTTCACCCCTCTAGCCAAGGAAGAACTTTGACTGGAAGACCCCTGTGTCACTTGGAACAGTCCACATTTAGAAGGAAAGATAGAAAGCCATGCTGTTGCTGTTTCAAAGCTGGAGTGTGTTCTGCTAATAGCAGCTGAAGTCTTTTGACTATCAGCGTGAATATTTCAACATGCTAAAAAGGTCACACAAAGAGCAGAGAACCAAGTGCCAGCGCCACTAAAATCCCAGAACATACACTACTAAGAAGCTTCAGTTCAGCAAGTAGAGTTACAGAGAGGTTGACAGCCGATTTGGAAAGTGCAAGGGTAGTATCTGGGCAAACAGATGAGGGAGTAATGAGGATGGATTTACAGGATCTCAGGATTCTACCAGTAGCCTCGTTCACAGACGGAACTGAGTTCAGTGTAGAGTAGGTTCTCAGATTGGCAAGATATACCTTAAATTGTTGATGAGGCCAAGGCCACTCTGAAGCCTTTTTTTTACCCTAGCAGAAAAATTTCCTCCCCACTTCCCTCCTTTCCTCTTCTCCCACTCCCTTCTGCATCACCCTGACTTGCTCTCTTTATTCATCAACCCCCCATCCCCACAGCACTTAGGTACATTTCCATAATTCATTTATTTATATTACTGTCTGTCTTCCCTTCTAGACTGTAAACTCGTTGGGGGAAGGAAATGTCTGTTTATTGTTATATGGTACTCTCTAAAGCACTTAGTACAGTGCTCTGCACACAGTAAGTGCTCAATATTTATGATTGACTGACTTAAAGCAAGAAGCAGAATGCCAAATAACTCACTGTACCCTGATCTTGTCCATTTCATCACCATACCCCCCCTCCTACGTCCTGCTTCTGGTCTGAAACTCCCTCCCCTTTCATATTTCAACTCACTTAACTTCTCTGAACCTCAGTTACCTCATCTGTAAAATGGGGATTAAGACTGTGAGCCCCACGTGGGACAACCTGATTACCTTGTATCACCCCAGCACTTAGAACAGTGCTTGGCACATAGTAAGTGCTTAACAAATGCCATTATTATTATTATTATATTGGACAGACCACCACTCTTCCCACCTTCAAAGGTCATATCTCCAAGAGACCTTCTCCGTCTAGCCCTAATTCTTCCTATTCCCTCTCCCTTCTGTGTTACCCTTTATTCACTCCATCCTCAATTCCTCAGCACTCATGTAATTGATTTTAATCAATCAATCGTATTTATTGAGTGCTTACTGTGTGCAGAGTACTGTACTAAGTGCTTGGGAAGTACAAGTTGGCAACATATAGAGACAGTCCCTACCCAACAGTGGGCTCACAGTCTAAAAGGGGGAGATGGAGAACAAAACCAAACATACTAACAAAATAAAATAAATAGAATAGATATGTACAAGTAAAATAAATAAATAAATAGAGTAATAAATATGTACAAACATATATACATATATACAGGTGCTGTGGGGGAGGGAAGGAGGTAAGATGGGGGGATGGAGAGGGGGACGAGGGGGAGAGGAAGGAAGGGGCTCAGTCTGGGAAGGCCTCCTGGAGGAGGTGAGCTCTCAGAAGGGCCTTAATTTTAATGCTCCATTAGACTGTGAACTCCTAGCTGGTGGGGAATATGTCTACGAGCTCAGTTATATTCTATTCTCACAGGTGCTTAGTACAGTTCTCTGAATAGAGTAAGCACTCAATAAATATAATTGATTGATTCTTAGAGGAGATGGGCTTTAGTAGGTTTAGATTAAGCCCTCTTTTCTCCAGCTCCTTTTCCCTTCTGTCTCATCTATGAACATGCATCTGTCTCCTTTGGACATCTGATTTTTTCCCACACTCAGCCCCACAGTACTTTTATACATATCTATGCATTATGTATTATAAATTATATTAATGTCTTTTTCCCTCTAGACTGTATGTTCAGTGTCGGCAGGCTATGTGTCTACTGATTCTGTTCCTATTGTACTCTCCCAAACAGTACAGTGCTCTGCACAAAGTAGACACTCAGTAAATACCATTGATAATGAAAATGGGCTACCTAGGCATTTGATTACCTGACTGTAAACTCCTTGGGGTCAGAGAACCCTGTCTACCAACTCCTGTACTCTCCCAAGCACTTTGTTAATAATAATGATGGTATTTGTTAAGGGCTTACTATGTGTCAAGCACTGTTCTAAGTGCTGGAGTAGATACAGGGTAATCAGGTTGTCCCACATGGGGCTCACAGTTTTTAATCCCCATTTTGCAGATGAGGTAACTGAGGCACAAAGAAGTTAAGTGATTTGCCCAAGGTCATACAGCCAAAAAGTGGCGGAGTCAGGATTAGAACTTACAACCTCAGACTCACAAGCCTGTGCTCTTTCCACTGAGCCATGCTGCTTATTTGTTCAGTGCTTTGCACCCCTATAGCACTTATGTACATGCCATTATAATTGATTGCTTCCCCCACATGTAATTCATTTTCATTCTTGTCTCCCCTCACCAGATTGAATTTTGCTATATTTTCCCAAGCACTTACTACAAGGCTCTACACTCAGGAATCACTCAAAACACACCATTGATTTTTTTTAAAATGGTATTTATGAAGCATTTACTATGTGCCAGGCACTATACTAAGCCCTGGGTTAGGTACAAATTAATCAGGTTGGGTACAGTCCATGTCCCACATGGGGCTCACAGTCTTAATCCCCATTTTATAGTATGAGGTAACTGGAGCACAGGAAATTTAAGTGACCTGTCCAAGGTCACACAGAAGACAAGTGGTGGATCTGGGATTAGAACCTAGGTCCTTCTAAATCACAGGTACGTGCTCTATCCATTCAACCACACTGTTTCCCAATTGTTTGTTTAATGGTATTTGTTAAGCACATGCTACATTCTAGGCACTGTACGAAGTACTGGGGTAGATACAAATTAATGTCTTGTATCCCTGTTTCATCGAGACTAAGTAGGGGGGAGAATATTTATTGAATCCCCACTTTGCGGATGATTGCACATTAACACCTCATCAGAAAAGGATCAAAGAAATAGAAGAAATGCAACAAGTCACTTTTACTGGGTATTTAGCAGATGCTAGTGTTCATCCTTATATAAGAGGAGTCCCATACCTACCCCATCCCCATTTGCCAGTTCTGTGGAGAAGCCCTCTCCCTGATCATGACATGAGTAGAGGCCAGGTTCAACTCAGCAGCCTGAAATTCCCCCACATCAGGGCCATGAGAATCAATATCAGGGGAGCACTTAGTACAGTGCTCCACATGCAAGTGCTCAGTAAGTACCATTGACTGATCGAACTATAGAAGACTGTGGCAGTTTTCCAAATAAGACCATCTTGTTTGGATCTGTGAATTACCTGGTCATTGCATAATGAAGTATTATCCTTCTGTAGCTGTTGGTCCATTTGTTTTCCTCTCTTCGGATCCATTTTATTTGTTGGCTTTTTCCCATGTTCGTATATTTTCCCCTTCCCAATCACATGTAGAACATGGACTCCCTGTGGGGAAAGAAATGGGTCTGAAATACTGTTTGTGAATTCTCTCCAGATTTATTATATTGGAACACAATCAGTCATTTTAGAAGATGATACTATTGATGGTGAGATCGTCCCATGTGTGATATGAAAAGACCCATGAGTGATTGCCATGCCTTTCCGCATCGTGTTCAAGGATGGATCCTTATCACACTAATGGGTTATTATTATAATTATTAGGGTATTTGTCAAGCACTTACTATGTACCAGGCACTTTACTGAGCGCTGGGGCGGATACGAGAAAATCGGTTTGGACATAGTCCATAGTCCACATGGAGCTCACAGTCTCAATGCCCATTTTACAGTTGAAGTAATTGAGGCACAGAGAAGTGAAGTGACTTATCCAAGGTCACACAGCAGACAAAAAGCAGAGCCAGAATTAAAACCCAGGTCCTTCTGAGTCCCAGGCTCGTGCTCTATCCACCAAGTCACATTGCTTCTCTGGTCCCATCCAGGCCTATATCTGTTTTCAATCCTGCCTCTTGGTACCTCAATCTTTGCAAAACCAGTGCTCAAGGAGAGCAAACCCTCTCTCTCTTGCTAATCCCCAAGCTATTCCCCCACTGGAATGCAAACTCATTGTGGGTAGGGAATGTGTTTATTGTTATATTGCACTCTCTGAAGCACTTAGTACAGTGCTCTGAACACAGTAAGCACTCAATCAAAATGATTGAATAAATGAATGAATATTCCACCTGCTACAATGGCCTCCCATGAATCATCGAGGTTTAAGAAGAAAGATTCCTGATCTGGGATTCAGAAGATCTGAATTCTAATTCCAGCTCTACCACTTGTCTGCTATGTGATCTTGGACAAGTCACTTGACTTCTCTGTGCCTCAGTTACCTCACCTGAAAAATAGGGCTTAAACCCTCCTCCCTCCTACTTAGATGGTGAGCCCCATGTGGACAGGGACTGGGTCTGACATATTTATCTTGCATCTACCCCAGTGCTCAGTACAGTGCCTGGAACATAGTAAGTGCTTCATTCAAAAAACAAACAAAAAAAACCCTAGCCCACCCTGTTTTTCCTCATTTGAGACCATGCTTCATCATATCCTTGTAATGACATTTCAGCCCTCTGAGATTACATTTGGTTCTTCTGAATTCACCAACTAGCAGCTGCTTGGATACCCTGCTGTTCTCTGTTTTCCTCACATGTTCCACCTAGCACTGCTGTGTCTCTGCGAGCTTTGATTGCTTCAATATTGGTGAACTGACTGGACTCCAAGATCTCATCATTGATAACCTTGTCTTGCTATTTGCGGTTGAGCATAGCCCATAGAGAAACAATGTGGCCTAGTAGAAAGAGCACAAGCCTTGGAGTCAGAGGGCCTGAGTTCTAATCCCAGCTCTGCCACATGCCTACTGTGTGACCTGAGCAAGTTACTTAACCTCTCTGGGCCTGTTTCCTCATCTACAAAATGTGGATTCAATACCTGTTCTTCCTCCTTGTTAGACTGTGAGCCCCATGTGGGGCCTGATTAACCTGTATCTAGCCCAGCACTTAAAATAGTGCTTGGCATATAGTAAGCATTTAAAGATTATTATGCTGTAACATTGGTGAACTGCTCAAGAACATGGCTGTTTGTTAGGTAATACATCCACGTCTCACAGAGCTGTGCCTAGATTCAGCTGAGCCTAGGTAGTATGCTATAGCCTCGTTCTTTCCAGCTCCAACCTAATCAATCAATCAGTTGTATTTATTGAGCACTTACTGTGTGCAGAGCATTGTACTAAGTGCCTGGAAGGGTACAGCACAACAACAGATACATTCTCTGCCCACAACAAGCTTACAGTCTAGAGGTGGAGACAGGCATTAAGATAAATGAATTACGGGTATGTGCATAAGTGCTGTAGGGATGGAGAGAAGGGGAGAGATGAATAAAGGAAGCAAGTCAGGGCAATATAGAAGGGAGTGGAAAAAGAGAAAATGAGGGCTTAGTCAGAAAAGGCCTCTTGGAGGAGATGTGTCTTCAGTAAGTCCTTGAATGGGGGGAGAGTAATTGTTTGTTGGATGTGAGGAAGGAGGACTGACTTTCCAGGCCAGACTCAGGATGTAGGCAAGAGGCCAGTGGTGAGATAGGTGAGACTGAGGCACAGTGAGAAAGTTAGCATTATAGTAATAATAATAATAATGTTGGTATTTGTTAAGCACTTACTACGTGCAAAGCACTGTTCTAAGCGCTGGGGAGGTTACAAGTTGATCAGGTTGTCCCACGGGGGGCAGACAGTCTTAATCCCCATTTTACTGATGAGGTAACTGAGGCACAGAGAAGTCAAGTTACTTGCCCAAAGTCACACAGCTGACAATTGGCGGAGCCCGGATTTGAACCCATGACCTCTGACTCCAAAGCCCGGGCTCTTTCCACTGAGCCACGCTGCTTCTCTAGTAGTAGCGAAGTGTGTAGGGTGGATTGTAGTAGGAGAGTAGCGAGGTGAGATAGGAGGGGACAAAGTGGTTGAATCTAGTAGTAACGGCATTTATTGAACATTAATGGAATGCAATGAACTGCTCTAAGTGTTTGGAAGAAAACAGAAGCATAAAGGGACAATCCCTGTCCACAAGGAAATGGTAAAAATGTCTTTAGAGTTGAATTAATTCATTTATACATTCTAATGAAGTTATAAAAGAAAATATCAACCTGTCCCAAAAAGAGTAGTAATATTCTGCTTTATAGTAATATTTAAACCATAGATTCACATACCTTTTCCTGTACTCATTCTGTGACTATAAGCCTTAAAGTCTGAATTTAATTCCTCATCAGAAACAAGACCATGCAAAAATGATAAAACAAAAAAAAAAATTTACTTCAATATGAATTACCTGCAAAACGTACCCGTGCTTTTCTAACCCTTGCTACATATAATGCAATATTAATTTTGAAGATGCATTTAGAAAAACTACATATAACTGAACACGAAGACACAATTTAATTGTGTGTCTGTTCTTGGAGTTTACAGGTTAGGCTACTGATGGTAAAAAGTTATCGGTATGGTCAGGTCTAGCTGATAAAATCCATGGCCTAGTGGAAAGGGCACAGTCCTGGGAGTCAGAGGTCTTGGATTTTAATGCTGCCTCTGTCAATTGTTTGGTGCGTGACCTTGGACAAGTCACTTAACATCTCTGTGCCTCCTCAAATGAGGATTAAATCCTCCTCCCTCCAATTTAGAATGTGAGCCCCATGGGAACAGGGACTGTGCCTAACCTGATAAACGTTTCCCTACCCCAGTACTTAGAGCAATACTTGACATAAGTGCTTAACAAATACCATTAAAAGAAAAAAAGATCCAGGCATGACTTACAGTCCCTGCCACATTGTGTTTATGCAAAATTTTCCGCCTACTACCTTGTTGGATTTCTTACTCTGGTGCTGTTTTCATTTCTTCCTGTCAGGTTTATGATCACCCCGAAGCCTCTGTACCTAGACTATCACCCCATCTGTTACTGCAGCTGTCTCCCAACTGTCAACTGCTCTGCTGCATTTTCTGAGGTCACTCTTCATTATAGTTTTTTTATAGTGGTATCAAGTGCTTACTATGTGCCAGGCACTGTACTAAGCACTGGGGTAGATACAAGGTAATCTGGTTGGACCCAGTCCCTGTCCCACATAGGGCTCACAGTCTTAACCCCCATTTTACAGATAAGGTAACCGAGGCACCGATAATTTAAGTGACTTGTAAGATAAGTAAGATCACACAGCAGACACTTGATGCAGCTGGGATTAGAACCCAGATTCTTCTGATTCTTATCTGACATCTTTAAAATATTTCTAAGGTCAATAAATCAATCAGTGCATCAGTATTGTCAATCAGTATTAAGCATTTTCTCTGACCAAAACACTATATTTACGAAGTCCTTGCTGTAAGAGAGTACAAAGACAGTATAATAGAAGCTAAGCATGGGATTCCAGCCCTCAAGGAACCTTAAGAATAATTGAGGAAGCAGGTGGACAAAAATTATTTTCCACACAAGGAGAAAGAGAAAGAACAAACATACAACTGATAGTAGCCAGAGTAGGAAAAGACGAATATATAAATCAATTGGTGGATAATTAGAGTAAGTATGCTGATACACTCAGTTCTGCATAGTGTGTGTTTTCACTATGTATTGTGGCTAGGGTAATGCTAAGGAATTAGTGAACATTCAAACAATCTTAGTCTGTTTAAATATAGCATGTTGTGGTGTCAGGGATGATGACCATGCATGCTGTGTTGTGTATGATGAGTTATACGCCAGGGTTCGTCAAGATGGAATTTGGCAAGAATGTAACACCCACATTATTAGAGAACTAAAACCTTAACCTTGTAGAAAGAGCATAATAATTATAGTATTTAAGTGCTTACACTATGCTAAGCACTAAACTAAGCATAGTGTGGCCTAGAGAAAAAAACCATGGGCCTGAGGGTCAGATGACTTAGGCCCTAATTCCAGCCCACCTTTTTTCTGCTGTATGACCTTGAGTAAGTTGCTTAACTGCTCTGTGCCTCAGTTTCCTCATCTGTAAAATGGGGATTAAGAATATGAGCCCAATGTGGACAGTGTCCAATCTAATTAGCTTGCATCTCCTCCAGCACTTAGTACAGTGCCTGTCATGTAGTAAGCACACAAATATCATTAAAAAACCAAAAAGATAATCAGGTTGGACACAGTCCCTGACCCTCTTGAGGTTTACACTCCAATTCAGAGAGAGAAGGATTTAGACCCCATTTTACAGATGAGATAACTACCACACAGAGAAGTTAAGTGACTTGCCCAAGGTCACACAGCAGACATGTGGTGGAGCCAGGTGTAGAACCCAGGTCTTCCAGCTCCCAGGCCTGTTTTCTTCTCTGTTTGGGCACATTGCTTCCCGTGGGAGTCCAGAGCCTTGGTTTCTAATCCTAGATCTACTTCTGGACTGCTGTTTAACCCTGGGAAAGTTATTTAACCTCTCTGTGCCTGTTTTCTTATCTGTAAAATGGGGCTAAAATACCTGCTGTCCCTCCCTCTTATATTGTGAATCCCATGTGGGGGTACACTCAACCTTCTAAATGCCTTGGATTCTAGACTGTAAACCCGGGTGGGCAAGGATTGTCTCTATTGCTGAACTGTACTTTCCAAGTGCTTAGTATAATGCTCTGCACACAGTAAGCGCTCAATAGATATGATTGAATGAATTAATTAATTACCTGGAGTTCTGGGAAATATTCTCTCATAGGACAAGGTCTTCCTGAGCATGCTCAGGTTTTTAAGAAACATTCCACTCCACCTTTACATGTCACAGGAGGAAGGAAGGAGCACATGGACTGGCATGGCATCATGATTTCAAGGTAGGAAGGTGAGTACCAGTTACTTTATTTGGAAATAGACACTCTGCTTGAGAGGTAACATCCACAAGTGGGGAAATGAAGTTGCTTTTCTGGACAATTCAAGCAAAATATGCCAAGATTCCTCTTTGGTTGCAGAGATCCAGCCAAAACCATGAAATTCTGCCTTCTCTCACTGAAACTAATGATGAGAATGAACTATCATCGCTACACAAATGGAACCATGAGTTAGCCCGCACACATTCAAATTCAAACACTAGTTATTTCTATACGTATTAACACAAACAAGTATGACTCTTGGAATAGCTGGCTGCAAAGTTCTTTATAAAATCCAGAATCCCATATCTTTTCACAGTCTAGTCCCAAGGCACAGGCACAGATTTAATAGGTTCGATTTCCATTTAGCTTGAAACCTCTTTCAAAACCCATCGACTCCTGGACCATCTCAATCAGAGGCTGCCCACTCCATTTCAAAATCAACCTTTGCAGAATGCCCATCTTCTCTCAAGGGATCTAGGCTCATGGGAACACTTGAATGGGTAAAATATAAACAAAGCTCTCCCTGTCATCTCTAGGAAGACTACTCTTGCTTCAGGAGATCATAATGCTGTACAGATTTCAGCACATGGCTTTTGTTTCCAGTACTTTCCTGTAATAGAATGTTGTTCCTTCTGTAAATACATAAGACATGGTTCGCACTGAGATCAGATGTAAGTGAGCTTTCATTCATTCAATCGATTTTGAGCTCTTACTGTGTGCAAAGCACTGTACTAGCGCTTCACAGAGGACAGTACAACAAAGGAAACATTCCCTGCCTTCAACCAGTTCACAATCTAGTGATGAACTCACAGTCTACTGAACACATGATATGGTTTGGAAAGGTACCGATGATACCAAGGCTCACAAAGGCTATGCTTAATAAGTAGATATTTTAAGGAGGCATACTCACATGCCAGTCAGTGCAGAGAAATGCTGACACAACTGTACGGAGCATAACAGACGTTGGTATCAATCATAGTGGCACCTCAACCATCCAAGTATAGTGGCCTGTTTAAATAGGAGTCGATAAAATAGTATGGTCCATCACAGCATGACAGGATGTGGCTGGAAAGCGAAGCTAGGGATCAGCCAATATGCTAGCAGGTAGGGCCCTGACACAAATATCGATAAGGTAGACCCCAGATTTTCATATGCAGAATGGGATCTTGTCTTATGCTGACGAGTCGTCTCCAACCCGTAGTGACTCCATGGACACATCTCTCCCAGAATGCCCCACCTCCACCCACAATCGTTCTGGTAGTGTATCCATAGAGTTTTCTTGGTAAAAATATGGAAGTGGTTGACCATTGCCCCCTTCCGCACAGTAAACTTGAGTCTCTGCCCTCGACTCTCTCCCATGATGCTGCTGCGGCCCAGCACAAGTGAGTTTCGACTTGTAGCAGATTGCCTTCCACTCACTAGCCACTGCCAAAGCTAGGAATGGAATGGGTAGGCCTCTGCTTGACTCTCCCTCATGTAGCCGAGGCTGATTGGGTACTGGAAACTCTCCAGGTGCAATCCTGAGATGGGGACAGAGATCTGGGACACTTCAAACACACCCTTTGTTCTCTATAAGTCCTTGCAGAACAGATACATTACTGGGGTTGGACGCTTCCAGAGCTGTCTTCCTCACAAGAACTGGGACCTTTGTATCCAATTGCTGAAGGGATTCATTGAGGCCGCACATACATTCTAAGCCTCCTCACTTTAACTCTTCCACGACTGGCGCCTACAGCTTCAAGCAACTCACTCGCCGATAATTCGGGTAAGTGACCAGCTGTGTCCGAGTTCATCCATAAAAGTTCACATACAAATAGTCACCTCCTATCAGTCTCCCAGAGAGGCTGAAAATGGCTACAAAGTTATAATGCTCTCAACTCTTTGGAAAAATTGGAATGCATCCCTTTATTTATATTGATATTAATGTCTGCCTCCCCCTTTAGACTGTAAGCTCGTTGTGGGCAGGAAACATGTCTGTTCCCCCCCCGTCCTACCTCCTTCCCCTCCCCACAGCACCTGTATATATGTTTGTACATATTTATTACTCTATTTTATTTGTACATATTTACTATTCTATTTATTTTGTCAATGATGTGCATCTAGCTTTACTTCTATTTATTCTGATGACTTGACACCTGACCACATGTTTCGTTTTGTTGTCTGTCTTCCCCTTCTAGACTGTGAGCCCATTGTTGGTTAGGGACCGTCTCTATATGTTGCCAACTTGTACTTCCCAAGTGCTTAATACAGTGCTCTGCACATAGTAAGCGCTCAATAAATACGATTGAATGAATGAAAGAATGATTCTGTTGTACTCTCCCAAGTACTGAGTATGGTACTTTGTATATGGAAAATGCTCAATAAATACATTGATTGATTGAGCATTTTGTTTCACTCAAACGTACAAATGTATCTGTACATATGTGTATTTATAAACGTTTTTTCAATCCCAATTACTAGAGATTCCTGGAAAGCTATTTTTCAAGTTTTAATTTCCATACATTTTTACATAAGCCAAAAGGAAAACAAAACAACCATCTAATTCTTGAACAAAACTTTGGCTGTACTGACAAGTGTGTCACAGTTCACAGGCTACTCCACAGTCATAGGGCCTGGCACATCAGGGTCGATAAGCCGTTGTCAGATCCTTTCTCCACCACCAACATAGTAAAGCAGGGTTATGGACCTGGGCTAGAACTGTTTGATAATACTACTACTAATAATAATAATAATGGCATTTATTAAGTGCTTACTATGTGCAAAGCTTTGTTCTAAGTGCTGGGGGGTGGTTACAAGGTGATCGGGTTTTCCCATGGGGGGCTCACAGTCTTAATCCCCATTTTACAGATGAGGTAACTGAGGCATAGAGAAGTTAAGTGACTAGTCCAAAGTCACACAGCTGACAATTAGCAGAGCCGGGATTTGAACCCATGACCTCCGACTCCAAAGCCCACACTCTTTCCACTGAGCCACACTGTGTTCCCAGTGCCCTGCCCAATGTTACAGCAAAGAATTTGGAAGCAGGTTTTAAAATATGATTCTGGCCCCTCTTGGTTAATTTTTCAATTCTACAGGTTGAAAGCATTAGAAAACGTCCTTGAATGATGTCCTTATGCCAATGTGCTAATGACTGGGCTCTGGAAGCGCGCGCGCGCACACACACACACACACACCTCACAGACGGAAAAATTCATGTGATACTAGACAACCTCTCAGAAGCAGCAAAATGCTGTAGATTGACAATATGAATAAAAACAAGGTTACATAGCATTTTCATCAAAAACCAATCAATCAGTGCTATTATTTGAGCATTTCTTATGTGCAGAGCATTGTACTCAACCCCTGGGAGAGTACAATAGAGTAGGTAGACCCAATTTTTCCCATCAGGTAATGATAATAATAATGGCATTTATTAAGCACTTACTATGTGCAAAGCACTGTTCTGAGTGCTGGGGAGGATACAAGATGATCAGATTGTTCCACGTGGGGCTCCCAGTCTTATTCCCCATTTTACAGATGAGGGAACTGAGGCCCAGAGAAGTGAAGTGACTTGCCCAAAGTCAAACAGCTGACAAGTGGTGGAGCCGGGATTTGAACCCATGACCTCTAACTCCAAAGCTCGTGCTCTTTCCACTGAGCCATGCTGCTTCTCTAGGTAGCTTTCATTCCAGCTGGGGAGATGTACATTAAAATAAATCACAGGTAGGGGAAGCAACAAAGTATAAAGCAAGCACTACACACAATCGAGGACCAGCATCTGTAAATATTAATTGAAGGCTGGTACTCCATTTCAAAACTAACCTTTTGCTGAATTTCTCTCAGGGAATCTGGGCTCACTAAATACCATTGATTGAATGACTGGTTCTGAATTCTGTCATCTGGGAAACACATTGTCCAGTAATGTAAGGAGAGATAAGAAGGTAGGAAGTGAATCAAAAAGGCTAGTGCATCTTTTGAAGGACATAAAGATAAAGTGAGGCCCAAAATAAATTTCAAGATGAGCCAAACTAAAGATAAGTAGGGCAACTGGAGTGTCCAGTCTTCTTCATGGCAATGACATCTGCACCTAGAGTATTTTAGTAAGCAATCAATGGCATTTATTTAGTGCATACTCTGTGCATAGCACTATGCTAAGTGCTTGGGAAAATACAACAGAATTAGCAGACACGTTCCCTGCCTGTAAAGAGCTGACAGTTTAGAGGGGGAGTAGAGGGGAATAATGATATTCATTTAGTGCTTGCTGTGGTAAAAACTGGAGTAGATAATCAGATTAGATATAGTCCCTCTCTCACATGGGGCCTCAAAACCTAATAGGTAGGAAAAGTGAGTGGTTACCTTCTCACCATTTTGAAGATGAGGAAACTAGCCCAGAAAGGTCTAGATTTACTTAAGGCCAGCAACTGAGCTGCTCTTCTAATCTCATCTTCTGACTCTCAGGTTCTGCTCTCTGCTGTTGCCACTACGAAGAAGCAGCATGGCTCAGTGGAAAGAGCACAGGCTTTGGAGTCAGAGGTCCTGGGTTCAAATTCCGGCTCTACTAATTGTCAGCTGTGTGACTTTGGGCAAGTCATTAACTTCTCTGTGCCTCAGTTACCTCATCTGTAGAATGGGGATTAAGACTATGAGCCCCCCGTGGGACAATCTGATCACCTTGTAACCTCCCCAGTGCTTAGAACAGTGTGTTGCACATGGTAAGCGCTTAATAAATGCCATCATCATCATCACTGCCACATAACAGTGATCACTATTCTGGTTATTATAAGCACTTGCTGAACAATTGCTTTGTGAAAAGAACTGTAGAAAGGAACAAGGAAAAGAATTCAGATGGGGTACCAGGCCAACCAGGACCACAAGATCTCTCTAGCACAATTCCTCCAATATCATCTATGTGCAATACTTTAACACCAAGTAGCAAGATCAGATCAAACACATTCAAGTCCAAGACCACAGCCAGACCACAAGCCTTGTGGCGATATTCATTACGTTACAGCTTCACTGGGCAAGACATGTAGGAAGAATTGAAGATAATAGTAATAATAATAATGATAGTGTTTAAGCACTAATGTTCCAAGCACTGTACTAAGTGCTGGGATGGATGTAATCAGGTCAGACTCTGTCCCTGTCTCACATGGGGTACACATCTAAGGGTGACGGAGAACGGGTATTGAATCCCTATTTTACAAATGGGAGAAGTGAGGCACAGATAAATTAAGTGACTTGCTCAAAAATCACACAGCAAGCAGGTGGCAGAGCTGGGATTGGTACCCATATAATAATAATAATAATAATAATAATAATAATAATAATAATAATAATAATAATGGCATTTGTTAAACACTTACTATGTGCAAAGTACTATTCTAAGTGCTGGGGAGGATACAAGGCAATCAGGTTGTCCCACGGAGGGAGCTCACAGTCTTAATCCCCATTTTACAGATGAGGGAACTGAGGCACAGAGAAGTTAAGTGAATGGCCCAAAGTCACACAGCTGACAAGTGGCGGAGCTGGGATTTGAACCTATGACCTCTGTCTCCCAAGCCCGGACTCTTTCCATTGAGCCACACTGCTTCTCCAACTCTCAGGCCTGTGCTCTTTACCCTAGGCCAATACCTAAAAACCTGACTTATGATGAGCTGAAACTGGATAATCATATTGAAGGTGGACATAAAAAGCACTTTAAGTTCACAGTCAAGCCAATACCTCAATTGATGTGACATGGTACTATTAAATCTCACCAATAGATACCATAATCATCCTCATCATCCCTGAACATAAAGGACAGCCATGTACATATAGTGAAGATAATAATTCCATCTGTCAGAGAAGTGTATGATTGCCTCCATTTGACAATCTTGAGCTGAGACACTGCTTCAGTAAATATTGTTATTTCTTTCATGAGTGGGAACCCTTGTTGTATATATCTGTGAAGCAACCAGCTCATGAGATGAAGCTAGAAGGATATGAGGGGAAAAAAAAAGTTGAGGGAGAGTGAGCAATCCTAACTCTGAAAGAAATGAAGAAGGAAACAATAAGAAAAAGACATGCCAATCTACTCTTTCAGGCATATTTTTTTCTACCTCTGTCTCAATCGGTTCCTTTCTTTTACTTCATTCATGCTTGCAGTTTTAAAGGGCACGCCACTCACTATCAGGGTATGCTTAATCTTATTTCAGGGGAATATGATATTTTACAGGCGAAATAGAATATTCCAGTTACATTTTCGATGAAAGACGTGATGAGGGATATTTACAGATTAAGGAACTCTGGGGTTCAAGGGTGTGGTGAGAAAAATCTTTTAATTGAGTAATAATGGTGTCTTTCCTTGTCATTCTCTGATGATTTCCTGTGTTTTTTTGTTTCATATATACATATGAAACATATATACAAGTTCTTTAAGGCTAATTACAAATATGAATGTTTAAATCAGACATTATGGTATATGGTACAAAGATAAAAAGTGGATTATAGAAGCACACCATTACATTCAAGATTTGATCAAAATAATCAATCAATGGCATTTATTGAGTGCTCACTGTGTGCGGAGCACTGTACTAAGTGCTTGAGATAGTATAATGCAGCAGAGTTGTTTGACCCTTTCCTTTCCCACAAGGAGCTTACAGTCTAGAGGAAATCCAGGGCTTTATGTTAGCAAGAAGAAGAATAAAACTCATTTCCCCCTAGTAGAATGTAAGCTCCTGGAAGATAGAGAAGACATCACTCTTTAATTTGTACATCCCAAGTGTCTGGTAGACTGCTCCGCACTGAATGGGTGTTCAATAAATACACATAGTAGTTCTTGGAGTACTCTATTCATTGCTAATGATCAGAGTTAGTACATGTTATTTTCAATTGTCTAGAGGAAGTTTTAGACCATTTCTTCACTGGTAAAATGAAGCCTTTTATTTAGAAAATAGAGGCATTCCAAGGAGACTAGGCCAGCATTTTTGCAAACAATCCATTCTTCTTGGGAAAATTGTATTCTCTGGAATTTTGCCTAGAATACTCTGGTTATCTTAGTGTAGAATCAAGCTAACAATTTCAGGTACCCCCGTACTCGCTGCCTCACCGCTCATTGTGGAAGTTGCAGAGGAGGGTGAAATGATAGCTAGGGCTATGCCATCAGTGCTCAGGGTTTCTAACTGAAGAACCACAGAGAAGCAGCATGGCACAGTGGAAAGAGCCCGGGCTTTGGAGTCAGAGGTCATGGGTTCAAATTCCGGCTCCGCCAACTGTCAGCTTTGTGACTTTGGACAAGCCACTTCTCTGGGCCTCAGTGACCTCATCTGTAAAATGGGGATTAAGACTGTGAGCCCCCCGTGGGACAACCTGATCACCTTGTAACCTCCCCAGCACTTAGAACAGTGCTTTGCACATAGTAAGTGCTTAATAAATGCCATCATCTTTATTATTATTACTATGGTGTGTCATATCCGGGCTCCATGACTAGTCTGCTGTGTGATTTCAGGCAAGTCACTTTACTTCTCTGTGCCTCAGTTACCTCATCTGTAAAATGGGGATTGAGACTGGGAACCCAGAACCCCATGTAGGACAGGAACTGCTTCCAACCCGATCTGCCTGTATATACCCCAGTGCGCAAGTCTGCCTGGCATACAAATACCACAGTGATGATGATAATGATGATTATTACATAGTAGAAAAGGCTCACAGGAATCTTGAATAATTCTGGCTTATATAGGAAGCAAAGCAGCATGGCTCAGTGGAAAGAGCTTTGGAGTCAGAGGTCATGGGTTCAAGCCCCGGCTCCACCAATTGTCAGCTGTGTGACTTTGGGCAAGTCACTTAATTTCTCTGTGCCTCAGTTACCTCATCTGTAAAATGGGAATTAGGACTGTGAGCCCCCCGTGGGACAATCTGATCACCTTGTAACCTCCCCAGCACTTAGAACAGTGTTTTGCACATAGTAAGTGCTTAGTAAATGCCATTATTATTATAAGCAAATACCACTGCGGATGCTGAGTTGGCAATCTTGACAACCACCCGCTAATCTATACACCAATGGAAACATGATGAAATCACTTTGGTCCCAAATGGGGTTTGTATGTAAAATGTAACATCCCAATTTGTTGTACTCCTGCCCATTTACCCGCTGATTACACCTTCTTTCCCAGTGGGAACATTATTGGCAAGGATAAAAAAATGCAAATGTCCCCTCTCAAGTTCCTTGCACTAAAATCAATTCCTTTAACACTTCATTACCGAAGTGTATTGAAGTGCAACCCTCATTTAAAATATGAGTTGTCACCGCCATTGCAGTTGTGATGCAGTGAGGAGGAAATGTCATTATGTTGGTCATCAACAATTAACATTCTATTAGCGACTTCTATGGAGAAATTGAAGATGCTTGAAAATAGTGCAGATTCAAAGAGCAATGCCCAACAGCAAAGGTCCCTTGAAAATGTCAGCTCTGGATGAGTGAAAACATGCAACACTGTAACCTGATGCCTTTTTCAAAGTAGCTATGACATATCCTGTTCTAGCCATTTTGGATTTCCTAACACCTTGCATAACCAGAAATATGTCAAAGCAGGAAACTGGAATGATATATATACTACTCAAATCCACTCCAAATTTAGTCTTCCTAAAGACACAGAAAGACTTGGTTATCTTCTGAGAACCAACGGTAAGTCAGAAAATATTTTGGTATTAGAACTTCATTTTGCCAATACTTTTGGATAATGTAGTCCAGAAAAATGACAGATTGAATATACATTTTAATGATCTTCAAAACGTTGCTACTTAGGTTTATTAAATAGAATGTTTTCTGTTACTTTATAATGTTGAAGGATAACATCAGGTGCCTTTTATTTTAACCAAATCAAAGAAATTTTTGAGTGACTGGAAATGTTATGAATTGTTTTGAAAGATTCATATTACCATATTCCCAATTTCTGGAATTCTTTGGGACAGTTTTTCTAGGGTTGCACGCCAAAATTGACAAAATATTAATGAGTTATTAAGGGTAAGTTGTGTATCTGAACAAGATGTATTTGAATCATACACGTGCACTTACTCTCAATTTTCAGTAAATGGAAAAATACTAATAATAATTGTTATTATTATTATGAATTATAATATTGACAGTGGAATAATCAAGGCTATGCAGGTCAGCTCGAAAAGCTAAGAGTTAACATGAAGGTACTAACTGAGCTGTGATGGAAAATACACCTTTTTTTCAAAAAAAAATAAGGACACATATCATTTGATGATATTGAAACTGACTTCAAACAAAATTAAGTAACTGGATGAGAAGACTAGCAGACGGCTCAAAAAAGCAAGCACTATTGGAAAGCAGAAAGAAACAACGAACACAGCAGAAAAGACAGTGAAATAGCTGTACAGAGATGCTTATGACATTGGGGAATTTGGGAGATAAGTGCTATGTTTACCCTTAAAGAGGCAGTATTCATTCAGTCATTAAATTGCATTTACTGAGTGCTTACTGTGTGCAGGGCACTGAACTAAGCACTTGGGAGTGTACAATATAACAATAAACAGACACATTCCTATGTTTGGCTCTTGTGTCTGATACTTTCATTACAGCAACCTTTTCATTTTTTTTTAAATTTGCATTTTGTTTTAAAAAAGGAAGGATTGGGAGAGAAAAACTATATCTTTAAAATGTTACATGTTGGGCAAAGAAGAAGGGAATCAATGAGTTATATTTATTGAGTGCTTACTGCAGGCTGAGCACACTGCTTGGGAGAGTACAATATAAGAGTTGGTAGACGTTCATTCTTTCATTCAATCGTATTTATTGAGTGCTTACTATGTGCAGAGCACTGTATTAAGCGCTTGGGAAGTACAAGTTGGCAACATATAGAGACGGTCCCTACCCAACAACGGATTCACAGTCTTTCCTGTCCATAATGAGCTTACAGTCTAGAAGGGGCTGGGGAAAGTCTTGTTCTGTGCCCTGGCAAAGCCTTATGAGGAACAGAAACATGCATCCCTGAAAGAGGAGAGGGCAGAGGTCAAGCGATCAGGAGTGCAGTGGGGCCCATGCTTGACCTTGAAAGAAAACAGCTGGCACATCTTCCCCAAACTCCTTCATGCCACCACCTAAACATTGCAGAAGCCGCCAATTGAGATGTTTTCAGAGTAGGGATTTCTGGGGACTTGGGGAAAAAGGGGATGGGGGCTGAGAGAGGAAGAGGAATGAACTGGAGATCTGACAGCAGAGTATGCATGTTTTTATCTTGCTTAAACCATGTCGGTAAATCTACTGATTAAACAAAACCTCAGATGGTGTTGGAGCTAAAACAAGGCCTGCATCCCAGCTGGAAACTGGGAGTCAGTTGCTGAGGATAGACCAGGATGGTGTGATCAGAATAATAACAATAATAATAATAATATTTATTAAGGGTTTACTTTATAACAAGCAGTGTCCTAAGTGCTGGGCTAGATACAAATTAATCAGGTTGGACACAGCCTCTGTCCCACTTGGAGCTCACAGTCCAAGTTGGAGGAAGAACAGGGATTGAATCAATCAACCAATTGCATTTATTGAGCACTTACTTTGTACAGAGCACTGTACTAAGCACTTGGGAGAGTACAATATAGCAGACTTAATAGACTTGTTCCCTGTCCACAATGAGCTTAGGGTCTAGAAGGGGAGACAGACATATACTATAAATATAAATAAATGAATAATGCATATGCACACAGGTGCTGTGTGGAGTTGAGGGAGGGGTGAATACAGGTTGGAAATCCAAGTGCTAGGGGGATGCAGAAGGGAGTGGAAGAAAATGAAATGAGTGCCTCAGGGAAGGATTCATGGAGGAGACTGTGTCTTCAATAAGGCATTGAAGATGGGGAGATTGTCTGTCCATTATGAAAAGGAACTGTGTTCCAGGCCAAAGGCAGAGGTGAGCAAGGGGTCAGTGGTGAGATAGACAAGATTGAAGTCGTGTGAAGGTTAACATTTGAGAAGAGAAGTCTGTTTAAAAGGTGTACTGCTATTAAGAAACAGGTCACTTGGAACCATTCGGAATGAGAGACAAGGAGGCTAAAGAGAAAACAGCACCAGGGCTGAAAATATTAAACACAATAACATAAAGAACAGCCTTTATGTGTACAAAAACTGTAAGCAAGACTGCGGATCCTGTGTTGGCTTTTTCAGCTATTAAAATGTTAATAAGTGAACTTCATTCTTCGAATATAAAGCCCATAAAAAATTGATCAATGGTATCTATTGAACACTAGCTTGTGTGCAGAGTACTGTGTATATATATATATCAATCATATGACTCACCCAGTCTTCTTATCTGTAAACCAGGAAACAAATATGTACACTGCTACAGCACATCAAGGTTCCATTCATCCCTACAAGACCAAAAAAAAAAAAAAGAAAAGCAGTAAGGTCTGGTCTCTCTATCACTAATGGCTATTGACCTAGAAGAGACACTGACTGCTTGAGATGTTAAAAGATTAAGCTCTTCATTTTCTAGCACTCAGTGGCCACGGAAGAAGATCGGTTCGTCTGATGTCAATACCATCAGGGTATGCCACCTTGGACAGATGCCCTAGCTATCACAAACTTCGATTAATTCCTCTTGCCATCTGACAATGAACTGAGTAAAGGAAGTCGTGCAGAGCCTTAAACCCGAACTATTGATGGGAAAGTTAATATTAACCTAAGCAAAAAGAATCAGTAGAAAGGTAGAAACTGTTTGGAATAAGCAGGGAATATATATCCATAAATGAGAAATGGTAAATACAGCTCAAAACTAAAATTTGAAGGAAGGAATTTCTAGTAACCCTACAGAACACTGAAAAAAGCCATGCTACTAATAATAATTAAATAAAATGATTAAAAATAATTATTACATTATTAAACTATTATTAAACAATTAAAATAATTGTGTTATTTCAGCACTATGTGCCATGCACTGTACTAAGCACTGGGATAATTGAGCTGGATGAAACCCCTATCCCACATAAGGCTCACAGTCTTAATCCCCATTTTACAGATAAGGTAACTGAGGCACAGAGAAGTTAAGCGACTTGCCCAGGAGTCAGGATTAGAACCCAATCCTTCTGACTTCCAGTACTGTCTTTTACCAACTAGGCCATGCTGCCATAAATTCCAAAGAATCTATTTGGGAATCACATATGGAAACTAGATAAAAACTGTGAGACGGACAAAAATTAATAAACCAATGGTATTTATTGATCTGTTAATATGCAGAGAACAGTGCCTAAGCATTTGAGAGAGTACAATACAACAGAATTTGTAGGCATGTCCCTGTCCACATGGAGGTTACATTTTACAGGGGAAGAAATACATTAAAATGAATTATGGAGATGTGCCTAAGTACTGTAAAGTGAACATCAAGTGCTCGATGGGTACCAATCCAAGTACATAAGTGACAAAGAAGGAAGAGGGAGTAGGGGAAATGAGGACTTAATTCGGGAAGGGCTAGGTAGTTGGGGAGAGTGGTGGTCTGTCCTATCTGGAGAGGGCCAGAGGGATGATTTTGGGATTTAGGTTAAGAGTGGAAAGCAAGATGGATGAGATGAGGTACTGTGAGTAAATTGTAGTCAGGGGATCAAAGCCTGGGGCCTGGACTGTAGTAGAAATCAGGAGGAGTCAAGCTAAGTGCTTTGAAGCTGATGGTAAGCAGTTTCTGTTTGTTGTGGAGCTGATGAGCAATCCCTGGAATGTTTTAAAGAGTGGGGAGATGTGTACTAAACTTTTTTTGCTATTTTGTTTAAAATGATCCAGGCAACAGTTTGAATTGAATTGAACAATTGAATGAATACAGTACTCTGCACACAGTTAATGCTCAGTAAATATGATTGATTGATTAAAGAGGAAATACAAGCTTGGAAAAGTGAAAGAAAGGTCAGGGCTGACAGGATAAAGTGATGAATCTGCATAGTGATTGAAGTGTCCCAGGGAATGTGTCCAAAGTGGCTCTTATCTGATTATGCACAGTTTAGGTGGTTAGAGGCAGAAGAGGAACCAGAAAGCTGCTCTGGGAGACAACTCTGAATAATAATCAATAATGATAACAATAATAATGATAATAATTGTAGTATTTGTTAAGCATTTACTATATGCCAAGCACAGTTCTAAGTGTAGGCTTAAATCTCACTAAGTAGGAAGACGAACAGTTACTGAATCCCCATTTTGCAGATGAGGAAACTGAGGCACAGGGAAGTTGAGTGATTTGCCCAAGGTCATGTAGCAGACAAGGGACAGAACTGGGATTAGAAACCAGGTCCTTAACAAGTCACTTAACTGCAATGTGCCTCAGTTCCCTCATCTGAAAAGCAGGGATTCAATACCTGTTCTTCCTCCTACTTAGACTCTGAGATCAATGCGGGACAAGAATTCTATCCAGCCGATTAATCTGTATCTGCCCAGCACTTAGAACAGTGCTTGGCACATAATAAGTGCTTAACTAATACCATAAAAATATTCAGGGACT
Source organism: Tachyglossus aculeatus (assembly GCF_015852505.1). Classification (NCBI taxonomy): domain Eukaryota; kingdom Metazoa; phylum Chordata; class Mammalia; order Monotremata; family Tachyglossidae; genus Tachyglossus; species Tachyglossus aculeatus. Next base: position 16,712,296 of record NC_052101.1, on the reverse strand, counting down.
CTTATCCTTTGAACTTTCTTTCCTTCCTGGGAGGTTTTCTGCCCAAGACCTGCTAAGCCCAAGGGGGATTCATTGATTGTGATTTCTCCTAAAGAGTCTTGTTTTCTGTCACCGCATGTAGTTCCTTTAAAATAACCTACTTCCCACAGAGAAGAATTCAGGTGCTTGGGAGCAGTCCATGGTTTCAGTGGTCAAAAGAGATTCCAGCTCACCCTCTCCTAAGATAACCAGAGGTCTTTTCCGCAAGTTCGGTTCACTAAGGAAACGAATTGGGACACTGTGATAAACTATCTCCTCACTGGAGAAGCAGTGTAACTCAGTGGAAAAGAGCCCGGGCTTTGGAGTCAGAGGTCATGGGTTCAAACCCTGCCTCCGCCAATTGTCAGCTATGTGACTTTGGGCAGGTCACTTAACTTCTCTGGGCCTCAGTTCCCTCATCTGTAAAATGGGGATTTATCAATCAATCAATTGTATTTATTGAGTGCTTACTGTGTGCAGAGCACTGTACTAAGCACTTGGGAAGTACAAGTTGGCAACATATAGAGATGGTCCCTACCCAACAGTGGGCTCACAGTCTAGAATCAGGAGACAGAGAAAAAAACAAAATATATTAACAAAATAAAATAAATAGAATAGATATGTGCAAGTAAAATAAATGAATAAATAGAGTAATAAATATGTACAAACATATACAGTCTTTTAGACTGTGAGCCCACCGTTGGGTAGGGACTGTCTCTATATGTTGCCAATTTGTACTTCCCAAGCACTTAGTACAGTGCTCTGCACATAGTAAGCGCTCAATAAATACGATTGATGATGATGATGATATATACATATTATACAGGTGCTGTGGGGAGGGGAATGAGGTAGGGAGGGTGGATGGGGAGGGGGAGGAAGGGGAGGGGGAGGAGGGGGAGAGGAAGGAGGGAGCTCAGTCTGGGAAGGCCTCCTGGAGGAGGTGAGCTCTCAGTAGGGCCTTGAAGGGAGGAAGAGAGCTAGCTTGGTGGATGTGGGGAGGGAGGGCATTCCAGGCCAGGGGGATGACGTGGACCAGGGGCCGATGGCAGGACAGCTGAGAACGAGGCACGGTGAGGAGATTAGCAGCAGAGGAGTGGAGGGTGTGGGCTGGGCTGGAGAAGGAGAGAAGGGAGGTGAGGTAGGAGGGGGTGAGGTGATGGAGAGCCTTGAAGCCAAGGGTGAGGGGTTTCTGCCTGATGTGTAGGTTGATTGGTAGCCACTGGAGATTTTTGAGGAGGGGAGTAACATACCCGGAGCGTTTCTGGACAAAGACAATCCAGGCAGCGACGTGAAGTATGGATTGAAGTGGGGAGAGACAAGAGAATGGGAGATTGGAGAGGAGGCTGATACAGTAGTCCAGATGGGATAGGATGAGAGCTTGAACGACCAGGGTAGCGGTTTGGATGGAGAGGAAAGGGCGGATCTTGGCAATGTTGTGGAGCTAAGACCGGCAGGTTTTGGTGACGGCTTGGATGTGAGGGGTGAACGAGAGAGCGGAGTCGAGGATGACACCAAGGTTGCGGGCTTGTGATACGGGAAGGATGGTAGTGCTGTCAACAGTGATGGGAAAGTCAGGGAGAGGGCAGGGTTTGGGAGGGAAGACAAGGAGTTCAGTCTTGGACATGTTGAGTTTTAGGTGGCAGGCAGACATCCAGATGGAGATGTCCTGAAGGCAGGAGGAGATGCAAGCCTGGAGGGAGGGGGAGAGATTAAGGGTAGAGATGTAGATTTGGGTGTCATCAGCGTAGAGATGATAGTTGAAGCCGTGGGAGCGAATGAGGTCACCAAGGGAGTGAGTGTAGATCGAGAACAGAAGGGGACCAAGAACTGAACCTTGAGGAACCCCTACAGTAAGGGGATGGGAGCGGGAGGAGGAGCCTGCAAAAGAGACTGAGAATGAACGACCGGAGAGATAAGAGGAGAACCAGGAGAGGACAGAGTCTGTGAAGCCAAGGTCGGATAGTGTGTTGAGGAGAAGGGGGTGGTCCACAGTGTCGAAGGCAGCTGAGAAGTTGAGGAGGATTAAGATAGAGTAGGAGCCGTTGGATTTGGCAAGCAGGAGGTCATTGGTGACCTTTGAGAGGGCAGTTTCCGTGGAATGTAGGAGACGGAAGTCAGACTGGAGGGCGTCGAGGAGAGAGTTGGTGTTGAGGAACTCAAGGCAGCGCGTGTAGACGACTCATTCAAGGAGTTTGGAAAGGAATGGTAGGAGGGATATGGGGTGATAACTAGAAGGTGAGGTGGGATCAAGAGAGGGTTTTTTTAGGATAGGAGAGACATGGGCATGTTTGAAGGCAGAGGGGAAGGAACCAGTGGAGAGTGAGCGGTTGAAGATGGAAGTTAAGGAGGGGAGAAGGGACGGATTGAGAGATTTCATGAGATGAGAGGGAATGGGGTCAGAAGCACAGGTGGCCGGAGTAGCACTTGAGAGGAGGGAGGAGAGCTCCTCGGAGGATACTGCTGGGAAGGATGGGAGAGTAGCAGAGAGTGTTGACAGCTGGAGGGTTGGAGAAGAGAGGGGAGGTGACTTTGGGGAGGTCAGACCCGATGGATTTAATTTTATTAATGAAGTAGGAGGCCAGATCGTTGGGGGTGAGGGAATGAGGAGGGTGAGGAACCTGGGGCCTGAGAAGGGAGTTGATTAAGACTGTGAGCCCTCCCATGGGACAAGCTGATCACCTTGTAACCTCCCCAGCGCTTAGAACAGTGCTTTGCACATAGTAAGCGCTTAATAAATGCCATCACTATTATTCTAATTTCACCCGTTTGTACAAATGCTCATCCGAGACAGTCACACAGCAATAAATTGTTCAGAGCCTTAGAAAGTGATATATGACAGTGCTGAAAAGTTGCAGTGGTTGGGATGACTCAATTGATGCAAAAATCACTATATGAATTTGATGACAGATCCCTTTATTACCCCAAATTCCAGGACCTGGTCCGGTCTGTTCTAATCTCAGCAAGTGGGGCCTATCTGCCACACACCATTTCACTTTCTTTTGACAAAGCCATCCTGATTCAGGGGATCACTGTGGGAAAGAGAAGATGATTATTCCACCACACTTGCGGGATTTCTCTTCCCAGCAGATGCAGGGTCATCAGTGACATTTATTGAGCACCATTTATTGAGCACTTACTGGGTATAGAACATTGTACTAAGTGCTTGGGAGAGTACAATATAACAGAGTTGGTAGACACATTCTCTGCCCACAAGTCTACATTCTAAAGGTTTTACATCCTGACAGTTTTGACACCTGTCTACATGTTTTGTTTCTGTCTCCTCCTTCTAGACTGTGAGCCCGTTGTTGGGTAGGGACCGTCTCTATATGTTACCAACTTGTACTTCCCAAGTGCTTAGTACAGTGTTCTGCACACAGTAAGTGCTCAATAAATACGATTGAATGAATAAAGGAAAGGACTTTATGAACATGAACAAAAAGACTCCAATCCTAGATAAGGAGCCAGAGCCCCTGGCCTAACTCTAGGCTGTAAAGTTCTCCCTTCTCATCTTTCCCAAGCTATGCATGCCCACTCCTTTTGAAAGGTGAGTTCCTGCAAACAAAATTTCCTGATTTAAGTTCCCATCTTCCTAATCAAGCCATTACTTCAGCATTCCTATGCACTTACTGTTTATTTTATTAGGTTATCCATTCATGTTTATTCACCTCTTCTCACCCTTTTATAAACCATTGCATAATCCTCAATTCGTGGCTGCTTGCTTTCCCACTACTGAGTACAAGCTCTTTGAGAGAAGGGATCACATAGTTCATTTCCATGCCATGATTCTCAAGCATTTAGCCCAGTGTTCTGCACAGAGAAGACACTCAATACTGTTAATGAAGAGGAGGTATTCTAAGATTGAGAATATTTCTCTTTTATTTTTCAGCAATGGCTTCCCTGCAGTTGCTGGTGTTTCTGGCAGCTGTCCTGTATCTATCCTCTGGACAGGTATGAAGCTTCAACCTCATTCAGAAAAGTACCTGAGTATGATTTTGATGATATTACAAAATATTGGATAATCTCAGTAGGCTGGGGATTTGGACTATGAAACAAATTTGACTGCGTTGAGAAACATACGAATTTCCTTAGTCTACTCTTTGAGGGTATGGTCTTTCTCATGTCTCTTCCCCTCATGAATCTCTTTCTTCATCAAATCTGCAAAGCCACGTGGCTTTCCACTTTCAAAGCCCTTCTGAAAAATGTTATTAGAACAGTGCTTTGCACGTAGTACTTAACAAATGGCATTATTATCATTATCTACAATCTTGGTAATATGGTACTATCCCCAGCGCATAGGACAGTGCTCTGCATACAGTAAGAGCTTAATAAATACTATTATTTTTATCTATTCCTTTCCACTCATTCCTAGTGAGTTGTTGCAATTTGTGTCCGTCTCTTCCATTAGATTGGGTGCTCCTTGAGGGCAGGAACTGTGTCTTTTATTCCTACTGTATGTCCCCAAGGGACAACTACAGTGCTCTGCACCCAGCAAATGCTCCATAAATACTGTTGTTGATGATCCTGATTAATATCATAGAATAAAGCTGGGCTGCGGTCTGTGCCACTCCTCTATGAGTCTTGTCTTGACGTTGTGACAATGGACTGAACATCGGAGTTCCTTTATAATGTGGCAGGAATCTCTTATAATCCATCAATGGTATTTATTGAGCAGTTATTGTGGACAGAGCATTGTACTGTGCACGTGGGAGAGCACAATAGTATTGAGTTGATAGACACAATCCTCGTCCACAAGATCTTCCTGACTCCAGGCTCTCCCCTCTCTCATCCATACTTCACTCTGTTACCTAGATCGGTTTTTAAAATGATGTTCTACACCCATCTCGTCACTGCTAACCATGGACCCCCAGCCCACGTCATCCCCCTGGCCTGGAATACCCTCCCTCTACCCATCCGCCAAGCTAGCTCTCTTCCTCCCTTCAAGGCCCTACTGAGAGCTCACCTCCTCCAGGAGGCCTTCCCAGACTGAGCCCCCTCCTTCCTCTCCCCCGCACACCCCTCTCCATACCCCCGTTCCCCTCTCCATACCCCCCATCTTACCTCCTTCCCTTCCCCACAGCACCTGTATATATATTTGTACATATTTATTACTCTATTTATTTTACTTGTATATATCTATTCTATTTATTTTATTTTGTTAGTATGTTTGGTTTTGTTCTCTGTCTCCCCCTTCTAGACTGTGAGCCCACTGTTGGGTAGGGACTGTCTCTATATGTTGCCAACTTGTACTTCCCAAGCACTTAGTACAGTGCTCTGCACACAGTAAGCGCTCAATAAATACGACTAATTGATTGATTGCTCAAAAAAACCCCAAATAGCTGCTTGGTCTTCTCTGCAGCAGCAGAAACTTCTAACCATTGGCTTCATTGTAGTCAATCAGCTTTCTGCTTCCTGATCAACCCACAAATCAATTACTGAGTGCTTTCAATTTGCAGAGCACTATACTAAGCTCTTGGGAGAGTACACTATAGCAGAGTTGGTAGACATGGTGGTGTTCCCTGCCCACAAGAAACTTACAGTCATCAAATGTCTGATCAAAAAGCATGGTGTAGTGGATAGATCACGGGCCTGGGAATCAGTAGGTCATGTGTTCTAATCCCAGCTCCACCACTCATCTACTGTGTGACTTTGGGCAAGTCGCTTTACTTCTCTGGGCCTCGGTTACCTCATCTGTAAAATGGGGATTGAGACTCTGAGCCCCATGTGGGGGAGGTACTGTGTCCAACCCAATTTGCTTGCATCTACCCCAGTGCTTCCCCTCTCATGGTCGCACCTGCAGAGTTTCCAGTACTCTGGAAACTTAGAGAGAAGCAGCATGGCTCAGTGGAAAGAGCCCGGGCTTGGGAGTCAGAGGTCATGGGTTCTAATCCCGGCTCCACCACTTGTCAGCTGTGTGACTTTGGGCAAGTCACTTAACTTCTCTGGGCCTCAGCTACCTCATCTGTAAAATGGAGATGAAGACTGTGAGCCCCACGTGGGACAACCTGATCACCTTGTACCCCCCCAGCGCTTAGAACACTGCTTTGCACATAGTAAGTACTTAACAAACGCCAGTATTATTATTATTAAGATCATGTGGCCATATGGAATTTAAAACAATTACTTTGGCAGAAGGGGAGGATTTGATGGGACTGGGAGTTAGGTAGAATGTCTGTGTCAGTAGAGTTATCCTTAAAAACTAAAGGACTTCACACACACACACACACACACACACACACACACACACACACACACAAACTTATACATACATTATGTGAAAGATTAAGGAGATCAACTGTTCACTATCTTTAGACACAGAGCTAGATGAAATTGATTCAAAAACAGCAAAGATAATATAGGGAGGCAGGGAGGTCTAGTGGTAAGAGTAGTAAGGTGGGTGGGCTGTGTGATTTTGATTTACCCTCACTGGGCCTCTGTTTCCTTTTCTCTAAAATGAGGCTCATACATGCCTCTACATACAACAAACAGGCTGTAATGGAGATAAATGAGGTCAAGCAATCATATTTATTGACCACTTACTGTAAAGCACTGTACTAAGCACTTAAGAGAATACAAGAGTTGACAAATTTGCTCCCTGTCCACAATGTAATGCAAAAAGTCCTTAGGAAAAAAAATCAAGCATTATATAATTTGTAAGCATTATCAAGTTAGGTATTAAGAAAAATCTCTTGATATTCTGAATATTATAAGTTCCTGAATTGGTTCTTGAAAGAGTTTCCAATGTTAATTCAATTCTGAACAAGCCCCCTTATTGCCTGTAACAGTGCTGTACCCAAAATATTGACAAACCCTTTCATGGATGGCTTAATTTCACAGGGGCACTAGATTGTAAGGTTCTTGAGGGCAGGGACCTTATCTGCCAATTCTAATGTAATGTGCTCTCCCAAACACTTAGTTTTAAAACAAAAATTTCATCTAGCCTTTAACTACATGTACATAAAACCAGTTCTGTATTTGTATAAATCCTTCTCCCCATTTCATTCCCATATAGGATCCATCTTGGTCAAGTTTGTCTACCGAGGATCCCGAAGTACAAAGAGAGATTGTGGACAAGCACAATGCCCTAAGGAGACAAGCCTCGCCCCCAGCCAGCAACATGCTAAGAATGGTAAGAAACATGATCTAAGGAAATGTTGGATATATCTGATATTTACAGCACATTCATTCTCATGGGGATTTGCAAGTTGATAGTTACCAGGGGGAACAGTTCACTGGATGCTTTTCCTAGATGAATTGTACAAATAATAGAAATTTCTAAAGGATGGGGATACACAAGACAGCTAAAAAACTGAATTGGCATGAAATTAGATAATTGGCAAAGAACTCACTTTTGGTTAAATGTATGTTATATCCTCCGGCCACAAATGCCAAAACTATACCATTATTTTGATAACATATACAGTCAAATATTGGGGGATTTGTACGTTGAATCAAAAGCTATTGACATGCGGATTTATTCCTGCTCCCCAGGGAAGGCATCTCTCCCCTGACTCAAGCAAAACACAACATTAGATGATAACATATAGAGTCCTAAAGCACATTCCATATAGCAGATAGTACACAACTGGAGTGAAATAACACATATAATTTTTTGTTTCAACAAGGAATGGAGTCATGAAGCGGCACAAAATGCTGAGGCTTGGGCAAACCAATGCCACTTACAACACAGTGCTCCAGAAGACAGACAAACTGGTAAGTAACAAGCTTAGTGAGGGAGTAATGAAACACGACATGCTTTTATGAAGGCTTTCACTGTCCTGTTATAATCATTTTCATCAAACAATAAGACTTTATTCATGTTCAAAGGAGCCTTAATGCCTCATTTGATGTGGATTTTTGAAAACACAGAGGTGAACAAAATGTGCCAAAGTGCCAAACTATTTAAGTTCAGACATAAACCATTTCAGAAGAGGTGATGAATATCTCCACCTGTGTTAGATTTCAGATGAAGTCAGGAGATGGCTTGCTCATAGTCCTGGGTGACCCTTGCCCTTTTGGCCAAGAGAGCCCTTGATCCCATGAGACTTCTGTAGATGAGCTATAAGGCAGATTTTGCAACATGTTTCCTGACACTACCACACTCCCCAGGCCCACTATGGACTTAGGGAGTGTATCTACCAACTATGTTGTTTTGGACTCTCCCAAGTATTGAGTACGGTGTTCTTCACCCATTGCTCAATAAATGTCATTGATTGATTGACTGACTGCAATCAACTCCACTAGACTGTAAGCTCATCCTGCAGACTCTAAACTTGTGGGCGGGGAATGTGCCTGTTTGTTATTATTGTACCCTCCCAAGCCCAGAGTACAGTGCTCTGCACACAGTAGGCACACAATAAAAATGACTGAATAAATGAATAAAGAGAATGAGATGATTTAGGGCCCAGAGGCCAGGAGGGAGTTCCCAGCAAAAGGTATGATCATCCAGCTCCTTCTCTCCTATTCAAAGCTCAAAATTCACTGAGAATCTTATCCCTCCCCACCCCCCGACCCTCGTAATTTCACCAAGGAGGACACAAAGGGAAGACGTGGGTGGCCTGGTGATAGAGCACTGGACTGGGTAAGAAGGCCTGGGTTCTAAACCCAATTCAGCCCCTGGACTGCCGTGTGACCTTGAATATGTCACCACCTCTCTGTGCCTTGTTTCCTCCTTTGGGAAAGGAGAAGGTAGATCATGAATTTCTTGTGGGATAGAAATGTTCGCTCTGATCACCCAGTCCTTAGCTCATAGTAAGGACCTTATAAATGTCATTATTATCATTAGTATTCCATAAGGGACCTTGCAATAGAACAGTTCTGACAATCGGCAAGCTGGATTAACCACATCACACTTCTGTGGAGAAGCAGCACGGCCTGGTGGATACAGCATGGGCCTTGGAGTAGGAAGGTCATGGATTCTAATCCCAGCTCCCCCAGTTGTCTGCTGTGTAACCTTGAGCAAGGCACTTCACTTCTCTTTGCTTTTTACCTCACCTGCAAAATGGGGATAGAACTGTGAGTTGGATATGGGACAGTTACTGCGTCCAACCAATTTGCTTGTATTCCCCCCACCACCAGCGCTTAATATAGTGCCTGGTACATAATAAGTGCTTAAATAATTCCACAAATATTATTATTAATGTTATTATTACTAGAGTGGCCCTCAGCTCTACCACTGCTCATATCACAGGTCAGCAGATTGTCATCTCAAAGGACAATGTTTATCTATTGTGCACTGGGCATATGTCCAAGAAGGAAAGGGCAGGAGGATTCAGCAAGAGCAACTTAAACTACACACTTGACCCTGGTCCCTCATACTTTGTCTTTGCAGGACAGGCCAGATAACAATGTTTGGAAGAGTGACATACCTCAATTTTCAACAAAAATTTCAGCTCCTAGCTGAGCCTAATAAAGTTGGCAAAAAGATGGACTTTTCAGATATTCACCTGAATCATTTCAAGTAGAGTGGCTTTGTGGAAAGAGCCTGGGCTTGGGAATTAGAGGAAATGGGTTATGATCCCGGCTCTGCCACTTGTCAGCTGTGTGACCTTGGGAAGTCACTTCACTTTTCTATGTCTCAGTTACCTCATCTGTAATCAGGGGATTAAGCCTGTGAGCCCCACGTGGGACAACATGATTACCCTGTATCTACCCCAGTGTTTAGAACAGTGCTTGGCATATAGTAAGCACTTAAATACCATCATTATTGTACTTTCCAAGTGCTTAGTACAGTGTTCTGCACAGTGAGCACTCAATGAATATGATCGAATGAATGAAAGTTCTCCATTTCTGGGCTACTGAAATGAGATGACCACAGCCAATAATAATAATAATGATAATACTTTTGGTATTTGTTAAGCACTTACTATGTGCCAAGCACTGTTCTAAGCACTTGGGGGGGGGGGGGGATATAAGGTGATCAGGTTGTCCCCCGTTTGGCTCGGTCTAAATCCCCATTTTACAGATGAGGTAACTGAGGCCCAGAGAAGTGAAGTGACTTTCCCAAAGTCACATTGCTGACAAGTGGGGGAGGTGCGATTTGAACCCATGACCTCTGGCTCTCAAGCCTGGGCTCTTTCCACTGAGCCACAAGTGGTTTAATGGTTTTGTCCTCAAGGTGTTAGTAACTGATAGAGAGGCAACATGGTCTAGAGAAGAAAAGAGAAAGTCACAGGAATAAGAGGTAGGAGACCTGGCTTCTAGTCCAGGTTCTGTTACTCCTCCACTGCTGTGTGATCTTGGGGCAAGTGCCTTATCTTCTCTGGTCCTCAGCTTCCTCATCTGGAATGGCAAATCCCTGCTACCCCTCCCTCAGATTGTGAAATTCATGCAAGACGGACTGATTTTATTGTACCTCGCCCGGCAGCTGGCACATAATAAGCACATAAATACTATCAGTACTATTGCTAAAAATGAAGAGTTCTGGTCAGAGATGTAATAGCAATAATAATAATGATGATGGCATTTATTAAGCAATTACTATATGCAAAGCACTGTTCTAAGCGCTGGGGAGGAGACAAGGTGATCAGGTTGTCCCATGTGGGGCTCACAATCTTAATCCCCATTTTACAGATGAGGTAACTAAGGCACCAAGAAGTTAAGTGACTGGCCCAGAGTCACACGGCTGACAATTGGTGGAGCCGGGATTTGTACCCATGACCTCTGATTCCAAAGCCCACGCTCTTTCCACTTAGCCACACTGCTTCTCAGGATGTACCACATAAACAAGATAAACCTTTCAAACAAAATTAATTAAACCATGCTTGGGAGCTGCTATTGGACTACTGTAAATGAAGAGTCAGGCCTAAGTACTGCTGTGTTAATATCAGACCCCCCCAAGGGGCTGTTGGGCCAGTGTCCTTTATTTCCCCGAACATATTATTTTCATTTTAACCTTTTTGTTTCTAACTTTTGTGCATTTCATTATTCCTTTTGGTTTGCGTTATTTTTGTGGGTCTATAAAATGGCATTTGTTAAGCACTTACTATGTGCCAGGGACCATACTAAGTGCTAGGGTAGATATAAGATAAACGGGTTGGACACAGTCTAGGTAGGAGGGAGTAGGATTTGGAGATGAGGCAACAGAGGCAAAGAGAAACTAACGGTCACTCAAGCTTACACAACAGATGAGTGGCAGAGGTGAGATTAGAACTAGGGTCCACAGACTCCACTAGTCCATACTGTTTCAATCCAATTTAAATCCAGTTGAAGAAAGTAATTTAGAATTCTCAGTGCTATCTAATTCCTTGGTATGCTGGCCTGTTCATTTTGATAAATGAGAAATGAGGGAGGGGCACCCTTTTCCTGAAAAGTCAGAGTCCTCTAGTGTGCAGGTCACTATCCTTTTCCATCATCTACACTCTTCCTGTTTCCTTTTCAGATATACACTGTGGGGAGAACCTCTATATGTCAGGTCACCCCGACTCATGGTCACAAGCCATCCAGCATTGGTATGATGAGGTTCATGATTTTGTACATGGTGAAGGGAAAAAGTTTGAAGATGCAGTGGTTGGCCACTACACACAGGTAAGGATAATCAATTTCATTATTTTATAACTATATCCTATAGATTTTAAAATTATTCAGGAAATTACTATGTTTTACTGTCAGCATTCTGCAAGATTTAATAGCCAACAATCTTCATTCAACCAAATTAAACCTGGGGATGGCAAAACTTCCAACATGAGGATAGTGTAAAAATGGGAGGACTTCTTGGAATGAGAACCAAAAAACCGAGATGAGACATAAATGTTGTCAACAGAATTGTGTAATTGTGTAAACTGTAAGTCCCCTCCAGACCGTGAGCTCATTATGGGCAGGGAATGAATCTACCAACTCTGTTATATTGTAATAATAATAATTATGATGGCATTTTTTAAGCGTTCACTACGTGCCAAGCACTGCACTAAGCACTGGGGTGGATACAAGTAATTTGGGTTGGACACAGTTCCTGGCCCACGTGAGGCTCACAGTCTCAATCCCTATTTTACAGTGAGGCACCACTTGTCAGCTGTGTGACTTTGGGCAAGTCACTTATCTTCTCTGTGCCTCAGTTACCTCATCTGTAAAATGGGGATGAAGACTATGAGCCCCACGTGGCACAACCTGATCACCGTGTATCTCCCCCAGCGCTTAGAACAGTGCTTTGCACATAGTAAGTTCTTAATAAATGCTATTATTATTATTATGTGACTTGCTCAAGGTCACACAGCAGACAAGTGGTGGCGCTGGGATTAGAACCCATGACCTTCTGATTCCCAGGTCTGTACTCTATTCACTATGCCATGCTGCTTCTCTGTACCTTCCTGAGCACTTAGTACAGTGTCCTGCACACCCTAAGCACTCAATTAAAGATTGATTGATTAATTAGGAAGTAGGCACACAAAGCACAGAAGCCAGCGTGGCCTAATGGAAAGATTATGGGGGCCCAGAAGCCAGGAAAACGGGGTTTTAGTCCTATCTCTGCCACTGGCCTGCTGTGAGACCTTGGGTAAGGCTTTTAACCTCTCTGAGCCTTCTCCCTCATTTGTGAAATGGGAATAACGATGCCTACTTTTCCTTACCTCTTAGACCGTGAACCTCTTGAGGCTGCATCTGATCTGATTATCTTTTTTCAACCTCAGTGCTTAGCACTAAGCAAGCACTTACTAGCTCATCAATCAGTGGTATTTACCGAGTGCTTATCGGGTGCAGAGCACTGTGTGAGCCCAATGTTGGGTAGGGACCATCTCTATATGCTGCCAACTTGTACTTCCCAAGCGCTTAGTACAGTGCTCTGCACACAGTAAGCACTCAATAAATACGACTGAATGAATGAGTGAATGCTAGGGAAAGTAAAATACAACAGAGCTGATACTCAGCATACCTGCCTACAAGAAGCTTTCCGTCCATAAGGGACTAAAGATTAAAATAGATTACCAATAGAATAAATAGTAACGTATAAGAATTTGTATATAAGTACTGTGAGCCTGAGTTGAGTGTCAAGTGCTTATGGCATAAGAAGTAAAGATAAGTAATAAAAGTGGACTTGTTCAATAAATTCCACAATACCAGGAATCAGGAGCAACCCCAGAAATATGAATGTGGTAGATTAAAACAAACAAAAGGAAACATCTTCACATAGTGGGTGGCCTGATTTCCTTTAGAACTGGTTCAGGCAGTCACTATCATTAGCTAAATAGGCCAAAAGGTGCTTAATTGATCTCAGAGAGAAAGTTAGTAAAACTTGATATGTCCATGCCTTTAAAGATGAATATCAAAAGGGATATTGTCCAATTGTGAGCTCCCAAAAGACAGGGACCATGTCTTAGTATATAATTAACACTCAGTAGACCTGTCAGAAAAGAGGCTTTTTTACTAAGCTTTTTGTCTAGAATTTTGCTAGGCAATCAGGGAATGTTTGGCCAACTACATACAGCAGTTTGAATATAATAATATCGTAATAATGAGCTTGGCTCAGTGGAAAGAGCACGGGGTTCAAACTCCAGCTCTGCCAATTGTCACCTGTGGGACTTTGGGCAAGTCACTTAGCTTCTCTGTGCCTCAGTTACTTCATCTGTAAAATGGGGATTAAGACTGTGAGCCCCCGAGGGACAACCTGATCACCTTGTAACCTCCCCAGCTCTTAGAACAGTGCTTTGCACATAGTAAGCGCTTAATAAATGCCATAAAATGATAATTATAATTGTGGTATTTATTAAGCACTTACTAAGTGCCAGGCACTGTTCTAAACACTGGAGTAGATACAAAATAATCGGGTTGGACACAGTCCCTGTCCCACATGGGGCTCACAGTCTTAATCCCCATTTTACAGATAAGGGGAACGGAGGCACAGAGAAGTTAAGTGACTTGCCTAAGGTCATAGAGCAGACAAGAGGCAGAGCCAGAATTAGAACCCATGACCTACTGATTCCTAGGCCCGCGCTCTATCCACTATAGCACACTGCTCTTCAGACTACGGCACAGCTTAGTGGATAGAGCCTGGGTGTCAGAAGGTCCTGGGTTCTAATCCTAGCTCTGTCATTTGTCTTCTGTGTGGTCCCGGGCAAGTCACTTCACTTCTCAGTTCCTCAGTTTCCTTACCTGTAAAATGGGGATTACGTGTGTGAGTCCCATGTGGGGCAGGGACTGTGTCCAACTGAATTTGCTTGTATCAACCCCAGTGCTAAGAACAGTGCTTGGCACATAGTAAGCGCTTTACAAAAGCCATTATTATTATTTCCAGCATTGATTTAAAAAGCACCTGTTTTGGACTCGGGAAACCAGTCAAAATTGAAAAGCATCAACTGGGAGTAACTTCATGCTCCTAAGCCATCAGGGAAGTACCGGTGGGCTGGTGTCTCAAGATTCAGTGGTCTTTATTTGCTTCCAAAATAGCACAAAAGGCTGAAATAAAGGATCCTTGTGAACATGGCCTACTCATGTTTTTCTGAATTAAATACTGTGCTTCCAAAGATGGGCCTAAACAGAGGCATTTAGACAAGAGTGATTCTTTTTCTTCTATACCTCATGAATGCATTATTATGAATTTATTTTTTGAAAGAAGTAGGACCTCTTACCCATTCTCATATGTTTCCTTTTGTCTGTTCAGGTCGTGTGGTATAAATCTCATCAAGTTGGATGTGCTGTGGCCTACTGTCCGAACGAGCATGATTTTAAATATTTTTATGTTTGTCAATACTGTCCTGCGTAAGTTTGAATTCTGAATTTTATTTCAAAAAGTATGTTTCATGAGTTTCAGCACTGTAAGATTCCAACTTTATCCTGTAACGCCTTAGGCTGTTTCAGAAGGAGCTCATACAGGTGGCAGAATGACAAGAAAACTTCAAAAGGCCAGGGACCATTTAATCCTATTTTGGGGGATTAAAAATGGGTTTGGGGAAGTCAGGAGGCCTGGGTTCTAGTCCCTGCTCTGCCACTAGCCTGCTGAGTTGCTTTTTGGTGCATCAGTTTCCTCATCTGTAAAATGGGAATAAAATACCAATTTGCCCTCCTGCAATCTGTGGGCCCCATGTTGGGCAGGGACTGTGTTCAATCTGATTATTTCATATCTACCCCACCTCTTAGCACAGTGCTTAGGACATAGTACTACCACCTCTATGCAGACGATATTCAGATCTACATCTCCAGGTCTGATCTCCGTCTCCCTCTCTGAAAACTCACATTTCCTCCTGCCTTCAAGACATCTCAACTTGGATGGATGTCCTCCCGTCACTTCAAACCTAACAAGTCTAAAACAAAACTCCTATCTTCCTGCTCAAACCCGTCCTCCCTCTGACTTTCCCATCACTGTAGATGGCACCACCATCCTTCCTGTCTCACAAGCCCATAACCTTGGTGTTATCCTTGACTCCTCCCTCTCATTAAGTGCTTAGTACAGTGCTCTGCACACAGTAAGTGCTCAATAAATATGATTGAATGAATTCAACACACCTAGTCAATCCATCCTGTCAGTTTGACCTTCACAACATTGCTAAAATCCACCCTTTCCTCTCCATGCAAATTGCTACCACATTGTCACTTATCCTATCCCGCCTTTATTACTTCATCAGTCTCCTTGCTGACCTCCGAGCCTCACGTCTCTCCCCACTCCAGCCCATACTTCACTCTGCTGCCCAGATCATTTTTCTACAAAAGCATTCAGGCCATGTTTCCCCACTTCTCAAGAATCTCCTGTGGTTGTCATTCTACCTCCACATTCATTCATTCAATCGTATTTATTGAGCTCTTACTGTGTGCAGAGCACTGTCCTAAGACCTTGGGAAGTACATCAAATACAAACTCCTAACCATTGGCTTTAAATCACTCAATTACCTGGAGCCCTCCTACCTCACCTCACTACACTCCTAGTAAAACCCAGCCTGTATACTTGGCTCAATTAATGCCAACCTTCTCACTGGAACTTGAGCTCAACTATCTCACCACTGACCTCTCACCCATGTCCTGCTTCTGGCCTGGAAAGCCATCCCTCCTCATATCTGACAGACACTTACTCTTCCCCCACTTCAAAGCTTTATTGAAGGCACACCTCCTCGAAGAGGCCTTCCCTGACTTAGCCCTCCTTTCCTTTTCTTCAACTCCCTTCTGAGGCCTGACTTCCTCCCTTTATTCATCCCCCCCCTCCAAGCTCACAGCACTTATATACATACCTGTAATGCATTTATTTATATTAACACCCATCTCCCCCTCTAGAGTGTAAGCTCACTGTAGGGAGGGAATGTCTGTTATATTGTACTCTCCCAAGTGCTTAGTACAGTGCTCTGCACACAGTAAGCACTCAAATATGATCGACTGACATAGTAAGTGCTTAGCATCAATCATATTTATTGAGCACTTTCTGTCTGCAGAGCTCTGTACTAAGTGTTTGGGAGAGTAGAATGGAAATGGAAACATGTACCTTGCCCAGAAGGAATTTACAATCTTGAGTCTTACATCGTAGTCTTATATCATTATTATTGTTGATATTATTGTCTGAAGCAACCATGCCCCAGGGATATTAGGTGATGTCAGACAACCATATCGAGTTCTTGTAATGAATATTTCTTTGCCAGTTGACACTATGGACCCTAAAACATGAATGATAACTGTTGGTTTGGCCTGAGTGGAGCTGTTCTCCTGGTTGTTTAGAACCTTTCCATTCTACTCCCTTTCACCTAAGTGGCACTACCCTTTGGGGTTCACTGGGGATATGTATGCCCTGGGTTCTTAAGGAAGGAAGATCATAAATGCTGGACTCAGGAGGCCTTAGGAAGCTAAAATTCATCAGCAGCATGGAGCACTGGATTGACATTATTTTGGTCTTGTGCAGGTGAGGAGGAAAGGAATCGAGTCATTGCCTCCTCCTATCCTTCTCTTCCAATGGCACAGTGACCATACCTCACTTCCTGTGCAGCTGAGCACAAGGACCTAAGTGCATGGGAAAAGGGGCATTCCATTTATTTTATTTTTTCCTTGCAAAACCAGCCTAGCTGCCCATGGTAATGGAATACCCATTTTTCAAGCAGGTAACAGTCCCAAGTACATGATGAATTGTATTCTACTTCTAAAGCTAACTTTAAGTTGCCTGAAAAGCTTTTACCTTATATTGCCTTTCTGTTATTTTTCAGAGGGAATGAACACTCAAGCATAAACGAGCCATACCTAAAAGGAACTCCGTGTGACAGTTGCGAAGATGCTTGTGACAACGGACTGTGTAGTAAGTTTGAACAAGTCAATTGATAGTTCTAAAATGATTTACTATTTTTTTTAAAAAAAGTGGTCCACAATCAGATATCAGAATGCCACCCAAACTCAAAAAGAATAAAAGGCAGGGGAGGGTCAGGGATATGCCTGATAGTCACCGGATGCATGCCACACTGATCCCTCCAAAGGATGCACGATATCCAAAGACAGTGCGAAGTTAGGGAATTTTAATATGAGGACTTACAAGAGGACGTGTGTCAAGCCATGGTAGCCCTTGGACCAACAAACCACAGAGTTCAGATGGAGCTGCCAACAGCTTACAGTTCCTCCCTTGTAATTTTCCAAGGCTCTGTTTTGTTTCTGATGAGCTGGTGTGTATCCTTACAAGATTCCAGGCAGAAGCAGATCCCTAAACCTCTTCAGAGGTTATCAGAGCATCTCAAATCTCCAGAAGGTCTTCAAACAAGGATCCCCAGCAAACACTGCTAGTCCTCAGGGTCTCTGCAGTTTAAATCACAATTCCTGAGATTACTGCCAGCCAACATGAACCTCTGGGGTGTTTCCAGATGATCTAAATCAGTGGGGGTTTCCTAGAGAATGCATCTTGGTATCTGCACTTGGTAACAATAACTGCACATTCAACAGAGCATCAGAGGAGGTGTCACTGATCTAGTGATGTTTTAAAACCTGGAACACTGAGGCAATACATGGCCAACCTGCTTTTTGCTGGGGGAGGGGGGTGGTTTGAATGAGGATGCTTATAAAATAGGATTGATGAAAGAAAGGTTGTTGTCTCTAATTCCAATTTGCTTTCCTTTCAGCCAATCCTTGCAAGCATGTGAATAAATGGGCGAACTGTGAGGATCTGAAGAATTCCGTTACCTGTGATCACCCTATAGTTCAATCAGATTGTGAAGCCAGCTGCAAGTGTACCACTGAAATTAAATAACTTTCCTCCATGCTGTCTCTCTCTCCTTGGCTTTCCAAGGAGAATGACTCAGGGGGAAAATGTCTCATTGGCAATTTAGAAGAAATTTGAGATTAAACTGCATTGAAAGTGTTTCTTTTCTCCTCCAGTTATTTTCATTAACAAATGTGTTACTTTGCTCCACAGATCAGCTTCTTTCTCTAGGCTAATCTTATTCGTTTAAATCGCCTTCCAAGTAGATACAGCCCTGTAATTAATACTAATTACTGTATTTGTGAAGTGCATTTTGTGTGTCAATCACTGATCTAAGTGCTGGAGTATATGCAAGTAAATCAGATCAGGCACATTCTCTGCCTCACATGGGACACACAACTCTAAGGTGAAGGGAGAACATGTATTTAACCCCCATTTTACAGGTGAGGAAACTGAAGAAGTTACTTAACTTCTCCGTGCCTTAAAAATCACAGCAGGAAAATAGCAGAGCTGGGATTAGAATTTATGTCCTCAGACTGCCAGGCCTGTGCTCTCTTCATCGGCTCCCCAAAACAGTTTCCTATTGTCAACTTCTTTGAAGTTGTACTTTCTACATCAAATAGAGCAATACTAATTTTATGCTATCAGCCAATCGAGACCTGCCTTTTCCTGGCAGAAAAGTAGAATGCAGAAAAAAGTCACAAAACCTACACAACCCAGAATCTCTTTTGGTTCTTGACATATTTTTCTTCCATATGATTCCTCCCAATATTTATTGATTGATTTTAATTTTTTTGTAGGTATACCTAGTGACTTTCTCAATTCATCTCCAAATCACATCAAATTTTTAAAAAATATCTAGTTTAAGCAACTATAAATCAGTCTTGCCTAAAATTATTTGACTAAGAATCAGCAGTGAAAATTGCAAATTTATTCTACCTGAAAGGCAACTTGGCTCTGTTGGCTGTAAGCACGGTGTGGGTAGGTAATGTGTCTGCCAATTCTCCCAAGCACTTAGTACAGAGCACTGCACATAGTAAATACTCAATAATACTATGATTGATTGGCTAAGAGGGCGCAAGTATTTTTCTTAAAAAAATATCAGGAAAGGCAGCATTTATCATTTTTCTTTTCAGCCCTGATTGAATTCAATCCATCAGTACTACTTACTGAATACCTCCTGTGTGCACAGAGCTGAATTAAGATCTTGAAAGAGTACAACAGAATGAGTAATATGATCCCTGCCCTCAAAGCACTTGCACTCTAGCAGGGGAGACAGGTACTAAAAAATTACAGCTAGAAGGAAGTACCAGTGGATATGAGAGCCGTACATGAGGACCAAAGGGTGATGTGAGTGCTTAAGTGGCATGGAAGAGCTGAAGTGGCCAAAAGGATATAAAATGGAGGGAGATCTGAAACACACCCATTGAATTAGCATATCGTGTTTATGACAGAGACTATATTTGGGGAGGAGAGAAAGGAAGTGGGTGGGAATGAAAAGTCCAAAGTAAGATACTTCCCTCCACAAGGCATGTTCTTAACCAACCTTATTCCATTCCTATGAGTGAGCTCCTTCCTCCTAATTTCTTTGTCTTCTCCTTGCCCAGCCCCTCCAAACTGCCTCACTCCTCTTTCCCTTCCCTGGTCTCTGAGTGGGAGATGGCAGAGGGAATGGAAGGGCTGTCCTGACCCTTAGGGATGGAAAACATGAGTTAACCACCCCCACAGCCTAGCCACAAAACCAACATAGAGGGTAGGGATGAAAGAAAAGAATGAGATCACCGTTCCCTTTAACTTCCTCACCAAAAGTCTTTTCCAAGTCCAATGCACCTCCAAAGATCCAACCCAGATTCACTCTATGGAGTCTCCCCTAACCTTTTGCGTGTGGTTGAGATTTCATCAAATTAGAATAAGGTGAGAAAAGGGAGTCCCCTCCAAGAACACCAGACAAAATCTCCTATGCTCACATTCCCCATCCCCCATTGCCACACACACACCATTGAATACACAAATCCATTGCAAGGTTAGATAGAACCGGTAGGACTTATTCAGGCTTCCTGGCTTTCCTCCCACACAAGATACCCTTTACCTCTACCCAAAGCTGGGCTTTCTGTCCACAATTGACTACCTAAAGTGGCAAATAAATCATCTCCCTTTAGGAGCTAAGGACCCCTCGCTCTGTCTGGGGAGTGATGCTCATACTTTCAGACAGCTGCTCCATTCATCTACCTGGAAAGTCAGGATCAGAGAGGGGAAAGACAGATTGCACAGTGCTCTGTGGGGGCCAGTCCTAAAACTGCTGTCATCTAGAATTAATAATAATAATGGTGGTATTTGTTAAGCGCATACTATGTTCCAAGCACTATTCTAAGAGCTGGATGTTCACCTCAGCTTGAATGAGGAAACTTAACTCATACATTCCTGGGAGGCATAATACAGATAAGTCCCAGTTAGCCCATTGGAGATGGATATTCATTGGCTCTCTTTATTGTTGAATTGTACTTTCCAAGTTCTTAGTACAGTGCTCTGCACACAGTAAGTCCTCAATAAATACAATTGAATGAATAAGAAATCACAAAGACCTTGCCTGGCATTCACAAGTATGTGTGGGATTAGATTAGGGGGCAGGGGATGTATGAGATGCTTTTACATCATAGAAAAGTCTCTGGAGTCTCCAGAAGTTAGTACTAACCTGACAATGTACTTCCTAATGCCAAGTACCAACAACAGAATGAACAGAAAATATTCATCCCACTTCCAAACGCACATGATGACTATACCCTGATTCCCCAAATCATTCAATTCATTTATATTTATTGAGTGCTTACTATGTGCAGAACATTGTACTAAGTACTTGGGAGAGTACAATACAAGAATAAACAGACACATTCCCTGCCCACAAGCTTAGTCTTGGAGGGAGAGGGGGAATATAGACAATATAAATAAAACAATTTTGAATATGTACATAAGTGGTAGAGACCGGGATGGGGGAAAAACAAAGGGAGCAAGTCAGGGTGATGCAGAAGAGAGTGGGAGAGAAGAAAGGAGTACAGTCAGGGAAGACTTCTTGGAGGAAATGTGCCTTCAGTAAGGTTTTGAAGGGGGATTGGCAGCATTCCTCCAAACTCCAGGACTCAGTTATTTAATATCAGTGGTAATTATTGAGTGCCTACTGTATGTAGAGCACCATACTAAGCACTTGGGAGAATACAACAGAATTGTTGGACATGTTCTCTGCCCACAACAAGCTTACCATCTAGAGGATAAGACAACCTGGTTACTACCAGGCAAGTTCAGTCCTCCTCCTCCTCTCTCCTCCTTCCCTACCTCCCTCCTATAGTGGGTCCCGCATCTGAAACTAACGACTCCTCTAAAGCCCACTCCACACATGAACATAAGCCATAATTCAAACTGTCCATATTCAATATGAACATGAATCAATTCCTCATTTCCTTCTAGACTGTGAGCCCGTTGTTGGGTAGGGACCGTCTCTATATGTTGCCAACTTGTACTTCCCAAGTGCTTAGTACAGTGCTCTGCACACAGTAAGTGCTCAATAAATATGATTGAATGAATGAATTTCCTTCCCCACAGAATCCTAGTCAAGGTTCAATTTAGATAACCCTAGGCACCCTCACTCTCCTTCACTGTTCCAAAACAGGTTTGATGAAATCGAAGGAAGTTTTTAATCTAAAATGGTGTCTTCCTCCAGACAGGGCTATGTTAATCACCCCATTGGTCCAGGCCTACTGGGTTTGGTGGGTTTTGTGAAGTGCCTATGTGATATGTGAAGTGATTATACCATGTTGAATCTCACTAGCCTCTCCTAAGCTAGCTCTCCCTCACACTCCCCAAGTCCATCAGGTACTGATGGCTCACTTGAATGGCGGTATTGCTCCCACTAGCATCACTAACAGGGCTTTTAAGACTGTTCTGCCAACACGGGGACTCTGTCAAAATGCACCTGGTGAGAGTCCTCCTGAAGTAAATCCCTCCCAGAAATTGATTTAGGGGAAGTGGAAGGGGAGCAGAGGGAAATCCTATAAACCCCCCTTTCATTTCCCCATATACTGAAGCTAAGCAGAGATCTTCTGAGCCAGTTTGGGCAAGGCTGCAACAGACCAGAGCTATGGGGAGGGTTGAGGGAAAGCTCCAATCAGTCATCTTGAGGGTGGCTTTTGGTGGAGGCAGATGTGGGGATATATACTGTGGAGGTTTTCAGTGCATCTGGGCTCCAGCCCTAGAATCCCCAGTGTTAAATCAGTCTTGGCTCGAGGATTAGAATCCTCCATCAACCATCAGTTAAGCCATCAGTTGTGAGTTTGTGCTGACCTTGGGAAAGAATGTCTCACGGAAATCCAGTGCATTTACCTACATGATCCTCACTTAGGAATCTCTTCAAACCTCTGTGTCATCCTCCTACACAAGCTTAACTGATTTGAGTTTAGCGATCCCCAAGGAACAACAGTATAAGCTCATTAAGAGCAGGGATGTGTCTACCAACTGTTGGACTGTACTCTCCCAAGCACTTAGTATAGTGCTCTGTACACAGAAAGCACTCAATAAATACAACTGATTGAATTTTCAGTGGCCTTTTTTCCTTGATCCCAAATGGGCAGCTTGTCCCTAAAAACTGGCCAGCAACTATTCTTAGCTTAGCCCTAAGTAGAGGCAACCTACTCAGGCATTACAGGGCAAAGTATTCACCAATCAATCAATCAATCAATCAATCAAATTTATTGAGCGCTTACTGTGTGCAGAGCACTGTACTAAGCACTTGGGAAGTACAAGTTGGCAACATATAGAGACAGTCCCTACCCAACAGTGGGCTCACAGTCTGGAAAGGGGAGACAGAGAACAAAACCAAACATATTAACAAAATAAAATAAATAGAATAGATATGTACAAGTAAAATAAATAGAGTAATAAATATGTACAAACATATATACATATATACAGGTGCTGTGGGGAAGGGAAGGAGGTAAGACAGGGGGATGGAGAGGGGGACAAGGGGGAGAGGAAGGAGGGGGCTCAGTCTGGGAAGGCCTCCAAATAACAACAGTAATAATAATAATGATGGTATTTGTTAAGCGCCTACTATGTGCCAAGCACTGTTCTAAGCGCTAGGGTAGATACAAGTTTATCAGGTTGTCCCAAGTGGAGCTCACAGTCTTAACTCCCATTTTACAGATGAGGTAACTGAGGCACAGAGAAGTGAAGTGACTTGCTTAAAGTCACACAGCGGACAAGTGGCGGATCGAGGATTAGAACCCACGACCTGAGTCCCAAGCCTGTGCTCTTCCCACTGAGCCATGCTGCTTTTTCAGAAATGTAAAACTAAATATATGTACTCAGTGTCTATTGAGAAGCAGCGTGGATCAATGAAAAAAGCCCGGGCTGAGGAGTCAAAGATCATGGATTCGAATCCCGATTCTGCCACATGTCAGCTGTGTGACTGTGGGCAAGTCACTTAACTTCTCTGGGCCTCAGTTCCCTCATCAGGGATGTTGGCCTTGAGTGGAGGAATCACAAATCAGGTCCTCTTATTTCCTACAGTCTAATCACTCCCTTTGCCCTTTCACTCCCTCTTTAATCAAATCTACCAAACCACAACCCTCCTCATCTTCAAATACCCCCCAAAACCCCCTTCTTCCAAATGAAACTTCCTGAATAATCTCCCAACTTTCTGATCATCCCATTCACCACCCTAGAATTCAATCAATGGTAGTTATTGAGCACTTGCTATGCACAGAGCATTGTACTAAGCACTTGGAAGAGTCCAATACAACAGAGTTGATAGACACATCCCCTGCCCACAAGGAGCTTACTGTCTACACAGGGAGACACAAACTAAAATAAAGAGTAACGTATTCTGTTCTGCCTTAGTATGTGTTTTCAGGCTGCATTTTGACCTTAACCTGATGGCAGAATTTAGGAATGTTCCTCAAATGCCCACACCTTTCTGAATACAGTATGGCATGATGTTGGAAGAAAGGGTTGTGTGCTTGATGTGTGATCAATCAAATGATCAATGCTATTTATTTATCAAGTGCTTGGGAAAGTATAATACAATGGAGTTGGTAGTCATGATCCATGCCCCTAAGGAACCTACAGTCTACAGGAGTAGTATAAGAGTTCCCTTCAACCCAGGGTCTATGAAGGGTCTAGGGGAAGCAGCATGGCTCATGGAAAAAGCCCGGGCTTTGGAGTCAGAGGTCATGGGTTCAAATCCTGGCTCTGTCAATTGTCAGCTGCATGACTTTGGGCAAGTCACTTCACTTCCCTGGGCCTCAGTTCCCTCATCTGTAAAATGGGGATGAAGTCTGTGAGCCCCCTGTGGGACAACCTGATTACCTTGTACCCCCCAGCGCTTAGAGCAGTGCTTTGCACATAGTAAGTGCTTAATAAATGCCATTATTATTATTATGAGTATGCAAAACTACACTGTAAGACAGCGATGTGTTACTTATATTTGATAAGTATTTCCTTGCTTTTTAAATCATTTACATCTCTGTTCTTACCCTTATAGTAATCATAGCTTAAATTATAATCTTCCTGTGGGCATGGGCCATCTCTTTAACTCCAAGTGTTACATTCCCAAGCCTCTAGTTCACTGCTCTGCGTACAGTAGTCAGTAAGAGAAGCAGCGTGGCTCAGTGGAAAGAGCCCGGGCTTTGGAGTCAGAGGTCATGGGCTCAAATCCCAGCTCTGCCAATTGTGAGCTGTGAGACTTTGGGCAAGTCACAACTTCTCTGCACCTCAGTAACCTCACCTGTAAAATAGTGATTAAGACTGTGAGCGCCCTGTGGGACAACCTGATCACCTTGTACCTTTCCCAGTGCTTAGAACAGTGCTTATCACATAGTAAGCACTTAACCAAATGCCATCATCATTATTATTATTATTATTAAGTGGTGCTGATGAAGCAATAGTATTCACTGTGTGCAGAACACTGCACGAAGCACTTGGGAAAGTCCAATACAAAAGAGTTGGTAGATATAATCCCTGTGCACAAAGAACTTACAATCTATAGGGGAAGACAGATATTAAAATCAATTATAGATAGGGGAAATATTATGTTTAAATTTGTGCTAGATTTTTAGTCTTACCAGGCACACAACAAGGTGGAAGTTAAAGGGCTAATATTCTTCCAGAAGACGATGGTAGAGTAATGATAAAGATGGTCAAGTCAAATTTACCTTTATTTTTACTTAAGGGGAAAATGTTCATAAGGTGGATGGTACATTGGAAGGAGGATTGTGGTCTGAAGTCAATTTATTTTCACTTAAGCCAATCCTGGCAAGTATAAAAATGGCCTTTCGAAATCCGATACTTGTAAAAATACTTACCCCTGCCAATATTTGCTAAAAGAACATTTGGTGCCAGTTCTAATTGTTCACAAGACGACTCATTTTGCCCTCTCAGTGGAGAGAAGCTTAATGGAAAAATTCCGATTTGCAATTGAGATATAATCAGAGCTGTATCTGCAGTGAAGTTGTGATCTGTTCTTATCACATTATTTACAGCAATTAACCACAGGTGTCAGTAGCTTGCTCTATAAATGCCTCTCCTGCTCGGGAAACTCAAATCAGCTTACAGTTGATCATCAATCGTATCGTATCAATTGTATTTGTTGATGTCTGGGATTCATTTATTCACTCAGTCATATTTATTGAGTGCTTACTGTGTGCAGAGCACTGTACTGAGCACTTGGGAACTACAAGTTGGCAATATATAGAGACGGTCCCTACCCAACAACGGGCTCACAATTTAGAAGGGGATACTCACCCTCATGTCTGAAATGCAGTCCTAGTTCTCCAATCTTCACTTTCCTTCTATATTGATTAGAACAGTGGTATATTTACACTAACAGCTGCGTGTTGCCCTGCCCTAACACTGCTGAACACAACTATTTGTTTGATATATTCTATTATGGATCTGTTCTATTTCAACAACCTGTCCTATCCATATAGCCTCAATTCTAAGCTGAAACCTGAAAGGCAGAAAAGGGTAAATCACTAAAGCGGCAGAACCCAGAAGACTTTTTAGCTTTTGATATATGCTACCTCTTCAGTATTAAAGCATCCCATTTCTTTCACTTGTTTCCTACTTATAAATGGTTACATCCTAATTGATATCTACTTGATATCAACCTTTAAAGCAAACTCTGATGGTTGTCACTTTAACAGTCATTCTTGCCTAGAATCATTTGACAACCTACAGGGAGAGTAATCTAAAATTTTATCTGAACTCCTGTAGTAGCATCCTGGCTCAAATACTCAAGAAGATACTAACATCTTCGAGAGTTCCCTAAAACACAGAGATCCAGTGAATCAATGATATTTATTAAATGCTTACTGTGTGCAAAGCACTGCATTAAGCACTTGGGAGAATACCACCCAACAGAGTTGGTAGACACGTTCCCTACCCAGTGGATTGTAAAGAGGCAAATAGTCCAATATCTGCCAGATGGGGAATTGAAATTAATCTCATGCCAGTGGAGAAGAAAGGATTCTTTCAGGAGAACCTACTTCTAAACAACGTAGTATAATAGTGAACTGCTAGGAGATAGCATTCATTCATTCAAATGTATTGAGTGCTTACTCTGTGCAGAGCACTGTACTAAGCACTTGGGAAGTACAAGCTGGCAACATATAGCAAATGATCAGTCTGTCTTGCAGCTATAAGAACACTGCTTTGCTTCACCAGAGTTTGCATGAGCATCAGAAGACCAAAAGGCAGATTTTAAACGGCATCAGATGCAGACATCCCTGTGGCAGGGAGCAGAGCGCATCTGCAAGTAGGCCTGTGCAAACCAGTTGCATATATGGATCAAATTAGTCACTAGCATCACCTTGAGAATGGGCGGCAGATGCATACTACTAATAATAATAATAATAATGTCATTTATTAAGTGCTTACTATGTGCAAAGCACTGCTCTAAGTGCTGGGGAGGTCACAAGGTGATCAGATGGTCCTATGGGGGGGCTCACAGTTTTAATCCCCATTTTACAGATGAGGTAACTGAGGCACAGAGAAGTTAAGTGACTTGACTGAAGTGACACAGCTGACAATTGGTGGAGCGGAATTTGAACCCATGACCTCTGACTCCAAAGCCCATGCTCCTTCCACTGAGCCATGCTGCTTCTCTTGTATAAAGCCTATCAAAATATGTCTGGAGTTCTTTCTAAGACAGACAGCAAGCATTCTGATAGACTGGGTGTGGACGGCCAGGGAGGGAGCTCTGGACAAGATGTTCTGGCAACCCATATGAGGCCCCTCTAAACTGTAAGCTCACTGTGGGCAGGGAACATGTCTACCAACTCTGTTATATTGTATTCTTCCAGGTCTTAGTACAGTGCTCAGCACATAGCAAAGCACTCAATAAATACGATTGATTGAACACCAACCAGGACTAGGCTTAAAGTCTTGGTGTCATCCTCGACTCCGCTCTCTCATTCACGCCTCACATCCAAGCCGTCACCAAAACCTGCCGGTCTCAGCTCTGCAACATTGCCAAGATCCGCCCTTTCCTCTCCATCCAAACCGCTACCCTGCTAATTCAAGCTCTCATCCTATCCCGTCTGGACTACTGCACTAGCCTTCTCTCTGATCTCCCATCCTCGTGTCTCTCTCCACTTCAATCCATACTTCATGCTGCTGCCCGGATTATCTTTGTCCAGAAACGCTCTGGACATATCACTCCCCTCCTCAAAAACCTCCAATGGCTACCGATCAATCTGCGCATCAGGCAGAAACTCCTCACCCTGGGCTTCAAGGCTCTCCATCACCTCGCCCCCTCCTACCTCACCTCCCTTCTCTCCTTCTACTGCCCAGCCCGCACCCTCCGCTCCTCCACCACTAATCTCCTCACTGTACCTCGCTCTCGCCTGTCCCGCCATCGACCCCCGGCCCACGTCATCCCCCGGGCCTGGAATGCCCTCCCTCTGCCCATCCGCCAAGCTAGCTCTCTTCCTCCCTTCAAGGCCCTGCTGAGAGCTCACCTCCTCCAGGAGGCCTTCCCAGATTGAGCCCCTTCTTTCCTCTCCCCCTCGTCCCCCTCTCCATCCCCCCGCCTTACCGCCTTCCCCTCCCCACAGCACCTGTATATATGTATATATGGTTGTACATATTTATTACTCTGTTTATTTATTTATTTATTTATTTTACTTGTACATTTCTATCCTACTTATTTTATTTTGTTGGTATGTTTGGTTCTGTTCTCTGTCTCCCCCTTTTAGACTGTGAGCCCACTATCGGGTAGGGACTGTCTCTATGTGATGCCAATTTGTACTTCCCAAGCGCTTAGTACAGTGCTCTGCACATAGTAAGCGCTCAATAAATACGATTGATTGATTGATTAAAGTCAGTGCTAGGGCAAAGATGCCATCACTACTAGACTATAAGCTCGTTGCAGGCAGGGAATGTGTCTTTTTTGTTGTTATATTGTATTCTCCCAAGTGCTTAGTACAGTGTTCTGCATACAGAAAATGCTCAATAAATATAATTGATTGACTATCCACTGGCTCCCTTACTAGATAAACTCAGACACTCATACAGCCCAGATACTGAGGAAGAGGTCAATGAAGCCCCAGGAAAAAAGGGGTAAGGCACCACTTCTGGGTCAGCAAGGACTGGGGTGAGTAGAGTGAAGCAAGAAGAAAGGTCACCAACATTTTTACCCTTCAACTAGGGTAAGAAAGATCCCAGCTGGGTCTCTTTGCTCCCCTTTCTGGTCCTAGCACCCAAAGGGCTGTGACCCTCGGAGCTCTCAGGACAACTAATGGATGGTACTTATTGAATGGTTGTGTGAAGAGCATTTGGGAGAATACAATTTAACAGAGTTAGTAGGCATGCTCCCACCCCACAAGGAGCTTTCAGTCTAGGACAGCCAATCTATAAGATTGTAGACCCCATGAGGGTAGGGAATGTATCACTCTTCTATAGAATAATGTTTCAAGCCCAGTTGATTGATGGAAACAAAGTCTGCCCCTCAATCCCACTTTCTGGTGCAGAAGCGGGGCGGGGGCGGCGGTGGAGGATATTACAAAAAGATATTGAGCCAGTTCTACCTAAGGAGAGTTAGGTTAGTGGGAAAGCTACCAGGATCATCTACTACTACTACTACTAGCATTTATTAAGTGGTTACTATGTGCAAAGCGCTGTTCTAAGTGCTGGGGAGGTTGTAAAGTGATCAGGTTGTCCCACTGGGGGCTCACAGTCTTAATCCCCATTTTACAGATGAGGGAACTGAGGCACAGAGAAGTGAAGTGACTTGCCCAAAGTCACACAGGAGACATTTGGTGGAGCTGGGATTTGAACCCATGACCTCTGACCCCAAAGCCCATGCTTTTTCCACTGAGCCAAACTGCTGCTGAGGCATCAGATAATAATAATCATAATGGCATCTGTCAAGTGCTTATTATGTGCCAGGCACTGTACTAAATGCTGTGGTGACTTCAAGCAAATCAAGTTGGACACAATCCCTGGTCCCACATGGGGCTCACAGTCTTAAACCCCATTTTACAGATGAGGTAACTGAGGCATAGAAAAGTGAAGTGACTTGCCCATGGTCACACAGCAGATAAGTGGCAGAGCTGGGATTAGAACCCATAACCTTCTAACTCCCGGGACTGTGCTCTAACCACTAAGACCATGCTGCTTCTCATGGAACATGGTAAGTAACTAGAGAGGAACTCAAGTAGTCATGCTGAACAAATACTGTTTGATCAATTTTGTATGGCATTTGTTGAGCGTTTACTATGTGCCAGGCACTGTACTGAGCATTGGGGTAGATACAAGATAATTAGGTTGGACACAGGCCATGCCCCACATGGGGCTCACAATCCAAATGCCCATTTAGCATATGAGGTAATGGAGGCACAGAGAAGACAAAATCATACAACAGGCACAGAGAAGACAAGTGACTTGCCCAAAATCATACAACAGGCAAATGGCATAGTCAGGGTTAAAAATCCAGGTCCTCTGACTCCCAGGACCTTTCTATTTCCACAAGGCCACGCTGGAATATTGCACTGAAGGTTTGCCAGTGAAATTTCATGGGAAGCTAATGCTTCAACCAGAACTGCCTTTCTTCATCCTCTCTAAGTTCTCAGTTGTCCCAGGGAACTGGGTTTTAAAGACTTTTAAACTAGTTTCAGGAACGAAGCAGGAATATTTATTTTTGTAACCACAAGAGCCCTTGCAATTTGTGCAGACAGTGGGAAACGATTTTTTTTTCCTCATAGGTTGGGGGGTGGGGGAGGGGTACATGTGGAGTCTGATGGGTATGTGCACCTGGAACTGGAAAGTGCAGAGTTGCCTTCAGGGCCACGTCAGTTCTCAAAACTGTCCCCGGGAATACAGGCAACTCCGGTTCTCAGGGGAAGCAAGCCTTGCCAGGAGGAACACAGAAATCACCTTTAGATCACAACAATCACCACCACTATTCTCCTACATTTCATCTTTTGGAACAAATTCTGTCTGTTGGGGGGCCCCAGTGGATCTGCTGGCCACAACTGAGCCGTTACATTACTACAAGGAGGGACTCATTCATTCATTCAATCATATTTATTGAGCGCTTACTGTGTGCAGAGCACTGTACTATGAGCTTGGGAAGTACAAGTCGGCAACATATAGAGACGGTCCCTACCCAACAAAGGGCTCACAGTCTAGAAGGGGGAGACAGGCAGCGGAACAAAACGTAGACAGGTGTCAAAATCGTCAGAACAAATAGAATTAAAGTTATACGCACATCATTAACAACATAAATAGTAAATATGTACAAGTAAAATAGAGTAATACATCTGTACAAATATATATACAGGTGCTGTGGGGAGGGGAAGTGGGTAGGGCAGGGGGATGGGGACGAGGAGAGGAAAAAAGGGGGCTCAGTCTGGGAAGGCCTCCTGGAGGAGGTGAGCTCTCAGTAGGGCTTTGAAGGGAGGAAGAGAGCTAGCTTGGCGGATGTGGGGAGGGAGGGCATTCACCTCTCACAGGCAGCTCCATTTTCCAAGATTCAGGGCAAAGA
Organism: Tachyglossus aculeatus; assembly: GCF_015852505.1. Lineage (NCBI taxonomy): Eukaryota > Metazoa > Chordata > Mammalia > Monotremata > Tachyglossidae > Tachyglossus > Tachyglossus aculeatus. The sequence goes on along the minus strand of NC_052101.1, from coordinate 16,681,169 downwards.
GGTAATGCAGTTTTTGATCTTACACCAGCCTGTCTTTGATGAGCTGTTGACCTACAGGTAGCCCCACTCAGCCCAGGCTCTGTGTTGTGTTATGGCCACACACACACACACACACACACACACACACACATACACTTGCCATTGTCCTACAAGACTCGCACACTAAGTTCGTCCTCTAAACATTTTGGTCAGGGAATATGTCCGTATTTTGTACTTTCCCAAGTGCTCAGCACAGTACTCTGCACATGGTGAGAGCTTAATAAATATGATTGACTGACTAGTTGCCCTTCTGAAGTTCACCCCCTATGTGGGATTTTGGCTGAGGACACCTCACACCCTGCCTCATTGTTAACAAGTGTTGTCTACTGGCGGACTTGACATTACTGTCTTTTAGACTGTGAGCCCACTGTTGGGTAGGGACTGTCTCTATATGTTGCCAACTTGTACTTCCCAAGCGCTTAGTACAGTGCTCTGCACACAGTAGGTGCTCAATAAATACGATTGATGATGATGATGACTGACTCCATTTTGTGCATGCTGACAATAACCCTCCATTTCGTGCAGGCCGAGAGAACAACTCCTTTTTTTGTATTTTATGCAAGGCTCAGCAACAGATGTCTTCAAGGCCAATAACACCTATCAATGCAAGGTCATAGGGCAGATAACATCCTGCATAAGACAGCAAAAACAGAGAACAATGAGAATTTATAACATCCTCTCGGGCCTAATTGGAGTCCTGAAATTCTCAATTGCTCCTCTCCCATGTTGCTTTAACTCAATAAAAGAAACAGTGAGAATGGGATTGGGGCTGCTTGTCACTCGTATCTCTCTCGAGAGGTGAACGGGCAGGTAGCCACTTTCCTCCTTTACTGCTCTATCTGAACTCATGTCTCCGAGTCATTTTTCCTATCTGCGTCACCACCTTGGGTTCTCAAATCCTGCCCCCGATTTACACCGGTGGTTCGGACGTTGCAGTCACTCGTACCCCATTGGGTGACGGGCTGCTCGCCACTTTCCTACTGCTCTAATCTGTGACTCGTTCTCTCAGAGTCACTTGTTTCTTCATCGACTAAACGAACCCATATGATAACCCTGTTTGTCGACAACAGTTCCACAAAGGGACCCTGTCATGTTTGTCGATAACAAATCCTACCCCGTCATGTTTGTCGATAACACAAGTAAAAACAAATCCTTGAGGTGCTGGACTGTACACCATGTTTGTCGATAACACAAGTAAGAACAAATCCTTGAGGTGCTGGACTGTAAACTCCTTTTTTTGCTATTTTTTTGCACGGTAGGATTGTTTATTTTATCTGTTACGCTATTACTGTGTGTCAAACACTGTTCTAAGGACTGGGGTAGGGAATGTGTTTACCAGCTCTTTTACTGAGCTCTCTCAAGCAATCTGCACAGAGGAAGTGCTAAATAAATATGATTGATTGATTTGTTCCACATAAGGTCCGACAGTCTATGATCCCAATCTTCACAACATTTATAAAAATTATAATTTATCATTGAAGTTATAATAATTATGGTACTCATTAAGCACTTACTATGTGCCAGACACTGTTCTAAGCACTGGAGCAGATGCAAGTTAATCGGTTTGGACACAGTTCCTGTCCCACATGGGTCTCACAGATTAAGTAGAAGGAAGTAGGATTTAATCCCCATTTTATAGGTGAGGGAATTGAGTCACAGAGAAGTGACTCATCAAAGGTCACATAGCAAACACGTGGCAGAGCGGAGATTAGAACCCAAATCCTCTGCCTCCAGGTCAATGCTCTTTTCATTAGGCAACACTACCTCTGCTCGAAGACAGCAATCCACCCTCTGATTTCCAGTCTGTCTTCTGCAGTAGTCTCCATTGCTAAACTGCAAGGTTTGACTATATTTTGCCTGGTGTACACCCCTGCATAGAGATACGTGGATATCCTACACATCCATTCTTCTCATCAACTCTTTTAAACCTGTCAATGGCCCAAACATGGGGTAAATCGCAAAACACTAGTGTTCTAAACAAGTTGATGTCCTCCCAAAATGCTTAACTCTTTCTTTACTAAGGTACCTGAAGAGTTGAACTCAAAACTCACCCCTACCCATCTCCTAGGAGTGATTAAAAATTCATTTGAAAATTGTCTTTTTCTAAGATACACCTGTGAGAAAGAAGCTAGAAAGTGTGGAAGAGTTCAAGAACAAATTCATTCAATCATATTTGAGCACTTACCGTGTAGAGTACTGTACTAAGTGCTCGGTAAATACAATAAATAGACACATTCTCCACCCACAATGAGCTTAAAGTCTGGAGGGGAGGAGACAGACAATAAAAATAATTACAGATCTGTCCATAAATGAAGAGGGGCTGGGAGGGGAAGAAAGTCAGGCTTACTCTGATGGGAGTGGGAGAATAGGAAAGTGGGGGCTTAGTGAAGAATTGTGCCTTCCATAAGGTTTTGAAGGGGTGGGGGGCGGAGGGGGCTGGAAAGGTAATTATCTGTCAGATTTGAGGAGGGAGGGCAGGATGCGGGCAAGGGACCGGCAGTGAGATAGGTGAGATGGAGGCACAGTGAAAAGATTAGCATTAGAGGAGCAAAGTGCGTGGGCTGGGTTGCAGTTGGAAAGTAGGGAGGTGAGGTAGGAGGAGGCAAGGTGATTGAGTGTTTTAAAGGCAATGGTGAGGAGCTATTGTTTGCTGCAGAGGTGGATGGGCAACCACTGGAGTTATGTGAGGAGCAGGGTGACGTGTTCTGAACGTTTTGTAGAAAAAAAAAATCACTGTATAAAGCGCTTGGTTGAACAATATAAGAGAGAAGTTTTAGTTAACTTCTCCAGGGTGACTCTCCAAGTCAGTGATGAGACAGAAGTCACGTCTCCCAATTCCCAACCTGGTTCTCTTTCCCTAGACTATAAAACCCCCTGACACTACAGGTGACCCGTTTTAAAGTAGTCCTGTCAAAATGCACTAGGTCAAATTACCTGGTTTTCAATGAGCTCAAATCTTAAAACTTACCCTTCTTCCTACAACCTATAATTGAGAATGCTGTGAGAAGCAGCGTGGCTCAGTGGAAAGAGCACAGGCTTTGGAGTCAGAGGTCATGGGTTAAAAACCCAGCTCCGCCACTTGTCAGCTGTGTGCCTGTCACTTAACTTCTCCGTGCCTCAGTTACCTCAGTTGCAAAATGGGGATTAAGACTGTGAGCCCCCCGTGGGACAACCTGATCACCTTGTAACCTCCCCAGCACTTAGAACAGTGCTTTGCGTATAGTAAGTGCTTAATAAATGTCATCATTATTATTATAATTTCATGTCTGCCTCCCCTTTTAGAGTGTAAGCTCTTTTCATGCCACATATGGATTATGAAAAAGTTGAATAATTAGATATCAACCAATGGTATTTATTGAACACTTACTGGGTATGGGGTATTGTGCTAAGCACTTGGGAAAGTACAATGCAATGGAACCAATAGACCTGATCCCTGCTCACAGGTAAAGGTGTATAATAATTTTTAAGTGGAGATTGTCTAATACTATAGTCTGCTCATTACCTTAGATCACAGGTATTGTTTATGGTTTTGGAATACAATAGCCTTCCTCCTTCTCTATGGAAACCCACATTTTATGGGGATGAGTCATTGAACAGCTCTTGGGGGGTTACAAGGTGATCGGGTTGTCCCATGGGGGGCTCACGGTTTTTAATCCCCATATTACAGATGAGGTAACGCGGCCCAGAGAAGTGAAGTGACTTATCCAAAGTCACACAGCTGACAAGTGGTGGAGCCGGGATTTGAACCCATGACCTCTGACTCCAAAGCCCGGGCTCTTTCCACTGAGCCATACTGCTTCTCTAGAGTAGAGATTAAAACCCAGGTCCTTCTGACTCCCAAGCCTCTGATCTATCCTCTAGGTCAGGCAGCTTCTATCTTCCCTCATCTCTGCTTAATGATAATAGTAATAATAATAATGGTACTTATTAAGTGCTTCCTATGTGCCAGGTACTGTACTAAGCGCTGGGGTGGATGCAAGCAAAATCGGGTTGGACACAGTCCTTGTCCCACATAGGATTTACAAGTCTTATTCCCCATTTTACAGATGAGGTAGACACAGAGAAGTAAGGTGACTTGCCCAAGGTCACATAGCTGACAAGTGGCAGAGCTGGGATTAGAACCCATGACCTTCTACTTGGCACATCCTCAAGCACTGTAAAATCTGCAGCTTTTAGACTTCCCTCATTATTTTGGGGGAAGGAAAGTGAGTAAGAAAATAAACTGTCTTCCCTGCAAATGCACCTCCCTCTCCATCACCCACCTACACACTCACACTTACACATACTCCCAAACACCACCAGAATCCCTCTCAAAGATACACAGGAATACTCAGCATCCAGCATGCCTTTTTGCCAATTTTGCCAGCTGGACCAACTGACAACAACTTTGTTCTTATACCTTGACAACATGCCAAATCACTTTTGTGCTGGGTTACCCTAGACAGGTATAACTCAGGTATTATATAGTCACTGCAAATAGAAAGGCACAGTGTACACAAAAAATTCTCATAATAAATTTCATATAAACTATGCCTTTAGCTCTCCTAAAATGTACTCCAAACCTTTTAGACAGTGAGACTATTTCCTTAATATCTGCAGGTGCAAGTATTTATTTTGCCAACACGACATTTAAGATAGTTCATTCAGGTGCAGTCAAGCCTGAATCTCCCAAACCCTATGAATCTACATATATTATTGCCTCACTATCTTTACACATTCACTGTCTCTTCCACCCTTTCGCTCCCGAGAATTATCATTAAGAAGATGGTAAGGAATTACTCCAAGATGGTTTGATCCCTTTAGACAGAAACTGAATGGAATGATAATAATAATAATGGAATTTATTAAGCGCTTACTATGTGCAAAGCACTGTTCTAAGCGCTGGGGAGGTTACAAGGTGATCAGGTTGTCCCACGGGGGGCTCACATTCTTAATCCCCACTTTACAGATGAGGTAACTGAGGCACAGAGAAGTTAAGTGACTTGCCCCAAGTCCACAGCTAATTGGCAGAGCCAGGATTTGAACCCATGAACTCTAACTCCAAAGCCTGTGCTCTTTCCACTGAGTCACCCTGCTTCTTCTGCTGAACCTACATTTACCCTTGGCTCATCATAGTAGTAATGATATTTATTAAGTGCTCACTATATACTGAGCAATGAACTAAGGAGTAAGGAAAAAATACAAGTACATGTGTCCCCTGGCCATCAAGGGACTTGCAGTATCAAAATAAGGAAGTGGAGAAGGGACAGGTGACAGAGACATAAGGACGGTGAGCCCACTGTCGGGTAGGGACTGTCTCTATATGTTGCCAACTTGTACTTCCCAAGCGCTTAGTACAGTGCTCTGCACACAGTAAGCGCTCGATAAATACGATTGATTGATTGACAGATGAGGCAATTTAACATAAAAACAATATAGAAGATAAGAATAGAGTATGGCCCAATGGAAAGAACAGAGGAAACCTGGGTTTTAGTCTCAGCTCCAACGCTTGCTAGCTGTATCACCTTCAGCAAATCGCTTAACTTCTGTGACTTCGTTTCCTCATCAGGAAAATAGTGATTTTTTTTATAGTATCCCTTAAGTGTTTACTATGTGACAAACACTGTCCTAAGCACTGAGGTAGAAACAAGTTAATTAGGTCTGACAGTCCCTATCCCACATGGAGCTCACAGTCTAAGAGGGAAAACAGGAGAACTGAGGCACAGAGAATTGACTTGCCAAAGTCACACAGCAAGGTGGGATTAGAACCCAGGTCTCTGATTTCTAGGCCTATGCTCTTTCCTCTACGCCACGTTGCTTCTCCCTGTTCTCCCTCCCCATTAGTGGGACAAGGATGGTGTTGGGTCTGATGGTACTCAGTCATTCATATTCATCAAGTGCTTACTGTGTGCAGAGCACTGTACTAAGCACTTGGGAGAGTACAATATAACAATATTACAGATATTCCCTGCCCTCAGGGAGTTGACAGTCTAGACGGGGAGGAAGACATTAATACAAATAATTACAGATGTTATATAAATACTGTGGGGCTGGGAGAGATGGGGGATGAATGAATTGTACTGAATCTACCCCTGCCCTGAGCCAGAACTTGTCACACAGTAAGCACTTTACAGATATAATTATTGTCACACACACACACACACACACATCCCACACACACAAACACACCCCGTCCCCAAGCAGAGTTTCAGGCTCCCGGCAACTCAAGAGTACCAGTCATGCCTCTAGCTGAAAGCAGCAGCATGAAGCAGCAGGAGAAGCAGCGTGGCTTAGTGGAAAGAACATGGGCTTTGGAGTCAGACGTCATGGGTTCAAATCCCAGCTCTGCCAATTTGTCAGCTGTGTGACTTTGGGCAAGTCATTTAACTTCTCTGTGCCTCAGTTATCTCATCTGTAAAATGGGGATTAAGACTGTGAGCCCCCTGTGGGATAACCTGATCACCTTATAACGTCCCCAACACTTAGAACAGTGCTTTGCACATAGTACATGCTTAATAAATACCACTGTTATTATTATTAAAGGCTGTTGCCTAAATAGTAGGTTCTGTGGCCCAGCTGGTACCTTTCTTCAGAAAGTGTCTTCAATGGGCTCCTTGTCACCAGAGTAAAGGGTTTGGCAGAACCTCACACATTTTCATGTCTCGTACCCCTTTGGGACAAAGAAAGGAAGAGGAGTTAGGGAGTTGTCCCAGGGAGTGGTTTTAATTTGTTTCATTTTTAACAACTGTTAAATCTGTTAGCCACAAGGCAACAGGGTATATTTAAGCCTTAAAAAAATTAAAATCAGTGAAGAATACAAAAATCGTATAAGAGGACTGGAGATGCAAACTGATAGACAGTGAAGCTAGCACCAGCCCAGGCAGGACCCTGACCCAAACTGGAGAAAGAGAAAAATGTAAAATATAAAGCAGGCCCTCCCTAGAGGACTCCTCTTTGGTAGGTCCGAAGAATGGAAAGTTGGTAGTCACCAATCTTGGAATTATCACAGAGCAGAGGGGAAAAATCTGTTTTGAAGAATCCAGTCCATAGGCCCTAAAACCTTTCCAAGTTCCCTCCATCCTGGTAACTAATCATATTTTTATGGTATTTGTTAAGCATTCATTCATTCAATCATATTTGAGTGCTTACTGTACTAAGTGCTTGGAAAGTACAATACAGCAATAAAGAGAGACAATCCCTGCCCACAACAGGCTTACAGTCAAGCACTTACTATATGTCAAGCACTACTCTAAGGGTTGGGGTAGGTACAAATTAATCAGGTTGGGCTCAGTCCCAGTCTCACATGAGGCTCACACTCTAAATATGAGGGAGTAGGATTTAAATCCCATTTCACAGATAGGGGGACTGAAGTACAGAAAAGTGAAATGATTTGCCCAAGGCCACACAGCAGACAAGTGGCTGAGCTGGGATTAGAACCCAGGTCTTCTGATTCCTAGGCCAATGCCCTATCCACTGGGCAACACTGCTTCTCAACCTCAGGGATCATTCCTCAGGAAGTACAAAAGAGAGTGATAGGTCTGCCATTGGTTAGGGTTGAGGGATCTGGGAAAGGATTACATAGAACAGCAAGTTTCAGTTCAACCAGACTGTGGGAACCTGAAGATTAGATGGTTTGGTTTTGTTCTAGCTCTAAAAGTCCCTGCTAGTTAAGAATGAAAAAAAAGGACTAGATCAATCAATCAATCAATCGTATTTATTGAGCACTTACTGTGTGCAGAGCACTTTACTAAGCGCTTGGGAAGTACAAGTTAGCAACATATAGAGACCGTCCCTACCCAACAGTGGGCTCACAGTCTAGAAGGGTTAGACAGAGAACAAAACCAAACATATTAACAAAATAAAATAAATAGAATAGATATGCACAAGTAAAATAGAGTAATAAATATGTACAAACATATATACATGTATACAGGTGCTGTGGGGAAGGGAAGGAGGCAAGACGGGGGGGATGGAGAGGAGGAAGAGGGGGAGAGGAAGGAGAGGGCTCAGTCTGGGAAGGCCTCCTGGAGGAGGTGAGCTCTCAGTAGGGCCCCGAAGGGAGGAAGAGAGCTGGCTTGGTGGATGGGCAGAGGGAGGGCATTCCAGGCCAGGGGGATGAGACAAATGGCAGCGAACCTTGTGACTCCCTGGCCCGCGCCCTAACCCTATGCAGCAGACAAATGGCAGCAAACCTTGTGACTCCCAGGCCCGTGCCCTAACCCTATCCAATCAATCAATCAATCGTATTTATTGAGCACTTACTGTGTGCAGAGCACTGTACTAAGCGCTTGGGAAGTACAAGTTAGCAACATATAGAGACAGTCCCTACCCAACAGTGGGCTCACAGTCTAGAAGGGGTAGACAGAGAACAAAACTAAACATATTAACAAAATAAAATAAATAGAATAGATATGTACAAGTAAAATAAATATAGTGATAAATATGTACAAACATATACACATATATACAGGTGCTGTGGGGAAGGGAAGGAGGCAAGACGGGGGGATGGAGGGGGGAGGAGGGGGAGAGGAAGGAGGGGGCTCAGTCTGGGAAGGCCTCCTGGAGGAGGTGAGCTCTCAGTAGGGCCCCGAAGGGAGGAAGAGAGCTGGCTTGGTGAATGGGCAGAGGGAGGGCATTCCAGGCCAGGGGGATGAGACAAATGGCAGCGAACCTTGTGACTCCCTGGCCCGCGCCCTAACCCTATGCAGCAGACAAATGGCAGCAAACCTTGTGACTCCCAGGCCCGTGCCCTAACCCTATGCAATCAATCAATCAATCAATCGTATTTATTGAGCGCTTACTGTGTGCCGAGCACTGTACTAGGCACTTGGGAAGTACAATTTGGCAACATATAGAGACAGTCCCTACCCAACAGTGGGCTCACAGTCTAGAAGGGGTAGACAGAGAACAAAACCAAACATATTAACAAAATAAAATAAATAGAATAGATATGCACAAGTAAAATAGAGTAATAAATATGTACAAACATATATACATGTATACAGGTGCTGTGGGGAAGGGAAGGAGGCAAGACGGGGGGATGGAGAGGAGGAAGAGGGGGAGAGGAAGGAGGGGGCTCAGTCTGGGAAGGCCTCCTGGAGGAGGTGAGCTCTCAGTAGGGCCCCGAAGGGAGGAAGAGAGCTGGCTTGGTGGATGGGCAGAGGGAGGGCATTCCAGGCCAGGGGGATGAGACAAATGGCAGCGAACCTTGTGACTCCCTGGCCCGCGCCCTAACCCTATGCAGCAGACAAATGGCAGCAAACCTTGTGACTCCCAGGCCCGTGCCCTAACCCTATCCAATCAATCAATCAATCGTATTTATTGAGCACTTACTGTGTGCAGAGCACTGTACTAAGCGCTTGGGAAGTACAAGTTAGCAACATATAGAGACCGTCCCTACCCAACAGTGGGCTCACAGTCTAGAAGGGGTAGACAGAGAACAAAACTAAACATATTAACAAAATAAAATAAATAGAATAGATATGTACAAGTAAAATAAATATAGTGATAAATATGTACAAACATATACACATATATACAGGTGCTGTGGGGAAGGGAAGGAGGCAAGACGGGGGGATGGAGGGGGGAGGAGGGGGAGAGGAAGGAGGGGGCTCAGTCTGGGAAGGCCTCCCGGAGGAGGTGAGCTCTCAGTAGGGCCCCGAAGGGAGGAAGAGATCTAGCTTGGTGGATGGGCAGAGGGAGGGCATGCCAGGCCAGGGGGATGAGACAAATGGCAGCAAACCTTGTGACTCCCTGGCCCGTGCCCTAACCCTATGCAGCAGACAAATGGCAGCAAACCTTGTGACTCCCTGGCCCGTGCCCTAACCCTATGCAGCAGACAAATGGCAGCAAACCTTGTGACTCCCTGGCCCGTGCCCTAACCCTATGCAGCAGACAAATGGCAGCAAACCTTGTGGCTCCCTGGCCCGTGCCCTAACCCTATGCAATCAATCAATCAATCAATTGCATTTATTGAGCGCTTACTAGATGAGGAAGTGACGAATCCTTACTTGGTCTGTACTAGGGTAGCTGTGAAATAAGATGGGCTATGCCAGGTGAGCCCATTGTTGGGTTGGGACTGTCTCTATATGTTGCCAACTTGTACTTCCCAAGTGCTTAGTCCACTGCTCTGCACACATTAAGCACTCAATAAATACGATTGAATGAATGAATGAATCACACCTCACAGATCTCTAAGGCGTCTCCATTTCCCACCATACCAAGCAGTAAATCCCAGCCATCAGCTTCAAGGCTTTCCATCAACACTGTCGGTCAGTTTTATTTATCGATCACTTGATATATGCAGAGCTTGGGAGAGGCTCCTGCTGCACTCTCAGCTCCTCCCATATTTATCTTCTTACTGTGCCTCATTCTAGTCTCTCCTGCCTCTTTGTCCTTATTTATGTCTCTCCCTGACAACCTGGAACTCTTTCCTCCTTCAAATCCACCACCCTGGTGTCAGAGCTATGAATCGCCTCAAGGCATGATAGTCTCTGGGCCACCATCCATCTCGGCGACCCCAGCCAGTCACTGCCACCAAACACACAGCCGTGGCTTGAGCTCTGCTCCCAGTTCCGTGGTAGAGGAAGTGGCAGCCCAGGACTCTGGGGCAGGAAGTGGAGTGGAGAATGCCCAGCCCAATAATAATAATAATAATAATAATAATAATAATAATAATAATAATAATAATAATGGCATTTGTTAAGCACTTACTACATGCCAGGCACTGCTATAAGTGCTGGGGTGGATACAGACATTTATTCATTCATTCAATCGTATTTACTGAGCACTTACTGTGTACAGAGCACTGTCCTAAGCGCTTGGGAAGTACGAGTTGGCAACATATAGAGACGGTCCCTACCCAACAGCGGGCTCAAAATCTAAAAGGGGGAGAAAGGTCAGGTTGGACACAGTCCCTGTCCCAAGTGGGGCTCACAGTCTCAATCCCCATTTTACAGATGAGAGAAGTGAAGTGACTTGCCCAAGGCAGCAGACAAATGGCAAAGCCAGGATTAGAACCCATGACCTTCTGACTCCCAGTCCCATGCTTTATCCACTATTCCATCTACTTCTCTATAGATTTCTCCCTCTCATCCATGGTACAAAACCGATCCTCACCTTGTCCCTAGAAAATCCCCTGGCTGCCTGGACAGATCACGTAGGAGGGAGGTAGGCAGATGACTCACTTGGCCTAGTGGATAGAGCACAGGCCTGGAGTCAGAAAGACCAGCTCTGCCACATTTCTGCTGTGTGACCTTGGTCAAGTCACTTTACTTTTCCGTACCTCAGTTACCTCATCTGTAAAATGATGATTAAGATTGTGAGCTCACTGTGGGGTAGAGACTGTGTCCTACTCAATCAGCTCCCCCATTGTTTAGTACTAAACAAATACCACAGTTATTAATATTATTACTCCCAGGACTCTGATCTAGGGGTATGAGGAACTCCTTCGCTAGCCCCAAGAGCCAAATGGAAAAAAAGGGAACAAGGGCACCGTTTTCTTTTCTATCTCTGCCAAGCTGCATTCTCCTCCTTCTCCCTAGTCTCCCGCACCATCCTTCTCTCTTCTTTTAATCTCTACCCTACTTTTCATTCCTGAAACTGCTAAGCATCAAGGTAGAACAACAATAAAGGTTGTGGAATTGTCTTTTCTGTTGCTGTTTAAGAACAGGACCGACTCAAAGATGGAGTGGTTTAGGGGTGATCAGTCTTGCAAGAAGAGGAATTATAAGAGGCACCCAGACAGGTCCACAATTTTCATAAAAGACATTTTATTGGCTTTTGAATTTGTCTGGGCAACAATTCTATCAATTCTACAAATTCCAAGGCAAAGGGGTTGAACTATGATCCAACATGGTGCTGCCTCCCCCTGCCTTGCATGGGACCCTTCTGGGCTAGGTAGTGGCTACAACACTCTCCAGCCTGGGGGAGTCACCCATACTTCACACTGCTGCTGGTCTCAGGGGATTTATTTTTTTTCAGTTTTTTTAAATAAAAAGAAATCACGAGGCTCCTTATTTTGTCTCTTCCTCCTGCCCTATGTAGAGATGGATCGCAAGCAGCATGAACCCTCCTGAGGAGCTGGGATATTGCTGTTGGTCTGGACAGCTTTTCTGCTTTAAGGAGATGAAAAATGACTTCCAGCTCTGAAGCCTGGGCTGTTGAGTAGATAGACCCTCTTATCCTCCATTCCTGCCTATCAATCAATACACATTTATATTGAGAGTTTACTGTGTGCAGAGCACCGCACAAAGCCCTTGCGTGACTACAGTGTAACAATATAACAGAGTTGGGAGACACAGATCAGTCTTTCGCAGTCTTTCTGTCCCCTAATCTAGTGGTCTAAACCAGGGATATCTCTCTTTTCACTAGTGCAGTTTGGCGGTGGCAGTGGTAGCAGCATCAGTTCCCTGAAGCAGCGCGGCTCAGTGGAAAGAGCCCAGGCTTTGGAGTCAGAGATCATGGGTTCAAATCCAAGCTCGCCAACAGTCAGCTGTGTGACTTTGGGCAAGTCACTTAACTTCTCTGGGCCTCAGTTACCTCATCTGTAAAATGGAGATTAAAACTGTGATTCCCCTGTGGGACAATCTGATCACTTTGTAACCTCCCCAGCGCTTAGAACAGGGCTTTGCACATAGTAAGCGCTTAACAAATACCATCATTATTATTATTATTATTATGACTCCCCAGGAGTGTCCCAGCTGCGGCAGCCCAGACTGGGGTCTTCCCTAACCCTGCCCCACAGATGACCTCCAGAATCGCCCACACACTCCTCACTTTTGGAGGAAATTACAAGTTCAGACCCTGAGTTCACTCCCATGTATGAGTCCCTTCCGTCTATGGCGTTTCACAGGATGACCCACCTCCCCCGCTATGGCCACCTTCTCAGAATATCGGACAATCTAGTAAACTACGAGCTGATTGAGCATTAGCCCTTAAAAATAATGGGTTTGTCACATCATCTTAAAGGATCTCACCTGAATAACATTCTGTAGCACAAAAATGTGCCAACCCATCATGGAACCATTCAGATAATCCTTTCCAACTTCAGAACACATCAAATCTGAGCAGTAGATGTTTATTAGACAGAAACACTCACTGCAAGAATGGGATGAATGACCCTCCAAAGTGATTTTAAGCAAAACGATTTTGGGGAACCACTTCTTAGAGATTACCACGAGCAAAAAACTGAAAAAACACAGAGGACAAATATGAAAGACTATGAAATCTGAAAATGGGAGCTATAATTAGCCCATAGAAATATTTTCATAGTCTTACTATTTCCTTAGCAAATACATTTTGAGAGTGGTTGGGTTGGCGAAGGGAGAGAGGAGAGAATAAAGATTTCCTGGAAGTCAATTCAACCCACTAGAACAGTCTCCGAAATGAGCCAGAATGTAGCCATTTCAATAAAGCAACCTATTTTTCCTCCCCTTACTAGTGTAAGAATGTATTCAGTGGCAGGGTTAGAAGCTATTTACTCTGGAAACCTAGGCTGTCTATTCACTCTCTTATATGCTTTTCATTGCTTTGCCAATTGAAGACCAGGAAGTTCCAAAAAAAATTTTTTGATGGCTCCTCCATTTTCTTCTGAGTTGCCTTAAATGAGATCAGAAACATTAGGCCTCTGAAGTCCTACTTTCTGTAAGAGACGTTGACTTTGGGAAAGAGCAAGATCTTCAGCCCTATCCTTATTTTGATCAGAATATGCAATTTTTAGTGTAGTCAACTTTCTCATAACAGAATACTAAAGTCAGCATATCCTTGGGATCTCTTACCATCTCTGCATTTGTGTGTAAAAATGAGTATGGTCTGTTAGAAGTATTTTTTTTTGCTTGCTTCCAGTAGCCGTGTTGGTTTATGCAGTTATCCATACTCTCTCCCAGTCCCCCTGCGATCAACCTCAAGTATGGTGAGATGAATAAGCCTTGGCCATTGGGGAGTTATAGGGCTTGAAGAGACCCAGTCTTGGTCCTGAGGTAGGGGGAAATCGAACTCCCATAGGAATCCTGAAAATTAGTTCAGTCCCATGGGTGGCAGAGACCAGATGACTACCAAGACAACTGCCTGCTTGGTTGTTTGTTGAACTCCCCTCTGCATCAACTAGGCACTTAGCTGTGTACCATTTTATTTCCATCTCCCCTTGTACACTGGAAACTCCTTGTGAACAGGAATCACTAGTACCAATCCTATTGTATTGTACTTTCCCAAGCACTTAGTACAGTGCTCTGCACAAACTAAGCACTCAAAAACACTGATTGGCTGAGTCATGACACGCAGCACAGCATTAGCGCTATGCTGTAGTCACTTCATCCACAGGTGATTCCTGCATGTAAAAAATATTTGAGCACTTCACAATATGCCACAACTCTTTCCGACTACCCATTCAAGCGGCAGCATGGCTTAGTGCACACAGGCCTGGGATTCAGAAGGACCTGGGTTCTAAACCCCATTACATCACTTGTCTGCTGTGTAACCTTGGGCAAGTCACTTAACTTCTCTGGGACTCTGTTCCCTCATCTATAAAATGGGACTAAGTGTGAGCCTCATGTGGGACAGGAACTGTGTCCAGCCTGATTAACTTGTATCTACCCCAGTGCTTGGCACATAGTAAGTGCCTAACAATTACCATAATTGTTTTTAGGTCTCAGCAGGAATATGACTAGCATGATCAAGAGTTGCAGGCCAAACTCCCCACTCCTCAAAAGCCTCCTGTGATTACCCATTCCTCTCCACATTAAATAGAAACTCCTGACCATTAGCTTTAATTTTCATTCATTCATTCAATCGTATTTATTGAGTGCTTACTGTATGCAGAGCACTGTACTAAGCACTTGGGAAGTACATGTTGGCGACATATAGAGACGGTCCCTACCCAACAATGGGCTCACAGTCGAGAAGGGGGAGACAGACAACAAAACAAAACATGTGGACAGGTGTCGAGTCATCAGAATAAATAGAATTAAAGCTAAATGCACATCATTAACAAAATACATAAAATAGTAAATATGTACCAAGTAAAATAAGTAGAATAATAAATCTGTACAAACATATATACAGGTGCTGTGGGGAGGGGAAGGAGGTAGGGTGGGGGGATGGGGAGGAGAGGAAAAAGAGGGCTCAGTCTGGGAAGACCTCTTGGAGGATGTGAGCTCTCAGTAGGACTTTGAAGGGAGGAAGAGAGCTAGTTTGGCGGATGTGTGGAGGGAGGGCAAAGGACAAATATTATGTCTAATTCCCAACTGTATATTCTTCCCCAGAATCTAGTACACTATTCTGCACTCAGTAAGTTGTAAATACTATTACTACAACTCAGTTAACTCTCTCCCTCCTACTCATCCACTCTTCTCACATCCCACCCGAGCTCACATTCTTGGTTCCTCTCTAGCTAGTCTCCTCACTTGTCCTTGTTACATCTTTCCCAACATTGACTTCTTCTTCACACCTTTCTCTCTGCCTGGAAATCCCTCTCCCTTAGGATCTCAAAGACCATAATTATCCCCATCTTCAAAGCCCTCCTGATAGCACATCTCCAAAAGCCTTCCCCAATTAATCTCTAATCATCCCAAATTATATCCCTCACTTCTGCACTACCAAACCACTGGTGGACTAACTCCCTCCCCCATCACAAACCCCCAGAGCACATATGCTAGCCTAGTAATACAGCATGGGCTTGGATTCTAATCCCAGGTAGCCACTTGCCTGCTGTGTGGCCTTGGGCAAATCACAACTTCTCTGTGCCTCAGCTGCATCACAGGAATTCAATACTTGTTCTCCCTCCTAGACTTTGAACACCTTGTGGGATCTGATTATCTTGTTTCCACCCCAGTGCTTATTATAGTTCTTGGCACATAATAAGTCAAATGCCACAGTTAAAAGAATTTTTTTTACACATATAGTACAAACCCTATTACTTAAATGCTTAACTCATGTAAATGTGCTCTTTTCCCCTCTTCCTCCTGTCAGTAAATTACTTTAGTGATTTAGTGACTCAGAAGGACCTGGGTTATAATCCTGGCTCCACCACTTGTCTGCTATGTGACCTTGGTCAAGTCACTTCATTTCTCTGTGCCTCAGTTACCTCTTCTGTCATTCATTCATTTCATTCAATCGTATTTATTGAGCACTTACTGTGTGCAGAGCAAATGGGGATTGAGCCTGTGAGCCCCACGTGGAACAGAGACTGTGTCCAACCCGATTTGTATGTATCCACCCCAGTGTTTAGTACAGCGCCTGGCACAGAGTAAGCATTCTAGACTGTGAGCCCATTGTTGGGTAGGGATTGTCACTCTGTTGCCGAGCCGTACTTTCCAAGTGCTTAGTACAGTGCTCTGCACACAGTAAGTGCTCAATCAATAAGATTGAATGAATTTGAGTGAACAAATTCCACAATTATTACTATTGGAGCTACCCTGGCTCCAAGTTCTGGGCAACTTTCTTCACACACAGTTACATGCACTACCAGAAATGGGCAAGACGGGTCAGCAGGAGGTAATAGCCTGGATTATTGAAACTGGGCAAGAAATAAGGGAATTTTCTTTTACTCTTGGTAATTCTGGATAATTTTTCTGATTACAGTAGTTATGCAGACTAGACTGTAAGCTCACCGTGGGCAGAGAATGTCCATTACATTGTATTCTCTCACACTTAGTACAGTGTTCTGCTCCCAGTAAGCACTCAAACACGATTAATTTCAGATAGGGGAAGTGGCAAAGATGTGTATATAAATCCTGTGAGGTGGGGAGCACAGTAAGTCTCAAAATACTTAAGGGGTATACTCCAAAGTGCATAGGTGATGGAGAAGGGCGGATAAATAGGGTGGAATAGGATGGGGTAAGCAGCGTGGCTCAGTGGAAAAAGCCCGGGCTTTGGAATCAGAGGTCATGGGTTCAAATCCCGGCTCCGCCAACTGTCAGCGGTGTGACTTTGGGCAAGTCACTTCACTGGGCCTCGGTTCCCTCATCTGTAAAATGGGGATGAAGACTGTGAGCCCCACGTGGGACAACCTGATCACCCTGTATCCCCCCAGTGCTTAGAACAGTGTTTTGCACATAGTAAGCGCTTAACAAATGCCATTATTATTACTATAACCAAACAGGAGAGAGCAGGAGAAGCGTGCAGACAGATGGGAGGAGAACCATTTCAGAGGCTGCACTGGACAGAGGACGGGATTCACTCCCCCCCACCCAAGATACCTAGGACAAAGACCAGCAGGCAGGGGCTGAGCAGAACCCACAGAATTTAACAATACGACCTGATACAAACCAAAGGCCTGATGACGGGCTGAGGAGACAGAGACAGATACTGTGCCCTACTGGATGGAACATGGGCTTGGGAGTCAGAGAACCTGGGTTCTAATCCTGACTCCACCATTTGTCTGCTGTGTGACCTTCTCAGTCACCTCATCTATACCATGGGGATTAAGTCTGTGACCTTTATATGGGACAGGGACTGTGTCCAACCAGATTATCTTAATAATAACTATGGCACTTGTTAAGCACTTGGTATTCATTCAATCATATTTATTGAGCACTTACTGTGTGC
Organism: Tachyglossus aculeatus; assembly: GCF_015852505.1. NCBI lineage: Eukaryota > Metazoa > Chordata > Mammalia > Monotremata > Tachyglossidae > Tachyglossus > Tachyglossus aculeatus. The sequence goes on along the minus strand of NC_052101.1, from coordinate 16,663,607 downwards.
AGAGCACCGTAGTATGTGCCACACACTGTTCCAAGTGATGGGGTAGATGCAAGGTAATCAGGTTGGACAGAGTCCTGGTCCCACATGGGCCTCACAGTCTTAATCCCCAGTTTACAGATGAGGTAACTGAGTCTCAGAGAAATGAAGTGACTTGCCCAAGGTCACACAGCAGACAAGTGATGGATCTGGGATTAGAACCCATGACCTTCTTATTCCTAGGCCTGTGCTTGATCTAGTAGGCCACGCTGCTACTTGTATCTACAACTGCATTTAGCACTGTGCTTGGCACATCCTAAGTGCTGAACAAATACCACCCTCTCTGGACATCCCCCCAGTCCACCCCAAGAAAAACAAAAATCATCCAGGGACCACTCAGAGCCACAGATGCTGAATCTCAGAACATGGCCCATATGAACAAAGTATCATGTTCTTGGATGGCCACAGCTGACGCTGCACCAGACCCACGACAGGTCCCGGATTTATTGAGGTGGACCGGGCAGTGCAGAATAGAAACCAGACCTGAGACATCTGATCAGGAAAAGAAAAACATCTGTCTTCAGAACTGTGACTCAGTGGATGGAAGTTGTTGGGCATTAAATGTGTAAAATTCTGGAGACTATAAACTCCTCACCCTCAGCTTCAAGGTTCTCCATCACCTCACCCCCTCCTACCTCACCTCCCTTCTCTCCTTCTACAGCCCAGCCTTCACCCTCTGCTCCTCTGCCGCTAATCTCCTCACTGTGCCTCGTTCTCACCTGTCCCGCCGTCGACCCCCGGCCCACGTCCTCCCCCTGGCCTGGAATGCCCTCCCTCCACACATCTGCCAAGCTAGCTCTCTTCTTCCCTTCAAAGCCCTACTGAGAGCTCACCTCCTCCAGGAGGCCTTCCCAGACTGAGCCCCCTCCTTCCTCCGCCCCTTCTTCCCCTCCCCATCCCTCCCGCCTTACCTCCTTCCCCTCCCCACAGCACCTGTATATATGTATATATGTTTGTACATATTTATTACTCTATTTATTTATTTTATTTGTACATATTCATTCTATTTATTTTATCTTGTTAATATGTTTTGTTTTGTTGTCTGTCTCCCCCTTCTAGACTGTGAGCCCGCTGTTGGGTAGGGACCATCTCTATATGTTTCCAACTTGTACTTCCCAAGCGCTTAGTACAGTGCTCTGCACACAGGAAACACTCAATACAATTGAATGAATGAATGAATTATAGAAATCAAAATTCATTCATTAATAAAAATATTATTTTTATTATTATTATATCAAAATAAAATAAATAGAATCGTTAATATGTACAAGTAAAATAGAGTAATAAATATGTACAAACATATATACAGGTGCTGTGGGGAGGGGAAGAAGGTAAGGGGGGGATGGGGAGGCAGAGGAGGGGGAGAGGAAGAAGGGGGCTCAGTCTGGGAAGGCCTCCATATGCTGTCTTTGACGAGTCTAAAGCTCTTTCAGTTGATGTGTGGGTTTAGTCCTAATTTTTACTTGGGTTTGAAAGCTGCAAATGACATATCTGAGCTTCTAGGAAAGGATCTTGTTGTGGGCAGGAAAGATGCGTACTAATTCTTTTGTATTACACTCTTTCAAGTGCTTAGTACAGTGATCTGCACACAGTAAGTGCTCAATAAAGTGGAAGAGCAGTGAGGCTTAGTGGAAAGATCATGGTGTGGGAGTCAGAAGACCTAGGTTCTAATCCGAGCGCCATCACTTTGCTATGTGATTTAGGCAAGTCACTTAACTTCTCTGTGCCTCATCTGTGAGCTCTAAGTGGGACAGGGACTGTCCAGCCTGCTTATCTTGTGTCTACCCCAGTGCTCAATACAATGCCTGGGGCATTTAAAAAGCACTTAAAAACTGTTAAAAGAAATAAATAAATACCACTGATTGACTGACCTGAGGAAATATGCTCCCAGATGAGTGGCTAAAGGAAGTAGTGCAGATGCAACTTTTCCTTAAGCAAACCCTGAAATATCAAAGAGACACTCTGTAGGTGGAAAGCAGTGGGGCATCTGAAATTCCTCCAAACCTCAGCACTTAAGATGGCAGGGTTGACTATCTGTACCCTACATACGTTTTGTGATTTTGGGGGGTGTCCACATCATCAGGGGCATCTGCAATCTAAATGGGGCAATCTCAGGGTATCCTACAATGGAGTCTCAACTTCACCTTTAGATGGTTGTAGGTACTAGGATCCTGATGTTAGAAACTTGGTGTCTGTCCTGAAAAGTGTCCAGAAATGTCACACTGTACACTGGCTCCAAGACCTCTTATGATTATTCCCTTCCCCATGAAGGGAATGAAAATATAGAAAATTCAGATCTCTAGGCCCACGACCTATGGAGAATTTCTCCGTTTTCCTTTTCAAGTTGAATCCAACATCTATTATCGGCCCAGGGAAACTCAATCTCCACTTTCCCAGCTCACATCTTTCAGGGCCTAATTTTTCTTTAATTATTTTGGTTTCAGGGCTAGTTGATTTCTAGGTAGTATCAATTTGTATTTTCAAGGATAAATAAATCTGGAAGCCAAAAACACACCATATAGACACCATGTGACAATGACCTCACGCTCGGGACAAACAATTGTACTGCAACTGTACTAAGCGCTTAGTAGAGTGCTCTGCATACAGTGCTCAATAAAGCACTCAATAAATATGATTGAATGAACTGCAGGAAGCATTAGGGAAACCTATGCTTTTTCACTGTGAAGTCTAGGGTTGTCCTCTTATTTTAATGAATTGATCTATATTCATATCAGTTTTAAAAAATATATATTCAGGAACCAGAAGCCCTCTATATGCCATAGTCCACCACTATCCCCATCTTCAAAGTCCCACTAAAATAATTTATCTTTCAAGAAGCCCCCTCCCTGATTAACCTCTCATTTCCCCACCTTATTCACACTCCCTTCTGTGTTTCCTATGTACTTGGGTCTGAACACTTTTAACAACATACTCCCATAACATTTATGTACATATCCTTTATATTCTGTGGCTTCCTCCCACACTAGATTGTCTACAAACTGTACTGTATTACACTCTCCCAAGCACCTAGCACAGTTGTCTGAATACAGTAAGCACTCAATAAACATGTCTGATCGAAATAGGTCTTAAGCAAATTTCAGAATTGTTCCAATTCAAGGAATTGTAAAGGCAGATGTGGAATTAAGGTAGTGATTCAGGATAACTTTAATTATTGAAAATGCTACAAGTACTACTGCACATCAACCACCTGCACTACCAACTTTATACTCTCCTAAGCACTTACCACAGTACTTTGCACATAGTATGTACTCAAATAGCATTTGTTGATTAGTAGATTGATGTTAATTAGGTAATGTAGCATATCTAAAAAGCTTGCTGCATTTTCCATATTTGCAAAAGTTGGCTTAAAAAAAAAAAACCAAATGCCCAAACCATGCCATTTTGAAATGTTTGACTGTGCCAATAATTTCAAGATAAACTGTCCTGCTTCCTGCATGTATACCCCAGGATTATATCAACATCCTCTCCTCTGCTTTTAACAAGATCCTTACTATTCAGCTGGTACAATATTAACCTTTGTTTTCAGCAGAGCTCCTTGTCCTTCACAAGTCCTTTTTTTCTGGGACAAAATTTTGTTTAAGGATGTATTTCTAAATCAGTTACTGATCTGTAAGAGAGTGAAGCAGCATGGCTAAAAGTAAAGAATATGGGCTTGGGAGTCAAAGGATCTGGTCTCTGTCACATCTGCTGTGTAACCTTGGGCAAATTGCTTTGCTTCTCTGTGCCTCAGTTACCTCATCCGTAAAGTGGAGATTAAATACCCATTCTCCCTCCTACTTAGACTTTGAGCCCCATATGGGACAGGGATTTTGTCCAACTTGACTGTCTTGTATCTACCCCCAGCACTTAGTACTATGGCCGGCACATGGTAAGTGCTTAGCAAGTACCAAAGCACCATTTAAATCAATGGTATTTATTGAGCACTTGGGAAGGAACAATACAACAGAATTAACTCTTTATCTTCCCTCCCAAACCCTGTCTGTGGACTGTGGACAGCCCTACTATCCTTCCCATCTCAAAAGCCCGCTACCTTGTTGTCATCCTTGACTCTGCTCTCTCATTCACCCCATACTTCCAATCTGTCACCAAAACTGGCCAGTCTCACCTTCACAACATCGCCAAGATCTGCCCTTTGCTCTCCATCCAAACCGCTACCCTGCTGGTATAATCTCTCATCATATAATGACTGGATTACTGCATCAGCCTCCTTAATGATCTTCCATCCTCCTGTCTCTCCCTGCTTCAGTCTATACTTCACTCTGTTGCCCAGATTATCTTTCTACAGAAACGCTCTGGGCATGTCACTCCCCTCCTCGGAAATCTCCAGTGATTGCCTACCAACCTTTGCATGAAGCAAAAACTCCTCACTATTGGCTTCAAAGCTCTCCATCACCTCGTCCCCTCCTACCTCACCTCCCCTCTCTCCTTCTACAGCCCAGCCTACACACTCTGCTCTTCTGCCACTAACCTCCTCACTGGACCTCATTCTTGCCTTTCCCACTGTTGACCCTGGCCCGGAATGCCCTCCCTCCTTACATCCGCCAAACTAGTTATCTTCCCCCCTTCAAAGCCCTACTGAGAGCTCACCTCCTTCAGGAGGCCTTCCCAGACTGAGATGCCCTTTTCCTCTGCTCCTCCTCCCCTCTGCATTGCCCCTACTCCCTCCCGCTGCTCTACTCCCTTCCCCCCTACAGCATTTGAGTATATTTGTACATATTTATTATGCTATTCATTTTATCATTGTGTATACATCTATAATTCTATTTATCTATTTTGATGTTTTCAGTGACTGTCTAGTTGTTGTGTTTTGTTGTCTGTCTCTCCCTTGTAGACTGTGAGCCCATTGTTGGGTAGCGATTGTCTCTATCTGTTGCCAAAGTGTATCTTCCAAGAGCCTAGAACAGTGCTCTGCACACAGTAAGCAGTCAATACGATTGAATGAATGAATGGACATGCTCCCTGCCTAAAAGTAATTTACATAATTTCTGCAAATCTCAACTTGATGGGACATCGCTGACCCAGACATAAATGGAGCAATTTTGAAAAATCTCACTAGAAAGGCAATTTTAATTTTGCTAAATAAAGGGCATGCTGAAATAAATGCACTCTCTGACTTCAAATCTGGCATCAGAACAATGGACATAAAAGCTTTTTAAAAGTTGCAATATCCAGGTCCATTGTGGATATTGGTAGGAAAAGCTTCCAGAAAGTTGTTACTTCTGGGAAGAAGAGTTGGAGAAAATAGTGCTTTTCTCCATTTCTGGTTCACTGGGATGAAGCAGATACTTGGATATTCCTAGTGAGGCCTTTCTCCATCGGAACTGACTCCTAGGAGACCCCTGCCCATAATCGCTATCATGGAACAATACTGGAACTCTGATCAAAGGAAGTACGTTTAGACACTGAGGAAGCTCCATGACTTTGGAGAATGAAATGGTACCTAAGACAGTGGTCAGCACAAAAATAATGTACTTAATAAAGGATCAATACAGAAATTGCTCACACACTGGTTTGCTCTGAAATCCCGAACCTTTCCATCCGTATTAATCTCCAGGAAAGCTCTAGGGTAACACTGTATTCAGTGCTAGAGGTCCCAAAATATCCAGGATAAAGGAAAATGGTCCTTTTCCTCAAACACATTTTTCCTGAAGCCCCTAATCAGTAGTAATTTTAGTAGTGGTAATAGAATTTATTGAGCATCTACTGGGTGCAATGCACTGTACTGAGTACCAGGGAAATACAAAAACAAATGAGTGATATTCCCTGTCCACAGGGAGATTATACTCTAATGGGACTGGGAAAGAGAAAGACAAAAGAGGAATTTACAAACAGTAATCAAAATAATTCCATTTTACAATCCTCTAGACTATATCTACTAGCTCTGTTGTATTGTACTCTCCCACGTGTTTAGCACTGTACTCTACATGCAGTAAGTACTCAATAAATACCACTGATTGAATTAACTGTAAAATTGAATAAATGAATATGCATAAGTGCTGAGATGCTAGAGATGGCTGGTGGGTTCATTCATTCAATCACATTTATTGAACTCTTACTGTGTGCAGAACACTGTACTAAGCACTTGGGAAGTAAAAATTGGTAATATATAGAGATGGTCACTACCCAACAATGGGCTCACAGTCTAGAGGGTGAGACAGACAACAACAACAACAACAACAACAAAAGTAGGCAGATGAAGAAAACAAGTAGACAGATGAAACAAGAAGACAGGATTATGTGATTTACAATCACAAATCTTCTCCTTACCATTCCCTTGTTTTCTTTTTGTGGTATATGTTAAGTATTTACTATGTGCTAGGCACCATACTAAATCCTGGGGTAGATACAAGCTGATCAGGTTGGACACAATCCATGTCCCACATTGGACTCACAGTACTCAGTCATTCAGTTGTATTTATTGAGGGCTTACTGTGGCAGAGCACTGTACTAAGCACTTGGGAAGTACAAATCAACAACATATAGAGATGCTCTCTACCCAACAACGGGTTCACATCCCCATTTTACAGATGAGGTAACAGGCATGGAGAACTGAAGCTTCACAAGTGGTGGAGCCACTTGAGGGGGCCCCCTAACAAGGCAGAAAGCCAGTGGGAGGAGTGGAGCAATAAATATCTGCAATGAGCCTGTGATGTCATGAACACAGTGGGTTTTGGGGGGTAGGGAAGAGGGGAGGGGAGCAGGGAAGGAGTTTGTCCTTGCCCTGGTTTTGGAGAGGGCACTGAGGCTATTTGCAGGCAATAGAGATGCAGCATGGCCTAGTGGATAAAGCACAGGCCTGGGAGCTAGAGGACCTGGATCTAATCCCGGAACTGCCACTTACCTGCAAGTCATTTAATGAATGAAATGCCTTAGTTTTTGCCTTAGTTTCCTTAACTACAAAACAGGGATTCAATACCTGTTCTCTTTCTTATGTAGACTGTGAGCCCCATATGGGACAGGAACTATATCTGGCCTAACTTGTACCTATCCCGGTGCTTTAGAATAGTGCTTGACACACAGTAAGTGTTTAACAAATACCATAAAAAAGTTGGATGACAACTCAGTGTGCTCCAGTCATGGTGGCCTTTCCACAAAAGAACTATCCCACCCTATTTCTACCTGGACCCTTTCTACTATCCCCCAACCAACTTTGGCAGGCAATATCTGGTACAGAATAAAAGACAAATCAGAGGCTGGGATCCTTCTATTATATTTGCTTTAATAAATATTGGACAGCTTACACTCCTGCAGAGAACCTAATTTTCTAACTCTTGCAAAGAGTGGAATCATAGTAACTTCTTACTCTTGCTCCTATCACATGTATCTGTTCATCTCCCCCATTTGAGTGGGTTCCTTAAGGGTAGGAGCCATGACTCTCTTGTACTGGACATTTCAAATACCTAATATAATACTGTGTTCCTATAAATACTGATGATTATGATAAGGGCAGGATGACAATATCTCATCTCCTCCCAGACTGAGGCCAGTTTGCAACATAAAGAGCAATGGTCTGGTTAAACCAGTAAGACACTCCCTAGATTTACAATGGGCTGGATATTAGAAGAACTTAGTTCAGCCACACACTTAAACTCTCTTTATTATCATTTCCTTATTCAGGAAGATCATCCCAGAAAGCTTTTAATTAAAGAGAAGTCTCAAAAACAAATGAATCAAGTCTTTGAAATTTCACGATCAGACACCGTTTGGAATTTGAGGCATCATTTTATCAATATCTAAAGTAGAAGTCTAAGAATTCTGCTGGATATTAGAAGAACTTAGTTCAACCACGCACTTAACCTCTCTCTATCATCATTTCCTTATTCAGGAAGATCATCCCATAAACCTTTTAATAAAAGAGAAGTCTCAAAAACAAATGCATCAAGTCTTTGAAATGTCACGATGAGACACCATTTGGAATTTGAGGCATCACTTTATCAATATCTAAAGTAGAAGTCTAAGGATTCTGTTGGCTATTAGAACTTAGTTCAACCACACTTAACTCTATCATCATTTCCTTATTCACGAAGATCATCCCAGAAAGGTTTTAATAAAAGAGAAGTCTCAAAAACAAATGAATCAAGTCTTTGAAATGTCATGATGAGACACCGTTTGGAATTTGAGGCATCACTTTATCAATATCCAAAGTAGAAGTCTAAGGATTCTGCAAAACGAATGTGGCTGTGAACATACTTGTGGCATTAAATTACTCTAAACCAAAAGATTATTTTGACAGACCAGTTTGTTGACCATCTAGACACTATCCCATGTTCACAGGTCTTTCTGTTCCCTAAGACAACAAGGGGAAGGGGATGTGTAGTTGAAATTCCTGAATCTAAACTGTAAGTTCATTTTGGGCAGAAAACATGATTACCCATTCTGTAACATTGGACTCTCCCAAGTTCTTAATATAATGCTGTGCACACAAGAAGGGTTCAATACAATAGCACAGATTAAGTTGCCAAGACAAGTTCCAGAAATCAACTTGACCCAAACGGGTCACAGGCAGAGAATGCAGAAGCCCAGTTATGGAAGTCCAACAATTTAAGTCAGTCGTCCGTGGTATTTATTACACACCTACAGTGGGAAGGGCTCTGGACCAGCACGTAGAGAGTTCAGTAGAGGTAAAAACTATGACACCTACCCTAGAGGACCCAACAGATTATTTGCAAATTTCAGAAACAGAACTACAATTACAAGACAAACTAGGCAAAGCAAAAGTATGGAGGATAGAAAAGATAAGTGAATAGCTTACACAAACCTAAAAATCTATCACATATACATGGGTGATGAGGATGGTGTGAGTACAGAAAAGCTAGGTATGACTGAGGTGAGGTGATGTGAGAGGTGGGATTGATCAGAGAAAGCTCTCTGGAGGAGATGTGATTCCAGAAGGGCTTAGAAGATTTGAAGAGCTGGGGACAGACTATGAAAGGAAGTTCCAATCAGGGACAATGGCAAGAGCAATAATAATAATAATAATAATAATAATAATAATGGCATTTATTAAGTGCTTACTATGGCAAAGCACTGTACTATGCGCTGGGGAGGTTACAAGGTGATCAGGTTGTCCCATGGGGGTGCTCACAACCTTATTCCCCATTTTACAGATGTGGTAACTGAGGCCCAGAGAAGTGAAGTGACTTGCCCAAAGTCACACAGCTGACAATTGGTGGAACCGGGATTTGAACCCATGACCTCTGACTCCAAAGCCTGAGCTCTTTCCACTGCACTACGCTGCTTCTCTGCAAAGGGGTAGCAGTGGATAAATTGAGAGAGATACAGTTAGAAGGTGAGCTTGGGAGTAATAAATGGTGTTAGCTAAGAAGCAATGTGATCTAGTGAAAAGATCATGGGCCTGGGAGACAGAGAACCTGGGTTCTAATCCCTGCTCTCTTAATTCCTCCTGTGGGACCATGGCAAATCATTTAACTTCTCCTTGCCTTGGTTCCCTCATTTGTAAAATAGGCATTAAGACTAAAACAAAGACTGGGTCCAACCTGATTAACTTTGTATCTACCCCAGTGCAGAGTACAGTGTCTGGTACATTGTAAGGAGCTGGTGAAGAGTCAGTATTCAAGATGAAGGAAACTGGTGAAAGTCTTGAAGTCAAGAGTAGTGAATTTATCTAATAGGGAAGCAGTGTGGCTCTGTGGAAAGAGCACGGGCTTGGGAGTCAGAGGTCATGGGTTCTAATCTCGCTCCTCCATATGTCTGCTGTTGTGACCTTGGGCAAGTCATTTAACTTCTCTGAGCTTCAGTTACCTCATCTATAAAATGGGGATTAAGACTGTGAGCCCTACGTGGGACAACCTGATCACCTTGTATCCCCCAGTGCTTAGAACAGTGCTTCGCACACAGTAAGTGCTTAACAAATGCTATTATTATTATTATTCTTGATGTGGAAGGAAATGAATGGTCCTAAAATCTGAGTAGAGAAGCAGGGGCTGAATGATATTTTTAAAAGGTTATCTGAGCCCCAGAGTATAGTATAGACTAGAGGAAGTAGAGGCTGGAGACAGAGACTCACTCAATCATATTTATTGAGCACTTACTGTGTGTAGAGCACTGTATTAAGTGCTTGGGAGAGTACAAGGTAACAATAAATTGACACATCCGCTGCCCACAAAGAGTTTACAATCTAGAGGGGAAAACTGTCATTAATACAAATTTCAGATATATATATATATATTATATATATAACACAATATTATATTGTGTTATATATATATATATACACACACACAAGTGCTGTGAGGCTGGGAGGGGGGATGAATACAAGGAGCAAGTCAGAGTGATGCAGAAGGGATTTGGAGAAGAGGAAAGAAAGGATTAGTTGGGGAAGGCCTCTTGAAGGAGATTGCCTTCAGTAAGGCTTTGAAGGTGGGGGAGAGTAATTGTCTGTTGGATATAATAATAATAATGGTGGGATTTATTAAGGGCTTCCTATGTGCCAAATACTGTCCCAAGCACTGGGGAAGATACAATGTTATTAGGTTGTCCCACATGGAGCTCGCAGTCTTAATTCACATTTTACAGATGAGGTAACTGAGGCAAAGAGAAGTTAAGTGACTTGCCCAAAGTTACACAGCTGACAAGTGGTGGAGTCAGGATTAGAAACCATGACCCCTTACTCCCGAGCCTGTCTTTTTCCAGTAAGCCAGGAGGGCATTCTAGGCCAGAGGAGGCCGGACGTGAACAAGAGGTTGGTGGCAAGATAGATGAGCTCAAGGTAGAGTGAAAAGTTTAAAAGAGGAATGAAGTGTGCAGCTGGGTTATAATAGGAGAGTAGCGAGGTGAGGTAGGAGGGGGAAGGTGATCTGGTCAACAGAAGGGTTTCTGAGGCATGCTCATGCCACACAAATGCTATGTGACGCTAAACTATAGGTTATACCTGGCCCCTGAAATCCCTGCTAATATATTGCATTGGTGCTCATTGTTCATCTTGTCCTACTCAGAATCAATCCAATAGAGAAATAGGTGTGTCCTGTGAAAATGCAACCTAAACAGGGATATTTTGAAAACACTGAAGATTTTTAAAACATAATTTTACTATGCTTTCTTAAAGCTCTGAAAGAGTGGGAAAACTATGTCAGAAAGCAATACGGGGAGCACCACAGGTGGCTCTGATCTCCATATTTTAAAGAAGAACTAGAAAAATATACAGCCGAGAGCTAATGCTTAGATGGGTGGAGTAACTTCTGAACAAGAATGAACTAGGACTCCTCAGCCTGCAAAAGAACACTAAAGGGGAGATTATTAAAGTACACAAAAATGGTGGGTGAGGACAGAGTGAATAAGGAATTGTCATTGACCAAATCTCACACCAGTAGGGATCCACTGATACAAAGTTGATGAGTTTGACAATTGGATTTCTTTTTTCTTGTGTAATGAAGGACTCTAACCCTGGAACAATCACCAAATTCAAATTCAACAGGCATTTATAGATGCAGGAATCACCAATTTCATCCTGATCCATTTATATTGTATTTTTTTCCTGCTCCATTAAATCTTCTCCACCTAAATACTACATCATAGTTAACCCCTCCATCCTCCCCATCTGTCAAGTGAAGAGTGTTATTATACTTTCCTCATTCCTCTTTTAATCCCCATGTTCAGCCCGTCACCAAGTCATGTCGATTCTGTGACAACATTTCCAGAACCCAGTCCTTTCCATCCAAACTGTCACCATGATTGTCCAGGCACTTGTTATCTTGACTGCAAGTCAGAACAACATGGGTTCTAATCCCAGCTCCACCACTTGTCTGCTATGTGACTTTGGGAAAGTCACAACTTCTCTGTGACTCAGTTCCCTCATCCATAAAGTGGAGAATAAGGGGGAGTCCCACGTGGGACATGGACTGTGTCCCAGCTGATTAGTTTGTATCTACTCTAGCCCTTGGTACAGTGCCTAGCATATAGTAAGTGCTTAAATACTATAAAATGGACTGCGGAAGTCCCTTCACAGACACAGCACCTGTATATACGTATATATGTTTGTACATATTTATTACTCTATTTATTTTACTTGTACATATCTATTCTATTTATTTAATTTTGTTAATAAGTTTGGTTTTGTTCTCCCCCTTCTAGACTGTGAGCCCACTGTTGGGTAGGGACTGTCTCTATATGTTGCCAACTTGTACTTCCCAAGCGCTAGGTACAGTGCTCTGCACACAGTAAGCACTCAATAAATATGATTGATTGATTGATTCCATCCTTCAGTCTCTTCTGAGTCCATACTTTCTCTGAGTCCATACAGAGAAGCAGTTTGGCTCAGTGGCTCTGCCACTTGTCTGCTGTGTGACCTTGGGCAAGTCACTATTTCTCTGGGCCTCAGTTCCCTCATCTGTAAAATGGGGATGAAGACTGTAAGCCCCACGTGGGACAACCTGATCACCTTGTATCTACCCCGGCGCTTAGAACAGTGCTTGGCACATAGTAAGCGCTTAACAAATACTACCATTATTATCATTATTATTTCCCCTGCTGCCAGAGAGCTTTTCTAAAACTTTGGATATCTCCAGAGTCCTCAAAAGCCTCTATCTCACATCAATCAGAAGCTCCTAACCACTGGTTTTAAGGCACTCAATCAGTTCATTATCCTCTTATCCCACTTCATTCCTCCAAAGCCAACCTATTCCCTACACCTTGTTCTCATCTCTCCTACTGCTTCTTGCTCACATCCTTCATGCTGTCTGAAACTACCTCCCACTTCACATTCATCAGGCTGCTGTTATTATTTTTATAATTAATAATAATTTGGGTGTTTGGTAGGCACTTACTATGTTTCTATAACTGTACTAAGAGCTGAGGTAGATACAGTATATGCAGATTGGACATAAATCCCTGTCCACCATCGGGCTCACAGTCTAAGTAGAAGGAAGAACAGGCATTGAATCCTCATTCTACAGATGAGGAAACTGAGGCACAGAGAAGTTTAGTGACTTGCCAAGTTCACATGTTATGCAAGTGTAGCCCAGTAGAAAGGGTATACTCCTGGCGGTCAAAGAACCTGAATTATAATCCCAGTTCTGCCAATTGCCTGTCAGGTGACCTTGAGTAAGTCCCCTCACTGTGCCTCAATTTCCTCGTCTGTGAAATGGGGATTCAATGTCTATACTCCCTACTTCATCTATGAGCACTATGTGGGTCATGGACTATGTCCAAAATGATTTACTTCTATCTACCTCAGTACTTAGAACAGTGCTTGACATATACTAAGGGCTTAATGTACTAATAACAACGATAATTATTAATGGTAGAGATTAGAATAATAATAAGAAGAATGATGGCATTTGTTAAGTGCTATGCACTGTTTTAATCTCTGGAGAGGATACAAGGTGATCATGTTGTCCCACGTGGGGCTCACAGTCTTCATCCCCATTTTACAGATGAGGTAACTAAAGGCACAGAGAAGTTAAGTGACTTGCCCAAAGTCACACAGCTGACAGTTGGCTGAGCTGGGATTTGAACCCATGATCTCTGGCTCCCAAGCCTGTACTCTTTCCACTGAGCCACACTGCTTCTCTAATCAGAACCCAGGTCATCTGATTCCCAGATACTTCTCTTTCCACTAGCCCATGCAGTTTCATGTCACCTCTACCAAGAGGCCTTCCCTGAGTCATTTTTCATCTCTCCACTCTAAGCTACCATTTCAGCCCCATCTAAGAAACAAGTACTCATACTCTGTAGGTAGCACTTTTTTTTTTTTACATTATCTTTATACTCTATTAGTTTCTCCTAACTGTAATCTTCCATACTAGATCACAAAGTCCTTGAGAAAATGGATCATGTCTCCCAATTCTGCTGTATTGTCCCAAGTGCTTAGAACAGTACTCTGCATACATTAGTTGTTCAGTACTAGTGAGTAAGCTCATTGTGGGTAGGGAACTTGTCTACCAACTGTGTTGTACTCTCCCAAACGTTTAGTACAACGTTTCTCACATAGTAAGTGCTCGATAAACTCCACGGATGATGATTCATTAAAAATTTCCATATTTAGAATTTGATTAAATATTTGAGGTGGGGGAAAACACAGCCAAGTTTTTATTGCATGTCCTCAAGTGAAAATGTTGTGATGAAAATGTCTTCACTTCCACAGAAGCTAAAGGTGTTTCCATGGGGATTAAACACCTTTGTGAAGTATTGTAAATTTAAATTAGGATCTCAATTTTATTGCTGTGAACCCTTCAGCACCTAAGAGATAGGTTGAGCCGGTTTTTCTTCCCTACAGCTAATTTTAAAGTTACAGTGAGTGCAGGCTAAAGTGTTCCTCCACACCCAACTCTAAATTTGCCAATGCACCTCTAGCCCTTCTGCTTTATGTGTCACCTCTCTCTCCTGCCTATTTCCTTGCCAGTCACCCGTGACATCTTGTAGCAGATGATTGAAGTCACTGCTTTTCAGGTGTTTCTTCCATGAGCCAGCTTATGGGCAGTCGGTGGTTTCAGATTTGTTTGTTTTTGATGGGAAGGGTGATGGGGAAGGAACTTTCAATATAGCCTACCTTGCCCTATTCAGTGGAGGAGTTTAGAGTCAGAATTAGAACCTATGACCTTCTGGCTCTCAGGCCTGTAAACCTATCGACTATACCATGCTGCTTCTTACTGCAAAGAGACCAGAAATGTATGTGGAAAGCCATGCAAATTCCAAGTCAATCTGTGGGACAGACTTTTGGTCTAGGTGATCAGCTGGAAATATTCACCTTGCTTGGAATAGCGAGGAAAAAAAAAGTCACCCTCTATTGTGAAGGGAAAAGGAAGCGTCAGGAGGAGGAAATATTTAGATTTCATAAGCCTGGTGAAAGCTTGCTAGTGGGAGCAGTGATAGGGTGGATGGCATATGGAAGAGGAGAGAAAAAAGATTTAGATATTTTTCTGTTGTCCCCACAAGAAAAAACGAAGTTTGCTTCAAATACAGCACTGGGCCAGAATGAGTCATGAGTCAAAGTTGTGGTCAGTAGAAGTCTTACAATGGAAAGCATGAAAAGGAGGACATGACAAAGGTTCATAGACAATAGATGAAAACAAACAACACTTGGGCCACCTCCCTTGTGTGCAACATAATACCTAAAAGATAGATATGTCCACACACCCTCAAACTGATATTTGGGAGTGTGTGGACACTCAGGCTCCACTGTCCAAGCTGCGGAATGCTTCTGGCAGAAATCCAGACATCCCTCTTCCCTTGTCCACCTGAAATTCATTCTTTTCTGCTTCAATTCAGCCCTCTTCTCTGCCCAACAAAACTTCTCCTTCCTGACTCCCATTCCCACTTCCCCCACTAGCTGATACAGACATTTAACTCCCTCCTCATACCACTTACCCCCCAACCATCTCTTTCCCCTATTGACCTGGCCATCAACAAAACAATCTATCACTTAAAATCCCCCCTGCTCCTCTCCCATCCCCCCACCCCTCCATCCTCTTCGATATTCTCTGTTTCGTGCCTTAACTCAAGAAGAAATCTCTTGCCTCATCTCTTGATCTCTCCCCTCCACCTGTGTTTAGGACGCCATCCCTTCATAGCTTTTAAAAACACTCAACCCCTCCCTTCTTCCCTACTTTACTGTCATTTTCAACTGTTCACCTTCCAATGGCTTCTTTGCCACTGCTTTCAAACATGTCATTTTTCATTCAAGTCATTAAACAGTGTGTTAGCCTATTGAATTCGCTAACAATTGTATCCAGTGCATAGAACAGTGCTTTGCACATAGTAAGCACTTAATAAATGCCATCATTATTATTCACTGAACATTACTGTGGGCAAAACATTGCATCAAGAGCTTGGGAAAGTATATTACTAGAGTTGGGAATGTGACCCCTCCCCACAAAGAGCATACAGTCTACCCAGAGAGACAGACATTAAAACAGATGAGGAATAAGGGACATAGCATATAAAACTATTTACATAAGAACTGTGGGGTTGGAG
The DNA here is from genome assembly GCF_015852505.1 of Tachyglossus aculeatus. Classification (NCBI taxonomy): domain Eukaryota; kingdom Metazoa; phylum Chordata; class Mammalia; order Monotremata; family Tachyglossidae; genus Tachyglossus; species Tachyglossus aculeatus. The sequence continues at coordinate 16,647,620 of NC_052101.1, read as the reverse complement.
TTAGTATCAAAGTGCTTATGAAGTACACAGCCTAGTGAAATAAAGTGCTTAATCTGGGAAGGACTCAGAGTAACTGGGATTTTTAGGAGGTTTTTGAAAGTGGGGAGATGTTAGCTTGGAAAGACTAGCCAACAATAGATGGATAAGGTAATTAGGACACACACAAGTTTTAGAAGACCATCCCTGTTGCCCTCCAGACAGGGATGATGACAACAGGGCTTCAATCTGGAGAAGCAGCATGGCCTAGTGGAAAGAGCACACCTGTGCTCTAATTCCAGCTCCTCCACTTTCCTGCTGTGTGATCCTGGGCAAGTCACTTCACTGGTTTACAATGATCTCCTCTGTAAAATACATATTAAATCCTCCACCCTCTGACAATTGTGAGTCCCATGTGGGAGAGGGCCTGTATCAAACCTGATGTTCTTTACCTATCCCAGCACTCAATATGTTGCTTGACACATAGTAAACATTTACCAAGTACCATTAAACACACACACAAGTTGTCAGTCAGTAGACCTGCTGGACCATTCACCTTCCTCCATGGAGATCCTATAGTGCTTTCATCAGCATCAGCATCATTAATCGTATTTATTGAGCGCTTACTATGTGCAGAGCACTGTACTAAGCGCTTGGGAAGTACAAATTGGCAACATATAGAGACTGTCCCTACCCAACAGTGGGCTCACAGTCTAAAAGGGAGAGGCAGAGAACAAAACCAAACATACTAACAAAATAAAATAAATAGGATAGATATGTACAAGTAAAATAAATAAATAAATAGGTAATAAATATGTACAACCATATATACATATATACAGGTGCTGCGGGGAAGGGAAGGAGGTAAGATGGGGGGGATGGAGAGGGGGACAAGGGGGAGAGGAAGGAAGGGGCTCAGTCTGGGAAGGCCTCCTGGAGGAGGTGAGCTCTCAGCAGGGCCTTGAAGGGAGGAAGAGAGCTAGCATCATCTATGAACCAGACTCTTCCAATGGCAGGGCAAGAAAGCCAACACATAGGGCCTGAAAAAACAGTCCACTCACCAGCATTGAAGTAATTCTCTGAAACACAATTTTGCTGGGTGAGCCATGCGAGGAGAATCGATGGCAGAAATGGGGAGAGGAACTGCTCTCCTGGAGTAAAGGCTTTGTGAAGATCATAGTGTAAGGAATCAGGCCCAGTATGAGGCAGATCCACTAGTTCGACAAAATACATCCTTTAACAGTGTTGCCTAATGGAAAAAGCAGGGGGCTGAAACTCAGAGGACCTGGGTACTAATCCTGGCTTCACCACTTCTCTGCCGTGTGACCTTGGGTATGTCATTTAGCTTAATTGATGCCCCTGCTTCATCCACTAGGACATGCTGCTTCCTCTTAAGTATTAACCCCTCCCCCATATCCTCAGGAAGGGAGTGGATTCACTACACAGTTTTGAGAGGTGGTGTTGCACAACCGTGTCAGACTGATAGAAGATCTTAAGCCGCACTGATGCAAATATTTTCATATTTGAAGTGTTTATTTCCTCAAAATTTCTTAGTAACAAAATAGCATTTATAGTATCTGTGGTTTGGGCCTTTGGTCACGTAAGCAAAGTGAATATTTCAGTTTAAGAGACACACAATGGCATCTACTCCATAGACTCAAAGGTTACCTGTTCAGAGACTGACTTTTGACAGAGTGGGCTTGTCATAACATTCTACATTCACAAATAAGTGAAATCAAGGCACTGTTGAATGTGTCAGGCTCTTGGAAGCAACCGATTCCCTGGGACCATTAAGACAGGTGAACTAGAATGACAAAGGTAATTGTTCATTTCCAATGCTAGCCTAAAGTTCTGAACTCAAGAGACAGTAATGAACTCAAATGTATATATAAGAGCAAATCTAGGTTTTGTGGGGGATAGAAAATTGACTTTCATAGGTTCCATAAATTTTCTAGGAAAAAGTGCATTTTTCCACCATAATTTCAAACTTCCCTACTTCCCCATCTAGAAAATTGGTGCTAACTCTAACCTGTTTTTCAAAAGGCTTCTCTTTCCATTAGCGCCTTCATTTTTACAATGGAATTTCTCCCTAAAACAATGTAAAACAGACCAACACACCTTCTTAATAGTTTCCTTATGCTACAAACCAATTAGAGTTTTGAAGTAGGCAAGTCAGGTATAAGTCAAGAATTAAAGTTCAAAATGGTATGAGCATTTTTAAGCATGCATTTCCATATTATTTCTAGAAATGGTTCCAATTATGAAACAAAGACCTATAGTCTTCCAGCTTGCCCTCTATCAAAGTAACAGGTTACTAAAAAAAAGATACAAAAAGCATAGAAAGGAAGGACTTTAAAGAGAGGTGGTTTTGCCAATGCCATAAAAAGAGTATTAAAGTTATTTACCAAATCTGTAAGTGCCAGCTGTAACACCTACTAGCTTCAGTTCATAGCTGTACAATCAGCAGTGTCACCAATACAGAGAGAAAAAGTCTCATCATGAAACTATTCTAGGAGGGTCAGAGACTTCAATACCAAGGGTTTTCAACTACCCTCATCACCAGGATGATTTTCATTCAAGGAGGAGGAAGAGGAAGGGGAGGAACTGGAGAAGGAAGGGGAAGGAGGGAAACTGGAGGAGGAAGAGGGAGGAGAGAAACTGGAGGAGGAGGAGGAAAGAGAGAAACTGGAAGAAGAAGAGGAAGGAGTGGAACTGGAGGAGGAAGAAGGAGGATTGGAACTGGAGGAGGAAGACGAAGGAGTGGAAATGGAGGAGGAAGAAGGAGGAGTGGAACTGGAAGAGGAAGAAGGAGGAGTGGAACTGGAAGAGGAAGAGGACTCCTTGGGCAGTCTGTAATAAGTTCTCTCAGCTATGCTTGCAGTCATTTTCTGGATGGTGATCAGCACCGCCTCCTCATCCATGAGGTGCTCTTTGCTGCTCTTGGACAAGTGCATTAACCCCTGTGCCACTGCCAAAAGCTTCTCACTGATCTCCATAATCTTCCTCAAGAAGGCTTCTGCCGCTGGTAACTCCACTGATGCTGCAAGAATGTTTTTGAGTTTTGATACAGCATCCTTGAATTCTGCTTCTGTTGAGGCGATCTCTTCTTCCACGGATTTCTTCATCTGGAAGAATGGTTCAGGGGTCACATAGTTGTTGTTCTGAGGTTGTTAGCCTCATAGGAAGTTAGTTTGTAGTTGTCCAATGAGCTGGACCCTCAAAACTTCATAACAATGACAAAAATCACTCCCAATTCCCAGGGGCTAAAGAGATCCAAATATCATAGAACCAATTCAAAAAGGCTAATGAATATAACTTCTGTAAGTGTTGGTGGTTTTTTTTTGGTTGTTTCTTCCGGGGGGAAGTTGAATACACTGTTGTATATCTTGCATTCAGACAAATTAAATGCATAATCAGTAAGTCAATTGTATTTGTTGAACATTTACTCTGTGCAGAGCACTGTACTAAGCACTTAGGAGAGTACAGTATAACAGTTGGTAGATACATTCCCTGCCCACAGCAAGCTTACAGACTAGAGGGATAGAGAGATAATAATATGAATAAATGAATTATGGATATGTACATGAGGACTGTGGGGCTGAGAGAGGGTACAAATCCAAGTGCAACAAAGAAGGGAGTGGAAGAAGAGGAAATGAGGGCCTAGGGAGGGAAAGCTTCTTGGAGATGTGTCCTCAATAATAATAATAATGATGATTATGGCATTTATTAAGCGCTTACTATGTATAAAGCACTGTTCTAAGTGCTGGGGAGGTTACAAGGTGATCAGGTTGTCCCAAGGGCGGGGGGGGGGGGTGGCGGGCTCACAGTCTTCACCCCCATTTTACAGATGAGGGAACTGAGGCCCAGAGAAGTCAAGTGACTTGCCCAAAGTCACACAGCTGACAGTTGGTGGAGCTGGGATTTGAACCCATGACCTCTGACTCCAAAGCCCAGGCTCTTTCCACTGAGCCACGCTGCTTCTCAATAAGACTTTGAAGGTGGAGAGAGTGATAATCTGTTCAATATGAAGAGAGAGGGGATTCCAGGTCTGAGACGGGATTTGGGTGAGAGGTCAGGGGTGAAATAGATGAGATTCATTCAGTCAATTGTATTTATTGAGCACTTACTGTGTGCAGAGCACTGTACTAAGCACAAGATCAAGGTACAGTGAACAGGATAGCATTAGAAGAGCAAAGTGTGCAGGCTGGGTTGTAGCAGGAGATCAGTAAGGTAAAAGAGAAGGGGGCAAGGTGATTGAGTGCTTTAAAACCAATGGAAAGGAATTTCTATTTGAAGTGGAGGCATGGCTTAATGGAAAGAGCCCAGGCTTGAGAGTCAGAGGTCATGGGTTCTAATCCCAGCTCTGCCATTTGTCAGCTGTGTGACTTCGGGCAAGTCACTTAACTTCTCTGGGCCTCAGTTACTTCATCTGAAAAATGGGGATGAAGACTTTGAGTCCTACTTGGGACAAGCTGATAACCTTGCATCTATCCCAGAGCTTAGAACTGTGCTCGGCATATTCATTCATTCAATCATATTTATTAAGCGCTTACTGTGTGTAGGCACTGTACTAAGCACTTGGGAAGTACAAGTTGGTAACATATAGAGACGGTCCCTACCCAATAGCGGGCTTACAGTCTAGAATAGTAAGTGCTTAACAAATACCATTATTATTATGAAAGAGGCTAGGCATAACATTAATGGGACATGGAGGACTTTCAGAATGTTAACTAGGGGACCTTTATCTTCAGCCACTAAGAGATTCACACTCCAAGCCAGAGAACAAGGTAAAAAGAGGAGAACGTTTGGAGAATGAGAAAAGGTCAACACTGGCTCAGTGATTGTGCATCATCATTGGGAAACTCCTTTGCCACCTCCGTCTTAGAACAAATAAAGTTTAAGGGTGCTTACCACCACAAAAGAACTGAAGATGCACAGATCTCATTGTCACTCACACAGCTACTCCCTCATCATCACTTAGAATTCTTCCTCTTCCAAAGAAGCACAGGAAACAGGCCCAGCACTCTTTCCTTTTTTGCCTCCCCCTCCCTTGCCAGCCCTCCTAAACACCAAAAATAAAAGCCTTGCCCCCTTGGAGAGCCTGGTTTTATAGGGGCATCGGCGCTCCCAAACCAGTTTCACCTGAGAGCCGAGCAGCTCGTCCTGTGAGAGGCCTTCCATCCATGCTGCCTTAATCAGGACTTAACCAGTGCAGGGAAAAGAATTCAGGTGGAGCCAATCAACTTCAACCTACTGGGAGAACTGGCCAGCAAGGTCACTCTGCTGAGTCAAAACTGAACCCTGAAAGCAGGGTGGATCCATGCACCACATTGGGAGCTACTCAGAAGAGGAATTTGGGGAGTTGATCATAATAATAATAATTGTGGTACTTGTTAAGCACTTACTGTGTGCCAGGCACTGTTCTAAGTACTGAGGTAGATATAAGATAATCAGGTTTGACACAGCCCATGTTCCACAGTCTTAAGCCCTTCAAAGCCCTACTGAGAGTTCAGCTCCTCCAGGAGGCCTTCCCAGACTGAGCCCCCTCCTTCCTCTCCCCCACCCCCCCCGCCTTACCTTCTTCCCCTCTCCACAACACCTGTATATATGTATATATGTTTGTACATATTTATTACTCTATTTTATTTGTACATATTTATTCTATTTATTTTATTTTGTTAATATGTTTTGGTGTGTTGTCTGTCTCCCCCTTCTAGACTGCGAGCCCACTGTTGGGTAGGGACTATCTCTATATGTTGCCAACTTGTACTTCCCAAGCACTTAGTACAGTGCTCTGCACACAGAAACACACTGGGCATGTTACTCCCCTCCTCAAAAATCTCCAGTGGCTACCAGTCAATCTGCACATCAGGCAGAAACTCCTCACCCTGGGCTTCAAGGCTCTCCATCACCTCGCCCCCTCCTACCTCACATCTCTTCTCTCCTTCTCCAGCCTAGCCTGCACCCTCCGCTCCTCTGCCACTAATCTCCTCACCATGCCTCGTTCTCACCTGTCCCGCCATCGACCCCCAGCCCACGTCATCCCCCCTGGTCTGGAATGCTCTCCCTCCGCACATCGGCCAAGCTAGCTCTTGAGCTCCCCTCCTCCAGGAGGACTTCCCAGACTGAGCCCCCTCCTTCCTCTCCCCTTCCTCCCCTCTCCATCCCCCCGCCTTACCTCCTTCCCCTCCCCACAGCACCTGAATATATGTATATATGTTTGTATGTATTTATTACTCTATTTTATTTGTACATATTTATTCTATTTATTTTATTTTGTTAATATGTTTTGTTTTGTTCTCTGTCTCCCCCTTCTAGACTGTGAGCCCACTATTGGGTAGGGACCATCTCTATATGTTGCCAACTCGTACTTCCCAAGTGCTTAGTACAGTGCTCTGCACACAGTAAATGCTCAATAAATTGATTGAATGAATGAATGAATGGATTGACTCCTCATGGAAGGAATTCACTAACTGTGGGTTACTATCGAGAACCTCGCCCTTTGTGTAATTAACACCTTCTAAATTGACTTCAAAAACTTCTTCATTCCACCGAACCCAGAGTTTGGTATGAAAGATACCTTATGGTCTCATGACAAAATGTACTGTGGCCTCTCATTAGTTCAGTAACTAAACATAAAATACACCATTAAGAAAGCATGCAGAGCCATCTTTATAGGAGACTGTAAACTCCATGTGGGCAGGGAGCATGTCTACTAACTCTATCGCATTGTAAATTCCCAAGTGCTTTCTACAGTGCTGCTGAGTAATTGATAGTTTGATAGTATTTAGGGCACAGATTGTAGAGGTCAAAATTCAGTATGCTACAACCCAAGACCTGCCCCAAGGAGTGGGTCCAAGAGCATTTTCATTCAATCCTGCTCCTCTTGCCCTATCTCTGGGACTCCAAGACAAGAGTCCAACACAAGCACTATCCCTGCAAGCAGAGAATAAATGGTCCAGACAAATGTGGGAGTGTGAATGTATATTAATCACAACTGCATTCCTTAAGAGAATAATAAAAACTTCATCTGCAGGAATCCACAAGACCAAGGAAAATTGATAAAATAAAATATTTTCATTTATTTTCAAATATTTCATATCTATATTTATTATTATTATGAAGTGTCATTGTGTCGTCTCCAATTCATAGGGACTCTATGGATATATTTCTTCCAGAATGTCCTGTCTTCCGTCGTAATCTGTAACCTTGTTAACGGTTCTTCCATTAGCATTGTTATAATAATAATAATAGTGACATTTGTTAAGCACTTACTATATGCAAAGCACTGTTCTAAGTGCTAGGGGGATACAAGGTGATCAGGTTGTCCCACATGGGGCTCATAATCTTAATCCCCATTTTACAGATGAAGTCACTGGGGCTCAGAGAAGTTAAGTGACTTGCCCAAGGTCACACAGCAGACATGTGGCAGAGCTGGGATTCGAACCCATGACCTCTGACTCCAAAGCCCAGGCTCTTTCCACTGAGCCCCGCTGTGATGGTTTCTATCCAGCTAACTGCTTGTCTGCTTCTTCCACATTTTCCCTGGATTTTTCCTGGCATTAGGGTCTTCTCCAGAGAATTAGTCCATTTGATTATATGCCCAAAATGTGCTAATCTAAGTCGAGTCATTTGGCCTTCTGAAGACTACTTTGGCTTAATTTTCTACAAAATCCACTTGTTTGTTTTTTGGGCAGTCCATGGTATTTGCAAAAGCCTTGTCCAACACCACATTTCAAAAGAATCGATGCTCTTTCTAACCTGTTTTTTCACTGCCAGCTTTCAGATCCATACAATGTCACCGGAAACACCATCGAATTGACAATTTGTATTTTTGTGGCAATTGTTACATCAACACATTTCATGACTTTTTCCAGGCTCTTCAAAGCAAGTCTTCCTAACATTAATCTTCAGCAAATTCTTGACTATTAGTTCCTTTATGATTGATTATGGATCCCAGGAGAGAAAAATTGTCAACTATTTCAATCTTCTCTCCATCCACCACAAATGTGTGAAAACTTCCAGTTGTCATGATATTTGTTTTCTTTTTGCTCTGTTTCTTAACTTTTAATAATAAATCCTTCAAATCTTCACTTTCTGCTAGTAGGGTAGTATCATCAGCATAATGAAGGTTGTTTATATTCCTTCCTCCAATCTTTACTCCCTGTTTATCTTTATCCAATCTGGTTTTTCTCATTATGTATTCAGTATAAAGGGTGAACAGATAAGGTGATGATACATCTTGTCCTATATCCTTACTAATGGGAAACCAATCTGTTTCTCCATATTCTGTTCTTCATTGTAGCCTCCTGTTTGGCATACAGGTACCATATTAAAGCAATTAAATGGTCCAGCATGCCTGGTTTCCTTAATATGCTCCAGGGCTTCTCGTGATCCATGCAGTCAAAGGCCTTACTATAATCTATCTATGTATCTTTCTCTATATATTCAAATATCAGAGCTTCAGGGCTTCTATTTAGGGAGCCTCCCCAAGGGGTAGGGAGCTGACCAGGAGTGAGGTCAATGTTCCTGATAAGGCGTTATCAGAACATAATAATAATTATAATGGTATTTGTTAAGTGCTTACTATGTGCCTGGCACTGTTCTAAGTGCTGGGGAAGATATGAGATAATCAGGTTGCACATAGGCCCTGTCCCACATGGGCTCCCAGTCTCAATTGCCATTTTGCAAATGAGGTAACTGAGACCCAGTGAAGTGGCTTGTCCAAGTTCACACAGCAAACAAATGGCAGAGCCGGTATTAGAACCCAAGAATTTCAGTTGTGCTAATTTAGAGAACCAGCTTTCCACGCCTGAGTCCTAAAACAACCCAGATATGCGGAATCCAAATATGGAAATTTTTCTTTATCATTTCCAGACCAAGGAATTCCTTATAAAAAGAAAACGTCTCTCTCTAGGATATAGTTCAGTGACCTATAGAGGTTAAAGGTGAATCCTTATCTTCTTTGAAATTACTACGGTTGTTAAAGTCTAATTACCAGAAGTCTCACCCATTTTAATTGAGCCCTGCATCATAGTGAATAGTAGGCTTGCTCACTGATGAAGGTGGGGAAACAATTGTTCAGATTTTTTATGTTCTCTTTAGCACATTATTACTACCTTGCAAAACACAAAATGACTCAATAGGACGTGGGAGTGGTTATCTCCTACGTATATACTGAAGACCGGTCCAAAACAACTAGCTCTTTCTATAGACAGAAGACCGTCTACTTTTCAGATATGCCTATCAAAGGTAAGAAATAATTTAATGATAAGAGGGTTCTTGGGTAGAAAATTTTCAAGTCTTCAACCGCTATTATGTTTTTATTGATGGGATATTGATTATCAGGTCATTGATTGATTGATTGATTGATTGATTATCAGATGTTGTCCTCTAAAGCCCAGGACTGGCAGGCATCCCCAGCATATGGCAAATAATGGTTTGGTGACAAACAGACTATATTGGGGAGGAATATCCAGGAGTACGCTAGCACCCTGGCCCACCATTAGAGGAGGGAGCACAGGGGGGGTTCAAAGGGGGGCAGTGGAAATTAGGTATGGTCACCAATTAGATGTTTTCCCAGCCCTGTACTTCATCGGGGATGGGAGAAGAAAAAGCAATTAATGGAGACTTAGATCGTTTCCTCCCACCCTCAACCTTACAGGACTTGAGTTTGAGACAACATGTTTGATATGGGGAGATGGAGAGAAGAGGAGTCACATTTTCAAGATAACAGAAGTGCCAACTACTCTGATTCCATCAGAGCTCTGGAATCAAACTGTATCTGCATCGGGGAGGTTATCAAAGGGACAGTCTGATGAAAACAAGATATTTGATTAGGGTAGCAGAGAGGGAGCATGGTGTATGAGTCAGGAGACCTGAATTTCATTGTGGGATGTGCTTCTAATCTGCCCAGGAATCTTGAGGAAACCAACTTCTTGATTTTTCCAGATCTCACTTCTCCATCTCTGAATGGGGTTGGTACCATTTCCCACCCAGCTACTTCATGGGAATAGTGTGAAGATGTAAATGCTTTTATTATTTTTAATGGTATTTACTAAGCACTTCCTATGCACCAGGAACTATACTAAGCACTGGGGTAGATATAAAAATATCAGGTTCGACAAAGCCCCTGTCCCTTATAGGGTTTACAGTCTTAATTCCCATTTTACAGATGAGGTAACTGAGGCTCATCAAAGTTTAAGTGATTTTTCCAAGGTCACACAACAGACAAGTGGCAGAGTCAGGATTAGAACCCAGGTCTTCTGACTTCCCAGGCCCATGCTCTATCTACTAGACCACTCTCCTTCTGTCTCCCCCATTGGAGGGTAAGCCTTTTATGGGAAGGGAATGGGTCACTTCTTGATTCTGTACTTCCCAAGTGCCTAGAACAGTGCTACATACCCAGTGGGCATGCAATAAATGCTGCTGCTATTACTAAGAAGCAGCGTGGCTCAGTGGAAAGAGCCCAGGCTTGGGAGACAGAGGTCATGGGTTCAAATCCCAGCTCCACCAATTGTCAACTGTGTGACTTTGGGAAAGTCACTTAACTTCTCTGGGCCTCAATTCCCTCATCTGTAAAATGGGGATTAAGACTGTGAGCCCCACGAGGGACAATCTGATAACCTTGTATCCATCCTCCTCAGCACTTAGAACAGTGCTTTGCACATAGTAAGCACTTAACAAATGCCATCATTATTATTATTATTATTACTACTGCTGTTACTACCACTGCTACTACTAATGAAGATGCATGCAAAGTGTTTTGTTCTTGTCAAATGTCTCATGCTATAAAAAACAAGCTTAGGACTTTAGGTTTATTTTAGAAGGGACCTAGGGAGAGAGATGAAAGTAAATGGAACTGCTTAGTCTAAAGAAGAGAAGGCTGAAGGCAAATCCAGGTTAATATAAATAATTAATAATAAGGATGGTATTTGTTAAGCACTTACTATGTGCAAAGCACTGTTCTAAGCACTGGGGAGATACAAGGTGATCAGGTTGTTCCACGTGGGGCTCACCATTTAATTCCCATTTTACAGATGAGGGAACTGAGGCCCAGAGAAGCAAAGTGACATGCCCATAGTCACACAGCTGACAATTGGCGGAGCTGGGATTTGAACCCATGACCTCTGACTCCCAAGCCCGTGCTCTTTTCCACTGAGCAACGCTGCTTCTCTATGAATATGAACATGAAGAAATAGTTTTCATATATATAGTTAAGGAAGAGGTAATTTTCAGCTGTTCTCTTCTCCACTGAGTACAGAGCAAGAGGAAATCTAGACTAGATCTAAATCAGTTGGCAACATTTATTGACTGCCTCTTGTGGGTAGAGTACTGGTCAGGCACTGAAGGGGTAACAAAGGAAGTAGAAGTTGCTTTTAAAAACTTTATAATCAAGTGAGGCCACTGGAGGGACGACACAGGATCGATGTAGAAAGGTACCTGGTAATAAAAGCATTAGAAAACACATTTCTACAACTTTCTGCTATAATAGTGGTTAGGCACTGAAATGGATTAGCACAGGTGGTTTAAAAACTTTCCCCAGGGATGATTTTCATCCTTTTAATAATTATGGCATTTATTAAGCAGTTGTTAGGTGCTAAGCGGTGAGGTTACAAGATCAGACACAGTCCTTTACCACACAGGGCTCCCCATTCTATCTTGTCCCCATTTTACAGTTGTGGAAACTGAGACCCAAAGAGGTTTAGTAACTTTCCCAGCAGCCAGTGGCAGAGTTGGATTGGTCCTCCAGATTCCCAGTCCCATGCTCTTCCCACTAGGCATACTAACTCATTTTCCCGACATGATTCGCTTCCAAGCCACTCTAGAGGTGGGGGATGAATCAGATGACTTTGGGGGTCTCTTTCTGCCCTACAATTCTAAGAACGAGTTGGAAAAAGGGAATATATTGGATCCTTCAGAGAAGCCTCCTCACCCCAACGTCTTTATGATAATAACAATAATAATAATAATGACATTTATTAAGCACTTACTATGTGCAAAGCACTGTTCTAAGCACTGGGGGGTTACAAGGTGATCAGGTTGTCCCAAGGGGGGCTCACAGTCTTAATCCCCATTTTACAGAAGAGGTAACTGAGGCAAAGAGAAAGCCCAAAGTCACACAGCTGACAATTGACAGAGTCAGAATTTGAACCCATGACCTCTGACTCCAAAGCTCTTTCCACTGAGCCACGCTGCTTCTCCACCAGCATAAATGGCTGCCTTCAGTTGACCTCTGAAGAGCACCATCTCAGCACCCAGTTAAAGGTTGTTTGCCTCATTTTAAATGCCCTCAGGATCTAAGCTCCCATGTGATTGTCTGATGAAGGACTTTTAGGATTGTTTTTGGATAGAGACTTGACAAGCCCTTCATTGTTCTTTCAGAGATGATTTTGTTGGCAGTCGTGTACTGGATCGTGGTGACGGACCAGGCTGTTGGCGTGGTATGTGTGGAGCACTATGAGTGAGCCTTGACAGTCTTCTTCCTATTTTTGTTGGCTAGTTGAACTTACAGTGGCCCCCAGTCCTTTAAAACTGGCAGGCTTCTGCCAGAGGATGATTCTCCTGTGGAACTGCAAGTTACCAGTCAAAGTTTAAGGTCATTTGAAAAACTGGCTGTTTGTATACAGGCAGAGTATGAATCCAAGGGAAATCATCATCAATCAATCATATTTATTGAGCACTTACTATAGACATAGCACACTAAGTGCTCGTCTGACTACCAATTCTCAATATAAGAGAATTGGTAGTCATGTTCCCTGCTCACAAGGAGCTTACAGTCTAGAGGGGTAGATAGATATTAAAATAAATTAAAGATACGTACAGAAGTGCCATTAGGCCGAGAGTGTGGTGACTATCAAGGACTTAGAGGGTGCAAATAATAATAATAATGGCATTTATTAAACACTTACTATGTGCAAAGAACTGTTCTAAGCACTGGGGAGGGTAAAAGGTGATCAGGTTGTCCCACAGGCGGCTCAGTGGAAAAAGCACAGGCTTTGGAGTCAGAGGTCATGGGTTCAAATTCTGACTCCACCAACTGTCAGCTGTGTGACTTTGGGCAAGTCACAACTTCTCTGTGCCTCAGTTACCTCATCTGAAAAATGGGGATTAGAAACTGTGAGCCCCCTGTGGGACAACCTGAACACCTTGTAAGCTCCCCAGCACTTAGAACAGTGCTTTGCACATAGTTAGTGCTTAGCAAATGCCATTATTATTATTAATCCCCATTTTGCAGATGAGGGAACTGAGGCATAGAGAAGTGAAGTGACTGGCCCAAAGTCACACAACTGACAAGTGACAGAGCCGGGATTTGAACCCATGACCTCTGACTCCAAAGCCTGTGCTCTTTTCCACTGAGCCACACTGCTTCTCTAAGACAAGGACAAGGGCTGCGAAGAAGCGATAGAGAGTGGGGCAGGTGAGGGTTTAGTCAGGGAAGGCCTCTTGGAGGAGATATAACCTTAATAAGACTTTGAAGGTGGGGATAGTGATGCTCTGTTGGATATTAAGAGGAAGTGCTTTCCAGTCAGGGGCATGACAAGGGAGAGGGGTTGGCACTGAGAGAAATGAGCTCAAGGTAGAGTGAGTAAATTGGAATTAGAGGAGCAAAGGGAACATGTTAGGGGTAGTAAGAAATCAGTGGGGTGAGATAGGATGGGGCAAGGTGATTGAATGCTATTGAGAGTTCATCATGGACAGGAAAGGTGCCTGAGAGCTCTGTTGTACTCTCCCAAACACTTAGTACAGCACTCAGCACACAGTAGGCACTCAATAAATAATAATAATGGCATTTATTAAGCGCTTACTATATGCGAAGCACTGTTCTAAGTGCTGGGGAGGATACAAGGTGATCAGGTTGTCCCACAGGGGGCTCACAGTCTTAATCTCCATTTTACAGATGAGGGAACTGAGGCACAGAGAAGTTAAGTGACTTGTCCAAAGTCACACAGCTGACAAGTGGCAGAGCAGAGATTCGAACCCGTGACCTCTGACTCCCAAGCCCGGGCTCTTTCCACTGAGCCATGCTGCTTCTGAATGCCACTGAATTATTGAGTGCTTGGTTGATTAATTAAAGCCAATGTGAAGGAGTTTCATTTAGATGTGGAGATAGATGGGGAACCTCCAGAACTGGAGGTTCTGGAGGAGTGGGAAAACGTGGACCGAATTATTTTTTTTTGAAAAATGATACAAGGCAGCAGAGTGAAGTATGGGTTGTTGTCGGGGGAGACAGGAGGCAGGAAGGTCAGTGAAGAGACTGATGCATTAGTTAAGGTGGTATAGAATAAGTGCTTGGATCAGTGTACTAGCAGTTTGGATGGAGAGGGAAAGGAGGATTTTAGTGATGTGAAGTTTGAACCAACAGAAATTGGTGACATGGATTATGTGGGTTGAATTAGAGAAATGAGTAGAGGATACAGCTAAGGTAATGGGCTTGTGAGACAAGCAGAATGGTTGTTCTGTCTACAGTGATGGGAAAGATGAGGGAGGACAAGACTTGGCTGGGAAGTTGAGTCCTCTTCTGAACATGTTAAATATGAATTGTCGACAGGACACCTATAAAGAGGTGTCCCGAAGGTAGGAGGAAATACCAGACTGCCGAGGAGACATATCAGGCTTGGATATATAGATTTGGGAATCATCTGCATAGAGATAGTAGTTGAAGTCGAAGTCATGGGAGAGAATGAGCTTGCCAAGGGAGTGGGTGTAGATGAATAGAAGGGGACTCAGAACTGAGCTTTGAGGGATTTCCACTGTTAGGGGGTGGAAGGCAGAGGAGGAGCCTATAAAAGAGACTGAGAATGAGCAGCCAGGGAGAGAACTAGGAGAAGAGGGTGTCAGTGAAGGCCAAGGTTAAATAATGTTTCCAGGAGACAGCGGTGGTCCACAGTGTCAAAGGCAGCTGAGAGGTTGAGAAGGATTAGAGTAGAGTACAGGCTGTTGCACTGGGAAGAAGGAGATCATTGGTGACCTTTGAGAGAGCAGTTTCTATGAAGTGAACAGAGCAGAAGCCAGATTGGAAGAGGTCAAGGAGAGAATTGGAGGAGAGAAAGTTGATTGAGGTAATGGATGTAGACACCCCACTCAAGGAGTATGAAGAGGATTGGTAGCACGGAGATGGAGTGATAACCAGAGGGAGCTATGGGATCAAGGGAGAGGGGTTTTTTTAGGATAGGGGAGACATGGGCATGTCCTCAAAAATCTCCAGTGGCTACCAATCAATCTGCGCATCAGGCAGAAACTCCTCACCCTGGGCTTCAAGGCTCTCCATCACCTCGCCCCCTCCTACCTCACCTCCCTTCTCTCCTTCTCCAGCCCAGCCCGCACCCTCCGCTCCTCCGCCACTAATCTCCTCACCGTACCTCGTTCTCGCCTGTCCCACCATCGACCCCCGGCCCACGTCATCCCCCGGGCCTGGAATGCCCTCCCTCTGCCCATCTACCAAGCTAGCTCTCTTCCTCCCTTCAAGGCCCTGCTGAGAGCTCACCTCCTCCAGGAGGCCTTCCGAGACTGGGCCCCTTCCTTCCCCTCCCCCTCATCCCCCTCTCCATCCCCCCCATCTTACCTCCTTCCCTTCCCCACAGCACCTGTATATATGCATATATGTTTGTACATATTTATTACTCTATTTATTTATTTCTTTATTTAACTTGTACATATCTATTCTATTTATTTTATTTTGTTAGTATGTTTGGTTTTGTTCTCTGTCTCCCCCTTTTAGACTGTGAGCCAACTGTTGGGTAGGGATTGTCTCTATATGTTGCCAATTTGTACTTCCCAAGCGCTTAGTACAGTGCTCTGCACATAGTAAGCGCTCAATAAATATGATTGATGATGATGATGATGATGTTTTGAAAGCAGTGAGGAAGGAGCCACTGAAGAGTGAACAGTTGAAGATAGTAGTCAGGATGGTAAGAACGGAGGGGACAAGTATTTTGATAAGGTGTGAAGGGATGAGCTCAGAGGTGCCAGTGGAGTGGGTAGATTTTGAGAGGAGACTAGAGGTCTTCTCTTGATACACTGCTGGGAAAGGTGGGAGAGTCAAAGAAGAGGCAGAACGAGGGAGGGATTGGAGAAAAGCCAAGCAGGAGGAAAGAGGAACTGAAGAGGACCAATGGAGCATTTAGGACAATCATGCCTAATGGATTCAATTTCATCAAAAAAGTATGTGGTCAGGTCATTAGGGGCAAGAGATAGGAGGGACAGGGAGTTTGGGGAGGTAGATAAATATCTGAAACAACTCACAAGGGGAAAGGACATAGGAGTCAATAAGGATGGAGCAATATTGTTGTCAGGCAGAAGAGACGGCAGAGTTAAAGTGGGGGAGGACTAACTTGAGGTGAACAAAATTAGCCTATCTGGATTTCCACCTGCAACACTCTGCAGCTTGCGCAGAGGAGCAAGGGAAGTAAAGTGTGGAGGTTATCCAGGGCTTTGGATTAGTGGTACAAGATCAGTGAAGGCATAGGAGAGTAAGTGATTTGAGTTCAGTAGAGAGCGTGATGTTGAGAATGTCAGTCTGTGTGACAAAGGAAGGTAGTTTGAGTAAAGAGAATAAATCATGATACAGTGAAATTCTTGAAAGCATCAAAATCACTCGGCATTTGTAGGATTTTGTTGGAAACAGGCTCAAAAATACAAGCACTAAAAGAAAACCAGTGGTGCCTGGGTATGTCTATACAGAGGTGAAACAACTTGACACTACCCAGTCTCAGGGAGCTCTAGGCTGGACTGGGGTCCGTTTCCCCTGTTATTACATTCTCCCTCCTTAGGAGACCACAATCCTCTCCAAAATCCTGAAACAATGTCATCCAGGAGAACCCATTTACATGCCTTTACAATAGAACAAATGTTTCAAAATTCAGTGAATATGCCTGTGATATTCAGTTTCAGGTGTTGTTGTCAAGGGTTATAAAATGCATTTCTCAGAGGGAAGTCATTATTGTTATTATAATGGTATTTGTTAAGCGCTTACTATATGTCGAGTGCTGTTCCAAGTGCTGGAGTAGATACAAGGTAATCAGGTTGTCCCACGTGGGGCTCGCACTCTTAATCCCCATTTTACAGATGAGGTAGCTGAAGCACAGTGAAGTTAAATGACTTGCCCAAAGTCACACAGACAACAAGTGGCAGAGGCAGAATTAGAACCCACTACCTCTGACTCCCAAGCCCATGTTCTTTCCACTAAGCCACACTGCTTCAGGATGGGGATCAATCAGTGGTATTTACTGAGTGCTTACTCTGTGCAGAGCACTGTACTAAGCACTTGTGAAATGCCTCTACCCAGCTGCCTGGACAAATTCCCATGACATCAGGTCCCTGGACAAACCTGCCAGCAGTGAGGTTTCTGGGAATTAGTGGCATCATGTGTGAAAACTCAGTCAAGGAACAAGGGGAATAGATGCATTTTCCTGTCTCCTCTGGGGCAGAGCCATCAGGAAATTGGGTTAAGATGCTTTCTTACTTCTGGCAGACTACCACATTTTGAGGTTTGAGAGAAGGTAGTTATTATATTTTGTTTCTGCCCTAGGGTTGCAGCAACCTGTTCAGGTGAATGATTAAGCCTTTCCTTTAGAAAACTGCTGCACTGGTTAAATTCTTAGGATATTTCTAAATAAATTACTCCGTAGTAGTTCAATTTACCAATATATTACAAAAATTCCCATAAATGAGCCAGTAATGTTACCTACTGAGCTAATTTCCTCACCAGAATCCACGTTAAATCAATCCTGTGGAACTACATGTTAAATGCCAATATAATAATAATAATTAACATTATTATTATTTTATTATAGTATACTATTATTATTAGGGTATGTTAAGAGCTAGCACTGGGGAAGGAAAAAGTTATTTAAGTCAGACACAGTCTGTGTCCCAAATGGGACTCCCAGTCTAAGTAGGAGAGAGAAGAGGCATTAAATCTCCATTTTACAGATTGGAAAACTGAGGCCCAGAGAAGTGAAGTGTCTTGCCCAAGGTCACACAGTAGACAAGTGCTGGTCCCCAGAAGAAGCAACATGGCATGGGGCTGGGAGTCAAAAGCACCTGGGTTCTAATCCTGATTCTGCCATCTGTTTGCTGTGTGACCTTGGACAAGTCACTTCACTTCCTCTGTGTCTAAGTTGCCTCATCTGTAAAATAGGGATTGATTGTGCACCTCATGTGGGACATGGACTGTGTCCAACCTGATTAGCTTCATTCATTCAATCATATTTTTTGAGCGCTTACTGTGTGCAGAACACTGTACTAAGTGCTTGGAAAGTACAATTCAGCAACAGATAGAGACAGTCCCTTCCCAACAACGGGCTCACAGTCTATCTACTCCAGTGCTTAATTCTGTGTCTACGATACAGTAAGCATTTAACAAATACCATTAAAAAATGGTGCTTTGACTCCTAGACCAAAGCTCTTTCCATTAGGCCACACTGCTTCGCAACAATTAAATATAATTATAACATCAACGTGTTTCTACTGTCCAGATCCAACCCCTTTAAACTGTAGCTTTCTCAATCCAACGTTAACAAAAGTTTTATCACCTTCAGTACTATCATCAGTTAACCATCCCCCATCAGAATCATTCATTCATTCAGTTCAATTGCATTTATTAAGTGCTTACCACGTGCAGAGCACTGTACTAAGTGCTTGGGAGAGTACAATACAACAATAAGCAGACACATTCCCTGTCCACATGAGCTTACAGTCTAGAGGGGGAGATAGACATTAATATAAATAAATAATCTTGGAGGAGATGTGCCCTCAAGAAGTCTCTAAAGGAGGGAAGAGTAAATGTCTCTCAGATGACAGCCATCTCTGATCGGATACCCTTTCTGACAAAATAGTAACTAAATTGACTGGAGGCCTTCTCCAATCGAATCAGAGATGAATGTTCGATACAATAGGTCTCTAGGCGATATGAGTTTGTCTCTGATCTTCATAACTGGAGATGGTCCCTGAAACGAAATGACTCTAGAAATATGATGAACCCAGGGCTTACTCGGTGTCAGGTCTTGCCAGTACTAAAAAAAGTACCCCTGGTAAAACCCTGGCAACTTGGAAGAAATCTCCAGCACCTTTATTATAGTGTTTGTTAAACAGTTACCATGTGGCAAGCACAGTCTGAGCACTGTAGTAGATACAAGCTAATCAGGTTGGACATAGTCCCAGTCCCAAATGGAGCTCACAGTTTAAGAAGGAAGGAGAACAGGTATTGAATACCCATTTTACAGTCGAGGAGACTGAGGCACAGAGACGTTAAGTGAATTGTCCGAGGTCACACTTGGCAGAACAAGAATTAGAACCCAGATCCTCTGACAGGCCCGTGCTCTTTCCATTAGGCCAAGATACTTCCCAGGCCAGCTCCAGGCCAGTGCTCTCCCAACTCCTTCCAGTCTTCAACATTCCCCACCCCTCCCAAGTGGCACCATTGGAATGGGGACATTTAGAGCCCTGGCATCAATCCTGAAAAAAAATTAAGCACCGAGTTGAGCTCATTATGGGAAGGGAATGTTTCTGTTTATTGTTGTATTGCACTCTCCCAAGAGCTTAGTACAGCGCTCCGCACACAGTAAGCACTCGATAAATACGATTGAATAAATGATCTAAATGTTATGGAGAAATGTATTCATGGAGATCTAATTTATTCTCTAACTGATGCTCAGAATTTACCAAAGACAATCCCTGCGGGGCCATTGTCCTTGCCTCAGAGACCACAGCTCTGAAGGAAGGAAGCAGACGAGCCCTGCATAAATCCAATCTTCCTAACTGAAGCCAGACTTCCTCTAGGCAACCGGGGTCCCTGAGATCTTGGCAGTGATGCTGATCCCCCAGTCACCCCATTTAGGACAGAGAGAAGAAATGTCCCTTGCAGGGGGAGTCCTGGTTTATTCCACTGTAACCATGATTTATCTGGGAGAGTGAAATAATAATAATAGTAATAATAATAATGTTGGTATTTGTTAAGCGCTTACTATGTGCCAAGCACTGTTCTAAGCTCTGGGTAGGTTACGAGGTGATCAGGTTTTACCCAGGGGGGCTCACACAATTTTAATCCCCATTTTACAGATGAGGTAACTGAGGCACAGATAAGTTAAGTGACTTGCCCAAAGTCACACAGCTAACAGTTGGTGGAGCTGGGATTTGAACCCATGACCTCTGACTCCAAAGCCCGTGCTCTTTCCACTGAGCCTTGCTGCTTCTCTGTGATTCATGGACCTCCGTGTATTTGAAAACCAGCAATTTATCTTACTATCCAGGATGTAACTACAGTTAAGGACAAAGAGGGCATGCCTCCTTCAAATTAAACTATATGAAGCATCTTAGATGAGCGTAAAATTATCCAGATAGCAATCTGGCTGACATTCACTCTCCTGCCAAGTTTTGACCTGATTGTTAGTAAGCACCAACAGCCAAGAAGGTTGTGGTGTTACCACAGGAGCAAACCTTGGTTGACTCATCTAAAATTCACATCAGCAATCACTCCTGCCTCACCCTCTGAGGCCTCGTCCACATTCGTGGGCAAACCTACAGCCACACCACACAAACACATGCATGCCCCATAAATTAGTTCTAAACAAACTTTTGTATTTCAGGCAGACCCTTCGTTTCCAGCTTTGCAAACAAACAACCCAAGTGTTCAAAAAGAGATTGTTGATCAATTCAATGAAATAAGAAGACATGTGAATCCAACTGCTAGCAACATGCTGAAGATGGTAAAAAAAAAAAAATTCACTTGTAATCCAGTCGGGTTATTTGAAATAATAATAATTGTGGTATTTGTTAAGTGCTTCCTATGTGCCAGGCACTGTACTAACCGCTGGGGTGGATACAAGCAAATCGGATTGGACACAGCCCCTGTCCCTTATGGGACTCACAGTCTTAAAGAGAAATGAATGATCCCGTTACCCATTAAAACTGCCAAACCAGTGTTCTGAATGCAATACCTCTTTGAAATTCCAACCACTAAAGTCCTTCCAGTTTAATATGGATTTAAAGAAAGAAACATCACGTAAAAATTCACAAATGGCCTTTGTGACCTTTTTTATGGCATCTCCCAGAATGCAATTTTTATCTTGTGCTATATTACCTTAGAACCCCAAATATCCTCTTTGATCCACTCAGTTTGAGCATTTTGAGTGCATGACGTAGCTTTGCTGACACAGTACCTATAGAATTTGCAAAACACCTTTAATCAAGAATTTCTATGATTAATTCTAAGCAAGCACTTTGGCTTCTTGGAGTGAAAATGCCTGTAGAACGTAATATACCTCTGTGGTAAGGTAAAAACTAAGACAAATAAGAGCCAGATACTGATTTCTTCAAATGTTAAATATCTGATTACTCTCATGGCCATGTTCAATTTCTTACCTAGTCTCTCAGAACCAGTCATTAAAGTGGAATTAATTCATGTTTGACCTTTCATTTATATCATTGGACTCTCTTTTTGTGAATTATGTTGGGTGAGGCACCCCAAATAGGAAATTGGGTAGCCTCCTGGATGTTCTAATTAGAACTGTACCAAATGTAGGAAACTAATACCCCAGCAGGTAGTACAGTCCTTGGCACATAGTAAGCACTTAAAAATATCATTATTATCATTATAATTTATGACAATGTAGAGCCATAAACCAGAAAAGTCCAGTAACGGTGAATTCTCCCATGGGCTCCTTTTCCTCCCTTCCTCCTTCCTCCTTCTGTCTTCCATTTCTACAGTAGGCCAAACATTATTCAACCCCCAACTTAGTGTGTTAAAATCCTTCTAAGATCTAGCACTCCCCTATTCAACAATTATGGACTGGCATCCGAAATCCTAAATATATCGCTTGCATTCAAGGCTTGGAACTCAGAAGCTGCAAGGAATGCAAAAAACTGGGCAGAGAAATGCACTATGACCACCAGCCCTCCGGAAGAACGACGCATTAAGAGTATGTAGACATCTTATCCCATATTTCCCTCAACTGTATAATTGAAAACAAAACAAAAATATGGATGTCACTGTATAAAGCCATTCTACACCAGCTTTGAAATTCTGCATGCAGTTTGGGCCTAAAGACATAATAAAGCTGGAGGAGGTTCAGGAAAGGACAGCTGGGATGATTAATGTGGATTAGCAGTTTCTATGCAGATAGAGGCTGAAAAGATCAAGAAGCCTTGACTGAAGTTTTGAATGGAGGGAATGGTCGAGGTAGGGCTGTTCAACAAATCCTTTAGCTCCAGGGTATAGGGAACCCTTAGAAATTTGGAAGTGATAGGTTTAAAATAAATAAAAAGAATTCCTTTTTTGGAAAGCATGTAGTAAAGATGAAATTTGATATTGCAGGAATTTGGCAAATTCTAGTGCTTAGTACAATGCTCTGCAAATAGCAAGAACTCAAATTTCATTGATTGACTGGAAGGCAAAGAATAAATATAACTTCAAGATGATTTAGGATGCATTTATGGACATCTATAGTGCATTATAAAAGGAAATAGAATAGGGATCTTAGGTGTTCCATCACAAACTATGAGTCTGGATGTCCAGGAGGGCAATATCACAGTGTCCTCCAAGTATCTCTGTTGCTGCTTTCACAGACAGAATACTAGGCTGGATGGATCCTTGTTCTGTCTCAGCTTGGTCCTTTGATCCACCTGCCTAGTTTCGCAGAAATGGAGGTGAATCAGGACGTTCATGCAAACAGGCCGTTAATGTG
Source organism: Tachyglossus aculeatus (assembly GCF_015852505.1). Classification (NCBI taxonomy): domain Eukaryota; kingdom Metazoa; phylum Chordata; class Mammalia; order Monotremata; family Tachyglossidae; genus Tachyglossus; species Tachyglossus aculeatus. The sequence goes on along the minus strand of NC_052101.1, from coordinate 16,624,959 downwards.
TCTCCATAATTGTGCATAGATTTCAGATGATAACTTCTTGAGCACCTATGAAATCTATAGAGAAATATGTATCTCCTTCAAATGGATACTGAGAAGCAGCATAGCTCAATGGAAAGATCACGGGCTTGGGAGTCAGAGGTCATGGGTTCAAATCACGGCTCAGCCAATTGTCAGCTGTGTGACTTTGTGCAAGTCACTTCACTTCTCTGTGCCTCAGTTCCCTCATCTGTAAAATGGGGATTAGGACTGTGAGCCACACGTGAGACAACCTGATCACCTTGTACCTCCCCAGTGCTTAGAACAGTGTTTTGCACATAGTAATCACTTAACAAATGCCATCATTATTGTTATTATCATTATTATACTGAGGGAAGCAGGACCAAAACAGCAAACTAAGTGAACAAAATGTGAAATTCTAAAGACAAATCCTGTAGAGTATCGTTTTCATAAGAAGGTGGAGGAAACTTCTCAGACTGAAATATTTAAAACAAACTTGGATCAATACTTATAACCAAAGCATGAAAATAAGCACTGATACACATGCCCAGGAACTACAGGAATATGGGGAATCTGACAATGATAAAGAGGTGAACTTAATTAAAAAGGAAATGTGTCCTCTGCTCACCTTATACTTCACTTTTGCTTTAGTTTTACTTGGGAATACATCATGCAGGTATCCCCATAGTCTAGATGCGTGACTCATGTTAATTGAAAGCTTGTTATGGGCAAGGAATGTGTTTACAAACTCTGTTATATTGTAGCAGTAAGCACTCAATAAATATGATTGATTTATGAATTAACTGGTTATCACACAACTGTGCACGAGGAGGGGATTTTGATGTAAAATCCAGATCATTTTTTTTGAAAAGCTTCTGAAGTCTTTGAGGTTGGGAAAGAACTGAGCTGCAGACATGCAATCCTAATCCATAGTGAAATTCCTTACTCCTGGACTGATCGAGAGTGCAGTCCATCATCAGGGGCTAATAGAACACTGCTTTGCACATAGTAAGCGCTTAACAAAGGATATCATTATTATTATTATTATTAATACTAGTGCTAAATTTTGCTAATTTTGCTAAATTTTGATAATGTGGACACCTTTTAAAAATACTTTTTGCTGGAAAGGGTGTGAAACCCCTTCTTTTTTTTCTTTTTTCTAGGGTATTTGTTAAGCACTTACTATGTGCCATATCTCCCATCCTCGTGTCTCTCCCCACTTCAATCCATACTTCATGCTGCTGCCCGGATTATCTTTGTCCAGAAACGCTCTGGGCATATTACTCCCCTCCTCAAAAATCTCCAGTGGCTACCAATCAATCTGCACATCAGGCAGAAACTCCTCACCCTGGGCTTCAAGGCTCTCCATCACCTCGCCCCCTCCTACCTCACCTCCCTTCTCTCCTTCTACAGCCCACCCCGCACCCTCCGCTCCTCTGCTGCTAATCTCCTCACTGTACCTCATTCTCGCCTGTCCCGCCATCGACCCCCGGCCCACGTCATCGCCCGGGCCTGGAATGTCCTCCCTCTGCCCCTCCGCCAAGCTAGCTCTCTTCCTCCCTTCAAGGCCCTACTGAGAGCTCACCTCCTCCAGGAGGCCTTCCCAGACTCAGCCCCTTCCTTCCTCTCCCCCTCGTCCCCCTCTCCATCCCCCCATCTTACCTCCTTCCCTTCCCCACAGCACCTGTATATATGTATATATGTTTGTACATATTTATTACTCTATTTATTTATTTATTTATTTTACTTGTACATATCTATTCTATTTATTTTATTTTGTTAGTGTGTTTGGTTTTGTTCTCTGTCTCCCCCTTCTAGACTGTGAGCCCACTGTTGGGTAGGGACTGTCTCTATATGTTGCCAACTTGTACTTCCCAAGTGCTTAGTAAAGTGCTCTGCACAGCGGAAGCACTCAATAAATATGATTGATTGGTTGATTGATTTTGTACTAAAGATAACAGCCTTTTTTAGCACAATTCCACTTAATGTTTTATTTGTGGCCAATTAAGAGTACAAACAGGGGTATAGCTTTACAAGTCTGAACACAAATCGGACATTTCTTAAAAAATTCTGACCACAGAATGTACTATGGAATAATAATAATAATGGCATTTGTTAAGCACTTACTACATGCAAAGCACTGTTCTAAGCATTGGGGGGATACAAGGTGATCAGATTATCCCATGGGGGGCTCACAGTCTTAATCCCCATTTTACAGATGAGATAACTGAGGCCCAGAGAAGTTAAGTGACTTGCCCAAAGTCTCACAGCTGACAAGTGGTGGAGGCAGGATTAGAACTCATGACCTCTGGCTCCCAAGCCCATGCTCTTTCCACTGAGCCATGCTACTTCTTGAGGAAGACTGCCCCAATCAAAGTCACTGTGGTAACTAAACCACCGAATGTGGGAAAAGATTCAAATTCAGTAGAAAGTAGCTCTCTAAGCTGTAAGGTCCTGATAGGGAGAGATCAACTATATCAACTCTATTGTTAATCATACTCTCCCAAGAGCTCAGGTCAGTGTTCTGCTCTCTATTGGATCCTGGAAACTACCCCCTGGCTTTTATTACTCACCTTCTAGACTTTGTGATTAAATACAAGGGTGTGATTCTGCAGAACAGGAAGCCCATGTGTGCTATTTTAATCAATCAATCAATCAATCAATCGTATTTATTGAGCACTTACTGTGTGCAGAGCACTGTACTAAGCACTTGGGAAGTACAAGTTGACAACACATAGAGACAGTCCCTACCCAACAGTGGGCTCACAGTCTAGGAAGGGGACACAGAGAACAAAACCAAACATATTAACAAAATAAAATAGAACAGATATGTACAAGTAAAATAAATAAATAGAGTAATAAATATGTACAAACATATATACATATATACAGGTGCTGTGGGGAAGGGAAGGAGGTAAGACGAGGGGTGGATGGAGATGGGGACGAGGGGGAGAGGAAGGAAGGGGCTGAGTCTGGGAAGGCCTCCTGGAGGAGGTGAGCTCTCAGTAGGGCCTTGAAGGGAGGAAGAGAGCTAGCTTGGAGGATGGGCAGAGGGAGGGCATTCCAGGCCAGGGGGATGACATGGGCCGGGGATCGACGGCGGGACAGGCGAGAACGAGGCACGGTGAGGAGATTAGCGGCAGAGGGTGTGGGTGGGCTGGAGAAGAACAGAAGGGAGGTGAGATAGGAGGGGGAGAGGTGATGGAGAGCCTTGAAGCCGAGGGTGAGGAGTTTCTGCCTGATGCGCAGATTGATTGGTAGCCACTGGAGATTTTTGAGGAGGGGAGTAACACACCCAGAGCGTTTCTGGACAAAGACAATCAGGGCAGCAGCATGAAGTATGGATTGAAGTGGGGAGAGACACGAGGATGAGAGATCAGAGAGAAAGCTGATGCAGTAGTCCAGACGGGATAGGATGAGAGCTTGAATGAGCAGGGTAGCGGTATGGATGGAGAGGAAAGGGAGGACCTTGGCAATGTTGCGGAGCTGAGACCGGCAGATTTTGGTGACGGCTTGGATGTGATGGGTGAATGAGAGAGCAGAGTCCAGGATGATACCAAGGTTGCGGGCATGTGAAACGGGAAGGATGGTAGTGCCGTCAACAGAGATGGGAAAGTCAGGGAGAGGGCAGGGTTTGGGAGGGAAGACAAGCAGTTCAATCTTGGACATGTTGAGTTTTAGGTGGCGGGCCGACATCCAGATGGAGATGTCCTGATGGCAGGAGGAGATGCGAGCCTGGAGGGAGGGGGAGAGAGCAGGGGCAGAGTTGTAGATTTGGGTGTCATCAGCGTAGAGATGACAGTTGAAGCCGTGGGAGCAAATGAGGTCACCAAGGGAGTGAGTGTAGATCGAGAACAGAAGTGGACCAAGAACTGAACCTTGGGGAACCCCCACAGTAAGGGGATGGGAGAGGGAGGAGAAGCCTGCAAAAGAGACTGAGAATGAACGACCGGAGAGATAAGAGGAGAACCAGGAGAGGACGGAGTCTGTGAAGCCAAGGTTGGATAGCGTGTTGAGGAGAAGGGGGTGGTCCACAGTGTCGAAGGCAGCTGAGAAGTCGAGGAGGATTAGGATAGAGTATGAGCCGTGGGATTTGGCAAGCAGGAGGTCATTGGTGACCTTTGAGAGGGCAGTTTCCATGGAATGTAGGAGACGGAAGCCAGACTGGAGGGGGTCGAGGAGAGAGTTGGTGTTGAGGAATTCGAGGCAGCGCGTGTAGACAACTTGTTCAAGGAGTTTGGAAAGGAATGGTAGGAGGGAGATGGAGTGATAACTAGAAGGTGAGGTGGGGTCAAGAGAGGGTTTTTTTAGGATAGGAGAGACATGGGCATGTTTGAAGGCAGAGGGGAAGGAACCAGTGGAGAGTGAGCGGTTGAAGATGGAAGTTATTAGTTCCATCATTAGTGCAACTTATAATAATAATAATAATGATGGTACTTGTTAAGTGCTTACTATGTGCTGGGGAGGTTACAAGGTGATTAGGTTGTCCCACAGGGGGCTCACAGTTTTAATCCCCATTTTACAGATGAGGTAACTGAGGCACAGGGAAGTTAAGTGATTTGCCCAAAGTCACACAGCTGACAAGTGGCAGAGCTGGGATTTGAACCGATGACCTCTGACTCCAAAGCCCAGGCTCTTTCCACTGAGCCATGCTGCTTCTCCAGTCAGAGAACTGTATATAGTTTAAGAACCTGCCAGCAGAGAGAAACCGTGAAGGATTTGGAGAGATTCCCAAGGAAAGCAAATGGCTTGGTTGAAGGAAGAGCCCCTGGGGAAAAACTAACAGAATTAGTGTTATGTGGCCTGAAAAAGAGAAAGCTGAAGTTTCTTGTAGTCTTTGACAGGTTTTTTGTTTGTTGGTTTGTTTTTAATTAAGAATTGTTGACAGGGCTATATTAGTAAAAGAATTGACAATTCTCAGTCCTAGCATCTCTATAATAGGTACTCCATAGACCTGATATCTTTGAATTGGTTATTGCATGCAGCTGGCCTCTCTGGAATTGGTAGTTCATAATTCTACTACCTTTAGGTTTTATAGCCCAGTCGATCAATGGTATTTATTGAGCACTTACTGTGTGCAGAGTAACATACTAAGCACTTGGGAGAATACAACAGAGTTGGGAAGGCACATACCCTGCTCACCATGAGTTTACAGTCTAGAGGACTAGTCCATGGCCCTGCATTAAGAGAAGCAGTGTGGCACAGTGGAAGGAGCATGGGCTTTAGAGTCAGAGGTCATGAGTTCAAATCCCAGCTCCGCCACTTGTCAGCTGTGTGACTTTGGGCAAGTCACTTAACTTCTCAGTGCCTCAGTTACCTCATCTGTAAAATGGGGATTAAGACTGTGAGCCCCATGTGGGAAAACCTAATCACCTTATAATCTCCTCAGCTCTTAGAACAGTGCTTTGCAAATAGTAAGCACTTAATAAATGCTATTATTATTATCTCTAAGTTTGGTAGTCCACAGCCTTGGCGTCTCTGAACTTGCTAGTCCATAGCTTTGCTATCTCTGGCATGTCATTTCACTTATAAAAGTAAAACTGCAAGCTATATTTTAGATTTGCAAACATTTGTAAACATAAACATTTTATAAGCATCCAATATTCTAAGAGTACTTTACCAGTAGGCTGCTTCAAATAAACTTGCTTTGACCCTACAGATAACAGTATGCCAATGCACAAAGGCATTTCTTGCTTTTCAGCAGCTAATTACTTAACAGTTTGAGTCCCAGCACTCTTTTATTTTAGATTAGGTGCTAATACTGGCTAACTATTCTCTACCTCCACTGAGGAAAATAGGAAAAATGGATTTAAAAGGCCACTGGGCAGACTGAGTTTAGTTATAGGGTTATCAAAGAGGATCGCATTATTTCCTTCCCTGCAAATCATAAGAATAACCAAATCGTTCTTCTTCCTGGTTCTGTATTTGTTCTATCTGGAAACAGAGGAAGTCCTCTGGAGCCCCATGCCAGCCCTAGATACACAATCTTTTCTTTTTCTAGATACCACCTGCAGTGAGAATTACTACATGTCCACTTCTCCCATATCCTGGGCTGAGACCATCCAAAATTGGTATGGAACTATATCTGAGTTCAGCTATGGTAGCAAGACAACTAGAAGAGGTGCTCCAGTAAACCTTTATAGCCAGGTGAGGACATAAAGAAGAGTAATGTTCCCACTAGGACAATAATGAGCAGTGTGGGCTAGTGGGGAAAGCATGGGTCCAGGAGTTATAAGGGCCTCGGATCTAATCCAGACTCCACCACTTGTCTGCTGTATGACCTCCGGCACTTCTCTGTGCCACAGTTACCTCATCTGTAAAATGTGGATTAAGACTGTGAGCCCTATGTGGGACAGGAACTATGTCCAACCTGATTAGCTCATATCTAACCCAGCACTTCGGTATAGTGCCTGGCACAATCAATCAATCGAGTAAGAGCTTAACAAACAGCATAAAAAAAGCAAAACTCAATCAACCCAACCATTGTCCATCCAAACATTTCAAATTTCCTTTTCCTACGGAGCTTCTGGAAGAGGCCATGTGATGGGTACCTCACTAGTTCAGTTACTCAAATTCCTTGGCTCAAAAAGAAAGAAAAATTGGCTCTATCTTTCCAAATCATTCAACCTAGGACCTCAATCCAACATTTGGAAGATATCCCAGGGTCTAGAAGGCAGTCTGCTCTGTCCCTCTGCCAATTTTGTAAATGACAGCTGAGGCTGAAATGGTATAAATTAATAATGGCTTGGAGAGCACTCCACATGCATTTTCCTGTTGTCTTCCCAAGTGTATCGCCTGCTCCTCTTTACAATTATGCTTGAAGCTCATCTCTTCCACTAGCCATCCCCAATATCAACCATCTTTCCACTCTCAGATTACTTCGTGTTTGTAAATATTGAGAGATTTTATACTTATGCTTCACCGGACTACTGGGCCTATGCTTATCTACATCTACATCACTTAGGCACATCCAATACAGTCCCTGAATTTGCTCTACCTTCTCAGTAGATAATAAAACAACATTAGAGAAGACACTCTTGTACATTCTTTGTAACTGCCCAGAGTAAGAGTTATATAATGCTCTGTGGCAGAGATTTTTGCCAGGACAAACTTCAACCAATGCAGGCAAACCCTAAGAGGCAGCACAGCCCTCTAGAGAAGTCCATTGCCCTCACAAGGAGAAAGTACAAGGAGAGTAATAATAATAATAATAATAATTTTGGTATTTGTTTAGTGCTTACTATGTGCCAAGCACTATTCTAAGTGCTGGGGGAGATACAAGGTGATCAGGTTGTCCCGTGTGGGGCTCACAGTCTTCATTCCCATTTTCCAGATGAGGTCACTGAGGCCCAGAGAAGTTAGTGACTTGCCCAAAGTCACACAGCTGATCAGTGGTGGAGCAGGATTAGAACCCACAACCTCTGACTCCCAAGCCCGGGCTCTTTCCACTGATCCACGCTGCTTCTCTGTAATTCATACTGTCCAGAGGATTTCAGGACCAGATCAAGGATTCTGATGTACCACCTGGGTGGATGATCTTTTGAGATGGCTTCTTCTTATGTCATTTCAACTTCTGAATTTATGTTCTCCCATCAACAGATGGTGGCAGCCAACACACACCAGATTGGTTGTGCAGCAGCCTTCTGCCCTGACAGTAAATTCCAGTATGTTTATGTTTGTCACTACTTCCCGCCGTAAGTATGGAAGAATAAATAAGACTGCTTTATTTCTTGTGAGTGTAGCTTAAGTTACCAAGATTACCGAGCTAGCATAAAATGAATAGAATCATCTTGCTTTACTCAAGGGGAGAATGTATTTGAATTCAAGTAGAAAATGTCCCACAGATCAGTATTACTGATGACTAAGCTACAAGAGTGGTGACATGGTGGTTGAGAAGAAATGTGGCCTAGTAGAAACAGCACAGGCCTGGGAGTAGGAGGATCTGGGTTCTAATCCCAGCTTGCCCCTTCCCTGCTGTGGCACTCTGAGCGAGTTACCTAACTTTTCTGTGCCTCCATTTGCTCATCTGTAAAATGGAAATTCAAAACCCATTCTCCCACCCACTTAGACTGTGAGCCGATTGTGGGCCAGGGACTGAGTCTGACCTATTTATCTTGTAGCTACCCAAGTGCTCAGTTGCTTGGCACATAGTAAGCACTTAGAAAATACCACAATTATTGTTATCATTACTGGAAGTATAGGTACTTCTGTGAGCCATTCAGTCCAAAGTGACCAGTACGACCCATAGTGACCAACTGAGCAACACCTTGGCCTACCAGAGGATTGGAAGGGCTGGGTGGGAGACTGTGAACCCATTGTTGCGTAGGGATTATCTCTATTTGTTGCTGAATTGTACTTTCCAAGCACTTAGTACTGTGCTCTGCGCACAGTAAGAGCTCAATAAATACCATTGAATGAGTAAATGAATAAGACAGAGGATGTTCTTTTGAGAACAAATGCCCTTCTGACTTGACCAAAGTCTAAGAATTTCCCTGAAGCTCCCCAGCAGGATGAGGGATAGAAAAATAATAATAATTCTGGCATTTGTTAAGCACTTACTATGTGCCAGGCGCTATACTAAATGCTGGGGTGGGTACAAGCAAATTGGGTTGGACACAGTCCTTGCCCCATTGTGGAGCTCACAGTCTCAATCCCCATATTACAGATGAGCTAACTGAAACACAGAGAAGTGAAGTGACTTGCCCAAAGTCACACAGCAGATAAGAGGTGGGGCTGGGATTAGAATCCCATGCCAGTGCTCTATCCACTACAGCATGCTGCTTCTCATACAGCATGCAAGATCTTACAAGATCTTCGTCAGGTAGATGGATAGGATGACTCTGGGGTTTGATGACCACAAGGCTGTTTGGCCTCTTCTTCTTTCATATGAAATTGTGGCTACTATTAGATTAACAGTAGCCAAAGTCAGGCCCCTAAATGTGCTCTCCCAAGCATTTAATCCTCCTTTCCAAAAATAGGCCTTCCCCTATTCAACAACAAGGACCGTCCTGGTGGGTGGGAGCATTTGGTCAATCTGCCATAAAAATCCCATTAGATTGTAAGCTTCTGATGGCAATCAATCAATCAATGTATTTATTGAGCACTTACTCTTCTCAGCATACTAAGTGTTTGGCAGAGTTCAATATTGGCTATCTCTATTGTACTCTACCAAAAGCTTAGTACAATCTCTTTCACTTAGACTGAAAGTCCCATAGGGCACCATTCATTCATTCATTCAATCGTATTTATTGAGTGCTTGCTTTGTGCAGAGCACTGTACTAAGCACTTGGGAAGTACAAGTTGGCAACATATACAGTGCCTACCCAACAACAGGCTCACAGTCTAGAAGATTATCGTGTATCCATCGCAGCACTTAGTACAGTGCTTGGCATATAGAAGACACTTAAGAAATACCATTATTATATAAATATTAAAAGTATAAATGAATATTAATAATATATAATTAAATATTTATTGTTATTAATAATAATATTTATTGACTGGGGAAGGAGTCTGGCTGCTTTCCAATGCTTCCTTTCTTTACATTCATGCTTGATACTGTCTGTACTTCAGACGAAATTCCTTAGACTCTCCAGACACACCTTACGCCAAAGGAACCCCCTGTGCAGAGTGCCCTGACTCATGTGACGATGGACTGTGCAGTAAGTTTGATGCCCTGGACTCTATGGGATCATCAGTATAATTAATGACCCCATTTCAAATGGATTTATTTGAGGAAGTCTATGTGGAAAAGGCACAGGGCTAGAAGTCAGAAAATATGGTTTCTAGACCTGGACCTGCTGTTGACTCACTGAGAGGCCTTTAATATGTCACTTAAACCCCTTTTCACTTCAGTTTCTTCTTCTTTAAAATGAGACGAATAGTGTCTGCCTCACTATCTCTCACAGATATGGTGGGAAGTTGCTCAGATGTTACATGTGAAAGAACTCTGAAATGAAGATGTTTCATAAAGCTAGAGTTCCCAAGGTTATGAGGGCAATATATATTCCCTGGTGTTTTCAAGGAACTAACTTTTTAACATTACCAGTTGCCTTGGTAATAACTATTGGAGATTCCAAACCAAATAATGGGTTGAATTGGTCTAGTGGAGGAAGAGGTGGTTGACCATGACACTTAGAGAAAAAAAATCTTCTTGAGCAATTAGCAATCATTAGTCAAAATGGTCACTGATTCAGAATTCAAACAGGGCTTGTATTGATCAATATTATTACTATTATCATTATTAAGTGCTGTCAAGTTGCTTCCAATTCATAGCTATTCTATGGCTATATTTTCTCCATAACATCCTGTCTTCTACCATAATCCATAACCTTTCTAGCTGCTGTTCTGCCTCTTCCATTTTTTCCCTGGACTTTTCCTAGCATTAGTGTCTTCTACAGAGAATGAGTCCTCCTGATTATGTTTCCAAAATTTGCTAATCTAAGTAGAGTTATTTAGCCTTCCAAAGACCACTTTGGCTTAGTTTGCTCCAAAATTCATTTGTTTGCTTTTCAGGCAGTCCATTGTAGTCTCGAAAACCTTCTCCAAGAATCAATGCTCTTTCTATCCTGTTTTTTCACTGTCCAGCTTTTGAATCCATAGATTGTCACTGGAAATACCATTAAACTGACAATTTGTATTTTTTGTCAATTGTCACATCAGCACGTTTCATGACTTTTTCCAGGCTTTTCATATCAAATCTTTCTAATGTTACTCTTTGGCATATTTCTTGACCACTAGTTCCTTTATTATTGATTATCGATCCCAATGAGATTGAATACTGAGATTGAACAGAATCAATAAAGTTCTGGGAGACCTGACCTAAACAGTTCAGATAGACTGTCTCACTGTTTCTTGGATTTATGAAGAGACTAGGTCAACCTCTGAAAGTACTGGTCTATGTAATTTAGATTCTTTCATCCTCACACAGAATGATATACCTTATGACTGCAGGGCCAGGTTCTAATTCTGTCTCTGTCACTAACCTGTTCTGTAGCCTTGGAGAAGCCATTTAATTTCTCCATACCTAAGTTTCTCATCTGTAAAATGGGTATAAAATATCCTCTTAGCTTATGAGCCCAATGCAGGACAAGGACCACAAAGGATCTGATTATAATAATAATAATGATGGCATTTGTTAAGTGCTCACTATGTGCAAAGCACTGTTCTAAGCGCTGAGTGGATAGAAGGCGATCAGGTTGTCCCTTGTGGGGTTCACAATCTTAATCCCCATTTTATAGATGAAGTAACTGAGGCACAGAGAAGTTAAGTGACTTGCCCAAAGTCACACACCAGACAATTGGCAGAGCTGGGACTTGAACCCATGACCTCTGACTCCAAAGCCAGTGCTCTTTCCACTTAGCCATGCTTCTTCTTGTATCTACTTCAATGCTTAGAGTCTAGTAAACACATTTAATTGATGCCATTCTGATTGAAACATATTCTGGTCCCTCAGAGCTCTATCTTTCCAGGGTCCTTATTCTATCATTTCCCCAAGGTTTGCATGTTTCACATAAAGCCTGCTAGAAACAGGGTGATCCACTGATCTAAAGCTATAAGTAATAGAAGTAGATGCTTTTCAGAAGTGCAGGAAGTCCACTGTCAGTGAGAGTAAGCTCAGCCCTTTTGGGTGGTCTGGAAAGAGCTGTCTACAAGAACCATGAAAGGGTCCGCTAGAAAGGAAAGAAAGGAAAGCATTTGCCGCCTGTTGGCCTTTGCTAGGCCCAACAGAAAGTTTCATATAAATGGATTTCAACCTCATTGTAGTGTTTCTTGGGAGACCACAGGAATGAAATGATATAAATAAGGAAAGCCTTGGAAGGGAGGGGGGTAAAAGCAAATCAAAATAGATCCAAGGCATTTCCCTTTAAATTGAGAAAGCTAAGTTATTATTCATCATTATAAGACTCTTTTTAATCCTTTTTGGCTCTGTTTTGACTTTAGCTGATCCCTGCATTTTTGGAGATACCTTCTATTCCAGCTGTCCTGATTATAAGAGAAAGGTTTGTTAAGGTTTTGTCCCATGAGTCAATGAGATACCTTAATCCTGTGATGTCTTCCTGTTGAAAGTCCCCTCTTTGGTGCAGCACCTGATCCCTAATGAGGCTGACAGGGAAAGCAGGTATTCTGAGCTCAGCAGTCTATGGCCTCCTTGATTTTCACAAAGGCAAAAAATAGTATTTAGGGACAAAACAAGATTCTTGACATAAGACAAGAAGAATCAGGGGTAATTCAGGTGGATAGATTGGAAGACAAAGATAACAAGGAGGAGCTTGATCTTTATCCCCAAGGAAAGGCATTTTCACCTCATCTGAAACTCCACACACATAATCCTAATGTAGGAATTAATTATCAGTGTTTAGGTAGTAACCGGGAGACAGCTAGTCAGTATAACCTCTCGAAGATAGATCACAAAATGTTTTTATTTTATGTTTTTCCTCTATCTTGTGCCTGTTTTGTCTAATGCCTAACACTCCCCTCACCAAAGCATTGGACTTTGAGTTGAAGTAAAGGTTTCTGGCTGAAAACCCATCTATAGTGTCTCACAGGATGGGCTAGCTCAGCAAATTCCTGAAAATAGTTGTATATCCTGAAGAGAAAAGACAACTCTAGATAAGAAGCTATCAACATGCCTGCTGGCCCTTCCACCCAGCATCAGGTGATTTTGACTGCAAATGGGTTTTGTACATAAAATTTTGGGGTGCGCTTCAAAATGCGCTGCCCTTGTCTGCTTACTTGCTCATTACACTCCATGCCCTAGCAGAAACATGACTACCAGGGACAAAAGAGTGTGAGTGGCACTTTAATCAATGCCTCCTGGTAAGCTCATGATCCTAAAATCTTTGCAATTGATTAAAGATGAGAGATTCCATCAATTTTATTTTTTTTCCCAGTCCGTAAGCCCTCCAGAAAGTAAGCAGGTAGCAAAGTAAATAAACTGTGCATTACTTAGCATTCACTTAGCTTCAATGTCACTATCCAGGGCTGAGAAGGAAAGTGTTGTTTCAAAGTTGTCTCAGGGTTAAAGCATCATGTTTGTGTCAGGAGTAGGAGATCGTGTCTTGTCTCTACTACTGACCTACTGTGAAACTATGGATAAGGAAATGTGCCTCTGTGGGCCTTTCCCCACAGGCAAAGCCGTAAATACTATTACCTGTTCCCCAGAGAAGACCAAGGCAATAAGACATTGAGCTGCTGAGCAGTAAGGTACTAAATAAAGCGTATCAGTGATTATAATGAAGACTAGTCTATAGGACACATCCAAAGTGAGGACATCTTCTGAGCTCCCACGTTTACAGGTGGAAAGATGAAGTCACTAAAGCTCAGGGTCAGACTTCCCAGAAGCACTAGAATTACCACTCAGAGAATGTGATCCCTAGTTTCCAGCTGAAAAGACTAAACTACATCCCCTTTACTTATATGTGGAATATGTCCATGTCATCAAATGAATTCTTACCACTCACTTTTGCTTTTGAAGCCCAGTCCTTTATTTCCCTCTCTGTCAACTGAACAAGCATCCATCCAAAAAGAGATTGTTGATAAGCATAACGACTTAAGGAGGATGACTGATCCCCCAGCTCGCAACATGCTGAGAATGGTAAGTTAAACATCCAATAACTGCAGACCTGCCAGCATGGTACAGTTCTTAGAAATAATCTGGCAAGAATTCATGCATCATTATGGGCAGGGAAGTTCAGGTAATTCTGTTACATTGTATTCTCCCAAGTGCTTAGAACAATGCTCTGCACATAGTAAGATCTCAACAAATACCATTGATCTACTGGCTCCTACTCTGTAGCACTTTAAAGTGGACTTTTTATGGCATTTGTTAAGCACTTACTATGTGTCATGCACTGTTCTAAGTGCTGGAATAGATACAAGTTAATCAGGTCAGTCGGAGCTATTCATTCATTCAATAGTATTTATTGAGCTCTTACTGTACACAGAGCACTGCATTAAGCACTTGGGAAAGTACAATACAACAATAAACAGTGACATCTGAGTCTCTGGCACAATGAATAGTGTACTGGACTTCTAGTGTGGAAGGTGCAATTTTAAGATTGTGGGTTAGAGTCCCACCAGTGTTGTCTTTCAAGCGCTTAGTACAGTGCTCTTCGCACAAGTGCTCAATAAATACAGTTGAATAAATGAATTCCCTGCCCTCAGTGAGCTCACAATCTAGAGGGGATAGTCTAGAGTATCTGCCTCACAGAGGGACTCACAGTCTAAGTAGGAGGGTGAACAGATATTGAATCTCCATTTCATAGGTGAGGAAACTGAGGCACAGAAAGTCAAGCGACTTGCCCAAGGTCACAGAGCAAACAAGGAAAAGTAGTGTGGCTCAGTGGATAGTGCACAGTCCTGGGAGTTAGAAGGACCTGGATTCTAATCCCAGTTCCAACACTTGTCTACTCTGTGACCATGGGCAAGTCACTTAACATCTCTCTGTCTCAGTTACCTCATCTGTAATAACAATAATAATAATAATGGCATTTGTTAAGCACTTACTATGTGACAAGCACTGTTAAATGATGATTAAGACTGTGAGCCCAATGTGGAAAATGAACTATGTCCAACCCAACTACCTTATATCTACCCCAGTGCTTAATAGAGTTCCTGTGGTACATAGTAAGTGCTACAAATACCTTAAAAAAAAAAAAAGCAAGTGGGAGAGCTGGGTCCTCTAACTTCCAGGCCCATGCTTTTTCAACTAGGCCATGCTACTTTGTTATTGTTGCCTATTTTATCTAGATTATACTATCAGAATATCTTTGGTGGATTGAATATTTGCTTCCAAAAGTTACTCGCTTAGAAGTCTCAGATATGAGGAAAGGGATAGGGACAGGAATGGATGTTTTTTGGTGCTTATTATGTGGTGAATCTTGCATTCTTTCCACTCTTTTACGCAATACAAACCAATTACCTTACGTGTCTCCGAAGACAAAATTCCTGTCATTGCTAACACAAATAGTTATGGTACTTCATTCATTCATTCAATTCATTCAATCGTGTTTATTGAGCGCTTACTGTGTGCAGAGCACTTAGGAAGTACAAGTCGGCAACATATAGAGACAGTCCCTACCCAACAACGGGCTCACAGTCTAGCAGGGGGAAGTACTTGTTAAGTGTTTATTAGTACAGTAGCAAGCACTGTACTAAGAACTGGGGTAGATACAAGTTAATCAATTTTAACACAGTCCCTGTCCCACATGTAACTGTAAACTCCTTGTGGGCAGGGATCAGTCACGTCTACTTATTCTGTTGTATTCTATTAGTGTAGTGTTCTCTCCAGAGTAAGCACTCATTAAAGACTATTGATTGATGGGGCTTACAGTCTAAGTAGGAGAACAGATATCGAATCCCCATTTTACAGATGAAGAAACTGAGGCACTGAGAAGTTAAGCATCTTGTCCAAGGTCACAGAGTAGGCAAGGGGCAAATGAGGATTAGAACCCATGTCCTCTGGCGCCCAGGCACAGGCTCATTCCACTAGACCACACTCTTTCCCCAAGACTTTTGAGTACATATCTTTGTAAATATCTGTACATTATATTTTTTTCATTTACATTCATCTATGTCTCTCCCTGTAGATTGTACGCTGCTTATGAGAAGCAACATGGCTCAGTGGAAAGAGCACGGGCTTTGGAGTCAGAGGTTAGGGGTTCAATCCCAGCTCTGCCAATTGTCAGCTGGGTGACTTTGGGCAAGTCACTTAACTTCTCTGTGCCTCAGTTATCTCATCTGTAAAATGGGGATTAAGACTGTGAGCCCCCTGTGGGACAACCTGATCACTGTGTAACCTCCCCAGTGTTTAGAACAGTGCTTTGAACACAGTAAGCACTGAATAAATGCCATTATTATTATTATTATTGTAAGCTCATTGTAGGCAGGGAATGTTTCTACCAACTTTGTCGTATTGTACTACCCCAAGCATTTAGTATACTTTTCTGCACATTGCAAGCACTCAATAAATACCAATGATGAGGATGATGAGTACCTCTCTCTCTGCCCTGTTAATTCCTGACTCTCTTCTTCAACTTCTTCACCCAAGTGTTCTGCAGTATCTATAGATGGATCTGCAAAGAGCAATTCTGTTTGGGGAAAGATAAATTTCAGTAGGAAAATCCAATGTGATTTCTAATGAGACAAACTCTAAGGGGTAACATGGTGGGGGTTGGGTCACGCAGAAAGGATTCATGTATTTAATCAATCAATCAATCGTATATATTGAGCGCTTACTGTGTGCAGAGCACTATACTAAGTGCTTGGGAATTACAAGTTGGCAACATATAGAGACAGTCCCTACCCAACAGTGGGCTGTATCCCAATCCTCTCTCCCCACCTCTTCTGGGATTCCTGTCATCAGTGGAGCTGAACTTTCCCTGTGGCATTTTCCTCCACAGAATAACTCATTTTTTAGAAATAAGTGCAATTCTGCTTTCTTGGCCCCTTCACTCTGAAACTACAACTTACCTTGGCAGGTGACTGTTTTCTCAGCAGTAGCCTCAGGTTTAGCCATGAGCTTACTGACAAGAGGTTATTCACGATAAACTCTTGCATTTTTTTCCTGTTCAGACTCAGAAAACAATCCTTTAAAAAGGCATATTCAATCACTGACTATTTTAAGGAATACTTCAATATCAATTAAGGTTTACTTCTTTTAAAGGTTAGTCAAAGAAAGAATTATTTTGACTGGCAGATTTTTTTCTGTAATGCAAATGGTGCCTGTTGCCATAAATTCTTATACATTTTTCAGGGAAGTTTTAAACATCCACATTTGCTCTTTTTAAGGCCTGGAATGCAGAAGCTGCAAAAAATGCTGAAAACTGGGGAAAGATGTGTACCTTGTCCCACAGTCCCACAGAGAAAAGAAGAATTAACTGTATGTATAGCACCTTGGTTAGCCTGTACTATACCTTTGATAGAACTCATCCTTGTAGTCCATACGAATGGGTAAAATCCAGTTTTATCAACTTTGGGGCTTAACAAATACTACTATTATTATTATTCATAATTACAAGCCAAAGATTAGTTATTTCAATACAATTTTAAAGGAAAACCTGTACTTATTTTTTAATTATTTTCGTGTGTGTTTTTCATATGTGTCATTTTTCATTTTTAGTTGCTGGCTGTGGAGAAAATTTATTCATGTCCAGTTACCCTAGCTCATGGTCTGATGCTATCCAAGCTTTTTATGATGAAGTGAAAGATTTTAAGTATGGATTTGGGGCCACCAAAGAAGGTGCTATAATTGGTCATTACACACAGGTATGATTGGCCATGATGTAAAGAGTATACTGATAATACCTTCCAGGAAATAATTCAAGGCAATGTCTGACTCTTCCTCCCCATTTTAAAGTTTTACTTGGCAACCTGGGTATCACTGGTTCTCAGACAGAAATGAGTCTGATGTTCTGCCACCTTGGCCTGGTTTAAATGACTGCACAGGCAATTAAATTTCAGGTTGACCTCATAGTAATTATTGTCAGTTTGGTTACAGGAGCTTCTGAAAGACAACAGGGAATTTTTCATTAAAGAGGACTGATATGGTTTACATGATAGAAAGTAATGAGCAAGATGAGTGGCCTTTTTTGGCTACAAGGCAATCAAACTGTCTCCTTATTTCACATAGCAATATCCTGATTCTGCTCTCAAGCTCCCTCAATCCATTAACTCAGTTTGTAGTAGTTGCATTTTCTGAGCTTCCACTGAGTGAAAATCACATTACTAAGTCCTTGGGAAGTGTAAAACAGAGAAGTAATAGATTCTCTGCCCTTGAGGTGCTTACACATTAATGGGAGAAACAGCCTCTTTGGCATACTTAAAGAATGACCTCAGTTTCCAGAGTTTCAGTTGGCTTTTAAGGGGTCTTCTTGTGTTGAGTTGCTGATGTAAGATTGTGGAAAAGGATCATCAACAGGCACAATGTGAAGTACAAAGATACAAAAAAAATTGGATCTTTTCAGATTTCAGACTGTCAGTCAATCTTACGTACTGAACACTTACTGTGTGCTGAGCATTGTACATTGTACTAAGTACTTGGGATAGTACAATATAATAATAAATCAGACACAGTCTCTGTCCATAACAAGCTTACAGTCAGAGGGGAATCTGGGGCAATATTTTAGGCCCACTGAGTTTTAGAAGAGTCCATCAAGATACCATAATCTTAGGTGTCCCAAGGTAGTCCTTTTATCACTCGACTGTAACCCTGTCATTATATTATAAACTCTTTGTGGACAAGGATGGCATCTTCCAGCGTTTCATTATATTATAAACTCTCTGTGGACAAGGATGGCATCTTCCAATGCTTAGTACAGGGCCTGGCAATTACTAAGTGCTTAACAAATACCATCATTATCATCTTCCACTTCCATTATTTGTTCCCAAAGAGTCAGTACAGTGATCTGCAACCTTTAGGCCCTCAGAAAATAAAAACTGCTGATAATGATTGTGGTGATGATGATGATGGTCATGACTGGGCCATTCCGAAATGGCTGATTATCCAGGTTCATAGTATGTATATTAAGAGCTTATCATACTGCCAATATTTATTTTCCAGAACCACCACCGGTTTCAGAAACATCCATGACTTGAAATACCTTCCCAATTCCATTCTCATACACATCTCCCCCCCGGACTGTGAGCTCACTGAGGGCAGGGAATGTGTCTGCTAACTCTGTTATGTTGTATATTGTACATTAGTACAGTTCTATGTATACAGTAAGTGCTTAATAAATGCAGTTGACTGATGAATCACAGAGAAGTGAGGAACTTGATTCAGAATGACTTCTTGCAAGGACCCAAATCAATTCATTCCCTCCCTGTTTCCTTCCCTGTTCCCAGGCAGATCACTAAATCCAGCAGTGCCGGGCATATATTTAAGTGCTTAACAAATGTCATTCAAAGAAAAAAATCACTTTCCCAAGAGGGTAACCCAGACTGTCATGATATCACCTCTTGTTATTTCTGTGCCTCCATGATAAGCGGTTTTCCCTCTTTTGTTGCCAACAGCTTGTTTGGGCCACTTCTCATCAGCTGGGTTGTGCAGTAGTTCACTGTCCCTACCAGGAACTCCAGTACTACTACGTTTGTCATTACTGCCCTCCGTGAGTACAGAGGGAAGATGGGATGTTGAATTTAGGGGGAATATTTCCAATCGAACACCATTATAGAAGCAGCATGGCTCAGTGGAAAGAGTGCGGGCTTTGGAGTCAGAGGTCGTGAGTTCAAATCGCGGCTCCGCCAATTGTCAGCTGTGTGACTTTGGGCAAGTCACTTAACTTCTCTGGGCCTCAGTTCCCTCATCTGTAAAATGGGGATTAAGACTGTGAGCCCCCCATGGGACAACCTGATCAACTTATAACCTCCCCAGTGCTTAGAACAGTGCTTTGCACATAGTAAGTGCTTAATAAATGCTATTATTATTATTATTATCAAAGGAAGAAAAGTCAAGGCTCTTTACTGCTTCAGATTAGACATGCTGAAGACTTAATCAAACTTTTTTTTCTTTTTTTTTTGCTAAAGAGCATGGTATCAGAACACCATGCCACTCTTGTGTACTTTCCCCTTTCCTCCATGCATGCTTGAGATTTGGGGAGCTGGAGGGGAGGTACTGTGGGATCAAAGTCCTCCTGGCAGTGGCAGCACTGGCATCCTAGGGTGATGTTGAAGGAACTGCTGCTTGGCTGATGATAATGGCAGCTCTGGACCAGGAACTTGCTCAGTGATGCAGGGTTGAATCAGCCACCCCAGTTACCTGTGAGCTCCACCCACTGCCTTCTCTCCAAAAGATACTACAGGCTGTGCCAGTGGTTGTGATGAGTCAGTTCTCGTGGCTCTCCAACTCTAGGGCTAAGGGGAGACTTTAGCCGAGCCATGGAGTCTTGTTAACGGTAGAAGAAACCACGGGTAACAGTGGCAGCAACTGGGGACGGGAAGGAAGAGGAGGTGGAAATGGAGGCTATAAAGGGAGAAGGGGAGGAAGTGGAGGAGGAAGAGGAGGCAGTGCAGTGACAAGGAGGGCAATTGCCCTCATCTTCCACTCCCTTCCCTCCTTTTTATGTTTCCTTTTCTCTCCTTACTTCAGTCCCTCCTTTTTTCTCCCTACCTCCTCCTCTCTTTCTCTATCCCTCCCTTATTTTCATCTTTCCCTCCATCTCCCCTCTTTTCCATTTTCTCCATCTCTTTTCCCCCTTTTTCTCTGCTTTCTCCTTTACCAGTTTGTGCCCTCAAAGTCCCACCTATTCATCACTCCACCCCAAGACCGGCCTCACACTCGAACCTCACATGCCCTTGTGGTCCCTAACCTGAGCATGAATTGAGTGTGCTCTAATCTGGAGGTGTACAGGTGGCCTGACATTTAAAGTGAACAAGAGCCTCTGAGGGTTGGTGGCAGATGAGCCAAGCAGATTAGCCCAGATAATCTCAATTCTAAAGTACTGAGACAAAAGTCCAAGGGAGTCCAGTTAAACCATGTCATATGGTCAGTGGATAAAGAGCAGGTCTGGAAGTCAAAAGGACCTGGATTCTAATCCCGATCCACCACTTGGTGACCTTGGGCAAGTCATTCCACTTTAGTGTGCCTCAGTTACCTCATCTATTAAATGGGGATTAAGATCGTGAGCCCCATGTGGGACAGGAAGTGTGTGCAACCCAATTTGCCAGTATCCATCCCAGCACTTAGTACAGTACCTGGCATATAGTAAGCGCTTAACAAATGCCACTGTTATTATTATTATTATTATCATATGTAATCCCCTCAATCAAATTCCTCTCCCTACTCTGGCTGCCCTACTCTTTTCAACTGAGGAGAAAGGAAGAGAAAACCCAGTCCCACTGAGATATATATATCAAAAGGATTATTGCCATAGAATGAGTTGGGCAATCTCTTCGGAGGGTATTTCAAAATAAGGATAGAGCCCCTCTGCCTGGGGTGTTTTAAATACAAGGTGGGAGGGGTCCTGCCTAAAGAGGAGGCCCTGAATAATCCCACTAGGACTCCTCCAGATATTCTAATCTCTATGATTCTTAAAATGGCTTAGAAAGTATTAATCTAACCTCTAACTGAAATCAGAAGAGGAGATCAGAATTAGTAAGTGCCTGTAGCTTGGGCAGTCTATGATCCAACAAGCTTATATGGCTCCTAGCAACAGTGCCAAGCTTACATGGGTGGTTAGTGGCTGTTGTTTGATGGTGAAACTAAAGGTCTGAATCAAAAAGTGGAGGAGAAGATGGATCCCAAAGCCAAAGGGGAGGAGTTCTGCTTCTATTTTAGGACTATCTCTGCCTGGTTGAACAGAGAAATAATTTCTGTAATTCTAACTTTCAGAGGAAACTTTAAAGACACTCTTGTGACCCCTTATAAGATTGGAAAGCCATGTGCTGATTGTCCTGATCACTGCGACAGGGGATTGTGCAGTAAGTACTTCCAACCTGGGTGAGCTGTTTTTCTCTTGGGTGAACTGCTGCTGTCTTGATCTAGAGAGCAAAATGGTCCAAAAATATCATTAAACACTTGCATGGTTTTTCCCCCTACTCCTTTGTAATCTTTCCCTTTCAACCCTTCTGTACTGACTGGGATAACTCATTGGGAGTTTGAGTGGGAACAGGAAAATCAGCTGTCTGCCAAGTTCTTCAACTACTGGAAATGCCCATCTGAGGCAGAAAAATAACTGAGGGTTCAACTGGCCACCCCGCAAGTTGACAAAACTATGGGAAGAGCCAAAAACAGAAGAAAGGAATCCTTTGAAAAAGAAAAAAAGACAGGGACTTCTAAACACAATTTCATCCTGAACATTATTGTCTTTCATGATAGAATAAGACCTTCTCAGTAAGAAAATGGGTAACTTTCAGGGACCAATCAATTCTGAATGCTTACAGCATGTGTAGAGCACTATACAAAGAGTGTGGAATCGGTCAAGTGCTTAGTACAGTGCTCTGTACACAGCAAGTGCTCAATAAATACGATTGAATGAATGATCAATCAATGGTATCTATTGAGTACTTACTGTGCCCAGAGCATGGAACTATGTGCTGAAGAGTACACTACGATAGAGTTGGTAGATATGTTCCCTGCCCACTACACAGAATAAAATACACTAAGCAGGCACAACCCCTGTCCTCACAAAGTTTACAGTCTATCAGAGGAGTTTACACTCTAGCATTCTATAAATCCATTAGAACTAAGCTCATTGTGGGTAGGGAACATGTCTACTAGCTCTGTTATATTGTATTCCCCCAACAACTAAATACAGTGCTCTGTGTACAATAAGCACTCAATAAATATAAATGACTGATTCCTTGAGAGCAGCAATTTTCTCTTTTCATTTTTTTGAATCTATGTAATATAGTGCTTTCATTTTCCGAAGTGCTTCAACATGAGGGATTTCATCTGTCCTCGCAATGTCCCTATCAGGTATCAATCAATTAATCAATGGTGTTTATTCAGCACACACTGTTATTAAACCCATGGAACAGATGAGAACACTGAACTTGGCACTTGGAGGAGTTTGGTCATGTCAATCTTTGAGATCCCTCCCAGCTCTGGGTTTTGAAAAACCAATGAATGCTGCCATTATGACCAAATCGTGAAGATTTGGATTGGGATTCTGTTGCACAGGGAGCTGTGTTTTACCCACTTCTCATTCTTTTCTAGCCAATCCCTGCATGTACGAGGATGAATATAACAACTGCCCGGATTTAGCCAAAAACCCTGGGTGTGATGACGAAAACATCAAGAAGGTGTGCCAGGCTTCCTGTAAATGTCTGACAGAAATTAAATGAAACGTTCAACCAAGAAGCCTCTTCACAAACCATAG
The DNA here is from genome assembly GCF_015852505.1 of Tachyglossus aculeatus. NCBI lineage: Eukaryota > Metazoa > Chordata > Mammalia > Monotremata > Tachyglossidae > Tachyglossus > Tachyglossus aculeatus. Next base: position 16,602,142 of record NC_052101.1, on the reverse strand, counting down.
GGGGTTCATAGTAAACAGCATACATCTGCTTTTAAGTTCACTAGTGTTCAGGGTATCTGCTTAGTATTTTCTATCTATTATATTTGACAACCTATTAAAATCACTCAACATATTATGTCAATATCAGACATATACTTTTCTTAGACCTATAAATATTGGAACACTTTAAAATGGCATTTTTCATTCCATAAAGACTTTTTTTCCATCACTGTAGGAAATGCAAATAAATTTGAAAGAATATTAACCTCCTAGGCAGTTGTCAAGTCGTTATCTGGTATGTTTCTGTGGCTGGATACATTTGAGTCCATGTGGGACTCCATTATCTTCTACCTCAGCACTTAGTACAGTGCTTGGCACATGGAAAGCACTTAAATACCATTAATATTATTAATGCCAGGTTTCTACTATTCAAGTTATCACTAATAATTGCAATCATAATTCCTCTGCGGTAAGAAGTCATGTGAGGCTGATTTCTTTTAACCAATGATGCAGGCTGCCTATCCACATCAAAGCAGTCTGACTGAAACAATGTGAATAAAATATAACGGACACACTCCTGCCCACAATGAATTTATGGTCCAGAGAGTCGAATCCCATGGAGACAATCTAGAGTTTCTGCACTTCCAAGCAAACCAACCAATCTTATTTAATGAGCACTTACACTGTGCAGAGCACTGTACTAAGCACTTGGAAGAGTACACTACAAAACAGTTGGTAGACACATTCCCTACCCTCAAGGAGCTTCCAGTCAGAGGAAAGCAAAGAGGCACAAGCCTGACTAAAAACCCAGCACTCATCCACACAAATGGTATTGGTAGCTTTGCAGGAGCTTTGCAACTTGAACCATGTTCAAAAACATCCCCAGAGCCCCCACCAGGGCCCAGGGGTTAGTTAGGCCTAGTTAGTTACATCTACAAGATCCCTGTTTCTGGCAATATTCCCACAGAATTCCACATTTCTCTGCCTCGGAACTGCCTCAACTAGAAAGCCATCTTTGTGTCCAAGGTAGAGATGTGGGCCTGCACATCTGGGACGGTGAACAAACGTCAGCAGGGCAGTGATGTTGACAGAAGGGGTGTTCCTCTTGGGGTCTATTGTGGGGCCACTCCAGCCATGTGGTTGATTCCCAAAGCCCTCTATAATTACTAGCAAATATGAGCTTCAACCAATAATCCACTAAATTTACACTTTCAATGAAAAATGAATACCAGACACTCACATTGTCCAAGATCCAGAAATATAACCAAGAAGATAAGTATGCAACTAAGTGCACTGTATCTTAGGAGCCTTGCCCATAAAACATTGAACTTCCAAGAATCCAAAATAAAACAACATTTTTTTCATCTGTCTTCCATTAGATGTGTCCCAACAAACTGAAGATTTTTTTGAACTCTCATTTATATACTTTTCCTGAAAGTAAACTTCTATTTGGGGTGTTCAGCTGAGCTCAAAGGCAAATGTTTGATTCCATGAACTCAGACTCACCACCAAGTACTTGGGAAATTTGTACTGGGACATTAAATTGACAATGCATCTGAAGATTACCTTCACCATCAGGGGTGCAACCATATGTGGAAGAGTGCCAGAAGACCAGCGCAATCAATCAATCAATCAATTGGTGATCTTTATTGAGCACTAACTGTGTGCAGAGCACTGTACTAAGTGCTTGGGAGAGTACAATACAGCGATGCGCTAGGCATGTTCCCTACCCAAAATGAACTTACAGTCTAGAGAAAGAAAAAAAAATGAAGTGTGTAGGCTGATTAATCTGTGACTCAGAAAGAACCAGAGACAGAGAGAGGCAGAGACCAGCAGAAGGAAGGAGAGACAAAGAAAATTAGAGAGAGATACATTTGCTGATGCTTTAATAAAATCCCCTCCATTCCCAGGTAATAGTTCATTCCATCATATTTATTGAGCACTTACTGTGTACAGAGCACTGTACTAAGCACTTATAGTTAGATATAATAGTTAGATCATATTGGGACAAAGAGACTGAGAGAGACAGAGAACGTTTCTGAAAAATCAAGATCAGTATCCTTTCCTATTGTACCCCTCTAGGTTCTGAATTCACTGTGGACAGGGAACACATCCAACAGCTCTGTTGTATTGTAGAAGCAGCATGGCTCAGTAGAAAGAGCACGGGCTTTGGAGTCAGAGGCCATGGGTTCAAATCCCGGCTCCACCAATTGTCAGCTGTGTGACTTTGGGCAGGTCAGTTAACTTCTCTGTGCCTCAGTTCCCTCATCTGGAAAATGAGGATGAAGATTATGAGCCTCCTGTGGGACATTCTGATTACCTTGTAACCGCCCAGGCACTTTGAAAAGTGCTTTGCACATAGTAAGTGCTTAATAAATGCTATCATTATTATTATTACCTCTTCCAAGAGCTTAGTACAGTGCTCCACCCAAAGTACTCAATAAATATGATCGATTGATTGACTGATTAGTTGATCCTCTGTGCTCCTGCTAGATGTGGAAAGCTGCTGCTGCCACCAGCCCAAGAACCACAATCCCCCTGTCTGGGTCACCACTGCCATGATCATGTGCTGGTCTATGCTCACCACACAGCCTGTAGCAGGCCCAGGCAGGGAAGAGGGGCAGGAAGAAAAACCGAAGGGGCAGCCTTCTTGGCTCCTTGAAGGTTCTGTCTGTCTTGTCATGTCTCCTGGGAGGGGGACAGAAAGCCCTCTGCAAGATGTGGAGGAACAGCAGAGGAATGGGGTCTTGGAAATTTTCACCTTTCTCTTTCTCAGCATCACTACCCATAGTCCCAGCCCTGGACTATGGAGTTTAAATCATTTAGAAAATGGGAGAGGCACTGAGATAAGGAGATCCATCGTCTGGTCATCTTGAAGGACTTCATTTGAAATGGGAATGGCGTTATTTGTTTGTGGAACCTCCAATTCCACTCCAGCAATGCAGTTCCATGGAACATCAGGGGGCTCGGCCACAGAGAGAACAAGTCACCGGTCTCTTTCACCAGTGCAAACACCCAGGGCCCCTGCCCTCCATTCCAGCCTAGAAGCAGCAGCATGGTGTGATAATAATAATAATTTTGGTATTTATTAAGCGCTTACTATGTGCCGAGCACTGTTCTAAGCACTAGGGGAGATACAAGATAACCAGGTTGTCCCACATGGGGCTCGCAGTCTTAATCCCCATTTTCCAGGTGAGGGAACTGAGGCATAGAGAAGTTAAGTGACTTGCCCAAAGTCACACAGCTGATAAATGGCAGAGTCAGGATTAGAACCCATGACTTCCAAGCCCACGCTCTTTCCACTGAGCCATGCTGCTTCTCATATGTAGTAAATAGAGCATGGACTCGGGAGTCAGAAGGTCATGGGTTCTAATTTGGGCTCCACCACTTGTCTGCTGTGTGACTTTGGGCAAGTCACTTCAGTTCTCTGGCCCTCAGTTACCTCATCTATAAAATGGGAATTGAGACTGTGAGCCCATCTTGAACAGGTACTGTGCCTAACCCGATTTGCTTGTATCAACCCCAGCACTTATGTGTCCCTGGCTTGAAGTAAGTGCTTAACAAACATTATAACTATTATTATTAGTAGTAGTGGTTCAGGTGTCATGGCCCGGCCAGCAGAGCTGTGCTGCAGCAAGTCAAACTTCTGGGGAAGTAAACTGACCTCATCCAACAGCCAAGGATTGGTGATCCTGCCTGGACACACAGTGGTCAGGATGTTTCAGAGTTGTCCCTGTTGAAACTGCTCAGGAAACTGAACTCGCAGTGTGGCTCAGTGGAAAGAACACAGGCTTTGGAGTCAGAGGTTATGAGTTCAAATCCTGGCTCTGCCAATTGTCAGCTATGTGACTTTGGGCAAGCCACTTAAGTTCTCTGTGCCTCAGTTGCCTTATCTGTAAAATGGGGATTAAGACTGTGAGCCCCCTGTCGGACAACCTGATCACCTTGTAACCTCCCCAGCACTTAGAACAGTGCTTTGCACATAGTAAGTGCTTAATAAATGCCATCATCCCAGACTGAGCCCCCTTTTTCCTCCCCTCCTCCCCGTCACCCCCACCCTACCTCCTTCCCTTCCCCGGCATCTGTATATATCTTTGTACAGATTTATTACTCTATTTTACTTGTACATATTTACTATTCTATTTATTTTGTTAATGACGTGCATTTAGCTTTAATTCTATTTGTTCTGATCACTTGACACCTGTCCACATGTTTTGTTTGGTTGTCTGTCTCCCCTTTCTAGACTGTGAGCCTGTTGTTGGGTAGGGACCATCTCTATATGTTGCCAACTTGTACTTCCCAAGTGCTTAGTCCAGTGCTCTGCACACAGTAAGCGCTCAATAAATACGATTAAATGAATTAACTTTTGACCTCATCTGAGCTTTGGTCTCTGTCTCTCCCAGGACTCAATGCAATGCAGTACTTTCCACCTCGTGTAAAAGCTTGATGAATGGCGTGACTATTAGCACTAAACAAACCTGGTCTTTTGAAGTTCGCTTGCTACAGACAAGCCACGATGGAGTTACAGAATAAGGATTCAGACTCCCAACTGAGACTCTTGATCAACAAGGTGCTTATCTGGGCTGGACATTCAAGGTTCTTGCCTGATCCCTGAATTACACAAATCCTTCTGTGAGGCTTCCTATGATTTAGAAAGTGACCTGCCTTCCAGGTGCCTTTGAGAAGGGAGCAGGAATCAGGAATGGAAGTGAAACAAGCACTTACGGTGGGTTCTGGCAGTCAAAAAATTAGGCCAGAGGGCAGGGGATGAGGAGAGACAATTATCCAACAGACAATTACTCTCCCACCATGAGAAGCAGCGTGGCTCAGTGGAAAGAGTATGGGCTTGGGAGTCAGAGTTCAAGGGTTCTAATCCCGGCTTTACCATTTGTCAGCTGTGTGATTTTGGGCAAGTCACTTAACTTCTCTGTGTCTCAGTTCCCTTGTCTGTAAAATAGGGATTAAGACTGTGAGCCTCATGTGGAACAACCAGCACTTAGAACAGTGCTTGGCACATAGTAAATGCTTAACAAACACTATCATTATTATTGTTGTGTAAATCCTTATTGAAGGTGGAACTCCTCCAAGATGCCTTCCCTGACTAAGCGTCCCTTCCCTTTTTTCCCCACTCCCTTCTGCATTATCCTGACTTGCTCCCCTTATTCATCCCCCAGCCCAGCCCCACAGCATGTATGTACATATCTGTAATAATAATAATAATGATGGTATTTGTTAAGCACTTACTATGTGCTGAGCACTGTTCTAAGTGCTGGGGTAATAATAATGATAATAACGATGGCATTTGTTAAGCACTTACTATGTGCAGAGCACTGTTCTAAGCACTAGGGTAATAATAATAATGATGATGATGGCTTTTGTTAAGCGCTTACTATGTGCAGAGCACTGTTCTAAGTGCTGGGGAGGATACAATCAATCAATCAATTGTATTTATTGAGCGCTTACTGTGTGCAGAGCACTGTACTAAGCGCTTGGGAAGTACAAGTTGTACAAGTACAACTACAAGGTGATCAAGTTGTCCCACCTGGGGCTCACAGTCTTAATCCTCATTTTACAAATGAGGCCCAAAGAAGTTGAGTTGCCCAAAGTCACACAGCTGACAAGTACTGGAACGAGGATTAGAACCCATGACCTCTGACTCCCAAGCCCGGGCTCCTTCCACTGAGCCACACTGCTTAAGGTAATCAGGTTGTCCGACGTGAGGCTCACAGTCTTAATCCCCATTTTACAGATGAGGTAACTGAGGCACAGAGAAGTTATCTGTAATTTATTTATTTATATTAATGTCTGTTTCAGGCAGGGAATGTGTTTTATTGTTGCCTTGTACTCTCCCAAGGGCTTAGTACTGTGTTCTGCACACAGTAAGCGCTCAATAAATACAACTGAATGAATGAATGAATGAGAGATAAGGGGCCAAAGAAAGAGAAATAAATAGCAGTATTTTTTAGTAGAATGAAGAGAATGTGAAAACCAATATTCCTGATAGTGGAGGATACCTCATTTTTTGGTTACAAGCTCTTTTGATATGGGTTTACTGGATGGACCTACTAGATTTTACTTAAGATTTCACAATCTGTTGGAATGATTGCCAACTCTTCATTCAGTTGATTACTTGAATCCAACTGGATGGTATAGTTTCATTTTGACTCGAGTATCACATGCTCGTGTTATTAATCGCCCATGACCCTCAAGAAAGAGTTTCCTAGAGCTTTGGAATGGAGTCTGTGAGGATGGCAGCGGACGAGCTGGTTTTCTTTGTGAATGGCAAGAAGGTAGGGGATGCCACAGCACTTATGTATATAGATGCAATTTATTTATTTATATTAATGCCTGTCTCTCCCGCTAGACTTTAACATGTTGTGGGCAGTGAATGTTTCTGTTATATTGTTGTACTCTTGTTGTATTGTTATACCAAGTGCTTAGTATAATGTTCTGCACATAGTAGGTGCTCAATAAATATGATTGATTGACAGTCTGCATTTTCCCACAAAAATCTTTAATCCCAAAACAATTTCCTATACCCAGGAGCCCAGGATAACACTGAGGTTGTCTGTTCATGGACATATTTCTCCCAAGGACTCCCACCTTCTTTCACATTTTTAAAATCATCAAAAAGAAAGATTGGCTCAGCCCTGATCTGAAGATTCTGAGATTGCTTCTTTTGCCAGTAGACAACACTGGCATTCTATGCGGGCTTCATTTTCCTCTTTTAAATATCGGGTGCAGTCCCAGCTGATTTTTGGGTCTATATCCTGAATTTTTCTATTCAAAGTCATGCACTAGAAATTTCTTTGTCAATGTCATCATTTCACTGAAGCTTGGTCCTAAATGTTCTTTGTAATCCATTTGTTCATTTGAACACTGAGGTTTTTATCACCAATGTGGAAGGAGGAAAATCACAAGAAAAAGAAGCCATTTGGGCACAGCTCTGCAAGGACAGCTCAGTCAGGGCGACCAAACAGGGCACCACCTGCACCAAAAAGAGGAAGGACATGACGCTGGAACTGGAGAAGGAACAAATTGACTAAGAAGAGGAAAGAGCTAATGTTATGGGCAGGGAATGCATCTCTTAATTCTGCTGTATTGTGCTTTCCTAAGCTCTTAGTCCCCTCTCAGAGTCGCACCTGGAGAACTCAACCAGTCTCGACTACAGGAGGGAAAGTCAAGCAGAGGCATACCCATTACATCCCTAGCTTGGGCAATGGCTAGCGAGTAGAAGGCAATCTGCCACAAGTCAAAACTCACCTGTTCTGGGCAGCAGTAGCATGGAAGAAAGTTGAGGGTGGGAACTCAGTTTATTGTATGGAAGGAGGCAATGGTAAACCACTTCTGTATTTTTACCAAGAGAACTCTATGGATACACTACCAAAACAACTGCAGATGGAGGTGGGGAGTTCTGGGAGAGATATGTCCATGCTGTCGCTAGAGAAGCAGCATAGCTCAGTGGAAAGAGCACAGGCTTTGGAGTCAGAGGTCAGGGGTTCAAATCCCAGCTCTGCCAACTGTCAGCTGTGTGACTTTAGGCAAGTCACTTAACTTCTCTGGGCCTCACCTCAGTTCCCTCACCTGTAAAATGAGGATTAAGACTGTGAGCCCCACGTGGGACAACCTGATCATCCTGTAAACTCACCAGCACTTGGAACAGTGCTTTCCACTTAGTAAGTGCTTAATAAATGCCATTATTATTATTATTATTAGTCAGAAACAATTTGACAGCATGAGACAAGACAAGCCCTAGTAAGCGCTGGGATGGATACAAGCAAATGGGGTTGGACATAGTCCCTGTCCCCCATGGGGCTCACAGTCTTATTCCCCATTTTACAGATGACAAAACGAAGGCACCGATAAGTGAAGTGACTTGCCCAAGGTCACATAGCAGACAAGTAGCTTAACTGGGATTAGAACTCAGGTCCCTCTGATTCCGAGGATCATGCTTTATCCACTAGGCCCTCACTGCAAGTAGAGATGTGTTGAAGGCAGGAGGAAATGCAAGACTGCAGAGAGGGAGAGAGATCAGGGCTGGAAATGTAGATTTGGAAATCATCAGCATGGAGGAGGTAGTTGAAGCCATGAGAGTAAATGACTTCTCCAAGGGAGTGGGTGTAGATGGAGAATAGAAACGGATGGCTGTAGATGGAGAATAGAAGGGGACTCAGAACTCAACCCCTCACAACTTAATTTTTAACTGAAACAACTGACTAGGTCGCTAAGCTGAAAATCGTAGGCAGAAATCCAGCAGCAGGGCAGGGGGATCCAGTGGGCAACCTGTGGAAACAGCTAACCCCGGGGGCAGGTTTTGTATGCGTGAGCCTGGTGCCAGACTACGGGGATGACCTCTGCAGGCAAAGCAGGCTGACATGGGTGAAATGATGGTGGCAGAGGGGTTCACTGAGGTAGTTTTCAGGGATATTGCACAGTAACCGCATCCTCTAACAGCAGCCCTCGGACTGCTGAAGAGAAAGGAGGAACTGGGGTAAGAAAGCGTCCAGAGAGCAAGAGCGTTCTTTTCAGCAGCTTCTTGCCCCAAAAGCACTCTACCGGGTGACTGCAAGATAAGCAGAAACAGGTGTTGGTAGTGGAAGATTCAGTCCTTAAACACAGCCGTGTTTCTGCCATCCTGGAGGGCTTCATGGCAAGTTTCTTGAAAGGTGTAAAGGTAGCTGAATGAATAGATAGGCATCCATGGCCATGGTTCACGGTATTGTCAGTGATGTAGAGAAAGCTGTCAGGGAAATTATGGGATCAAATGCAGGTTTCCAGACAGGAAACTTAAATCCGAGATTTCCACGGCAGCCTTCTCTGAAACGCTGCTGATTCCAGTGAAATCACGGGGAAGAGAGAAGGGTTTTGATAGATTAGGAGCTGGGGGATACTGCTGGGCAGCTGGAATTTGTCCAGGAGGGGGACCAGTGAGCTGGCACTAAAAATTAAAAAAGAGGGTGACAGTTTTAAAAATAAAGCTGGGGAAAACAGTGAGGGAGGAACACAAAGCCCAGAGCAGTAACCAATTTAAAAGAAGATAATTAATCCATGCCAGGATCCATTCATCCAGCTATCCCAGTCATTTGGGCAGACTAGAGGTCTCCGGTCCAAGCTTAGCTCCTGAAAACCCCAAGTTACATAAGGCTGCTCCCAATCAGCAGCCCTTCCCCTCCTCACAGCAACCTCCTTCATTTGAAGGGATAGGCCTAGGCCCAGGCCATCTCAGTCAGGAGAGGGCTCCCGCTAAAGCAGATACGGGTATATGTGTGTGACCCCTTTACCCCTTTTCCTTCTGTCGTCTCAGGTGGTGGAGAAGAATGCAGACCCTGAAACAACACTGTTGGTTTACCTTCGCAGAAAGCGTATCCGCACAGGCTGAAGGAGAGGAAAGTTGTCAGGGCAGGGGAGAGGGGTTTTGAGTGGGATGGCGGGGTACTGTGATTCAGAGTATTTGAACAAATGCAGGGTGGGTTTAGAAGGATTTTTCCCTAAGCTTGGGTCTTGGCCCAGACTGGGCCTTGGTGGGGGCCTGCCATCCTGCCATTCTCCAGTCTAACTAGCACCTCCAGGGTCTGGAGGGGAGGAAAGCAGATCAGAACCTCATTCCTTCAGAGTAAACCCCAGCAGAGACCCGGTGTGAACTCTACCATCCAATTCCAGGGAAGGAGGAAGTTTTTGTACAGACATAGCACTGTAGCTGGACAGAAAGCTCTCACCAAAGGAATCTCCCTCCTCTAGCCTCGAGTCTCCTCTCCTTAACTGTGTTTCCCAGTGGGTTTGAATGGGACCAAACTGGGCTGTGGAACAGGAGTCTGCGGGGCCTGCACCGTGATGCTGTCCAGGTTTGACCGGCTAAAGCAAAAAGTTGTGTATCCTTTGTCGGCGGTAGTTTCAAGCGCAACTTCTACATAACAGGAGTGTGTGTGTGTGTGTGTGTGTGTGTGTGTCTGTGTGTCTGTGTGTGTACAAATATTAACAGTTCTCTTGCTCCTGAGCAAACATGGATCCTGGATGGGGGTTGGTGAAGCTGGTTATATCAACACCCTCTGCAAGGGACTGGAAAGGGGGCTGGAGATTCCTTCTTACCTTTTGATTCTCATGTTTCTCTTCCCATGGGGATGAGGGCAGAAATGGAGTCAGGGTAGAAGTCAAGCAAGGAGGGACCCATAAGGGACAGTGAGGAGCTCAGACACAGTGCATTGCAAGCTTGAGGGCAGAGAAGAATAACAATAATTGTATCTGTTACATGCTTACTATGTGCCTAGTCCTGTACTAAGCACTGGGATGGAAACACGCAAATTGGGTTGGTCACAGTTCCTGGACCATGTGGGGCTCACAGTCTCAATCCCCATTTTACAGATGAGGTAACTGAGTCACAGAGAAGTGAAGTGACGTGCCCAAGGTCACACAGCAAACAAGTGCCAGATCTGAGATTAGAACCCATGACCTTCTGACTCCTAGGACCATGCTGTATCCACAACGCCATTCTGCAGAGAACATGTATCTTGCTACTGTTGTACTCTCTCAAGCACTCGGTCCATTATCTAGCACTTAGTAAGTGCTCAACAAATGCTGTTGACGAAGAGGGCAGGATCGGTCCCAAGTAACAGAGGCCAGGCAGGAAATTTCCCTTCCTTCCTTTCTTGCTCCCTTCAGTGAAGTCGAGGACTGTGAGGCTCTCACATTCTGTATCACAGGCTAGGAGTGAGATGGGATAAACTGGGGCCTTCTGCATTGTCCAAGGGTCATGACAAGATCAGGGAACCGTGGTGAGGACGATCAGCAAATTGTGATGTAGACGATGGGGAATTGTGGTGAGCGGGTTGGGGAACTCTAATGGTGTCATTCAAATCCGTGGTGGCCTCCTCGCTCTGACCAGTGTTGGTGATCAGCTTTCAATCTGTGGTGGCCTCCTCTCTCTGGCCAATATGGGTGATTGAAAAATCAAGGGCAACAAACCTCCCTTAGCCTGGCGTCCAGCCACTTCACTGCCAATGCTTGCCTGGCCCCCATCTGCGCCCTGCACCATGTCGCCGTGACGACCGTGGAAGGGATCGGGAGCACCAAGACTAAAATGCATCCCGTGCAGGTGAGTTGGGCTGAGACTTGGGTCTGAAAAACCAAATGGGGAGATACAAAGCTCTTAGGGTGGGAACCTGCACGGGGAACTGTCTCACCCTGGACCCCCTGGCTTTTTCCTCCTTCACAAAGCCAGGCCCAAATCCCAGCAATTCTGCCCTAGAAACTCCCCTCCTGCCTGTCCCCTCGATCCTCTCTACCCACCACAAACAAACCCTTTGCCTGTCTGTCTGCCTGTCTGCATCTCCTTCCACGTCCCCTTTTAATTAAAATATAATTATTTTAAGATGAGATAATTTTCCATGTGTGCAAGTGTTGCCTTGCAGTGACCAGTAGTATCAATCAGTGGGGCCCATGGAAGCCATCACGTTGCTTTGTGGCTGGATGTGCTTTTGGCAGCCCCTGGCATTGCTCTGGAGCCATTGCTGCCCATGTGTTCAGGAAAGCCTCTTTCCTCAGCCACCCTGTAGTCCATCCTGCCATGGGAAGTCAAGGAAGACACTATCCCAGTTTTCTGGGAAACTTCCTTTCTGATGCTGTAGCAAACTGCAGATTTAGGGGGAGGCTTTGTCTGAGGTTTAATCCAGGCACAGACACTGATTGACCAGTGAACCCAGAAATGTTTCTTCACCTCTTCATAGCTCAGCTTCTTTACCAGAAAAGGAGGCTCCTCATACACTCCCTGCAGGCTGAGCTTTAATTAGGTTTCATATCTTGCTTTGAAACATGCAGATGAATTAAAGAATTAGTGTCTTTAACACTGAGTTTCTGTCTTGAAAATGAGGGGAAACACCTTCCCTTTTTCAAGGAAGCAGAGATCCCCTCCCTTTGACAGAGGCTATGGAAGAATATGGAAATGGTTCCAATCTGAGCCTTCCTTCCAAATTATTCTGTTGTGGGACAGTGGACACTCAGAACAGGCTGCTCTGATCTCAGCATAGAGGTATGCTTTGGACAGCAGAGTTCCATCACCCCTTTTCCACTAACCCATAGTGGATTATTCTAATATTTCCCAAATCCCAAAGTATGATGGAAGTCTTTCTCTGAAACAGCTCTCCAGAAAAAAATAAAAAAAGATGTGCCAAGCTGACTACAGTTTTTGAAGTCCCCTTTCTTTTTCCACAAGCTAATTCTATGTTCTGTTTCAGAACTGCCACCCCACCAACAGGGATTGCTGAAAAGTCACTCTGGATGGAAGGATAGTTCTGGGGGATTCTGGGAATTGGGACCTTGGTTATTTCTGATATTTGCTTGACTTTCCCCTTTAGGAGAGGATTTCCAAAAGCCATGGCTCCCAGTGCGGGTTCTGCACCCCAGGCATCGTCATGGGCATGTACACGCTGCTCCGGAACAACCCTAAACCCTCCATGGAGGAGATTGAGAATTCTTTCCAAGGTAACTGGGATCTGGCCTCCAGGCAGCCCCATGACACTCTGAGTGAGTTTTCCGGGGTCTGGGCCATCCAATAACTCCCAACAGTGGAGGCGGAGTGAGTACTTGGGAGAAAGCAGGATTTGGAGTGGGAGATAGAATCGTGAAAATCCAGAGTCCAAACTCCCACCTACTCTAGGCAGGGCACTGGGGCTATCTCTGTATTACTGCTCTAACTTCTCTGGCATCTCCGCTAACATCTGCCTTTTTCCCGGCCACCAGGGAACCTGTGCCGCTGCACAGGATACAGACCCATCCTGGAGGGCCTCAGGACCTTTGCTAAGGTAAGTGTCCCCTATAAGAAACAGCAGCAGCTCAGCAAAGTAGAGGTGAGACTTCTTGACCTTCAGATAAAGGTCAAGGTTCTGGGTAGCAAGTAAATACACCTGTAATTAGTAATACTTTTGTTGGTGAGTTTTCCAAATTCCCTGGGACATGTACCAAGGTGTCCTGGGTCAGGGGCATTTAGAAGGAATAGCAGAGTGCAGAGGGAACACTTCCTATCCTGCTGCCCTACCATTAACCATTTACATTATCCCTGATGGGACTTACTCTGTTGGCTCTACGTGCCCCCAAAAGGCAAGGAAAGGAGCAAAGGCCTTGGGCGGAGTTGAGGGAAGGAGGTTTTGGGGGGAGAAGGACTGGCTTCTCGGGAGGGAAATCTTTCCTGAAGGGAAAAGACATGACAAAGAATCAGTGGCTGCCCTGGTCTAGGAGTATTTAACCAGGCCAAACCCAGTGGGTGCATAGATTGGCTGGGAAAGGAGGTAGGCTGGGGAGTGGGGCAGGGGAGATGGGGGTTTCTTCTCCTTTATTCCCAGTTGCTCTAGACCAAAAGTAGGGGTCAAATGAGGCCCTTTAGCAGGGCAGAAATCTCAGAGCAAATAGCCATTTCCCCATTTGGATGTTTATCTCTTTAGGACACAGGATGTTTCGGGGGAAAGGAGAAGGACTCAAACTGCTGCCTGAACAAAGAGGAAAAGAGTACGGTAGGCTGACCCAGATCCTCCCTTCCACACTTTGCCAAGAGTCTTTGTGGTTCCCCTGCAATCTGCGTTGGCAGGGTACAGCTGTGCCAGCTGCCAGATGGGGCCAGGAGAGAAGAAAATTGCAGAATCTGCAGGGTAGCTTCCTGTTGCTTCATGTAATAATAAATATTAATAGAAAATGTAAGCCCGGGCTGGGAATAGTCAGACACTGGCTCCTAAATCATTTCCCAGCTCTGCCTCACATTCTTTCCCCAGGCCTGGCTTAAGTAGCTTGGCTCAGTGGAAAGAGCATGAGCTTTGGAGTCAGAGGTCATGGGTTTGAATCCCTGCTCCGCCACATGTCTGCAGTGTGACCTTGGGCAAGTCACTTAACTTCTCTGAGCCTCACTACCTCATCTGTAAAATGGGGATTAAGACTGTGAGCCCCCCGTGGGACAACCTGATCACCTTGTATCCCTCCCAGTGCTTAGAACAGTGCTTTGCACCTAGTAAGCACTTAACAAATGCCATCATTATTATTATTATTAAGTAGGGGCAGGGTTTTCTTTGGGGTGGGGGAGGAGAGTGGATCTTTAGCAGGAAATGTACTGTTCTTGATTTCAAACTGGCAGTTGGACCACAGGACACTAACTCCAGTGATCCCTTTGCTCTGGCAGATCACACTCTCGCCATCCTTGTTCAATTCTGAAGAATTCCTGCCCTTAGATCCCACTCAGGAGCCCATCTTCCCACCGGAGCTGCTGGTAGGGAATCTTCAGAGGGACAGGAATGAGCCTATGGAACTCGGGTGGATGAAGACTGTGGTTACAACAGCAGGAGCTCAGTCCAGGGAGACTTGTACTTGTAGAAACTCCTTCCCTCACCCACTCCCTGCCCGGGGCCAACGTGAAGTCCGGACCACTTCCTAGCCCAGTTCCCTGCCCTGGGCCAATGTGTAGCCAGGATCACTTGCCAGCCCCGCTCTTTGCCCAGGGCTGATGTGCAGCCAGAGTCTTTTGAGCTCTGAAGAGTCAGTTCTATATCCTGGTATCACCTGCTCTGCCATGCCTGCATTTCCAGCCGTCTGTCAGCCTTCTCAGCTTGGAAGTCTCAACTCCACCTCAAGCTGATCTAGGGCCACCAATAACTTCTGACACTTCTTAACCTTTGTCCCACCCAACTTCTCTGTTCCCTGTCCTCTTGACCCCTCCTCTGCTCTGGCCCCCCTATACACACTGGCCACACTTGGGGGGGGGGCAAAATCTTCCTTAAAGTGGGCTTCCATCTCCAAATCCACCACTTCAATTCCATCTCAACTGTCATCAAACCTAAACCTTTTGGATTCATTCATTCATTCAATCGTATTTATTGAGCGATAAGTGTGTGCAGAGCATTGGACTAAGTGTATGGGAAGTACAAGTTGGCAACATATAGAGATGGTCCCTACCCAACAACAGGCTCAAAGTCTAGAAGGGGGAGACAGATAACAAAAAAAAAAAAACATGTGGACAGGTGTCAAGTCATAACAAATAGAATTCATTCATTCATTCAGTCAGTCAGTCCTTCAGTCATATTTATTGAGCGCTTACTGTGTGCAGAGCACTGTACTAAGCACTTGGCAAGTACAAGCTGGAAACATATAGGGACGGTCCCTACCCAACAGCGGGCTCACAGTCTGGAAGGGGGAGAATTAAATTAATTAGAATTAGAGAATTAGAATTAAAGCTAAATGCACATCATTAACAAAATAAAAAGAATAGTAAATATGTACAAGTAAAATAGAGTAATAAATCTGTACAAACATATATACAGGTGCTCTGAGGCAAGGAAGGAGGTAGGGCAGGGGGGATGGGGAGGAGGAGAGGAAAAAGGGGGCTCAGTCTGGGAGGGCCTTTTGGAGGAGGCGAGCTCTCAGTAGGGCTTTGAAGGGAGGGAGAGAGCTAACTTGGTGGATGTGTGGAGGGAGGGCATTCCAGGCCAGGGGGAGGAACAGCTCTCTATCTAAAGCCCCCTCTTCCTGCTTAATCCTTTTTCTTCACCCTGGGCACCTCCTATCTACATATCCACCCCTTTTGAAATCCCATCCTGTCTGACCCTTACCTGATGACCCAAACACTTTCTGGGCTTGTTCAGATTCATAACCTGGCCTGCCTCCTGTGAAAGCTTGATGGGTGCTGAGTGGAGATGTCCCAGAGTCCTGGGGATACCTGGGAAAACCAAGAGATAGGATGAATTGGTCCATCTGGAAGATCAGGGATTTCTAAGCTGGCCAAAGGCTGGTCCCAAATGCAGTGAAATATAAGGTGAAATCCATTCCAGCTGCTCAAAGACGCCCCTCGGAGGCAGCTTCGTTTCCAGGGAGAGCGCGTGACATGGATCCAGGCAGCCACCTTGGAGGAGCTGCTGGACCTCAAAGCTCAGCATCCGGATGCGAAGCTGGTGGTGGGGAACACCAGAGTGGGTAAGAAAAATCTTTATCCATAGAGCCGTAAATTTGCACCTGTGTCTTCCTGGATCAGGACCCAAACCCAGTCACCCTGATTCTGCCAGTTCCACAGCCCCACAGCACCTTCAAACGACTTTCTCCTTTTCTAGCCACTTCTATCACAAACCATTGGGTGGGAAGCCAAATGTGCAGGTGTCTTCAGGAGGCCTGTGTTGCTTAAAAGAGGAGATGGGGAGGCTAGCTACCAAAGTTCATGTTCCTTCTGCATGCTGGATCTGACAGATTTGCCAGTAAGAAGTTGTAAACATTCTGCGTATTTACCCAGGTTTGTCTGTCCAGGCACGGTCCACTGGCGTCAACCTGTATCTCAGGAAAGGTGCCAGGCTTGACTTGGAGCCCAGCCACTGGGTGGTCGTTGCTCTTGCCCGAGGGCCTGCTAGGAAGGAGGGTTGAGATCCACTGGGCCCTGGTACAGAGTCCGGGATGAGCTCTGTGGCCTGTCGTGGACCTGGATCACCGCGGGTCCTCGGCAGCCAGGAGACCAGTGGGGTGACTGGGGCCAACGGGGCTTGTGCTTCCTTCCCTTCCAGGGGTTGAGATGAAGTTTGGCAACAAAGTATTCCCTGTCATTATTTGTCCAGCCTGGATCCCTGAGCTGAATGCCGTGGAGCACAGAACAGAGGGTGAGAGAGAACCCCAAGCTGTGCCCCGGGAAGAGGCCTCAACTTTGGCAACTCCCCTAGACTCAGTCTTCCCATCTGTGCAATGGGAGCAAGACCATAAGCTTGCACATCTGGATGACATTCATTCATTCAATCATATTTATTGAGCACTTTCTGTGTGCAGAGCACTGTACTCAGCACTTGGGAGAGTACAAAACAACAACAGACATATTCCCTGCCCACAACAAGCTTACAGTCTAGAGGAAGGGAGACAGACATTAATAGAAATCAATAAATTACAGATATGTGCATAAGTGCTGTGGGGCTGGGAGGGGGGATGAGCAAAGGGAGCAAGTCAGGGTCACTCTCTAGACTTTGTGATCACCCCAGCCCCAGTGTCCTAGAAGGGGAGAGTTGCGTTAACCTGCCTCTCACCAGAGTCTGGACCTCTAATAATAATAATAATGATGATGATAGCATTTATTAAGCACTTACTATGTGCAAAGCACTGTTCTAAGTGCTGGGGAGGTTAACAAGGTGATCAGGTTGTCCCATGGGGGGCTCACAGTCTTCATCCCCATTTTACAGATGAGGTAACTTAGGCCCAGAGAAGTTAAGTGACTTGCCCAAAGTCACACAGCTAAGTGGTGGAGCCAAGATTTGAACCCATAACCTCTGACTCCAAAGCCCGGGCTCTTTCCACTGAGCCACGCTGCTTCTCTAGAAGTGCCTGTGAATGCTTGGGCCTCAGTTCTGGACTTGTGAGCTTCCCAAAAGCTCCCTGTCCCAACCACTGCCTGGAAAGGCACCCCCACCTTTCTCTGACATCATCCAGAGCAGGTTTAGACTTGAACATTCCAAGGCCAGAGAGTTTTCCAGAACCTCTTCCCTGCCCCGGCTCTCCCTGATGCAGGTGAAAGAAGTGATGGGAGACACTAGAGGCTCAGGAGCGGGCACTGTCTTTGTTCCCAGGCATCTCCTTTGGGGCCTCCTGCACCCTGAGCTCCATGGAGGAGACACTGGCAGCGGCCGTGGCCGCACTCCCTGCCCACAAGACAGAGGTGTTTCAGGGCATTCTGGAGCAGATGCGCTGGTTTTCCGGGAAGCAGGTCAAATCTGTCGCAGTGAGTAATTAGCCTAGTGCTCCAGAGCATGGTAGTGGGCTAATGCATGGAAATCAGAACCGCTTTGTTACAGCCCTACGACCAACTCCCGTCCCGGAGTATTCCGTGTTCACTCTGTACATCATCCGGTCTCGGTGTCTCTGCAGCTGCTGCCCTCTCTTTGTTGGGGGTCAGATAGCTGGAGTATGGGTCCCCAGGGCTCCCTGTGTGGACTGGCCCCATGGCCCTGAGCTCTTCAACCAGCCCCCACCCCGATTCCTCAGGGACAAGCCCTGATTCCATACTGTACTCCCACATTCCTAGTCCATCGGGGGAAACATCATCGTTGCCAGTCCGAATTCAGACCTCAACCCCGTGTTCATGGCGACCGGAGCCAAACTGACGCTGGTGTCCAAAGGTGAGTCACGTCACCTCGCCACTGGGCTGAAGGCCTGACTGTTTCTCGGGGTACAGAGTGGAGAGGGATCTTGGTCTGTCTGTCCCTCTGATGTTGGGGCGAATTGAGACACCCAAGGCCATACTTGCCAGTGGCATATCTCAGGGTGCAGCCTGGGTCCTGTCAGCCCCTCTCCAGAGGAGGGTCAGCCAGGATGGATTTCCCCACTGGGGTTACAGGCCTGACCCAGAGCATAAATAGAAGGAGGAGAATTAAATCAATGAAAGCCCTTCCTGTGACTAATCCAAAGGACCTGAGTGAGTACTTTTCAGTGTCAGGCCCTTCGGTCCCGGAAGGATTTGGAAATTCTTGCTGTTGGTAGGATTCCTTCAGGGGCTGTGGTGGTCTGGCAGCATGCTTTTCCCAGAAATGGAGGGGGCTGGGGATGAGAGAGAATTTAATATTTCTGGGTGGCACAATGTTAAATTCACACCTGAGGGTAATAAACCTGCCACCGAATCTTATGCTTCAAGATCCTTGGATGGAGGATCATGGTCCAGTTCTTTCTAAGAGGTCTTCCCCGGCCAGGCTGGTTGCTTTTTTTACTTCAAATTTTCCTGGGCATCAAATGATTAGACACCACACATTGTGGTCTGGGGTTAGATGCCGAGCTGACAGATTCTGTCACTCCCACCTGAGGTGTGTTCTTGCTGCCCAGGAAAGAGAAGAACCGTCCGGATGGATCACACGTTCTTTACTGGCTTCAGAAGGACAATCCTCAGCCCACAGGAGATACTGCTCTCCATTGAGATCCCCTACAGTCAAGAGGTGAGGACACGAATCTACAGGACCAGGTTGCTCAAGCCCCACTGGGCATTTAAACCCAAGATTGGAGCCCTAGTTGTCCTGACACTAAGCTAAAGTATTGCTTGTTCTTCACCTTAATGCCAGTCTTTGATCCAGAACTCATACCATCTTTGAGGAGTTATTCCTCTGTGGGTCATGATCAGGCAGAGCAATTCTCTGGGTTAAATCTCCAGTTTGCTGAAACTGTCATTATTTCCCCTTCATTTGAATGGGATAGAGAACTGAGAAGCAATGACACTGCTTGACCTGGGCAGACTGCCATGGAGGAAGTGGGCAGATCAGTATTTATCCCAGTCTCGCAAACAGAGAGGAAAAGTGAGGGGCCCAAAGTCACACAATGTACTGCCCTGATGTTTATTGCTTCACCAAGGAATCCTCCCTGCCCCCTGGTGTTGGAAGTCAGTTTGTTGTTTGTTCTAGAATGAATACTTCTCAGCCTTCAAGCAAATCTCCCGCCATGATGAAGACTTCGCCAAGGTGACCTGTGGAATGAGGGTCCTGTTTAAGCAGGATACCACTCAGGTAGAGAAGCTGGAGATGAGCTTTGGCGGACTGGGAGATAAAACCCTTCAGGCCCTGGAGACCAGCAGAAAGCAGACGGGAAGGTGAGAGAAACCAAAATGGCCATCCTGTAATGGAGTGGGTGGGTAAAAAAGAGCCCTCCGTTAACGGGTTGGCGGGGCTCACTGCCGTCCCATCTGTCATTTTCCCACTTTCCTGGGCTGCCCGTGGACTGGGACCCCTGACTACTGTCCCTCCCTTGCGCCTCTCTCTGGTTTTCCCTCCTCTTTCCCTTGGCAGATTTTGGGATGAGTCGCTGCTGGCAGACGTGTGTGCTGGACTGGAGGAGGAGTTCCGCTTGGCTCCCGATGCGCGAGGTGGGATGGTGGAGTTCCGGCGCACGCTGACTCTCAGCTTCTTCTTCAAGTTTTACCTCTCGGTACTTCAGAAACTCAACAAATGCAGCGTCAGAGGGGTGAGTGGCATTTGGGGCCAAAGCAGGCCCCCTTGAATCTTGCGTCTATGCTCACCGGGGTTACTGTGGCCAAAGGCTCGAGGGTGGGAGAGAGGGGAGCTCACCACCATCTGGCTCCACAGAGCAGACTAGGGAGACAGAGGCTAAGTCAGTAAAAGTCAGAAAGGCTTTTGCTTTCATCGCTCATGACCAAGTGTAGTCTCTTTTTCTCACTGAATTTTGGGACCAAGCAGGGAAAATTACCTCTAGCTCCACCACTCCAACCACACTCTGAGCAGTTATGTATCAATCCATTCACTGCTTCTTTTCTTTATCCATTTCTTTATTTATCATTTTTCTAAGCTCTTTCTGGGTTCAAGTCTGGGGAAAGAGCATACGACTCAGAAATCCACTCCCAATTCAGCCACTGGCCTGCTGGATGACCTTGGACAAGTCACTTAAGCTCTCTGGGCCTCACTTTCCTCATCTGTGACATGGAGATCAAATATCTCCTCTTACTACATTTTAGATGTGAGCCTCATTTAGGGTGGGGACCATGTCCTAGCTCATTATTTTGTGTCTACTCAAATTGTTTAGCATATTGGTTTTGATAGAGAGTAACCATTAATTAATACCAGTATTATAGATAGGCTATATCTCCTTTTCTTTTCGATTAGATTATAATCTCATCAAGGGTAGGGACACTGTCTCCTTCTTTTGTACTCTCCAAAGCTCTTACAATAGTGCTCTACAAACAACCGGTGCTCAATAAAATACTATTTACTGACTGACTGCGTAAAGCAGTAATGTCAGCCAGTATTGTCACTGTGGGACTGTGGAAGAGAACCAGGATCTCCCCTCCAGAGCTTGGATCTCAAGGACCGTAACACAGATCACTCCAAAGAAAGGCCAACCCTGCTATTATGGAGTAGGGAGTTTATGGTTGAGAAGCAGCGTGGTTCAGTGGAAAGAGCACAGACTTGGGAGCCAGAGGTCATGGGTTCTAATTCTGGCTCTGCCACTTGTCAGCTGTGTGACTTTGGACAAGTCACTTCACTTCTCTGTGCCTCAGTTACCTCATCTGTAAAATGGGGATGAAGACTGTGAGCCCCACGTGGGACAACCTGATTACCTTGTACCTACCCCAGTGCTTAGAACAGTGCTTGGCACATAGTAAGCGCTTAACAAATGCCAACATTATATTATAAAGATCTGTGCTTATATAAGCCATGTCTCAGTCACACATCAATTTTTTCAGTCACACGCATACAAACGATCTTACCATCAATTGCCTCACATTCAAAAACAAAGGACATATATGTATGTAAAATGTATACACACACACACACACACACACACACACATATATATATATATATATATATATATCTACATAAGTATAATTGCGGTATTTCAAAAGCAATTCCTATGTGTCAAAAACTATACTAGATACAAGATAAGCAGGTCCCACATGGGGCTCAGTTTTTGTATGAGGGAGAACAGGTACTGAGCAGGTACCACTCTTTCCTCTCCATCCATCAGAGATGCAGCATGGCTCAGTGGAAAGAGCCCGGGCTTGGGGGTCAGAAGTAGTGGGTTCTAATCCTGGCTCTGCCACATATCAGCTGTGAGACTTTGGGTAAGTCACTTAACTTCTCTGTGCCTCAGTTACCTCATCTGAAAAATGGGGATTAAGACTGTGAGCACCATGTGGGACAACCTGATCACCTTGTAGCCCCCCAGTGCTTAGAACAGTGCTTTGCACATAGTAAGCACTTAACAAATACCATTATTATTATTATCCAAAGCACTACCACGTTAGTACAATCATTCATCCTAACCGACTGGAACACTGTATCAGCAACCTTTCTGATATCCCAATCTCCTGTCTCTCCCCACTTCAGTTTACATTTCACACTGCTGCCCGGATTATCTTTCTACAGAAACTTTCAGGGCATGTCACCCCCATCCTCAAAAATCTCCAGTGGTTGTCTATCAATCTCCGTATCAAGCAAAAACTCCTCACTATTGGCTTCAGAGCTCTCTGTCACCTTGTTCTCTCTTACCCCACCTCCCTTCTCTCCTTCTACAT
The DNA here is from genome assembly GCF_015852505.1 of Tachyglossus aculeatus. Taxonomy (NCBI): domain Eukaryota; kingdom Metazoa; phylum Chordata; class Mammalia; order Monotremata; family Tachyglossidae; genus Tachyglossus; species Tachyglossus aculeatus. The sequence continues at coordinate 16,580,163 of NC_052101.1, read as the reverse complement.
CCCAGCCCGCTCACTCGGCTCCTCTGGTACTAACCTTCTCACTATGCCTCGTTCTCACCTGTCCTGCCGTCGACCCCTGGTCCATGTCCTACCTCTGGCCTGGAATGCCCTCCCTCCTCAAATCCACCAATCACACTTCCCCCCTGCAAAGTCCTACTGACAGCTCACCTCCTCCTGGAGGCTTTCCCAGACTAAGCCCCCCTTTTCCTCTGCTCCCCCTCCCCATCCCCCCAACTTGCTTCCTTTGCTGTACCTCCCTCCTGGCCACAGCACTTATATAGATGTGTACATATTTATAATTCTATTTATTTATATTAATGATGTATATATATATATATATTTCTATGTATTTATACTGATTCTATTGATGCCTGTTTACTTGTTTTGATGCCTGACTCACCCCTCCTAGACTGTGAACCCATTGTGGGCAGGGATTGTCTCTATTGCACTTTTCAAGCACTTAGTACAGTGCTCTGCACACAGTAAGCACTCAATGAATATGATTGAATGAATGAATACTGAAACTCCATTATGCAGATGAGGGAACTGAGGCCCAGAGAAGTTAAGTGATTTGCCCAAAGTCACATAACAGACAAGTGGCAGAGCCAGGATTGGAACCCTGGTCCTTTGATTTCCTAGCCCATGATCTTTGCACTAGGCCCTGCTGCTTCACTCATGTGAATCATGGGGTTCATATGAAGACCTGTGAGGTGAGCCTATTTGGGATTTGAGTTAAACTCCATCCTCTCCTTTTGTATAAAAATGGTTAATGGTTCAATCATTCAATCAATCGTATTTTTTGAGCACTTACTGTGTGTGTTTGGGCACACTAGAAGCACAATAGAAGCACTTGAATCTGTGACCTTTGGGCATTTGATAGTTGCCCCAATACCTCCCCCACAGCACTTATGTGTGTATCTTTTTATTATATATTATGAATTATTTATTTGTATTCATATTATTTGTCTACCTCCCTTTTAAGACTGTAAGCTCTTTATGGTCTGGAAACATGTCTGCTGATTCTGTTGTACTGTACTCTCCCAAACAGTATAGTGCTCTGACATAGTAAACATTCACTGAATACCTTTGATTGATGGATTTTTAATTCAAAGGATGGAAGATCTTTCTAATTGTTCTTGCAAATAATAATAATAATAATGATCGTATTTGTTTAGCGCTTACCATGTGCAAAGCACTAAGCGCATACACACATACATAGAAATCTGATCTGAAAAGTGTGGTAGTATCTTTGACATGATAATCAAAGGAAGGTCAGAGTAGACCTGCCAGCCTCTTTCCTCAGAGAGGGACAGAATGTGTCTATCAACTCTATTATATTGTTATAATAGTGATAACTGTGATATTTGTTAAGCACTTACTACGTGCCAGGCTCTGTAATAAGAACGACAGTTGGACATAGTTCCTCAGTTCCTCTCCCACAGAGGACTCACAGTCTTAATCCCCATTTTACAAATGAGGAAACTGACATAAGGAGAAGTTAAGTAACTTGCCCAAGATCACACAGCAGATAAGTAATAATAATAACAATAACAATAATAATAATAGCATTTATTAAGTGCTTACTATGTGCAAAGCATTGTTCTAAGCGCTGGGGAGGTTACAAGGTGATCAGGTTGTCCCACATGGGGCTCACAGTCTTAATCTTCATTTTACAGATGAGGTAACTGAGGCACAGAGAAGTTAAGTGACTTGCCCAAAGTCACACAGCTGACAATTGGCAGAGCCGGAATTTGAACCCATGACCTCTGACTCCAAAGCCCGTGCTCTTTCCACTGAGCCACGCTGTGGCAAAACAGTGATTAGAACCCAGGTCCTCTGACCCCCCAGGCCCCTGCTCTTTCCAGCAGGACACACTGCTTCTATTGTACTCTCCCAAATGCACACAGTAAGCGCTCAATAAATATGATTGAGAGATTGATTGAGCCATTCACCATTTTTATAAACCGGGAAGCCCTAGGTGACTGGAGTCCAAGTCATGACCTGTTCTGCATTCTGCTCCCTGTCTTCTGCAGAAGTGCGGCCACCTGGACCCCACCTGGCTCAGCGCCTTGGCACCTTTCCAGAAGGATCCTGTGACCAACGTCCAACTCTTCCAGGTGAGCGTTCTGGACAGCAGTAGTCTTTGGCCCTGGCTGAACCGTAGCATTAGAGCCGGGAGAAACATATCCAAGAGTGACTTTTTCTCTGGCAGATCCATTCCCTGGGAGGAGCTGCTGGGATCTCTAGTTTGTTCACTGTTTTGCTCCTGTGTGTTTCCTCCCTCTCCCTCCCATAGGCAGGTGGTAGGGGGAATGGAGGTTTTCCCATCCTGCCTCTGTTCCATTGCCTCCCGCATGCTCCCCAACTTTTTCTTCCTCAGTCCCATTGTCACGGGGTCAAAGAGCTCGGATCGCGGCCCCCAGAGCAGCCCACAAAAACCTTCCTGTGGAGTCTCCCCAGACTCTAATAAGCCCCGCTTTCTCCCCAGGAAGTGCCCAAGGGTCAGTCTGAGGAAGACATGGTGGGCCGGCCTTTGGCTCATCTCACGGCAGCCATGCAGGCCACTGGGGAGGCTGTGTACTGCGACGACATCCCCCTGTATTCCAACGAGCTCTACCTCTGGCTGGTCACGAGCACCAAGGCCCATGCCAGGATCAAGTGAGTGGAGCTGTGATCAAGGGACAAACTCCCCCCATAAACCTTGGGGTACTGTGTGTGCCTTCTCATAGAATACAAAGGTCAGAAATCTTGTTTTTTAAAAAATTTCATAATATTTGTTAAGTGTTTACTATGTGTCAAGCACTGTACCTACCCCAGGGTAGGTACAAGATAATCAGGTTGGACACACTTTGGGCTCACAGTCTTAATCCCCATTTGACAAATGAGATAACTGAGGCACGGAGAATGTAAGTGACTTGTCCAAGGTCGCACAGCAGACAAGTGGCAGAACCAGGATTAGAAACCAGGTATTGACTTCTGGGAGCATACTCTTTTCTCTAGGCCATGCTGCTTCTCACTAGATCATGCTACTGCTCACTAAATGAGAAGCAGCGTGGCTCAGTGGAAAGAGCCCGGGCTTTGGAGTCAGAGGTCATGGATTAAAATCCCGGCTCTGCCATTTGTCAGGTATGTGACTTTGGGCAAGTCACTTAATTTCTCTGGGCCTCAGTTACCTCACCTGTAAAATGAGGATTAAGACTGTGAGCCCCCCGTGGGACAACCTGATCACCTTGTAACCTCTCCAGTGCTTAGAACAGTGCTTGGCACATAGTAAGCGCTTAATAAATGCCATCATTATTATTATTATCATTAAATCACGATGCTTCTCACTAATTGTCTAAATTGGGCCCCTTGGCCAATCAGACATGCCCACTGAATAGTAGATTGGGGCTTTCCATATCTAGCTGCCCCTCAGCCTCAGTTTCCATGTCTGGGCAGCAAACATGAGAGTATCTGCCCATTACATACTCCCAAGGATGCAGTGAGGCTGAGAGAAGGGGTGCAGGGCCTGGCTTTCCTCCAGCCTCTTTCTCTCCCCACTCATGTGACTCCTCCCTCCAGGTCTGTCGATATTTCCGAAGCTCAGAAAGTCCCAGGGTTTGTCCTCTTCCTCTCAGCTGCGGATGTTCCTGGGAGTAACATCACTGGACTAGACAATGATGAGACGGTCTTTGCGGATGATGAGGTAGAGTTTGGGTCTTTCCCTCCTAGAGAATGATGAGACGGTCTTTGCGGATGATGAGGTAGAGTTTGGGTCTTTCCCTCCCTGAGCTGCAGTCCTGCCAGAGACCCCGGAAGGGTGTGATCCATCTCCTTTCCCATTCTCTACAGTCCCCGAGCCTGGGTCTTAACCATCCCACGGCACATGGCTGAAGGGGCTGACTGCAGCCCTGGGCCTCAACTGCAGGCACCTGCTCATTCCCCCTGGCAAAGGAAATGCTTCTGTCAGGTGGAGGTTTTCACTGCCCCTCGCTCCAGCAGGGAGGGAGGGGCAGACCAAGGTGCCAAGCTGGTAAACCATTTGTTCAGGCCTACTGGATCGCCCTGATCTAAACCATTTCTGGAAATCCATTTCATTCTACTCTAATGTGATCCCAGGGAGTGAAAGGAAAGGGTGGTTCAAACAAGCATAGCTAGTGGAGGAGCTCTTGGGCAAAATGTCTGAACAGCTGACTGAGGTCTTTGGCTACATCACTATCTCAAATCAGAGTTCTTATATGTCAATCAACAAGCATTTGGGGGGCTCCTCAAAGGGCCTAATGCAATGACAGGAACTCGGCATATATAGTCTATCTGTTCCTCCCAAGAAAATCACCTAACCAACCCTGGCAACCCTCTTCCAATTCATTGTTTACCCCATTCCTCCTCATAAATCATATTTATTTAGTGCTTATTCTGTGCAGAGCACTGTACTAAGTGCTTGGGAAAGCACAACTTAACAGAGTTGGTAGACACATTCCCTGCCCACAAGCTTACAGTCTAGAGGAGGAGATAGACATTACTGTAAATAAATAAATGATGTATAATAATAATGGTATTTGTTAAGCATTTACTATGTGCAAAGCACTGTTCTAAGCACCGGTATATGTACATAAGTGCTATGGGACTAAGAAAGAGGTGAATAAAGAGAGCAAATCGAAGTGCAAGGGCAGCATAGATGGGAATGGGAGAAGAGGAAATGAGGGGTTAGTCAGGGAAGGCCTCTTGGAGGAGATGGGCCTTCAATATGGGTTTAAAGGTAAGGAGGGTGATTGTCTGTTGGATATGAAGAGGGAGGGCATTCCAGGCCAGAGGCAGGAGGCGAGCAAGAGGTAGGTGGCAAGGTAGCTGAGATAGAGATACGTGGAGTAGGTTGACATTTGAGTGAAGTTTGCAGGCTGATTTGTAGGTGAGAAGCGAATGAGGTAAGATAGGAAGGGGCAAGCTGATTGAATCCTTTAAAGGTGTCGGTAAAGAGTTTCTATTTAATGAGGAGGTGGATGGGTGACAACTGGAGGTTCTTGAGGAGTGGGGAAAACACGGACTGAACGTTTTTTGTAAAATATGATCTGGGCAGCAAAGTGAAGGTTGAACTGGAGTGAGGTGAGACAGAAGCCCGGGAGGTCAGCAAAGAGGCTGATACAGTAATCAAAGCAGGGCAGAATAAGTGCCTGGATTAACACTGAAGCAGTTTGGATGGAGAAGAAAGGACTGCTTTTTAATGATTTTGTGAAGGTTGAACTGAAAGGATTTGGTGACATTGACAATGTGGGTTGAACAATAATGATGGCATTTATTAAGCGCTTACTATGTGCAAAGCATTGTTCTAAGTGCTGGGGAGGTTACAAGGTGATCGGGTTGTCCCACAGGGGGCTCACAGTCTTAATCCCCATTTTACAGATGAGGTAACTGAGGCACAGAGAAGTTAAGTGACTTGCCCAAAGTCACACAGCTGACAATTGGCGGAGCTGGGATTTGAACCTATGACCTCTGACTCCAAAGCCCGGGCTCTTTCCACTGAGCCACGCTGCTTAGAGTATAACATCAAGGTTAAGACAGGAAGAATGGTGGTGCTGTTTACGGTGATGGGAAAGTCATGGGGAGGACAGTGTTTGGGTGGGAAGATGCGGAGCTCTGTTTTGGACATGTTAAATTTGAGGTGTTGGCAGGGCATGCAAGTAGACATGTCCTGAAGACAGGAGAAAATGTGAGACTGCAGAGAAAGAGAGAGATCAGGACTGGAGATGTAGATTTGGGATTCATTACATCTATATCCCCTCAATGAACCCAGATTCCCTCTCTATTAATTAGTTACTAATAATATTTATTAGCAATTACTATGTTTCTCGCATTTTGCTAAGCTCTGAGGTATATACTAGATGATCAGATACAGCCCCTACCCAACAAGGGGCTCACCCTCTCCTCCTCCAAAGTGTTTGGGAAGAAACAACCACTTCCTCCAGGAAGTCTTCCTTGGTAATACTCATAATTTCTAGTCACACACTTCTACGACCTCCTCAATAATCACACAACACCTATGGACACATTTTTCTCTCATAACTAAGGGAATGACCATCTTCTTTTAGCCAAGGAAACATATCTACCAACTCTATAGCATGGTTTAGGAAATAGAGCACAGGACTCAGAATCAGATCATGGGTTCTAATCCTGGCTCTTCCACTAGTCTGCTGTGTGACCTTGGGCAAATCACTTCACTGTGCCTCAGTTACCTCATCTGTAAAATGGGGATTGAGACCGTAAGTCCCATGTTGGAACAGGGACTGCAATCCGATTTGCTTTTATCCACCCCTGTACTTAGTTCAGTGCCTGGTACAGAGTAAGTGCTCAAGAAATACCACTACTATTATTATTATTGTAATATTGTACTTTCCCAGCAGTTAGTACAGTGCCCTGAACACAGTAAGTGCTCAATAAATATAATGGATTGATTTACTTGATTCCCCCTTTAGTTTGTAGGTTCCTCCTTCCATAATTTTCTTAAGCTCTTAGTACAATGCTGTGCACAGTCTAGGTACTCAATACTAGAGATAATAATAATAATGGTATTTGTTTAGCGCTTACTATGTGCAAAGCACTGTTCTAAGCGCTGGGAGGGATACAAGGTGATCAGGTTGTCCCACCTGGGGCTCACAATCTTAATCCCCATTTTACAGATGAGGTTATTGAGGCACAGAGAAGTGACTTGCCCAGAGTCACACAGCCGACAAGCGGCGGAGTCAGAATTAGAACCCATGACCTCTGACTCCCAAGCCTGTGCTCTTTCCACTGAGCCACGCTGCTTCCCATTTATTCTCTAACAATATTAAAGAGTGCATACAGCCCATGCCCTCAGGGAGCTCACCTTCTAAGGGAGACAAGATGGTCAAGTTCACAATCAAAATAAACATCCTCAGGCACAAGAATGGGTGATGAGAGGTTCAAAGATCATTTGTGATAGAAGACTGAACAACTGGGGTTAATTGGGGAAAGCTGCCTGGAGGAAGTGAAACTTGAGCTGTGGTAAAAAGGGAGAGAGAGCGATCAGCAGGAATTGGGTTCCATAGGGCACAGCTGCAGCTGAGAGTTGGAGAAGGTGAGGGTGCTGATTAGCCCATTGAACAGATGAGAGGCAGAGGAAGAAAAAATGGGGCAAAGTCTTGGAGGCAGGAAAGAGAAGCCTTGGGACTGAGTTTTTGCAAGCCAGGAGGAAATGAAATGAACAAATGGAAAAGGGAACTTGGCCTCTCTGGGTATTCAGTGGGGGTATTCAGTGGGGAGCTTGGGAATGGAGTCTGTGTGTCTGCCGGTAGGTCACTTGCGTCGGGCACATCATCGGAGCCGTGTTGGCGGACACCCCAGAGCACGCCCGGAGAGCCGCCCAAGCCGTGAAGATCACTTACGAGGAGCTCCTGGCAATCATCTCGATCGAGGTGGGCTAGCCCAGGCCCTGCCCTCCCAGCCCCGCCATCCTCCCCAAACTGCTTTCCCATTCGATGGTTGCTTGTCGCAAGACTCAATCCCTCTGTGTGGCTGTGGAGTTTCCTCTGGAAGAAAGAGGCGGTCCCTAGCCTGCTAAACCTCACCCTCCCAGTGATCTCCCTCCCTTTACCTCAGTGACCATGATGAGCAGGAGGGTCAGGAGGCTGCAGTTCTGAGCATTACTTATCTTCTTGTTCTTCCATCAGGAAAGCAGTGTGACCTAATGGAAAGAACACCACCTTGGTTTTAATCCTGGCCCCACCATTTGCCAGCTGTTGTGACCTTAAGCAAGTCATTGGCCCTCAGTTTCCTCACCTTAAAAGGGCAACTCAATACCCACTCACCCTCCCCCTTCTTAGACTGTGAACCCCTTTTGGGACAGGGACTGTGTCCAACTAATTATCTTGCATCTACCCCATTGCTTAATACAAGTGTTTGGCAGATAGTAAGCACTTGACAAATACCACAATGACTAATGTTAACTGGTATGGAAATCTGATTGTTATACTCTTTTCTCAGGATGCCATAAAGAATAAGTCCTTTTTTAAGCCCGACTATCTGCCAGTGATGGAGAAAGGTGATCTCCAGAAGGGTTTTGCTGAAGCCGATCACATCCTTGAAGGTACCAGGAAATTATCTTTTCCTTGCCCAGACCTGAGTGTGGCAATCAAGGTTTTGCCTAGTCTGAAGCATTTAGTACAGCGCTGTGCACACAGTAAGCGCTCAATAAATACGATTGAATGAATGAACAGAAGCCAAGTGACTAATAGTGGGGCCCAGGGAGGACTTGATCAATCCATCAATCAAGGAATCCATCAATCAAATGGATGAAGGAAAAGTATTTAAGTTAGTGTTTAAGTAATAGGGTATGCAAGATATGTGCTAGTGTGCTATGGAAGGATGTGAATAGGCAAGTGCTTCGGTGGCACAAAAGTGCAGAAATGGCAGTTATGGGAGATATAAGCGGAGGAGATTTAAAATGAATTAGGAAAGAAGGCTACCTGGAGGGGTTGTGATATGTCAGGAGGACTTGGAAGATAGGGAGAGCTGTGGTCTTTCATATTTGAAATGACAGAGGTGCATGAGCTTAGAGGCAGAAGAAATAAGAACAAGGCACAGAAGGTAGATTAGTTTGAAAGGAAAGAAGAGTGTGAACTGAGGTGCAGTGGGAGATAAAAAATAATAATAATAATGGCATTTATTAAGTGCTTACTATGTACAAAGCACTGTTCTAAGTGCTGGGAAGGTTACAAGGTGATCAGGTTGTTCCACGGGGGGCTCACAGTCTTCATTCCCATTTTACAGATGAGGTACTGAGGCCCAGAGAAGTTAAGTGACTTGCCCAAAGTCACACAGCTAACAATTGGCGGAGACGGAGTTTGAACCCATGACTCTGACTCCAAAGCCCGGGCTCTTCCCACCTGAGCCACGCTATTTCTCTATGAGAGTGGATAAGTCGCCTGACGAACGCTCATTTCCCCACCCTATTTTCCCCTCCCTTGTGCTTCATCTCCATTTAGGTCTGTACCCCTCAAACACTTTCACACCCACCCCATCTCCGCAACACTATTTTCATAGCCTTATGTTCTGCTGCTTCCTAAATCTGTAATTTATTTTAATGTACATCTCTCAAACGAGATTGTAAGTTCCTTGATCTACATCTCCAGTCCTGCTCTCTCTCCTCCACATTCTCGTATTTCTTCCTGGCTTCAGGCCATTTCTACTTGGCTCTGTCACCGACATCTCAAACTTAACATGTCCAAAACAGAACTCTTCATATTCCCACCCAAACCTTCTCCTCTCCCTGATTTTCCCATCAGTGTAATAATCATGATGGCATTTATTAAGCACCTAATATGTGCAAAGCACTGTTCTAAGTGCTGTAATAATAATAATGGCATTTATTAAGCACTTACTATGTGTCAAGCACTGTTCTAAGTACTGGGGAGTTTACAAGGTGATCAGGTTGTCCCATGGGGGGCTCACAGTCAATCCCCATTTTACAGATGAGATAACTGAGGCCCAGAGAAGTTAAGTGACTTGCCCAAAGTCACACAGCTGACAATTGGCAGAGCCGGGATTTGCACCCATGACCTCTGACTCCAAAGCCCATGCTCTTTCCACTGAGCCATGCTGCTTCTCCAGCACCCCCACGCCCCCGTCTCACAAGCCCTTAACAATGGAGTTATCATCCACTCATCTCTGTCATTCAACCTACATATTCACTCCATCACCAAATCCTATCAGTTCAACCTTCGCAATATCACTAAAATCTGCCCTTCCCTGTCCAAACTGCTACCACATTATTCCAAGCACTTATCCTATCCCACCTTGATTACTGCATCGGCCTCCTTGCTCAACTCCCTACCTTCTGTCTCTCCTTAATCCAGTCTATGCTTCACTCTGCTGCCCAGATTATTTTTCTGCAAAACCATTCATGTTTCCCCACTCTTCAAGAACTTCCAGTGGTTGCAAATCCACTTTCACAAAGGAAACTCCTTACCATAGACTTGAAAGCACTCAATAAGCTTGCCTCCTACTACAACCCAGCCCACATACTTTACTTGTCTAGTGCCAACCTACTCACTGTATCTCTATCTTGTCTGTCTCACCATTGACTCCTCGCCCATGTCCTGACTCTGGCCTGGGACACCCTCTCTTCATATCCAATATATGATCATTCTCCCCACCCTCAAAGCCATATTAGGAACACATCTCCTCCAAGAGGTCTTCCCCATCTAAGCCCTGATTTCCCTTTATCTCACCCCATTCTGCATCACTCTTGCATCTGGATTTGCATCCCTTTATTCAGCTCTGCCTCAGCCCCATGGCACATATGTATCTATCTGTAATTTATTTATTTATATTGTCTGTTTCCCCTTCTAGGGTATGAGCGCACTGTGGGCAGGAAACATATCTACCAACTCTGTTATATTGTACTCATATCTGTAATTTCTTTATAATGCTGGTTTCCCCATCTAGCATGTAAGCTCATTGTGGGCAGGGAACATGTCTTCCAATTCTGTTATACTGTACTCTCCCAAGCAGTTAATATAGTACTATGCACACAGTAAGCACTAAAAAAATACAATTGAATTGAGTTTAGTTAAATAAATATGATTGACTGTACCTACCAAATCTAGGGTACTGTACTTTTCCAAATGCATAGTATTAAGTATGTGTTCAGTAAATAGCATTGATTAATTGATGAGTTGATTAGGAATGGGAGAGCTGATTGAATATGGTGAAATTGAATACTTAAGCAGTAAGGGCTAAGTTTATAGTCTTAATCCCTGTTTTACAGATGAGGGAACTGAGGCACAAAGAAGCTAAGTGACAGAGAAGGTCTCTCAGTAGACAAGTGGCAAAGCAAGGATTAGATCCTTTTGACTCTTAGACCTATGCTCTATTCTCTAGGTCATGCTGTTTCTCACTTATCTGCTTTTACCACTTTGCTGCCTGACCTTAGGCAAGTAACTTAACTTCTCTGTACCTCAGTTGCACCATCTATAAATGGGGATTAAGACTGTGATTATCTTATATCTACCCCAGTACTTAGTAAAATTCCTGACACATAGTAAGTGCTTAACTAATACCTTAAAAAAAGGAGCAAAGTGCTTAACAAACATGATACAAAAAGTCAGTGGTGAAGAGTTTCTGCTTATTCAGAGAGAATTTGGGCACCATTTGAGGTATTTGGAGGAATGAAGAAACATGTGTAGAGCAACATTTTTGAAAACTGACCTGGGCAGCAGAGTGAAGTATGGACTGGAGAATGGAGAGCCCGGAGTCAGGGAGACCAGTGAGGAAGCTGACATTAACGCAAGGTCGGAGTGCAGGGCACTGACCCATCAACTGTTTCTTGGTTGGTTCTCTAGGAGAGGTGCATGTTGGTGGACAGGAACACTTCTACTTGGAGACTCAGAGCTGCATTGCCATCCCAAAAGGTGAAGAAGGAGAGATGGAGCTTATTGTAGCCACACAGTGCCCAAAATTGATTCAGGTGATGTCTGCTAACAATCCATTTAAGTCTAACAATCCACTTAAGGCTGAGTTCCCCAGGGGGCCTCAATGGAGGTGTGATTTGCAGAAGAGGTGATTGGTTGGATTATGGAAGTGTCTACCAATTTCTAGTAGATGGGGTTGAATGACAACCCAACAGGGCACTGAGTTCCCAATGACTGGTTTCTGCCAGCCATGTGATGCAATTTGCCACCACCCTGCCACCTGCTCCTCTAAACTGCAAGCTCATTATTGGCAGAGAACATGCCTGCTAATTCTCTTGTGTTGTGCTCTCATAAGCACTAAGAACAATGCTCAGCATATTGTAAGTGTTCAACAAATACCATTGATTGCTGGCTCCCCATATGTTTCCCTGGTGGATATTCCTCTCAGCTGTGCCAGAGATTCCCCTGCCAGAGCAACCTCTCTGTCCCCTGGAGGGGTGGCAGCCCCCAGGGCTTGGGAATATGGAAGGATATGCCCCAGGTGGGCACAGTCTCTTAGAACCACTTCAGTTTGCAAAACCTATCCGGTCCACTCCCTGCCCTCAAAATCCACATGTGTTCTCGAGATGACTCCGTCCCCCCGCCCCTGCAGAAGGAGTCAGCTCCAGGGACAGGTCCCACCTCCCTCTCCCCGTCCAGTGCTGCTTTCCTATTTGCAAGATCAGGTGACTCCATATTTTAAACTATAAAGACAAATTTTCTGGCTTATTTAACGGCTCATCTTGAAGGATTTTGTCTGATTAATGTGTCATAGTGCAGCATGCCCCAATCTGTCCTGGAACGCCCTGCAGTGCTACACTGCAGGGTCTTGCTCGGCCTCCCAGAGAGCCCTCAGGGCTAGTGTAAAGGCTCAGACAGGATGGTCTGCCCCGGAACTGCCTCTCACAGGAGTGGGGTCTGCCCCATTGGAGCGGGCACGGTCGATTTTGAGTGACATCCATCCAGTTGGAGCCATCCTGTCATTTCCCCTGCTGAAGTGATCCATGCCAACCAATGCCTTCTTCCCATAGGATTTTGCTGCCAAGGCCTTGGGCGTCCCATCCAACCGGATCACAGTTCGTGTGAAGAGACTGGGAGGAGGCTTTGGAGGGAAAGATCCCAGAAGCACACTACTGAGCACAGTGGCTGCTGTGGGAACCCACAAGTAAGATGTCAAGCCAGAGAGAAAATAGAGCAGGCTGAAGAAAACAACGTCCCTGCTGTCTAAACGGGGAGCTGGGCCCAGGAGCAGGGCTGAGAGAGGCAGGGAGAGTGGTAAAGTTGGTGGTATCTCTCTCAGGACTTGCCGACCCGTACGCTGCATGCTGGACCGGGATGAGGACATGTTGGTGACGGGCGGAAGGCATCCCTTCATGGCCCGCTATAAGGTATGGGACATTCATTCAATCATATTTAGTGAGCGCTTACTGTGTGCAGAGCACCAAATTCATCTTATAATGCAGAATCCATTTCCTAAGAGATTATTTTATGACCCCATGAGGAACAAGGGCCAAGGAGGAATTGGAGGGGAAACTGAATTATCTTGCTCAAAAGTTTGAGGAGGACTTGAATGATGCTAAATTGCTCTCCTGGGCAGAATAAAGGCTGCCAGGTGGGTTTGAGGCCAAGGGGTAAGCAAGCACGGGGAGGGCGGGGTTGTGGTGCTCCTTGGCTTCTCCTGGTAATGAGCCACCTGAGCTACAGACAGCATTCATTCAGTTGTATTTAATAATGATAAAATTAATAATAATAATTGGTATTTGTTCAGCACTTCCTATGTGCTAAGCATTCATTCATTCAATTGTATTTATTGAGCGCTTACTGTGTGCAGAGCACTGTTCTAAATGCCAGGGTAGATAAAAGGTCATCAGGTTGTCCCACGTAGGGCTCACAGTTCTCATTCATGAGGCACAGGGGGACTGACCATAGGAGTCAGACAGGAAGGCAATTAGCAAGTGTTCCAATTCCAGCTCTGCTACTTTCTCACTGAGATGATGGGTGCGAAAGGTGATGAAGTGTCAATCACTTCATCTCCCTGAGCCTTGGTTTCCTCCACCTGCCAAGTGGGAACAACATTGCTGGCAAAGCACGACTGGAAAATGTCCTTGAAAACTGTGTGTGTTCTCCTTCTTGTCTTTACCCCACACCAAAATTTGGGTGCCTGCCAGAAAATTTTCCCCTACCTCAGGGCTTCTTGGAGTAGCTGTCAACTTTATATTGTTCCTTGGAAACACCCTTTTGTCAGGAAATTATGTTTCCCTTTCTATCCCTTGGGGTTTCCTGTGTGGATAAAAATGGGAGGGGAAGTTGGAAAAGGAACAGAGAACTAAAATATCAAGAGCTGGTGACTGAAGTACTTGTTTTTTGGATTAGGTTGGCTTCATGAAGGATGGGCGAGTGGTGGCTTTGGAGATCGATTACTACAGCAACGGAGGCAACTCTGTAGAGGCCTCTCGGGGCGTAAGTAAGACCAACCTTTTTGGTACTATGGTTGAAGAAGACCCAATACAGTTCCTCCACAAGCAAGCTTTACGGATTGACCTCAGAGGGCTCAGTGGAAGTCAGGGAAACAGACCTGGGAGTGAGGGAACCTAGACCCTAGTCTAATTTTTGAGGCACTCTGAGTCGCAACAGATAAAAATCTGGTGTTCTTTCCTGTGTTCACTTCTCACTGAACAGGTCATGATCAAAGCTTTACAGCACCTAGACAATTGCTATAATATCCCCAACATCCGGGGCACCGGGAAACTGTGCAAGACCAACCTACCCACCAACACGGCCTTCCGGGCTTTCGGGGGACCCCAAGCAATGCTAATCACCGAGTCCTGGATGAGTGAAGTTGCCATGAAGTGTGGCCGCCCGCCTGAGGAAGTAAGAGGCGGAGAATCACCGGGCACTACCACTGGAAGACTCTGCTGATCGGTCTCTATTAAGACCACTGGTCGTTCTGATTGCTGCCCTCTGTGAGAAGAGCAGGGCAGCTAACTTTCTGTCTCCCTTGGGGCAGGTGCGGAAGTTGAACATGTACAGGGACGGGGACCTGACTCACTTCAACCAGAAACTGGTGGGTTCCACGCTGTCCCGGTGCTGGTCTGAATGCCTTGAGAGCTCCCAGTACCATGCCAGGAGGAGGGAGATCGAGAAGTTTAACAGGTCAGCAGGAGGGGAAAAGGAGGGGGTGGGAGGAGGGCATAATGTCTTTGGTTCTGGGTTGTGAAGCTCCCATAATTCGTTGGAAGGGCCTATGTTCTGGAGTTGACTGTGAAGAGGACCCTACCTGTCACTTTCCAACAATAGCAGCATGGAGAGAAGAAGCGTGGCTCAGTGGAAAGAGCACGGGCTTTGGAGTCAGAGGTCATGGGTTCGAATCCCGGCTCTGCCACATGTCCAAGTTAAGTGACCTTGGGCAAGTCACTTAACTTCTCTGAGCCTCAGTTGCCTCATCTGTAAAATGGGGATTAAGACTGTGAGCCCCACGTGGGACAACTTGATCACCTTGTATCCCCCCCCAGCGCTTAGAACAGTGTGTTGCACATAGTAAACGCTTAACAAATGCCATAATTATTATTATTTATTATTAATAGCAGTGGTAGTAGTAGCATTAGTAGCAGTAGTAATAGTAATAGCAGTAGTGGTAGTCTTAGTAGTAATAGTAATATTAGTAGTAGTAATAGTTTTTAAGTGCTTACTATACACCGAGCACTATACTAAATTCTGGGAAAGAATACCCAACTGGGAATTTGACATAGTTCCTGTCCCTTGGGGAGCTCACAGTATTCTTGAAAAGTTTGAAGATTTCATAATCAAAAGCAACAATTCCTCACTTGAGCTGTAATATGTGCCTCTCAAGTATATGTTCAAAACCAAAATCCTCACCTTCCTCCCCTTAACCTAATTTTCCAATCACGGCAGGAAACAGCACCAAACTCTCCATCTCTGAAGCCAGTAACATGGACATTATTATTGATGCCTCCCTCTCTTTCAATCCCCATAATCAGTCTATCTCCAAATCCTGTTGGTTTTTTACCTTCACAGCATTTCCAGAACTGTAAGAACGTTTGCAAGTGGAGACAAGCATTTAAAGATCTACAGAAGCCCAGCAAACAGATATGACTGGGTTGAGATAATCAGCGAAGGAGGTGTTCATTCATTCATTCAATTGTATTTATTGAGTGCTTACTGTGTGCACAGCACTGAACTAAGTGCTTGGAAGAGCATAATGCGACAATAAACTAACACATTCCCTGCCCACAATGAGCTTACAGTCTAGAAAGGGGAAGACAGACATCAGTGCAAATGAATAAATTACAGATATGTACCTAAGTGCTATAGGGTTGGGAGTAGGGAAGAGCAAAGGTCTCCTACTTGGGTGGAAGATTTGGGAATATCAGCAGAACTGAGGCAGATTTGAAAACAGCGATAGACATTGTAAGTTCAAACACATCAGCGTGACAAAGGATAATGGCATAGCGAATAGAGCTTGTGCCCGGGAGTCATGGGTTCTAATCCCAGCTCTGCTACTCATCTGCTGTGTGACCTTGGGCAAGTCACTTCTCTGTGCCTCAGTTACCTCGTCTGTAAAATGGGGATTGAGACTGGGAATGCCACGTCGGACAGAGACTATGTCCAACGTGATTTGCCATATTCACCCCAGTGCTTAGTACAGTGCCGGGCACATAGTAAGTGCTTAGGAAATATCACTGTTACTGCCCATCTTTGCTTCCCTACCCATCCACTGACTGGATTTTTTTGTCATCTTTGAAAATGAACAGGGTGTGGCAGGATGTGTGTGCGTGTGTGTCTGGAGTTTAGGTGAAAAGACCTGATGGAAAGGAGAGGTTTCCCCAGTAATGGTGCCATCTCTTCCCCAGGGAGAACTCTTGGAAGAAGAGAGGTTTGGCCATAATTCCCATCAAGTTTGGACCCGGCTATGCTATTTCCTTCATAAACCAGGTAATTGCTCTTGGCTTTCCCTGGAATGATGTTCAAGATGGCCTGTTCGTTTTGTGTCCGTTGCGATTCAATGCGGACAACCTTGAAAATTCCCTCTCAGACCCTCAGGGTGCAGAGGGCCCTTCTGAGAAAAGCAGTGTGGCCTAATGGAAATATCACGGGACAAGAAGTCAGAGGATCTGGATTCCAATCCTGTCTCTTACCTGCTGTATGACTTCTCTGTGCCTCAGTTTCCTCATCTATAAAATGGGGATTGAATACCGATTCTCTCAACTGATAGTGATAATAATGATGGCATTTGTTAAGCACTTACTATGTGCCAAGCCCTGTTCTAAGCACTGGGGAGGTTACGAGGTGATCAGGTTGTCACACGGGGGGCTCACAGTTTCAATCCCCACTTTCCAGATGAGGTAACTGAGGCCTAGAGAAGTGAAGTGACTTGCCCTTTCTTCTATCTATCCCAGTACTTGGCACATAGTAAGTGCCTAACAAATACCATTAAAAAAGAAAGAACAATTGGAGAAGGCCTGTTGGGGGAGATGTGATGTTAAAAAGGGTTTGAAGGTGGGGAGAGCGGCGGTCTGTTGTTTATGGAGGGGGAGGGAATTCCAGGCCAGAGAGGGGAGGATGTGGGAAAGGTGTTGGCTGATCTGAATTAGAGGCTCGGTTTGATGCGGTGCCATTGTCTGCTGGGATGTTCTAGTTCTTTTGTGATGGCATTGGGCTGGCCTAATCCTCTTCCCGTAGGGTGGTGCTTTGGTGCACGTGTACACGGATGGTTCTGTGCTTCTTACCCATGGTGGGGTCGAAATGGGCCAAGGACTTCACACCAAGGTGACTCAGGTAAGCAGGCTGTCTTAAGGGCCATGTCCCTTTCAGCCACCCCCTCCCTAGTCCGGGGGGAACAACGGGTTTTTTGGTGAATAATGCCGCTAAACAGCATTGAGATGCTTTTCTTGCTCCTTTCAATGTTTTTGAGCACAGTGGCCTGAAGGGGACAGAGGGCTGTTGGAGAAGAAAATGCACGGGCAACCCTGCTTTGTGCTGCTGCTAACCGCTCAGTCAGCTCTCCTCCTTTCACTTTATCCACACCCTTATCCTGGTCAGTCAGTCAGTCAGACAATCATATTTATTGAGTGCTTACGGTGTGCAGAACACTGTACTAAGTGCTTGAGGGAGTAGAGGATAACAATATAAGACACATTCCCAGCCCACAACGAGCTTACAGTCTAGAGGGGGAGACAGACATTAATATAAACAAATAAATTACAGATATGTACATAAGTGCTGTGGGGCTGGGAGGGAGAATGAACAAAGGGAGGAAGTCAGGGTGACACAGAAGGGAGTGGAAGAAAAGACAAAGAGGGCTTAGTGAGAGAAGACCTCTTGGAGGAGATGCCCCTTCAATAAGGCTTTGAAATGGGGGGAAAGTAACTGTCTATGAGATTATGAAGAGGGAGGGCGTTCCAGGCCTGAGGCAGGAGGTGGGCGAGAAATCGGCAGCATGATAGACAACATCGAGGTCTAGTGAAAAAGGTTAGCATTAGAGGAGTGAAGTGTGTGAGTTGGGTTGTAAGAGGAGAGTAGCAAGTTGAACTGGGAGGGGGCAAGGTGACTAAGGGCTTTTCCCACTCCATCCACGCTTTGCACTCTTCGTTCTTCACAAGCTGCCCTACCCACCGTGCCTCATTCCCATTTCTCCTGCCCTCCTCGCTCCATTAAATTCTGATTCACTACATTCTCAATCTTCAAAATCCTTCTGAAATCTGATTTTTTTCCGGAAGGCTTTCTGGATTAATTTCTAATATCCTCCACTGCTGCTACTTCAGCACTTCTGGGCCACCTGAGCACTCAACTATCCAGAACTTCCCATGCCCCCTTTTCCTTCCTCCTGGCTCTAAGGAAACTTAACATCCACCGTCTCCACTAGATTGTAAGGTCCTTGAGGGCAAAGACCATGCCTACCCATTCTGTTGTAGCATCCTCTGCGTGTAATAGGTACTCAATAAATATTGTCATTTGATTGACTGCACATCTAGACAGCCGGGCCCTTTCCATCCTGCAGATAGCCAGCAAAGTCCTAGGAATCCCAGTGTCCAAGATCTACGTGTGCGAGACAAGCACCAGCACGGTACCCAACACCTCCTCGACGGCCGCCTCCGTCAGCACGGACATCAATGGGATGGCCATCCAGGTACAGACACGGCTGAGAAGCCCAGCTGTCTGGGCCGGCCTGGTGTTGTAGGGTGGGAGGATCTCCCCAGATACCTGATCCTTGGACTGTTCCATCAGGTCCAGGTGCAAGTTGAAAGAATTCAGGGATCCTTGGGACCCTTAGTTCTGGTTGGAAAAATGGGAGGAGGAGGGGAAAATGAGAGTAAATATCTGGTCTCATGGCAATGGAATAATAATAATAATAATGGCATTTATTAAGCACTTACTATGTGCAAAGCACTGTTCTAAGCGCTGCAGAGGTTACAAGTGTGATCAGGTTGTCCCATGTGGGGCTCACAGTCTTAATACCCATTTTACAGATGAGGTAACTGAGGCCCAGAGAAGTGAAGTGACTTGCCCAAAGTCACACAGCTGGCAACTGGCGGAGCCGGGATTTGAACCCATGGCCTCTGACTCCCAAGTCCGGGCTCTTCCCACTGAGCCACGCTGCTTCTCTAAGTGACTGATCCTGTACCAGAAGTTTGGGAGAGTTTACATCAGAATTTTCAGCTCTTCTCCTGAAACCATTTAGCTCCTGCCCTCCCTCTACCTAACCACTGGTGGTGCCAATACCACTTCTGGTCCCTTGAACTCAATTTTTTAAAATGGTATTTGTTAAACACATATCGTGTGCCAGGCACTGTACTAAGTGATGGGGTAGACTCAAGCTAGTCAGTTAGGACACAGTCCATGTCCCACATGGGACTCACGGTATAATCCCTATTTTCCAAATGAGGTAACTGAGGCACAGAGAAGTTAATTGACTTGCCCAGCATCATATTGCAGACAAGTGGTCAAGTGTTAAGTATTTTCATTAAGTATTAATTCTGTTAGCCCTCGGTGGGACAGGGACTGTATCCAACTTGATAAGCCGGCGTCTATCCCAGCACTTATTACAGTGCCTGACACATAGAAAGTGCTTAACAAATACCATTTTTAAAAAATGGCAGTGCAGGATTGGAACCCAGGTCCTTCTGGCTCCCAGGGTTGTACTCAGTCCAGTAGGCCATGCTGCTTTTCAGTCAAGCAATGGTATTGCTTTCTCTATGCCCAGCAATAATCCTGGCCCACACGCTCCGTTCTGCTCAGTCTTTGATGCATGCTGTGGCAGCATTGTCAATCAATCAATCATTCGTATTTATTGAGCGCTTACTGTGTGCAGAGCACTGTACTAAGTGCTTGGGAAGTACGAGTTGGCAACATATAGAGACGATCCCTACCCAACAGTGGGCTCACAGTCTAGAGGTCTACTGCCGGGACAGTATTGATTGCATTGGCAGTGTCTTTGCTTCCTTTTGCCTGGGTAAATTAGATCTGGATTGGCCTTGGGCAGGAAGTGAGTGATCCATCTGCTGCTGTGTTTCCCTCTTAGGCTGCGTGTCAAACCATTTTGGAAAGGCTGAAGCCGTTCAAGGAGAAAAACCCCAAGGGCTCTTGGGAAGAATGGGTGAGTCCCTCTTTCACATCTGGTTGCCACCGGAAGGGGAATCATTTTTCCTTTTCATAATTATTATACAGGCTTTCAACAAAGAGGCAGGTAAGTGAAAGCTTGCAGGGAGGGATTGAGTCTACCAACTTTGCTATATTGTACTTTCTCAAGCGGTGAGAACAGATCTCTGCACACAGTAATTGCTCAATAAATACTGTTAATGGTATTTAATAATAATGATGGTATTTGTTAAATGCTTACTATATGAAAGGCACTGTACTAAGCACTGGGGTTGATACAGGCAAAGTGAGTTGAAAACAATCCCCGCCCCATACGGGGCTCAAAGTCTTACCATTCATTCAATCGTATTTATTGAGTGCTTACTGAGTGCAGAGCACTGTACTAAGTGCTTGGGAAGTACAGGTTGGCAACAGAGATGGTCCCTACCCAACAACAGGCTCACAGTCTAGAAGGGGGAGACAATCAACAAAACCTAACATGTGAACAGGTATCAAGTTGTCAGAACATATAGAATTAAAGCTAGATGCAAATCATTAACAAAATAAATAGAATAGTAAATATGTACAAGTAAAATAGAGTAATAAATCTGTACAAACATATATACAGGTGCTGTGGGGAGGGGAAGGAGGTAGGGCGGGGGGGCATGGGGAGGAGGAGAGGAAAAAGGGGGCTCAGTCTGGGAAGGCCTCTTGGAGGAGGTGAGCTCTCAGTAGGGCTTTGAAGGGAGGAAGGGCATTCCAATCAGGTTGGACAAAGTCCATGTCTCACACAGGGCTCACAAGCTTAATCCCCATTTTACAGATGATGTTGGACAAAGTCCATGTCCCACACAGGGCTCGCAAGCTTAATCCCCATTTTACAGATGAGGTTACTGAGGCCCAGAGAAGTGAAGTGACTTTCCCAAGGTCACCTAGCAGACAAGTGGCAGAGCCGGGATTAGAACCTATAACCTTGACTCCCAGCTCCATGTTCTATCCACTGTCACGCTGCTTCTCTCCTGTTCTCTCTATCGTGCTGCTCGATAGAAACGGACACCTTCCCCAGCCCTGCTCCTTGTTCCTATTTCTCCCGAATGACTGTGTCCAACCTGACGAACTTGCATCTACCCCAGTGATTAGAACAGTTTTTGACACAAAGTAAGTGCTTAACACATGCCAGAATACCAATAACTGATACTGCAGAATTGACGAGAAGCAGCGTAGTCTAGTGGATAGAGCTTGGACCTGTGAATCGGAAGGACCTGGATTCTAATCCCTGCTCCACCACATTCATTCAATCAATGGTATTATTGAGCGCTTACTGTGTGCAGAGCACTGTACTAAGCGCTTGGGCAATACAAGTCGGCAACATATAAAGACGGTCCCTACCCAACAAGGGGCTCACAGTCTACAAGGGGGAGACAGACAACAAAACAAAACTTGTAGACACATCTCTGATGTGTGACCTTGGGCAAGTCACTTCACTTCTCTGGGCCTCAGTTACCTCATCTGGAAAATGGGGATTCAGGTTGCGAGCCCTATGGACTTGGTCCAACGTGATTAGCCTGTGTCTCTCCAGCACTCAGTACAGTGCCTGGAACACAGGGGAGAAACAAAGGGGAGAAGAGCACAGAGCGGGAGGGTGCAAGAGAGAAGAAGAAGAAGGACCGGGGGAAAGAGTCTGTGGGAGCACAGAGCCTGGTTTAGAGAGGAGGGACAGGGAACCAGTCACGATCATTCCCCTCTTCCACAAAGACCTGCCCCACAAGAATTCACTTAGACCAAGTCTCCTGTTGGACACCCCTTTGCTGATTCCCCCTTATAATAATAATAATGGCATTTATTAAATGCTTACTATGTGCAAAGCACTGGTCTAAGCACTGGGGAGGTTACAAGGTGATCAGGTTGTCCCACAGGGGGCTCACAGTCTTAATCCCCATTTTACAGATGAGGTAACTGAGGCCCAGGGAAGTTAAGTGACTTGCCCAAAGTCACACAGCTGACAATTGGCAGAGCCAGGATTTGAACCCATGACCTTTGACTCCAAAACCCGGGCTCTTTCCACTGAGCCACACTGCTTCTCTAGACTGTGAGCCCGTTATTGGGTAGGGACCGTCTCTATATGTTGCCGACTTGTACTTCCCAAGCGCTTAGGACAGTGCTCTGCACACAGTGAGCACTCAATAAATGCGATTGAATGAATGAATGATTCCTTCTCCCACATCCTTTCGACTCTCAACGGATTGGTGATGAGAGCATTTTAAACTAAGCAGCGATGATGTCCCAGGCACGAGTTGCTGAATAGCTTTAGCTGCGGTCCCCGCCACGTGACTATCGGTCCCTGCCCAGAGTATTCCGGGGATGATGTGATGCTGACCTAATTCCAGGGAAAGATGTGGCTGAATTTACGGGTGTCTTTTCCCAGCGGGCTAGCTGCTCTGTTCTGGAGGCGGGAACCGGTGTTCAAGTTGTTGACGTTGCCGGTTTCTAGTCTGGGTCCCAGAATGCTCTAATTTCTCTAGTTAATCAGTGGTAATTATTAAGTGCTTATTATGTGCAGAGCACTGTACTAAGCACTTGAGAGAGTTCAATACTTTAGTGAACTCGTTGTGGGCAGGGGACATCTGTACCAACTCTGTTATGTTGTACTCTCCCAAGTATTTAGCAAAGTGTTCTGCAGTCAGTACCAACATTAGAGTAGGCGTAGATGATCCCTGCCCCCAAGGATCTTACAAAAGCCCAGGTAAACATTCTCTCCCTTCCTCAGGTGAACGCCGCCTACTTGGCTCCGGTGAGCTTGTCAGCGACAGGATTTTACAAGTGAGTGTGCCAAGATAGGTCTCAGCACTATCATGCCCAGGGCTTGGGGGAATGTTTATGTTACCCATGCCGCTCCTAAGCACGTGCAGTTTGATCTAGCCCTGGGGATCCCCTGGGAGCCCTAAAACTTTGGAAATAGGCTCACGGTGGGGGCGATCGACCGGCTGATTTTCCCTGATCTGGGCCCCTGTGAAGTGCTTTAGGCATCGGAAGTGACCTCACAGAAATTCTGTGTCTCTTCTCTGCAATGTGGCCTAGTGGAAAGAGGAGGGGCCTGGGGGTCAGAGGACCTGGGTTCTAATCCCAGCTCTGCAAACTCTCTGCAGTGTGACCTTGGGCAAGTCACTTAATGTATTCTGTGCCTCAGTTCCCTCATCTGCAAAAATGGGGATTCAACACTCGCTCTTTCTCCTACTCAGACTGTGAGCCCCATGTGGTACTTGATTATCTTGTCTCTACCACAATTATCATTTTTAAATGCCCTGACGCGGCACCCCAAGTTTTCCTGAGACTAGACGAAGGCTCCAAACAAAGAGCTTCAGGAATTTGGGGATTGTAGGGCAAAGGCCTGTCCTGTTGGTCTCTGTGCCTGAATCGATCCACTATCCTGCAATGCCCCTCTCCACTAGTTACCACCCCCCCCCACAGGAATCAGAAGCCACAGTCTCAGCCGGAGTCCTGCATGACCCAGCTCCATCAGTCCACCACACCAGCCCCCATTGCTGCCTACAGCCCCGATGGTAGCCAGCTGTGCCAATCACCTCCCGGCACCTCAACCCCAAAGACATCATGGGGACTCCTCCACATCACACAAAAACTCCTAACCACTGGCTTTAAAAAACTCAATCACCTTGCCCCCTCCTACCTCACCTCACTATTCTCCTACAATAACCCAGCCCGCACACTTCACTGCTCTATTGCCAACCTCCTTACTGTACCTCAATCTCGTCTATCTTGCCACCAACCTCTAGCCCACATTCTACCTCTGGCCTGGAACGCCCTCCCTCCTCACAGAAAAACAAACAATTTCTCTCCCCAAATTCAAGTCCTTACTGAAGACACACATCTCCTCCAAGAGGCCTTTCCTGACTAAATACTCCTTTCCTCTTCTCCCACTGTCTCCTGCATGGCCCTGACTTGCTCTCTTTTTTCATCCCCCCACCCAGCCCCACAGTGCTTAAGTACATATTTTTTACTTATTTATTTATATTAACGTTTGTTTCCCCTTCTAGACTGCAAGCTCACTGTGACCAGGGAATGTGTCTGTTTATTGTTGTACTGTAATAATAATAACAATAATGATAGCATTTATTAAGTGCTTACTATGTGTAAAGCACTGTTCTAAGTGCTGGGGAGGTTACAAGGTGATCAGGTGGTCCCACGGGGGGCTCACAGTCTTAATCCCCATTTTACAAATGAGGTAACTGAGGCACAGAGAAGGTAAGTGACTTGCCCAAAGTCACACAGCTGGCAATTGGCAGAGCGCCATTTGAACCCATGACCTCTGACTCCAAATCCTATGCTTCTTCCACTGAGCCACGCTGCTTCTCTCTAAGCAAGTACTCTCCCACGTACTTAGTACATGCCATACACACATTAAGCATTCAATAAATTCTACTGAATGAATGACTCTGCTACCATTGCTGAGAGAGGGGGGCATCCTGCTAAACTGACAGAATTCTCCTTCCAACGGTCCTGCTGAACGGGTAGGCTGGATCTGATTGACATTTAGGCATTTTCATCTTTTTAAATTGTGCCCTGAGTTCTCTTTCTTTTTTTCATCCCGCTCCCTCCCCAATATGTGACTCCCAACCTGGGCTACAAGCTTTGAGATCACCTCGGAGAATCCCATCTTCTACTTCTCCTTTGGCACGGCTTGCTCTGAAGTGGAGATTGACTGCCTGACAGGTGAACACAAGGTAAGCCTGTTGGGTTGGTTCTTGTAGGGAAAAGACCAGAAAGATGAGTTAGTAGGAAATCATAGGCCTGGTAGAGAGACAATATGTACGTATGTAGAGATGATACGTAACCTGAGGATCCATCAGTACCAAGCGAGCATGCCTCAAATTGCTGGAGATTCCTGGATTGAAGCAGGCAAGAGAAATTACCTTGAAGCTGCCATTTTCCTGGAAAGTTTCACTTGAGAGCATCTAGTGAGGTGGAGAGGAAAGTGTGAAATGACACCTTTGTTCTTGAATGTTTAGAAACCAGGATGGCCAGGTTTTCCAACCAGTTGATGGAATTGGGATGAGAGAGAGAGTAGGGTGAGAGATGCTCCTTGAGGGCAGGAATCATAATTACTTCAAAGTACTCATTTATTCATTCATTCATTTAGTCGTATTTATCGAACACTTACTGTATGTTGTATTAATTAAACACTGAACTAAGCATTTGGAAAGTACATTACAGCAATATAAAGAGAAAATCCCTGCCCACAACTGGCTCACAGACTAGAGGTGGGGCGGGGGACAGATATCAATACAAGTAAACAGGCATCAATATAAATAAATAGAATTATAGATATATACATAAGTGCTGTGGGGCAGGGAGAGGGGGAAAGATGAAAGGGAGAGAGTCAGGGTGATGCAGAAAGGGGGTGGGAGCTGAGGAAAAGTGGGTCTTAGTCTGGGGAGGCCTCTTAGAGGAGATGCGCCTTCAGTAGGGCTGTTAAGTGGGGAAGAGTGATTGTCTGGCAGATGTGAGGAGGGAGGGTATTCCAGGCCAGAGGTAGGAGTGGGCCAGGGATCAGCATCAAGATAGGCGAGATTGAGGCACAGTTCATTCATTCATTCTTTCAATCATATTTATTAGCGCTTACTGTGTGCAGAACACTGTACTAAGCACTTGGAAAGTACAGTTAGCACCAGAGAAGCGGAGTGTGTGGCCTGGGATGTAGAAGTAGAGAAGGGAGGTGAGGTAAGAAGGGGTAAGGTGATGGAGAGCTTTGAAGCCAATAGTGAGGAGGTTTTGTTTGATATGGAGATTGATAGGCAACCACTGGAGATTTTTAAGGGGTGTGTGTGACATGCCTTGAACGTGTCTGTAGAAAGATAATCTGAGCAGCAGAGTGAGGTATGTTTTGTTTTGTTGTCTGTCTCCCCCTTCTAGACTGTGAGCCCGTTGTTGGGTAGGGACTGTCTCTATATGTTGCCAACCTGTACTTCTCAAGTGCTTAGTAAAGTGCTCTGCACACAGTAAGTGCTCAATAAATATGATTGAATGAATGAATGAAGTATGGACCGAAGTGGGGAGAGGCAGGAGATTGGGAGGTCAGAAAGGAGGCTGATGCAGTAATCCAGTTGAGATAGGATGAGTGATTCTACTAATGTGGTAGCAGTTTGTTCTAAGCCACTGGGTTAGCTACAAGTTAATTAGGTTGGACATAGTCCCTGTCCTACATGGGGCTCACTGCCTAAGTCGGAGGGAGACTTTGACCATAAAACCTGGCTTTCCTTTTCAGAATATCCGTACGGACCTAGTCATGGATGTCGGCACCAGCCTGAACCCAGCCATAGACATCGGGCAGGTATGGAGCGAGGGCAAGGGTGGGCTGGGTGGGCCTGGCTCAACATTCCCATCCCTTATTACCCCTGTATGGAGGGTGACACTGAACCTTGAATCAACTGACATGAGCAGATGATTTTTGTTGACTATTTCACCAAGAAACCCCCTGTCATCTGACAGATCACAACTCCATTGGTTAGCACCAAATATACAGAAACTCTCCACATACTGGCCACCTCCTGAATGTCATGCCGCCCCCAGGCCCCTGTCCCAAAGTGTACTACCACTACTACTAATAATAATGATGATGGCATTTATTAAGTGCTTACTATGTGCAAAGCACTGTTCTAATTGCAGAGGAGGTTACAAGGTGATCAGGTTGTCCCACAGGGGGCTCACAGTCTTAATCCCCATTTTACAGATGAGGTAACTGAGGCCCAGAGAAGTGAAGTGACTTGCCCAAAGTCACACAGCTGACAATTGGCGGAGCCAGGATTTGAACCCATGACCTCTGATTCCAAAGCCCGTGCTCTTTCCACTGAGCCACGCTGCTTCCCTAGGTACTACCCTTACCTACCTGAGCTGCTCCACCTGGGAACTATTTCTCCACCCCCAAGAAATGCGAGCACAATATCGATCCCCCAGCAAAGCAATGCCGCCCCTCTCTCCACCCCAAACACAAGACAGAGACTGCTCTGAACACAGGCTGTAGGAGATGAGCACTGAAGCCCTTTATCCAAGCCTCAAAGACTCGGAGAGAACCAACCAAGCAGCATGGCAGCTTGGGTTCTAATCCTGACTTTACCATTTGCTTAATGTGTGTTTGGTGTAGTGTTCGATATACATAAAGTAATGAGAGGCAGCAGGGGCTTGAAGGAAAGGCTACAGGCCTAGATTCCAATCCTGACTCAGCCACTCATCTTCCATGTGATCTTAGGCAGGTCATTTACCTTCTCTGTGCCTCAGTTACCTCATCTGTAAAATGGGGATTAAATTGGACTCCCTTCTACTTAAATTGTAAGCCGTATGTGGGACAGAGACTGTGTCCAACCTGATTACTTCGTGTCTATCCCAGTGTTAAGCACATGGTAAGTGCTGTAAACTCATTGTGGGCAGGGAATCTGTTGGTTTATTGTTGTATTGTACTCTCCCAACCACTTAGTACAGTGCTCTGCACACTGAAAGTGCTCAATAAATATGACAATGAAAATACTAAACAAAAAAATATATTAAGTGATTAATAAATACCATAGATTGATTGTGCACCCTTAGGGGTGTCACTTGACTTCTCTGTATCTGTTTCCTCATCTGTAAAACAAGGATTAACCATCTGTTCTCCCTCCCCTTCAGATTGTGAGCCTCATGTGAGGAGACAGAGAC
This sequence comes from Tachyglossus aculeatus, assembly GCF_015852505.1. Classification (NCBI taxonomy): domain Eukaryota; kingdom Metazoa; phylum Chordata; class Mammalia; order Monotremata; family Tachyglossidae; genus Tachyglossus; species Tachyglossus aculeatus. Next base: position 16,552,420 of record NC_052101.1, on the reverse strand, counting down.
TGTCTGATCTGATAATTGTCAGCTGTGTGACTTTGGGCAAGTCACTTAACTTCTCTGAGCCTCAGTTACCTCATCTGTAAAATAGGGATTAAGACTGTGAGCCCCCTGTGGGGCAACCTGATCGCCTTGTAACCTCCCCAGCGCTTAGAACAGTGCTTTGCACATAGTAAGCGCTTAATAAATACCACTATTATTATTATTATACCTACCCTAGCATTTAACACAGAACTTGCCACTTAGTAAGTTCTCAACAAATATAATCATCATCATCATCATTTTCATCACCCACTATCAGAGGCTTTGTGACCCTGAAGAAATGTGTGTCCAGTCTCACATGACTGGAATCCAAAACATCCCTTCTCCTTCTGGAAAAGTTTCAGTCAGGCAAAGTGGGTGCATGATACACATCAGGATTCAGGCTGCCTCAACTTGAGAGATGTGTGTTGGTCAAGGAGACCTCATAAAATCACCCGTTCTCCTTTCCACAGAAGATCTCTCTCCATGATGTTGCCTGAGAGGTTGTTGAAATAAGTATAAAGGCTCACTCAAGAGAGAAGCTCGTTTACTCTTAGTGTGGCTGGGAAAGGACAAATAAGCTCCCACGTGTATTGTTTTAAAATAATGAAATTTAAAGGGACTGCTGTCACATATACGAAACCCAGAAACGGAGTCCATGTAATAATAATAATAATAATAATGATAATGATGGCATTTGTTAAGCACTTACTATGTGCAAAGCACTGTTCTAAGCGCTGGGGAGGTTACAAGGCGATCAGGTTGTCCCACAGGGGGCTCACAGTCTAAATCCCCATTTTACAGATGAGGTAACTGAGGCCCAGAGAAGTTAAGTGACTTGCCCAAAGTCACACAGCTGACAGTTGGTAGAGTCAGGATTTGAACCCATGACTTCTGACTCCAAAGCCCTTACTCTTTCCACTGTGCCACGCTGCTTCTCCAGTAAGCTAGTTGCCTCTGCCTGAACCAGGCTTTCTCTTTTGGCATTCTTCTCGACTGTAAACGCCCCTCCCTTGTGAGCAGGGAACGCGTGTACCAGCTCTGTTATATTGTACACTCCCTCTCAAGCACTTAGTCCAGTGCTCTGCACATGGTAAGTGTTCAGTAAATATGATTGATTGATTCTTGAGGTTTCCCAGTGTTTTCACTCCTACTAAGTGATGGAGGTAATAGAATCAGAGCAACATCTGAAGTCTCCTTCATCCAGATTGAGAATGCCTGTGGTGTCAACAAACGCCTCCCTTCTCACTGGATCCTTATTGCTACTTCTGAGAGGGGCCCCAGGAGGTTACAGCTGATGGTTTGTGTCTGAGCAGCTGGGTGTTACGTGAACTCTCTGTGACTCTTGCAGGTGGAGGGGGCCTTCGTCCAGGGCCTTGGGCTCTTTACCCTGGAGGAGCTGCATTACTCCCCCGAGGGCAGCCTGCTGACCCGAGGACCCAATGTCTACAAGATCCCTGGTTTTGGCGACATCCCCACCAAGTTCAACGTATCCCTGCTCCGGGACAACCCCAACAAGAAAGCCATATTTGCGTCCAAGGTACAAATGTGGGTCTGCATATCTGGAGTGGTGAACTACCATCAGGGGCCAGAAAGGTTGGTAGAGAAGCTCTTCCTCTGGGGGTGTATCATCTGGCTGGCCGCTCCAGCCATGTTGTTGCTTCCCAAAGAACCCGCAGAAAGTTCAAAAGTTAGCCTTGTTTTGTTGTCTGTCTCCCCCTTCTAGACTGTGAGCCCGTTGTTGGGTAGGGACCGTCTTTATATGTTGCCAACTTGTACTTCCCAAGTGCTTAGTACAGTGCTCTGCACACAGTAAGCACTCAATAAATATGATTGAATGAATGAAAAGGGGAATTTCACAGCGCTGACAGCTGAACTCACACTGAAACTGGGAGCATCCGTGGCATTTCATGCCAACTTTTTCTCCTCACAGTTCAGATTCTGCAAGGGTAGCTTACCCAGTTAGGCTGAATTGAGGGAGACGAGCGGGGAAGGTTGGGGTTTCAGGCCATGATGGCCTTTGCCTCATTGCTGGTCCCTGTTTTCTGTCTGTCTGTCCAGGCTGTCGGGGAGCCGCCCCTCTTACTCGCCGCCTCCGTCTTCTTCGCCATCAAGGACGCCATCTGTGCAGCCCGAGCTCAGCAATCAGAGAGGCAACTGGACCTGCTTTTCCAACTGGACAGCCCGGCCACCCCGGAGAGGATCCGTAATGCTTGCGCGGACAGGTTCAGTGCTATGGTACGTCCCCTATAGCCCCAGCCCTGGACCCATCTGTTTGAGTTTCCAGCTAGAGAATCCGAGCCAATGATAAACAGTTTAAAATGCTACTGGCATGTTTTTCAACAACCAGTTTAGTGGCAGAGGCTGTCTCAATGTAATGCTGGGATAGCAGGGTGCCCATAAGAGCTGTATGGGTAGCCAGGATCTTTGGGGAGCAACTGTTTGAGTCGGTTCTTCAAAGGGAGCCCGGAGTGCCACAAATCCAGAGAGAGCAGTTTCAGAAACAAACTTGTAACCAGCGTGGGAATGGAATGGTGTTGAGGCTACCCCACAGGCTGAGCTTTGCTTTGAAGTCAATAGAATAAGGAATGGATTATTATCCATTATGCTTGCTTTGGTCTTTGTCCCTGGGAGGAGCTACTGAGTTTACGAAGAGTGAGAGATTTTCTCCTCAAAGGAAATAGCGGTCAGCAACATTTCCTTATCCCCGATTACTTGACTCAAAGCTGGTTGGATAGTTGTTGGCTACCCTGAGCTGCTTCATGGATAACGGAACAGTGTCACTGCATCAGCAATCTATCTGTGTTTTTCCTTCCAGCTTCGCCCTGAGGAATCCTCCGATTACACGCCGTGGTCTGTGAGAGTCTGAAAGGAAAGTCCAGGGCCAAGTTTTCGCTCAGCTGATAGGGCCTAATGCTTTGAGATCTAATCCATCAAATCCCTAAAGTCATACCTGGCTATTTGCTTTAATCCTTGCAGCTCAGTGGCATTAAACCAAACTCATTTAGCTCATGGAGAAACATCATCCCCTGATTACGTTTCATAACCAAATCTCATCTCTCTTATTCACCCCACATATTCAGTCTGTCATCAAATCCTGTCAATCAATCAATGGTATTTGCTGAGCGCTTACTGTGTGCAGAGCACTGTACTAAGCCCGTGGGAGAGTACAACAGAATCAGTTGACACGTTCCCTGCCCACAACAAGCTTTTTCACTTCCATGACTTTTCTAGTATCCTTCCTTTCCTAGTATCCCTTCTCTAGTATCCAAATGACTACCATGCTCACTGGTCCAAGAACTGGTGGCTTTTGTTAAAGGCTAACTGTATGCCACACACTGTTCTTAACACTAGATACAAGTTAATTAGGTTGGACACAGTTCCTGTCCCACATGGGGCTCACAGATGCCCAGTTAGGCAATATGACAGCTTTCGGAGCAGGTATCCCCCTCAAGACAGTCAGCAGCAGGAGCCTAATTGGAAACTGGGGAAGAACAGGAACAGGAATTTCTAAGCCAGTTGTAGGAATTTGGGCTGGAAAGGCATAGCTCTACCCAGACTGTCTCCACCTATGCTGTCATGGTCTCTTGGACTGCTCCTGCATCCATCTTGTCCAGAACTGTCAATTAGGAGGCAAGAGAACAATGAAGCCAATCCTTGTTGATCAAGATTGGTGGAAAGTCCAACCCCAGCAAAGAAGATTAGGTCCATGAGGGAGTAGCCACTGTCAGCTCACTCACCATAAGCCGCCAAAATGTTCCAGTCCCAATACTGACCTGCAGTCTGCTCAGCTGTGGTCGCCTGGTCTATTGTCCTCTACTTGAAGGTAGCAGTAGCAGTAGGTCATTCCTGTAGAAGAATGCTGCACCTATACCACAACTACAGCATGCAAAGCAGGGAGCCAGACTCCCAAGCAGAACCAGCCAATTTCATCAGGGCCAGAAACTGTCCTGTGAAGTAGAAAGCAGGAACAAAAGGAGATGGGAGCAGTCTGGAGCTAATGGGAAGTGGGGATCAGCTCAATAATGCCTATGCCTGAATTCCAAAGGACCACCCAAGGGACAACTCGACTGTTGTGCTCTTCATCTCAGTTCTTAGTCTTCCTAACCAGTAGGGCGAGTTTGAGCTCCAACATCCCAGAGGCCTGGTCCTCCCAGAGGAAGGTGGAGAGTGTCCTGTGATCTGCACTCTTAATGGATTGGAAGTGGCAACAGAATGAGGAATGGATAATAATCCATTGTTTTTTACTTGACCTTTGTCCCTGAGGGGAGCTACTGTGTTTCTGAAGAGTGAGAGATTTTCTCCACAAAGGAAATGGGAGTCAGCAACATTTCCTTATCCCAGTTGCTTGACTTAAAGCTGGTTGGAGAGTTCTTTGCTACCATGAGCTGCTTCATGGACAAGGATCAGTATCATTGCATTAGCATTCCATCCATCCCAAGCTCATTGTATGCTTTTCCTTCCCGCTTTGCCCTGAAGTCTTCCGATTGTACGCTGTGGTCTGTGAGAGTCTGAAACGAAAGTCCAGGGCCAAATTTTCGCTCACCTGATAGCACCTACTGCTTTAAGATCTAATCCATTAAATCCTTAAGTGATACCTGGCTATTTACTTTACCCCTTACAGCTCAGCATCATTAAACTAAACTCATTTAGCTCATGGAGAAACATCGTCCCCTGATTACATTACATAACCGACTCTCTTCTTCAACCCACATATTCAGTCTGTCATCAAATCCTGTCAATCAATCAATCAATCAGTGGTATTTGTAAAGCACTTACTGTGTGCAGAGCACTATACTAAGCCCATGGGAGAGTTCAACGGAATCGGTTGACACGTTCCCTGCCCACAACAAGCTTTTTAACTTCCATGACTTTCCTAGTATCCTTCCTTTCCTAGTATCCAAATGACTACCATGCTCACTGCTGCAAGCATTGATAGCTTTTGTTAAAGGCTTACTATATGCCAAGCACTGTACTTAACACTGGGGTAGATACAAGTTAATCAGGTTGGACACAGTCCCTGTACCACAAGGGGCTCACAGATGCCCTGTTAGGCAATATGACAGCTTTCAGAGCAGGTATCCCTTTCAAGACAGTCAGCAGCAGGAGCCTAATTGGAAACTGGGGAAGAACAGGAGCAGGAATTTCTAAGCCAACTGTACACATCTAGGCTGGAGAGGTATAGATGTTCCCAGACTGTCTCCACCTATTCTGACATGGTCTCTTGGACTGCTCCTGCATCCATCTTGTCCAGAAGCATCAGTTAGGAGGCAAGAGAACAATGAAGCCAATCCTTGTTGAACAGGATTGGTGGAAATTCCAACCCCAGCAAAGAGGGAGTACCTCTTGTCAGCTCACGCACCATAAGCTGCCGAAATGTTCCAGTCCCAATACTGACCTGCAGTCTGGTCAGCCAGGGTCATCTGGTCTATTGTCCTCTACTGGAAGGTAATAGTAGCAGTAGGTCATTCCTGTAGAAGAATGCTGCACCGATACTGCACCTACAGCATGCAAAGCAGGGAGCCAGACCCCCAAGCAGAGCCAGCCAATTTCACCGGGGCCAGAAACTGTCCTGTGAAATAGAAAGCAGGAACAAAAGGAGGAGATGGGAGCAGTCAGGAGCTAATGGGAAGTGGGGATCAGCTCATTAATGCCTCTGCCGGAATTCCAAAGGACCACCCAAGGGACACCTCGATTGTTTTGCTCTTCATCTCAGTTCTCAGTCTTCCTAACCCCCAGGGCAAGCTTGAGCTCCAACATCCCAGAGGCCTGGTCCTCCCAGAGGAAGATGGAGAGTGTCCTGTGATCTGCATTCTTAATGGATTGTGGATTTTATGGTATTTGGAGGAGACTGAATGGGTTGAGTGATATCTGAACCTAGTAAAGCTGGGGATTTTCAGGAGACTGGGGGTGGAGGACAGGCAGCAGTAGGGGAATGAGGATTCACGTTGGCTATTCATCAGAGTTCTGTGAGACTGAGAAGAACCTGTGTGTGCAGGTGGTCTTCTTTTATGACCTGGATGTGCATGGACTGTGGAGGGCTGAATTTGGTGAGTGGGTTTTAGATTGTGAATAAAGGGCAGGATCACTGAGCCCATACTAACTGAAGAGCCATGTTTCTGTGTTTTAATATATGGGGTTTGTCTCTGATGTGCATTTTTTTGGTTTAGGGTGGTGAGGACAGGAAAAGAGGGCTGTTGGTTTGGCGTTCCATTACAGCACAATACCCAAATTCTAAAGGAAGCCCGGGCCCATTTAGGGGATTGTTTGGGGCCTGGGGTTGAGGGACAGTGGGAGGCTGTGCCCTCCCAAGGCCAGGCAGCACTCTGGGGTGGGAGAGGCATTCCTCTGTTTACTAATGAAGACACGAAGGGGAACATTTGTCATTGCGGCTGGAAACCAGAATGGAGTTTAGCAATCAGGCAGTGAGGGGCTTAGTAGGGATTGGGTGCCCAATCCATTGATTATTCAACAGAATTTTTAAGCACTTTCTGTGTGCAGAGAACTGGACAAAGAGCCTCGGGGTGTACAATTTGAATTCGAAGATATGATCCCTGCCCTCAGAGAGCTTGCCAAATACTGGGAGAGATAGGCACTCTAATGTCACTAGACTTTTCATGTGTCTGAAGACACCTGACCAAAACCTCTGAACTCTTCCAGTGGAACTAATTAAAGGTGTTTGGGGAAGAGGGCAAAGAGCAAAGCAGAGAAGCAGCTTAGCCTAGTGGGAAAAGTGTAGGTCTTGCTTCTAATCCCGGCACCAACACTTCCCTGCTATATGACCTTTGGCAGTTCACCCAATAATAGGAATAATGATGATGGTGATAATAACTGTGGAATTTGTTAAATGCTTACTCTGTCCCAAGCACTAAGCATTTGGGTGGGCACAAAGTAATCATGCTGGACACAGTCCCTAATCCACAGGAGGCTCAGCTTTCATGTAGGAGGTTGAACAGATATTGAATCCCCATTTTTTAGATGAGGAAACTAAGCTCCAGAGAAATTAAGTGATTTGCCTGGGGTCACACAGCAGGAAATTGGCAGAAGGGGGATTAGAATCCAGGCCCTCTGACTCTCAGGCCCATGGCCTTTCCAATAGGCCATGCTGCTATCCAGTGCCTCAGTTTTCTGTGCCTGTTTCCTCATCTGTTAAATATGTGTACTCCTTTCCACATAAACTCTGAGCCCCACATGGGACAGGCACGATGCTAGACCTGAATAATTTGTACCTACCTCAGTGCTGACTGTAATGCTTGGTATATAGTGTTTAACACTTTCATTATTATTATTAATTATTATTAACGACACCAATGGAGTAACCTAAGATGACAGGAAGTCATGGTACCAGTGGTTTCTGGGAAGGCCACTTTACTCCAGGGCTGCAAGGACCTTTCCGACCATCTGTGCATACATGTACATAAGATGAAATTATCTGCAGTACCCGGCAAATCTGACTTACCAGCAGTGAGTGGTCACCTGGATTTTCAATGAGGGTAACCTCAAATCCCGAAGAATGCTTAACTCTTCTTTAAATTCTTTCAATTACATTTGTTCAACTCAGTACACCCATTCATTTAGTTTCAGTTTGCTTTATCTGAGCATCTAGAGGGGAAATTGAAGGGCTATGTTATGACTCTAAATAGCCTGGCCATTGTTTCAGAAAAGATGGAGAAGGGAGTCTTTGCTCCTCCCTTCAATCCATCAGTTGATCAGATGCATTGAGCCCTTACTCTGTGCAGAGCACTGTACTATACTCTTGGGAAAGTACACTATAACAATCTAACACATTCCCCATCCACAACAAGCTTACAGTCCAGAGAGTTAAATCCCATGAAGGCAACCGAGAGTTTCCGTGCATCCAAAGCAATTGATTGTATTTATTGAGCACTTACACTGTGCAGAGCACCATACTAAGCACTTGGGAGAATACAATACAACATAGTTGGCAGACACTTCCCTACCCACAAGGAGCTTTCGGTCCAGAGGGAAGCAAAGACAGACAAGCCTGGCTAACAGTACAGCACCCATCCAGCAAATGAAATCAGGAGCCGTGCAACTTGAACCACGCTCAAAAACAGCCCTAGGGTTAGTTAGGCCTGAGACCATCGCTCTGGGTTTGGAGGGTGAACCTGCTCTTCCTCCGCCTTGCCCCAGCCTTGGACTTTTCCACTGCAGTCACCTCACTGTGCAGACACCAGTCTGGCTGAAGAGAGGGTCTTCATCCACCATCACAGACAAACTCAAGTATGGTATCAAACTCAGGCTTGAAGCCACCTATGTGCCTGTGTGTGACCCACATTACACTTTCCTCTCCATTGCTGAGTCTAATATAAGTTCACCTCAAGGAGCAGCAGTTCACCCCTTGGTGGCTTTGTAGCTTGAGCTATGTTTAATATGTTCAATAGCTACTTTCCCATTGGCAAATGGTTCTAATTGCAGCTCCACTATTTGTGGACAAGTCACTTCACAGTTGTTTTTTTTTATGGTATCTGTTAAACACTTATTGTCAAACACTGTTCTAAGTGCAGGGGTAGGTCCCTGTCCCACATGAGGCTCACAGTCTAAGTAGGAGGGTGAAATAGGTATTGAGTTCTCATTTTAAAAATAAAGAAACTGAGCCCCTAGGATAAGGAGCACGGCTCAGTGGAAAGAGCACGGGCTTTGGAGTCAGAGGTCATGGGTTCAAATCCTGGCTCCGCCGATTGTCAGCTGTGTGACTTTGGGCAAGTCACTTAATTTCTCTGTGCCTCAGTTACCTCATCTGGAAAATGGGGATGAAGACTGTGAGCTCCCCGTGGGGCAACCTGATCACCCTGTAACCTCCCCAGTGCTTAGAACAGTGCTTTGCACACAGGCACTTAACAAACGCCATCATTATTATTATTATCCAAGATTACATAGCAGGCAAGCCTCAGATTCAGGATTAGAACCCAGGTCCTCTGACTCCCAGACTGTGTTATTTCCATGAGGCCACGCTGCTCCCCAGTGCCTCAATTCTCTATGCCTCAATCAAAGGTTTTTACTGAGCACTTATAAACAGTGTAAAAAGCACTATAGTAAGCACATGGGGTGAGTACAACAGGATTGGTAGATACGTTCCCTGCCCACGAGGAGCCTTCAGTCTAGAGGGAAGCAAAGAGACACAAGCCTGGCTAATAGCACAGCATTCATCTATGCAACTGATACCATGCTCAGAAACAGCCCAGGGACCCCCGCCCCCCAACCCAGAGTCTGAGAATACTGCACTGGGTTAAGAGTGTGAACCTGCTCTTCCTCCTCAAAGCCGCAGCACTGGAGTACCTCACCGCAGGCACCCCGCCATGCACACACCAGTCTGGCTGGAGAGAGGACAAATTAAAGGAAGGTATCAGACCCAGGTTTGTAGTCGCCCTCACGCCTATGCAAGACCCATAGCAGACGGTCCTCTCCATCGCTAGAACTAATGTTAACTTTACCTCACTTCGAAGAATAAGAATAGAGACTAACCGTAAGATATATCAGCTGTCCGGTGTTGAACGTTAGGGTAGAGGTTCCTGAGACAAGTTACACTTGGCATCATAGTTACCTTTGGGACTGTCTTTCTGAATTTAAACAATGGAATTTGGTAACGGGCATTCATTTTTCATTAAAATAATGGAAATTCCCTATGTAGATCATTGGTAAAAGTTCTTAATTTGCTTATAATTGTAGGCCCTCTTATTACTGGATTAAATCTTCCCACACATATAACTCCCTCAAACAGAGAATGTGACATGTCAATCACAGGGGTGGTCCTTTGAGGGCAGAAGCTTGGGTCGGGGACTCCCAGAAGAAATCTCAGCTCAGCATGATTCTTCACAGGACTTTCTCTTCATACTCTCTTACACCATGGCTTAACGTTTGCCGGCACCTCAGTACCACACTACAAAGGGAAAACAGAATGGGTGACCGCCAGGAACTTCTAGCCTAACACAGAGATAGAGCAATGATCTAGGGTGGCAATGAACAAAATCAGGCCCGTCGCTCTTCATCCAGTCCCTGGATTTAAAGAAGCAGAGAAGGAACGTGGCTCAGTGGAAAGAGCATGGGCTTTGGAGTCAAAGGTCATGAGTTCAAATCCCATCTCCACCAACTGTCTGCTGTGTGACTTTGGGCAAGTCACTTACCTTCTCTGTGCCTGTTACCTCATCTGTAAAATGGGGATTAAGACTGTGAACCCCCCCATGGGACAACCTGATTGCCTTGTAACCTCCCCAGCACTTTGAACAGTGCTTTGCACATAGTAAGTGCTTAATAAATGTCATCATTATTATTTAAAAAGAACAAGATGGCTCCTTGGGAGTTAGATCCAGAGAGAGGAGGGTGGGGAGAATTTAAGTCATAGGAATGCTTTGGCTTTAGATCTGGGAAAACAGATCCCGATGAAAGCAGAAGCCATCCAGCTACACACACACACACACACACACACACACACACACACACACACACACTTTTCACATCCCAAGAACCCACCAAGATCAGCCTTAGGGACTACGTTCCTTCCACCCTGCAGTGACTCTAACTTGGCCGTACCAGCTTAGTGAACCTGTCCACACAGGCGTTGCGGATCCTCTCCGGGGTGGCCGGGCTGTCCAGCTGGAAAAGCGGGTCCAGTTGGCTCTTTGATCGCTGGGCTCGGGCTGCACCTATGGCGTCCTTGATGGCGAAGAAGATTGAGGAGGCGAGGAAGAGGGGCGGCTCCCCGACAGCCTGGACAGACAAACAGCAGAGATGGGAAATGAGGTTGTGGTCACTGTGAATTCACAAACCCACCCCACAAATGCCCTTCCTGAATATAGGCCTCAGCAGAGCAGCACCTGGAAGTCTTAGGTCCCTTTCTAAGCTCACTCCAGAGCACTGTAGCTACCTGACTTGCTCCATTGTCAGCATACTTGCTGGGAAAGAGATAGCATGCCCATTGTACGAACAGAGAAATGGAGGCCAAATCTACCAAATCCAGCATCAGTGAATCAAGAGCAGGGCCAGATACAGACATTACACTACTTACTACAATGCCTAGCCTAAATCACACACAGCCAAAAGAGAAAACAGAATCCTCCAGGACTTGAGAACTTCTGAGACTCAATCTCCCATTCCTTCAGTGACTCCAAAAGGGGTGCTCATGGAACTGGCTGCCAAAAAGGCTTTGTCTTTCACATTCCAACTTAGAAGGAGGGTGCCCTGGTCTGGTGGCCTAACCCTTCAGATTCAGCCTGACAGGGCAAACGGTCCTCTTGGAATCTAAACTACGAGGAGAAACAAGCAGGATGAATCACTGAGGATGCTCCAACGGTTCTGTGTGAGGTCACCTGGAAACTCTGCCACACCTCTACTCAGAGCCTGTTCTCCTGAAGCCGTTTTTTGAGCTCTCTATGGAGTTTTCAGGGATCAACCACATGGCTGGAGGGGCTCCATGATACACCTCAAGAGGAACACCCCCTCCATCAACATCGCTGCCCTCCTGATGGCTGTTCACTGCCCCAGATATGCAGGCCCACATCTGTACCTTGGATGCGTAGATGCCTTTCTGGCTGGGGCAGTCCCGGAGCAGAGTCACGTGGAAATTGGTGGGGATGTCGCCACAAGCAGGGATTTTGTAGGAACTGAGTCCTCGGGTCAGCAGGCTGCCCTCGGGGGAGTAAAGCAGCTCCTCCAGGGTAAAGAGCCCAAGGCCCTGGACAAATGCTCCCTCCACCTACAGGACCACAGAGTGTCACATGACTACTGAGAGCTCACCTTCTCCAGGAGGCCTTCCCAGACTGAGCCCCCTCCTTCCTCTCCCCCTCCTCCCCAGCCTTACCTCCTTCCCCTCCCCACAGCACCTGTATATGTGTATATGTTTGTACATATTTATTACTCTATTTTACTTGTACATATTTATTCTATTTATTTTATTTTGTTAATATGTTTTGTTTTGTTGTCTGTCTCCCCCTTCTAGACTGTGAGCCCGCTGTTGGGTAGGGACCGTCTCTATATGCTGCCAACTTGGACTTCCCAAGCGCTTAGTCCAGTGCTCTGCACACAGTAAGCACTCAATAAATATGATTGAATGAATCAATGAATGAATGAAAGTGACACCCTGATCCAGCTGGGTTGCCATAAGACTTTGAACTTCAGTCCTCCGGTCACAGTCAGGGATACTGATGCTCCAGCCCTGATTCCTGACATGCCTTACCTGGCCAATATCTATTGCGGGATTCAGACTGGTGCCAACATCCATGACAATGTCTGTGCGAATGTTCTGCAAAGCACGGGAAAGGTAGAACACTTTAATGCCAAGAATGGTGACAGACTTGTGAGAATCAGTGTGGCCTAGTGAATAAAGCATGGGCCCGGGACTTAGAAGGATATGGGTTCTAATTCCAGCTCTGTGTGACCTTGGGCAAGACACTTCTCTGTGCCTCAATTATCTCATCTATGAAAAGAAGATTAAGACTGTGAGCTCCATATGGGACATGGACTGTGCCCAAGCTGATTAGCTTGTATCTACGCCAGCACTTAGCCTGGCACAGAGTAAATGCCATGCCATTTAAAAAGACAATTCATTGTCTTTGATAAGTTTCCCCATAATACAATTCCAAATTCACAAAAAAGAATCAGGTGCCTTCAAATGGGGCAGACTATACTCTGTATGGTCACAATCATCTACTCTCCCAAGCGCTTAGTACAGTGCTTTGCACACAGTAAGCACTCAATAGATACAATTGAGTGAGCACCTGGTAAATCATGGAGGATAAGCAATGTTCTGCACAAAGTACTCAATAAATACCACTGATTGATTAGTGAGATTAATGAGCCATCCAGCACACAAGTATTGCCTTCTATCCAACATGGCCAGTTATGTTGAAACTTGGACTTTCTGCTCTTACCTGGTAGTCACCTGTCAAGCAGTCAATCTCCACCTCAGAACACGCCACCCCAAAGCAGAAGTAAAAGAAGCGATTTCCCGAGTTGGTCTCAAAATTATAGCCCAGGTTAGGGAAACTGAGCAAAGAGAAAGGATATCGTGAGATTTTACAATGATGAGCAAAAAGAACTAATGGTCGTGTCTCTAAAACCTTGAGATCCCAAGTTGATTAAATGATTTATATTAATGCCTGTCTCCCCCTCTGGACTGTAAGTTTGTTGTGGGGAGGGAATGTGCCTGCCAACTCTGTTGTACTGCACTCTCCCAAGTGCTTAGCACAATGCTCTTCACGCAGTAGGTGCTCTATAAAGAGGAGTAGTGTGGCCTAGGGGATAGAACACGGACCTGGGAATCAAACGGACCTGGGTTCTAATTCTGACTCTTCATGACCTATGAGAAGCAGTGTGGCCTAGTGGAAAGAGCACGGGCCTAAACGTCAGAAGACATGGGTCCTAATCCCAGCTCCACCACATATCTGCTGTGTGACCCTAGGCAAGACACTTAACTTGTCCACGCCTCAGTTATCTCATCTGTAAAATAGGGATTGATTGTGAGACCCCATAGGACACGGACTGTGTCCAACCTAATTAGCTTGTATTTGCCTCAGTGTTTAGTATAGTGCCCAGCACAAGAGTAACACTTAATACCATTAAGAATAAATTCATTCATTCAATCATATTTATTGAGCACTTTCTGTGTGCAGAGCACTATACTAAGCTCTTAATGATGGTATTTGTTAAGCACCATTCTAAGCGCTGTAATAATTATGGTACTTGTTGAGCACTTACTATGCGCCAGGCACCATACAAAGCGCTAGGGTGGATACAAGCAAATCGGGTTGGAAATAGTCCTTGTCTCACCTAGGGCTCACAGAGTTATTCCTCATTTTACAGATGAGGTAACTGAGGCCCAAAGAAGCGAAATGACTTGCCTAAGGTCACACAGCAGGAAAGTGGTGGAGCCGGGAGTAGAACCCAGGACCTTCTGATCAGTGCTTAGTACAGTGCTCTGCACAAAGTAAGCGCTCAATAACTATGATTCACTGATTGATTCCCAGGCCAGGGGACTATCCACTATGCCATGATTGATTGATAAAGTAGTGCAAAGCTCTGTGCTAAGTGCTTGGGAGACTGCAGCAGAAGCAGGACATCAGACAAGACAATGGGAGGAAGATTTCATTTACTGGACTCGACAGGAAAGTCTAAATGACAAGTTAACCAAAGAAAGAAGTTAGGAAATAATAATAATAATAATAATAATAATAATAATAATAATAATAATAATAATGTTGGTATTTGTTAAGCGCTTACTATGTGCAAAGCACTGTTCTAAGCGCTGGGGTAGATACAAGGTAATCAGGTTGTCCCACGTGGGGCTCACAGTCTTCATCCCCATTTTACAGATGAGGGAACTGAGGCCCAGAGAAGTTAAGTGACTTGCCCAAAGTCACCCAGCTGACAAGTGGCAGAGCCGGAATTTGAACCCATGACCTCTTGACTCCAAAACTGTGCTCTTTCCACTGAGCCACGCTCTAACCCTAATCTAGTTTAATCTAATCTAACTGTGTCATCACAGTCTAACTTCTAGACTGTGAGCCCACTGTTGGGTAGGGACCGTCTCTTTATGTTGCCAACTTGTACTTCCCAAGGGCTTAATACAGTGCTCTGCCCACAGTAAGCGCTCAATAAATATGACAATGAATGAACCCTTCAAAACTGCAAACTAGGCTTTTGCAATCTGCTTTAGTTATTATCACATTGAACAGCATCTAATAGCCTAGAGCTCCTATTCAGGAAATTTACAGAGAAATTAAAGGATTTACACAAAATCTCACAGAGTCAATGCCCAAACTGCAACTAGAACCCACAATCTTGGGAATCCTTGGAAGCGGCTGTACTGTGCTCTCCTGAGAGACAGGGCTTGGGCCACTTGTTAATCGATGTTCCACCATCATACAGATATCCTCACCAGTTTCAATATGGAAGATTTGGGCAAATTCTTTCTGCCTCAGTTTCGGCACACTAAGCCACGCTGATGGGAGGGAAGAAGCCACCTGAGGTTCAGAAATACTAGCTTATTGTTGGGAAATAGAAGGAAAATGGGATAAAAGACCACTGAGAAGCAGAGTGCCTAATGGATAGAGGGCAGACTTGGGAGTCAGAAGGACCCAGGTTCTAATCCCCACTCTGCCACTTGTCTGCTGTGGTGACCTCGGGCACGAGAAGTAGCGTGGCTCAGTGGAAAAAGCCCGGGCTTTGAAGTCAGAGGTCATGGGTTCAAATCCCAGCTCCGCCAATTGTCAGCTGTGTGACTTTGGGCAAGTCACTTCACTTCTCTGGGCTTCAGTTACCTCATCTGTAAAATGGGGATGAAGACTGTGAGCCCCCCGTGGGACCACCTGATCACCTTGTAACCTCCCCAGCACTTAGAACAGTGCTTTGCACATATTAAGCACTTAATAAATGTCATCATTATTATTATTATTCTCTGCATCTCAGTTACCTCATCTGTAAAATGGGGATAAAGAAAGTGAACCCCATGTGGGACTTGGACAGTGTCCAACTTTGTATCTACCTAGCACTTAGTACAGATCCTAGCACATAGTAAGTGCTTAACAAATGCCATAAATTTAAAAACAAATCACTTGTCATTCAAAAAGCTGGTGAAGCTTCTTCAGCTCCGGCTAAAATCATTAGGCTCTGGGCCTAATGATGAGGGACTGGCTTCAGTCCACACCACTCACCTGTAGAATCCTGTTGCTGATAAACTCACTGGTGCCAAATAAGCTGCTGTCACCTGAGTGAGAGAAAAACGATTCTGAGAAGGGGTCTGAGTTTGGGTCCACAGATGCAGGTTTTGAAATTTGGGGGCAAGGGCTTACAGGAAACTGGGGAGACCTCCTAAATCTGGCACGTGGTCTAAATCCCAGGAGACCATCCATTAGCTGCCCAAGAACCAGTTCTGGGGAATGCAGCGCATGCAGCTCAGACCTCAGTGTTCAGTCATTTTCTAAAATATCCTTTGGGATCCTCCTTACTGTCTAGAAGTGAGGCTCAGCTCAGTACTTGTATATGAGAAGCAGCGTGTCCTAGTGGAAAAAGCACAGGCCTGGACATCAGTGGAAATGGGTTCTAATCCCAACTTCACCACATGTCTGCTGTGTGACCTTGGGCAAGTCATTTAATAATAATAATAATAATAATGATGGTATTTGTGAAGCACCTACTATGTGCCAAGCACTGTTCTAAGCGCTGCAATAGATACAAGGTTGTCAGGTAGTCCCCATGGTGGGGCTCACAGTCTTAATCCCCATTTTATAGATGAGGTAACTGAGGCCCTAGACTGTGAGCCCACTGTTGGGTAGGGACCGTCTCTATACGTTGACAACTTGTACTTCCCAAGCGCTTAGTACAGTGCTCTGCACACAGTAAGTGCTCAATAAATACGACTGATTGATTGAAGTGACTTGCCCAAACTTACACAGTTGACAAGTGGCAGAGGCAGAATTAGAACCCATGACTTCTGATTCCCAAGCCCGTGCTCTTTCCACTAGGCCACACTGCTTCTCATAGTCCATGCTGCTTCTCATTAAAGTCATTTAACTTCTCTGTGCCTCAGTTACCTCATCTAAAAAATGGGCATTAAGACTGTGAGCCCCGAGTGGGACAGGCACTTTGTATCTACCCCAGCATTTAGAACACTGCTTGGTGTATAGTAGGCACTTAACAAATACCACAATTACTATTATCATTACTATTATTATTATTATTACTACATGCTAAACTACATGCAGAGAAGCAGCGTGGCTCACTGGAAAGAGCCCAGGCTTAGGAGTCAGAGGTCTTGGGTTCTAATCCCAGCTCTGCTAATTGTCAGCTGTGCGACTTTGGGCGAGTCACTTCACTTCTCTGAGCCTCAGTTCCCTCATCTGTAAAATGGGGATGAAGACTCTGAGCCCCCTGTGGGGCAACCTGATCACCTTGTATCTACCCCAGCACTTAGAACAGTGCTTTGCACATAGTAAGTGCTTAACAAATGCCATCATTATTATTTATTAAACATAGAAAATGAGCTCCGGGGCCAGAGACTGTATAGTTGAACCCAGCCTGAGTCAGGAGACGTTGGATGTTTAGACTGGGTAAGGTAAAGAAGATTACTGCATCAGCCTCCTCTCTGATCTTCCACCCTCCTGTCTCTCCCCACTTCAATCTATACTTCACACGCTGCTGCCTGGATCATCTTCGTGCAGAAACGCTCTGGGCATGTTACTCCCCTCCTCAAAAATCTCCAGTGGCTACCAATCAACCTACACGTCAGGCAAAAACTCCTCACTCTCAGCTTCAAGGCTGTCCATCATCTCTCCCCCTCCTACCTCACCTCCCTTCTTTCCTTCTCCAGCCCAGCCCGCACCCTCCGCTCCTCTTCCGCCGCTAACCTCCTCACTGTGCCTCGTTCTCGCCTGTCCCGCCGTCAACCCCCAGCCCACATCCTCCCCCTGGCCCGGAATGCCCTCCCTCCGCACATCCGCCAAGCTAGCTCTCCTCCTCCCTTCAAGGCCCTACTGAGAGCTCACCTCCTCCAGGAGGCCTTCCCACACTGAACCCCCTCCTTACTCTTTCCCCTATCCCTCCACCCTACCTCTTTCCCCTCCCCACAGTACCTGTATATATGTTTGCACAGATTTATTACTCTATTTTAATTGTACATATTTACTATTCTATTTTATTAATATGTTTTGCTGTCTGTCTCCCCCTTCTAGACTGTGTGCCCGCTGTTGGGTAGGGACCATCTCTATATGTTGCCAACTTGTACTTCCCAAGCGCTTATTACAGTGCTCTGCACACAGTAAGCACACTCAATAAATACAATTGAATGAATGAATGAAAGATGGCCTAGGTCTCTTCCCCTGGCCATGGGAGATCTGCCCCAGCCCTGTTGCATCGGTTGGGCTCCAGTGCTGGTTGTGACTTTGATGTGAAGGTGGAGAACACTGGCTCGAAAAAGTACGGAAAATATGCACACTGGCCATTCACGGGAGGACCTGCCCGGGACTGCAATAGTGGTGGGAGGAGGGAGACAGAGTTTGCTCTTGATGCAAAAAGAAGGCACAAACAGAGAAACTGGTCCTTCACTACTGCAGGACCAGCATTCGGCCTCGTCCTTCCTTTGGTCTCTTGTGTCGAGAAAAATGAAGAATAGAGAAACAGCCCAGTGAATGCAGGCAGTGTAGGCAATGATTCAGATTAGATCAAACAAAAACTCCTCACCACTGGCTTTTAATCACTCAATCACCTTGCCCCCTCCTACATCACCTCGCTAGTCTCCTACCACAATCCAGCCCGCACACTTCATTCCTCTAATGCTAATCTTCTCATCGTACCTCAATCTTGTCTATCTTGCCGCTGACCTTTCGCCCACATCCTACCTCTGGCCTGGAATGCCTTCCCTCCTCCTATCAAATAATTGCTCTCCCCTACTTCAAAGCTTTATTGA
The DNA here is from genome assembly GCF_015852505.1 of Tachyglossus aculeatus. Classification (NCBI taxonomy): domain Eukaryota; kingdom Metazoa; phylum Chordata; class Mammalia; order Monotremata; family Tachyglossidae; genus Tachyglossus; species Tachyglossus aculeatus. The sequence continues at coordinate 16,533,987 of NC_052101.1, read as the reverse complement.
AGGCCCATCTCCTTCAAGAAGCCTTCCCTAACTAAGCCCTCCTCTCCTCTGCGTCGCCCTGACTTGCTCCCTTCATTCATCCTCCCTCCCATATCCACAGCACATAAGTATATATCTGCAATTTATTTCTGTATATCAACGTCTCTCTCCCCCTCTAGGCTGTGACCTTGTAGTGAGCAGGGAACGTGTCTGTTGGTTGTTGTACTCTCCCAAGCGCTTGGTGCAGTGCTTGGCACACAGCAAGTGCCCAATATGATTGAATGAATGAAGAACAACCTGGAGGGGCTGTATGGTCCAGTCTGGCTGGCTACATTCATTGGGAAACCAACCCACTAGATGTCACGGAACCAGAGTCTGCCCCGACTTCTTGGCCAGGGCTCCAGAGCCTCAGCCTCTCGCTGCCTCCCTGTCACAAAACCCAAGAAGAATGGCTGGGCGCTAGGGATGGTGAGGTTTGAAGGACCCCGTTCACAAGTTCACAAGCTGTTGGTCTGCTTGTTTGGACTTCTGAACTCATCACCCCCGTTCAGGGCCAGCCCGAGCACGAATCCCAGACACTCACCCAGTCCTCCCAGGAACCATTGGGGTTTTGGTCTTTGAATGGCTGCAGCCTTTCCAGAAGAGTTTTACACGCTGCCTGTAAAAAACACACATACACGCACACTCCTCACCTTAATGATTAATTTTGTGCAATGACAGAGCTCAGACCATCAGCTGAAGACAATAAGAACAGTGCTTACTCCATCAACACTGTCCAGCTGACAGAACCTTTCATCAGCAGCCCCGGCCACACCCTTCAGGGAATTGCAGCCACCATTTCAGGTACCCCTGCTTTCCAGGCCTCTGCTTAGGGGGGAGGGGCATCATGGCAGTGGGAAGGGGGTCTGGAGCTGGGCTCAGTGGCTCCAGAGAGCCAACATGACATGGCCAAAACCAGAAGCGATATAGAATTTGAGATCACAGGAGAAGCAGTTGTCAGAATTGCAGCTCACCAACCCCGAAAACCCCTCGCTTCCCTAGAAGGGACCCTGTGAGGAGAACCCTCACCACCAGCCTATCCAGATGTACCAACTCTCCTGGGGGGACTGGAATTTACTAGGGGACCCTAGAGAGGCAGCAGGAAGCTAGGTGTACCACAGCCAGGGCCATGGGGATATTCTGGGGGCCGGCCTCTGGGCAGCCCAGATCTGCAACTCTCTGACTTTGGAAAAACTCCAGGACCTTCCAGGACTACCCGGGCTCAGTCCAGGGGTGCAGAGCTGCAGCTTGGAGTTAGCTGGGTTTCACACTGGCACCTGCCAGGCACTCAGGGGGCACCCGAGTGAGGCAAATGTGAAGGTTGGGAAGCACACAGGGTGGAGAAACGTGGTTGGGATAGTCAGTGGCAAAGGTCAACCTCAGTAATCCTTCTCTATGTGAAGGGAGCCTATGAACTTTCGTTTCAGCCCATGCACACCAGGCTGGCTAGTGAAAGACCAGGAGAACCCTGGGTTCCCATTTGCTGGTTCTGAGGTCCCGGTAGCAGCAGCTTCTGTTGCCTTCGTTACACACCTTGTCTTCCCTCCCTTGAAAGGTCCTCCAACTCTGTTCCCCCCCCATTCTCCATCTCTCCCATGGGGAGGAAGCACATGATGAGCCCTGAATGCATGAGGTTCCCCACATGGCAGACTTCAACACATGGGCCAGGCCGAGCATCCTGGGAAACTCACGTTACTTCCTTCCCTGTCACTGTGAGCCACGTAGAAAGCAGGGCATCTCAACCGTGTCCATACCTGGACGGCCATCCCGTAAAGGTCCGTGCTGGTGGAGGCGGATGTTGAGCAAGGGTTGGGCACTTTGTTGCTGCTCGTCTCGCTGGTGTAGATTTTGGACATCGGGATTCCCAGGACTCTGCTGGCTATCTGCAGTACAGGAAGCTCCCAGATGTCTTGGCAGTTGTGAAATTCCAGGGTGCCTCCCTGGAGTCTGTCCCTGCCTTGCTTTCAACCCTCCCCATCCCACCCCACCACGCCCCTTCCTTCGGCCTCCAGCCCCTTCAGTCGGGGCTGAATGTCTCCCCATCTCCCCATCATGGGGTTGGTGACCTGGTTCCTAGAGCCTTCCTTTTTAGGTTGGGACCGAGGGTGGAATCCCGGCGGATTGTTTCCATCCACGTGGGACTGGGGTTGGGGGCACTGCAGGTCACAGGAACCACCCGGGAATAACTTTGCAGAGATTGTTCAGTGGGACGGAGCCTTAATCCTCTGGCTCTGAACACTCATTCATCTGACTGCCAGGGTGTGACATGGATGAGAAGCAGTGTGGCTTAGTGGAAAGAGCACCGTTTTGGGAGACAGGGGTCATGGGTTCTAATCCCAACTCTGCCATTTAATAATAATAATAATGATAGCATTTGTTAAGTGCTTACTCTGTGTGAAGCGCTGTTCTAAGTGCTGGGGGGGATATAAGGTGATCAGGTTGTCCTACATGGGGCTCACAGTCTTAGTTCCCATTTTACAGGTGAGGGGACCGAGGCTCAGAGAATAATAATAATAATAATGATGGTATTTGTTAAGCGCTTACTATGTGCAAAGCACTGTTCTAAATGCTGGGGGGAATACAAGGTGACCAGGTTGGCCCACGTGGGGCTCACAGTCAATCCCCATTTTACAGATGAAGGATCTGAGGCACAGAGAAGTGAAGTGACTTGCCCAAAGTCACACAGCTGACAATTGGCGGAGTCGGAATTTGAACCCAAGACCTCTGACTCCAAAGCCCGGGCTCTTTCCACTGAGCCAGGAGACAAGTGAAGCGACTTGCCCAAGGTCACACAGCAGACAGGTAATGGAGCCACTTGTCAGCTGGGTGACTTTGGGGAAGTCACAACTTCTCTGTGCCTCAGTCACCTCATCTGTAAAATAGGGATTCAGACTGTGATTGCTTATTACTTTCCATTTCTCCCGGTGTTTAGAACAATGCTTGGCACATAGTAAGCGCTTAACAAATACCATCATCATCATTATTATTATTACTATTACTATGTTAAGGAGACTCTCCATTATGGTCAAAGTATGGTCCTTGCAGCCAAGGCTGTAGACTGAGAAGCCTGCCAAGCGTGAGGAAAGTATGACAGAAATGCCCAGGCTGCTTACCTGGATCACCTTGGTGTGCAGTCCTTGACCTATCTCAATCCCCCCATGGGTGAGCAGTACAGAGCCATCCGTGTACACGTGAACCAGGGCCCCGGCCTGCAGGGAGAGGTTGGAGGAGGGCAGCATTCATCATCCCAAGTCCAGAGCAGGACTGTTTCAGATGGGCCCCAGGCTGACGACTGAATGGAGCAGAGCCAACTCAAAATCCCCTGTTCAGACTCAAACCCAGCCCGGAAGAGGAAAGATTCAGCCAGTGCCAATCAGCTAATTGAAACCACTCAGCTACTCTCAAACAGCAGATTCCCATGGACCATCAATCATATTCATCAAGTGCTTAGTGTGTGCACAGTAATCAATCAATCGTATTTATTGAGTGCTTACTATGTGCAGAGCACTGTACTAAGCGCTTGGGAAGTACAAATTGGCAACATATAGAGACAGTCCCTACCCAACAGTGGGCTGTGTACAAACTGCTTGGGAGAGTACCATATAACAGAGTTACATTTTATCCATTGACCACAGACATTAGAATTCATATCTCTTGCTGCAGGCTGAAGTTTCAGACTGCAGTCAACCCCCCTTGGTGGTCCTACCCTTGCAACCTTCTCCATTCCTGCCCAATCTGTTGCCTGCCAGCCTGCAGACAAGACTACTTCCCAGCTGGTTCTTAGACAGAGAACAACCTTCTTATTCCTATTTGCTTAGCCTCCTCTTTCCCCTCTTAATAACAGTAATAATAATACTGACATTTATTAAGTGCTTACTATGTGCAAAGCACTGTTCTAAGCGCTGGGGAGGTTACAAGGTGATCAGGTTGTCCCATGGGGAGCTCACAGTCTTAATCCCCATTTTACAGATGAGGTAACTGAGGCCCAGAGAAGTGAAGTGATTTGCCCAAAGTCACACAGCTGACAATTGGCAGAGTTGGGATTTGACCCCATGACCTCTGACTTCAAAGCCTGTGCTCTTTCCACTGAGCCATGCTGCTTCTCATGAAGCTGCTTCTCTTAAATCCTGATTTATCAGAAACCTCCTCCAGGAAGCAGTTTCTGATTTATCCTTCCCATTTTTCAATCTAGTTTCTAGTAATCACCATCTCTATTAATTATATCAGTTGAATGGGTCTCTCCTGACTCCCTCAGTCAACTGAAAACTCATGGAGAAGGATTGTGTCTTCCTGTATCCCGAGAGTTTAGCACAATGCTAGTCACTCTGGGGACCTGAAATAAAGACATGTTGGCTGATGGCTTTCAACAGCACAGGTAGAGTCCCCATCCCTATGAGCACATCTAGCAAAGGAGAAGACAATTACCTGGTTCAGATGTACCGTGCTTTTACCTATTGAAAACTTGAGGGGAATTATGGCCAATCCTCTCTTCTTCCAGGAGTTCTCCCTAAGGAGAGGCAATAGTGTTAGTCTTTTTCTAATTATGCAGAGTCACGGCCCTGATTTTCTCTCACTGACTTAACAGCAAGCCAGGAGCAGGTGGGCTGCAGAATCAGCTCAGGGTTTGCAGTGGGGATGTATTCCATCTTTAGCATTAGTCATCTTCCCTACAGCAGACCCAGAATTCCTGCAAGCTCCAGGGACCTGGACCTCGCCACGCCTCCTCTACAGACAGCCTGCTTTCTCCTTGAATTTTCTTTTTTTAATGATATTGTTAAGAGCTTTCTATGTGACGAACAAGCACCCTTCTAAGTGCTGGGGTAAATACAAGATGATCGGGTTGGACAGAGTCTCTGTCCCACATGGGGCTCACAGACTAAATTGGAGGGAGGAGGATTTAATCCCCATTTTACAGATGAGGTACCTGAGGCACAGAGATATTGAGTGACTTGCCCAAGGTCACACAGCTGACAAGTGGCAGGGCTTAGAACTCAGGTCCTCTGACTCCATGGCCCACAGTTTTCACTAGGCCTAGCTGCTTCTGCGCATGTCTGTGCCAACTTGGACAGCATTTCCTAACCGGAGACATTGTAAGTCAGCTGGAAGTCATCAGAGCTATCATGAGGTGACTGCAGCTCATCACCATGGGCTCTTCTCTCCTCCTCCCCAAATGAAAAGCATCTCAGAATTCTCCGGGGCCAAAAAACCCAAATGTTCTTGCGTCTTGAGTGCTTATCTTCCCACCCTCAGCTTAGAAGAACATGGATGGTCACAGCAGGCTGCACTGCCCAGGGATGGTCTCTCCCCCGCTGACCTGTTAAACGTCTCGATTTCCCTCCTCCTGGCATGGTACTGGGAGCTCTCCAGGCACTCTGACCAGCACCGGGGCAGCGTGAACCCCTCCAGTTTCTGGTTATAGTGAGTCAGGTCTCCGTCCTCGTACATATTCAGTCTCCGCACCTGCCCCAAGGCAGACAGAGGATCAGTGTGGCAGGAAATGCAGGGACTTTGGCCCAGCACTGCGGGCATATCTCACTCTCTCCGCCCCCTCCGAAATCCTCTCAACCACATCCCTCTCCCCACCACCAAAACTGTGCCAACCACCTTCCTCTCTCCCTCCTCCAAACTGCCCCATTTTAGGAAGCAATTAGTGTGTCTCTGTGGGGAGTGACAGGAGTGAAGTCTCTCCTCAGGATGTCTGTCCCAAGTCCCTTACTTACTTCCTCAGGCGGGAGGCCACACTTCACAGCAATTTCACTCATCCAGGACTCAGCTATGAACATCCCCTGGGGTGACCCGAAGCCCCGGAAGGCCGTGTTGGAGGGGAGGTTGGTCTTGCAAAGTTTCCCGGTACCCCGGATGTTGGGGATTTTATAGCAATTGTCCATGTTGAATACGGCTGACTCCAAAATCTGGAAAGAGAGATGAAGGACAGGAAAAAGCTATGTGTTTATCCACTGGCTCCCCTAGAAAAGTCTTCTGGTTGATAATAATAATGATGGCATTTATTAAGTACTTACTATGTGCAAAGCACTGTTCTAAGTGCTGCAGAGGTTACAAGGTGATCAGGTTGTCCCAAGGGGGCTCACAGTCTTAAACCCCTTTTTACAGTTGAGGTTACTGAGGCCCAGAGAAGTTAAGTGACTTGCCCAAAGTCACACAGCTGCTAAGTGACAGAGAAGGGATTGGAACCCATGACCTCTGACTCCAAAGCCCATGCTCTTTCCATTGAGCCATGCTGCTTCTCCTGATGAAAATCCTTAAATGTTACTCATGTGCGTTTCCAGGCTGTGGGATTATACCATGGAAACCCTCCAAGTGAGGAGAGCCTGCTTTCTGCAAGTGGGCTTTGAAGGTTACATTAGCAGCTCTGTGGCTGGAGGCTCTCAGCCCAAACTAAAGTTTAAATGACAGATGACAGAGACGATTATAATATGGTTTACTCTGTGCAGGGCACATTTGGGCTAGAGGCAGAAGGGCTCCCTTGAGGCAGAAACTCAACCAGCAAATCCAACAGACTGTAGACTGGGTGGTCCATTACAGTTTCCCTGTGGAGCTCAGAGCCCTGAGCCCTTTACAGACAATTAGCTCCATCCTCCACTATAGTTAGCAAGCGTTAACCTCTTCTATCATCCACCTCTTCTAACCTCTTCTATATCATTATTGTATATTATCAATGAACCATTTAACATCCCCATTCCCCTGGTACTCTATTATAAACCTCTTGTCCATGAATTTGTCCTACTTTCATGAACCTACTGATAATTGTCACCTGCACAACTTTCTGTAGTAAACGATTCCATGCAGTTACCACTTTGTGTGTGAAAAAGTGTTTCGTTTGATCAATCAATGGTATTTGGTGATCGCTTGCTATGCGCAAATCACTGCAGTAATTGCTTGGGAGAGTAAATTACAATAGAGTTGGTAGGCATGATCCCTGCCTACGAGGAGTTTACAGTCTAGAGTTTGTTTGAACTTACCAGTGTCAGGTTTTCTAGGATTCCTGCCCTTCCCCACAACCATTCACTTGATGTGGAATTTGATGAATAACAACTCCTTGTTGGCTATGTTAACAGTCTTCATGATTGGGTAACCTTCAACCATGGCCCCACTCAGCCTGCAATTTTCCAGAGTGGCAAGGCTACATCCCACCAAGTCCTTCCAGAACCATGCAGTCAAGTCAGGACATATGGCCCAGAGCAGGACAAGAGGAAGCAGACAAGAACTAGCCACAGGTACCCAGGAATTCTCCAAATCTGCACTGCTGGTTCTATGACAGTTTCCTGCCATCTGGAAAGCATCAGGTTTGGTGATAACACCTCCCAGAATCCTCAGTTTCTGAACACAGCTTCACGATGAAACCACACATTCTTCCTTCACTCTTGCAGTGCACAGGAGAGGATCTAGCTCATTGTTTCTGACCCACTTGCCTCAAATCCCTACCCATCTCCACAAGCCAGAACAGAGTCCCAGTCTTCTGACTCTCAGTCCAAGGAACCAAACCAGCTACTCAGAATATGAGCCACATGTGGGACAGGAATTACGTCCGATCTGCTCAAGTCACTCAAATGCTTGGAACAGTGGCTTGCACATATTACTTGGGTAAATAATTCTATTAAAATGACCCCCCAATAACAACAACCCACACTGTCCTGCCTTCAATGTCAGTTCCTTAGTATCTGGGGAACAACCTGTAGCTTCCTCTATCCCACCAAGATTCCAGACGTTGGGGCCCTTCTTACACGCTTCGAGAAATCTATGCTGTTTCCCGCGTTGCTGTAGTGATCAACTTCCAAAGCCACCACTTTCCCATTCTTCATGAAGCCGACCTAATAGGGAAGCAAAAGGGACCAAGGGATGTAAAGGAAACCTTCTGGAGCTCTCTCAACCACTGGTGTGTCCTAATACATTGACTCTCTATTCCTCTCCACCCACATACTCCTGGAGAAAGAAATTCCAAGCGAGATGATTAGTATCTAAAAGCTGCCTTTATCCCAGGGAACCACATAGGGTTGGCAGAAGCTACAAAGTTGGGGACATTTCACCTAAGCAGCCTGAACCTGGGTGCCAGTCTAGTACCGGTAACAATAATACTCTGTCTTAGAGAGATTTTCAGATTTGCAGAGTGGATGACACTCAGCCTCAGCCACCACTGACTTCATCTCCCAGAGTGGGAAATTGAAGAGCAGAAAGGTAAAGAAACTGAATTCGACTGAGTTGGTGGCAAGGCCCTGGTCATCTGATCGTGGAATTTCTGTGCTTCCCAGAGGATAGCAATGAATTTTTGTGGCAGACCTAGCTGCTTGTATTCTGGGACACCCTGCCAGAAAGGAGCCTGCCTGGGGCATAACTGAAGAAACTCTGGACAGCAACACTCTAGTGCTCCCATTTGGGGACTCTGCAGACTGCAGATGCCCCACTCAGTCCCTCCTAAGCACTCTCTGCTGCCAGCCCTGTCAGGGGTCCCGTCCATCCCTTACCTTATAGCGGGCCATGAAGGGATGCCTTCCGCCCATCACCAGCATGTCTTCATCTCGGTCCAGCATGCTGCGTACGGGACGGCCAGTCCTGGGAGAGACACCCCAACCTTTACCACCCTTCCGGCCTCTCCCAGCCCCGCTCCCAGGCCCTGCCTTGTGTTCCCACAAGAACGTCATTCCCTTCTATAGGCTGCCAGCCCCCCCGAGAACCTGTGCTTGGCACCTACCTGTGGGCAGCGAGGGCCACCACTGTGGACAATAGAGTGTTTCTGGACTCCTTTCCTCCAAATCCCCCTCCCAGTCTCTTCACACGAATTACAATCCGGTTCAGTGGGACACCCAAGACTTTGGCAACAAAGCGCTGTGGGAAGAAGACACCCCTGAAAATGTCTGGGCATCAAGGTCAACCCCGACAAAGCCAATAGCAGTCAGAGCTCGTTTCAGACCGGCAGCTGGGAGCCTGACCTAAATTCACTGTGTTCACTAGCAGCAAATTCAGGCTCTACCCTGGGCCAGGCACAGCTGTTTCGAGTCCACAGAGCCAAGAGTCTCTCTGGGCCTGGCATCATTAGGCTGTAAGGAATTGTCATGTACTCTGCTATACACTTTCATGGGCATAGGTGCTCTGTGGAAGTACTAGATACTACTGAATGAATGAAAAACTAGGCACCTACATGTCATTGATGATGGGGATGTTGGGAGTTTCAGACAACATTATCCCCTCCCCAGGTCCTCAGAAGTTCAAATTGTAGTAAAAGCATACTACTAATATTGAGTGGCCACTTGATATAATGGAACATCTCCTCCAAGAGGCCTTCCCTAAGTCCTCCTTTTCTCTTCTCCCACTCCCATTTGCATCACCCTGACTGGCTCCCTTTATTTGTCCCCACAGTACTTATGTACATGTCTGTAATTTATTTACATGTAATTGTCTGTCTCCCCCACTTGACAGTAGGCTCATTATGGGCAGGGAATGTGTCGGCTATTAGTGGAAAAAGCACGGCCTTGGCAGTCAGAGGTCATGGGTTCTACTCCTGGCTCCTCCACTTGTCAACTGTGTGAATTTGGGCAGGTCACTTAACTTCTCTGTGTCTCAGTTACCTCATCTGTAAAATGGGGATTAAGACTGTGAGCCCCACGAGGGACAACCTGATCACCTTGTATTCCCCCCAGCGTTTCGAACAGTGCTTTGCACAGAGTAAACGCTTAAATACCATCATCATTATTATTATTGTTATATCATACTCTCCCAAGCGCCCTGCACACTGTAAGTGATCAATAAACACAACTGACATTGACTAATTAATATGCACATGGAAAGTAGTCCCTGACCAGAGGGTTGTATGCTTTGAAGTGTGGAGACAAATATATCTATATATATTAGAGATGTAGATATATAGTAAATATATACCTTCTCACTGTGCCTCATTCTCGCCTGTCCAACCTTCGACCCCTGGCCCATGTCCTACCTCTGGCCTGGAATGCCCTCCCTCTTCAAATCTGCCAAACAATCACACTTCCCCCCTTCAAAGCCCTACTGAAGGCTCACCTCCTCCAGGAGGCCTTCCCAGATTAAGCCCCCCATTCCCCTGCTCCCCCTCCCCTCCGCATCACTCCGACTCGCTCCCTCTGCTCTACCCCAGTCCCCACCCCACGGCACTTGTGTATATATGTACATATTTATCATTCTATTTCTTTCTATTATTGATATGGATATATCTATAATTCTGTTTATTTATATTGATGCTACTGCTGCCCATTTACTTGTTTTGATATCCGTCTCCCCCCTTCTAGACTGTGAACCCATTGTGGGCAGGGATTGTCTCTGTTGTGGAATTGTACTTTCCAAGCACTTAGTACAGTGCTCTGCACACAGTAAGTGCTCAATAAATACAATTAAATGAATGTACATATAGATACTATAGATACAAGTATAGTATAGTACTATAGTAATACATATATACACACTATAGTATACTATATAGTAATTACTATAATATACTATTACTATAGTAATTACTAATTATATAAATATATATATACATATATATTTTACAGGTGGAGTAAAAATAAATCATTGAATGTATAATTCAATAGACATATATAGAAGAGTGTTGGGGATAGGTATACTAAGCCCTGCTACTTGAGTGAAGGAGGGAGAGCTGAAAGCAAGGTACAGTTAAGAGGATTCTTTGGGAGGAACAGAGAGAGCCAGTTGAGGAATAGCCAGTGAAGAGAGCAGACAGGTAAGGTGGGGTGAAGGGGTGGAGAGCCGTGAGGTGATTGGAGGAGTTTTAGCTTGATGGGGAGGGACAGAGGAAGCCAGAGGGAGGAGAGGAGAGATGAGAATGAGTGTTGTATAGTGATCTGGGAGAGAAGCGCAGTCAGTGGGAGGGACATGGTGGTAGCACTCGAGGGTAATGGAGAGGGAGGATCTCCATAGCCCTGGGGAAAAAGAGGGATAACGGACTTAGAGAAGGGGCTCAGATCACAGGCCCTTTACGTCGTCATATTTTTCTGGCATCCTTTTCTGTCTCTCCCTCTTTTCCCTCCTCTGTCCTCCAAAGTCCAACCCGGCCAGTTGGTCACCTGTGTCAGGTTTATGTTCTGGGTGGACACAAAGAGCTCCATCTCTTCTTCTTCTCCTTTTGGGACCGCAATGGTGCACTGAGTCTCCAGATAGTAGTGTTCCTGTCCACCCATGTAGACCTCTCCTAGAAAGGCAATGGGAGATGAAGCCATCAGTAGCACAGAGGCTGAATCTGGACCAGTGGGTAAGCTGGGGAGCTCAGCAAGCACAGGCACTTAAAAGGAGTCAGTTTCTTGGGGAGAAAACACCACAAATACAAGCTGGGAGAAGACTAGGGTGCACAAGAAGACAGTGGAGATCTGGAGCTCAGAAGGTTTCTGAACAAAGGCCATTTGCAAGAGGAAAAGGCCACTGAGAAGGAAAAGGACCCTGTAAAAGCAGCAGAGTTTTGGATTGGCTGAGAGAAAAACCTTCCTCTTAAGTGCTGATTCACGGAAGACATGATCATATTCACCCATGGAATCTCCTCCCTTAGACTGCTCTCTCTGGAACAGAGAAACCACTCTCTGACTGACTGGTATAGGTGGAGTCCTGCCTGGAGGCAGAGGGATGGACTGAGTGACTTCCTGTGGTCCCTTACAGTCGGGAGCTCAGGGATTTGCCAATACGGGGGAGATTTCCACTGAGGCCGTGGTGATTATATGTCATCTTCTCAGACAAAGCTCAGCCTCCGTGATACTTCTAGAACATTCTCCCAGCACCTTCGAGGATGTGCTCAGCATCAGCAAATCCCTTCTGCAGGTCTCCTTTCTCAATCTTCAGCAGAGGGCCACTATCGTAAAATGAGTTTTTCTTCAGGGCATCCTGAAAAGTGAGAGTGGAACACTGGGTTATCATAGCAGTTGAAACAGCAGGAGGGGAAAGAGAATGTGAAACTCTCAGAGCTGTAGCACCCTTTATCTCTCGCTCATCATGCTCACTGGGATTGAGGGAGGGAGTTATTGGCAGGGTGAGGGGCAGCCTCCTCCTCCAGAGTAAACTCCACAGCCACACAGAGGGGGCAAGCACCACGACCAGCAATCACTGAGCTGGAAAGCAATTTGGGGAGGATGGGGCGGGCAGCGAGGGACTGGGAGGGCAGGGCCAGGAGTAGCCCACCTCCATCGAGATGATTGCAGGGAGTTCCTCGTAGGCGATCTTCACGGCTCTAGCAGCTCTCTGGGCATGCTCAGGGGTGTCGGCCACCACGGCTCCGATGATGTGCCCGATGCAAGTGACCTACAAACAGACACACAGACTCCATTGCCAAGCTTCCCCGGGCATATATGTGATGCCTATTCTGATTAAAAGTATTGATTTGGTTCTGGTCCTCAAAGCCATGGACCCAATATTCCACCTGACCAACAGAATAATACTAATAATAATAATAATGGTATTTGTTAAGTGCTTACTATGTGCCAAGCACTATTCTAAGCACTGGGGTAGATACAGGGTAATCAGGTTGTCCCACCTGGGGCTCACACTTTTAATCCCCATTTTACAGATGAGGTAACTGAGGTACAGAAGCTTTCAGGAGCCAAGAAGCTCCAATCGGTTTTCTAACAACAGCCCTGAAATAATTGCTGTCTTAGTCAGTTCCCAGCTCCTCAGAAGCTGTCACTTCAACTTTCTCCGCATTCTCCCGCAGGCCCACCATCTCCAGACTGGTTTCAGTCCCACTGGTTCCCACTCCATGCCCACAGGCCAATTTCCAACCGAATGAAAATTCCTCTCACTTCCCTCTTTAGACATTTCAGGAGAACCTCCCTCCATTCCACACCATACCTCATCCTTAGCAAAGACTGTTTCATCACTACCCATCCCAGTGATGTTGCTCCCAGGAATATCATCGGCCGAGAGGAAGCACTCAAATCCGGGGACATTCTGGGCTTCCGACGTATCGATCGATCTGTGGGGAGGAGTCACGTACGTGGGGAGGAGACCCCAACCCCTTATCTCGGTGGAAGGCTGTCCATTCTACAGGGCTGGGCTGGGTCAGCCCTGGCAGAGCCAAGGGAACCCAATTCCCTCGTCGCATGAGTTGCCACTGCCAGGAACCAAGCCCTGGTAGCTGCCCTGCCAGTCCCCTCCAGCTGGACCCAGCAATCAATCAATCAATGGCATTTATTGAGCGCTTTCCATGTGCAGAGCACTGTTCTAAGAGCTTGGGAGAGAATAATACAAGAGAGCTGGCAAACATGTTCCCTTCCCATAATGAGCTTACGGTCTAAAGGGGGACAGACAATAATATGAATAAGTAATTTATAATAAATAATTTAAAGATAAGTACACAAGGGGCTGGTACAGAGGTTGAAATGTGGAGATTGAAGACCCTCCATCAGAGTAAAGCCAACAGAAAATGAAGGTTTGGAGACTGAGGTCATTCTACATACTTTACTGTATTACAGAATTGGAGATTTTGGATTCATTATGCATTGGGATCAATTTAGAACTGTCACAATCAGGAGATTTTGTTTCTCCAAAGAAGGCTATACGCATGCATATTGTTAGAAGTAATGTCTCCATCAAGCTGAGAAACAAACAGAGTTTTATCTTGGACTTATCCTTCTAAGAGCTCAGAGTGTTTTCACACACACTATTTCATTTTGTTTTTCCAACATTCCAATGAGGAAGTGGTGGGCAGGAACTACTCCTACTGTACACATGCAGAAACTGAAATGCAAGGAGTTAAGTTGTCCAAAGTTATCTGAGTCAGTCAGAGGTAGAGCCAGGACTAGAATTCAACTCTACTGACACCAGACCAAGCTGTCAGCCTTTCTGCAGGTCCCCTGCACCCCAAATACCTCACTGAAAGAGTTTCCAACCTCAGTGGCAAAATCTGAAAATAGAATTCTCATTCTCTTTTGACCAGTTTCACAAACAGACAATTTTCACAAGTCTACCATAAATTGGCAACTCTTTGCTCGAAAAGAACGACCATCTTTCTCTAGCCCTGTTGGGAGAAGGGAGTTAAAGATGACATCCTGAAACAAACGCAAGCTCAAAAACTTGGTTACAGAAGCCACTGCCTTCTTGGTTTACTCCTGCACAATAAGTACCTTTTCAATATGTAAACTAAAATAGAAGCTGTGGATTTTCAGAAACTGGGGAAGCCTCAACTTTGAATCACGTAAAACTACCAAGAGAGATGTCCATAATCAAGGAATTACCGCTGAAAACTATTACCTTGTTTAGAAGATTATTTAATAATGATTTGTACTTCCCAAGAGCTTAGTACAGTGCTCTGCACACAGTAAGCACTCAATAAATACAATTGAATGAATGAACGAACATGTACAGGACTCACTAACAGCTTTTATTAGATAGGGCCTATAGATGTGATTCCTTTGCTTTTTAATAATAGCAATAGTAATAATGATGATGGTATTTGTTAAGTGATTCTTATGTGCGAAGCACTGTTCTGAGCGCCGGGGGCGGATACAAGGTGATCAGATTGTCCCACATGGGGCTCATCGTCTTAATCCCCTTTTTACAGATGAGGTAACTGAGGCACAGAGAAGTTAAGTGACTTGCCCAAAGTCACACGGCTGACAAGTGGCGGAGTCGAGATTAGAACCCATGACCTCTGACTCCCAAACCCATGCTCTTTCTACTGAGCCACGCTGCTTCTTTTTCACTTCGTTGTTATCGTTTAGTGACTGTGGTCTTCATAAGGTGGTCTTCATTCATTAGAATAATGAATAATTATAATAATTATAATGAATAACAACAATCATAATAAGGTAGTCTTCATTCATTACAGAAGCAGCGTGGCTCAGTGGAAAGAGCCCGGGCTTTGGAGTCAGAGGTCACGGGTTCAAATCCAGGCTCCGCCAATTGTCAGCTGTGTGACTTCGGGCAAGTCACTTAACTTCTCTGGGCCTCAGTTACCTCATGTGTAAAATGGGGATTAAAACTGTTAAACCCCCCCACGTGGGACAACCCGATCACCTTGTAACCTCCCCAGCAGTTACAACAGTGCTTTGTACATAGTAAGCGCTTAACAAATGCCATTACTATTATTATTATTATCATCATCTCAGAGAGGTAGCAAGAGGATGCTGAGTTTCTGACTCACTGCTCTACTCACCCAATTCCACTCCCTCCAACCTTCTCAATTAAGCAGGATTCCTTCCAGGATGAGGAGGCATAATTACAACATTCATTGCATATTATCATTTTGCCTTCTGAGATTACCCCAAGGATGTGAGTCACATCCACTCTCTGACTTGTCACACTGCATCGTGGGGGATTCTCGGGCTGATGCCTTTGACCTGAGCATTGATGGCCCCATCGTGGCCCCTGTGGAGCAGTGATCCTAACCCCCAACACGCCCAAATCTCGGCTACACTCACTTGATCCTGGCGTGGGCCTTGGTGCTGGTGACCAGTCGCAGGTAGAGCTCGTTGGAATACAGGGGGATGTCGTCGCAGTACACAGCCTCCCCACAGGCCTGCCTGGCAGCTGCGAGGTGGGGCAGGGGCCGGCCCACCATGTCTTCCTCAGACTGCCCCCTGGGCACCTCCTGGAACCAAAGTGGGGCCAATCAGGGTCTGGGGAAACTCCGTGGGAAGGTTTCCTGGGTCTCTCTGGCAGTCGAGGTCCGAGCCCTTCGACAGGGTGGCTAAGGGAGCGAGGAAAGGAGAAGGTGGGGAGGATGTGGGAGACAACAGAAGTGAGGAAGGATGGGAAAAGTTCCCTTCCCCCCACCACCAGGCCGGCCATGATGAACACAGGCAGAGGTGTAAGTGTGAACGGTGATAACAGGGAGGTGAATCAGGGACAGTTTGGATATCAATCTGAATCTGAGTCTATCCTTGTCCATCCAGAGGTGTGCAGTCACTTTGGATTATTTCCTGAGCCCCCATCCCCCAATACCCCACCATTACTGACCAAACATAATTCACCACTCACCTCGACTCAGAGTTGTCCATGTGGGGGGTTCCTCCCCTTACCTGGAAAAGCTGGACGTTGGCCGGGGGGTCTTTGTGAAAGCGAGCGGTGGCGCTGACACAGGTGGGGTCCAGGTTTCCACACTCCTGCACGGGACAGAGAGCAGAGCACAAGATGGGTCAAACTTTTGCTCCCTTTGTTGTTTCTCTTTTCCGCTGGCCCGACTTTCCTCAGGTCCTTTCCCTCAGTGCCCTCACACCCTTGCTTGGTCCTCTCTGTACTTCACATTCTAGAAAAGCTGGCCCACCCTTTCAGTGTGATGGCTGGGGTCTCTGCCGTGGGGAAATTTCTCTTTCCAGGAGGATCTGTAGGGAGAGCTACAAGGGCTTGGACTGAATGGGCTGGGATCCCTCTCCCAGCCTGGCTGCAGGGCTAAGCATTCGGGAATCAGCCATGGACCATGGATCTGTCCCTGCCTCCCCTCATTCTCAGCCAACTGGGCAGAGGTGGGCGAGATGGAGAAAGAATGACTGTCCCAACATGTATGTGAAATTAAATGCGAGGAGGAGGGTGAGCTATGGGACACTTACATTCATTCATTCATTCAATTGTATTTATTGAGCGCTTACTGTGTGCAGAGCACTGTACTAAGCACTTGGGAACGACAAGTCAGCCACATATAGAGACGGACCCTACCCAACAACGGGTTCACAGTCTAGAAGGAGGGATACAGACATCAAAACAAGTTAACAGGCATCAATATAAATAAATAGAATTACAGATATAAACACATCAGCAAAACAGAGGTGCATGGAGGGAAATGGCAAGATTAACATCCTGTTGTCAACCTCTTGCTCACTGCCTCCCTCTCCAAACTTGACGGAGCAGTGCTCTGCCCATCTTCAAAGCCCATCTCCTCTGGGAAGCCTTCGCCAAATGATTTCTTAGCTTCCCACCTTAGACTTATCCTACTTCTTCCCCAGCATTTCACCTAAGCCCTTATCAACTTGCACAATCGCAGAACACGTTTTTACACATCTTTCCTACTTTTTACTTAAGCAATAATTCATATACATATTCTCTTCTTCTTTCTCCTATCTGTAATTAATTTAGTATCTGTCTTCCTCTACTAGGTTTTAAGACCCTTGAGGGCAAGGAAAATGCCCACTAGTTTTATTTTATTCTCCCAAGCACTTTATCCAGGGCTTGGCACATAGAAAGTGAAGAATAATAATAATAATAATAATAATAATAATAATAATAATAATAACTGTGGTATTTAAGTGTCCACTTTGTGCCAGGCATTGTACAAAGCATTAGTGATGAATAATAGCAATAATAATAATAGCATGTTAAGCACTTATGTGCAAAGCACTGTTCTAAGCACTGGTGGGGGGGGGAAACAAGGTGATCAGGTTGTCATCAATCGTATTTATTGAGCACTTACTGTGTGCAGAGCACTGTACTAAGCGCTTGCCTACGTGGGGCTCACAGTCTTAATCCCCATTTTACAGATGAGGTAACTGGCATAGAGAAGTAAAGTGACTTGCCCAAGGCCACACAGAAGACAAGTGGCAGAGCAGGATTATAACCCATGACCTTCGAACACCCAAGTCCATGCTCTGTCCACTATGCCATGCTGCTTCCCCATAGATAGTAGTGGTTGAGCTCCCCTTGAGCTCTCACACACCTTTCGTCCCTCTCTCCACTCCCCTCCCTCATTCTAGAATGCAGCAGTCCATCCGGAGTCAGGCGAGCTAAATTATGAGAGAGGGTATGGAGGGAGAAGGAGAGTGAAGAAGAGAGCTGAGAAAAGGAAGGAGAGAGGGAAGAAGAGATTCCCCACGTGATCCTGAGTGGAAGGGATGGGTCCCTGCCCCCATTTCTATAGTGGGATTAAAGCAGTGGAGACTGTGGTTGGAGAGAGAGAGAAAGTGGATCAGAGGAGGTTGAGGGGAGTCAAAAAGGGTGGGGCAGGGGAGGAGAGGGACCAGAGGAGCACAGCCATGGATGGTCTCTGCTCTGACCAGGACAAACGCCACTGACCTCTCCGATGCTCTTCTTGTTGAGTTTCAGGAGCACGGTGAGGTAGAACTTGAAGAAGAAGCTGAGGGTGAGCGTGCGCCGGAACTCCACCATCCCACCCGGCGCATCGGGAGCCAGGCGGAACTCCTCCTCCAGCCCAGCACACACATCCGCCAGCAACGACTCGTCCCAGTCTCTGCCCGGGGAAAGAGGAGGGAAAGCCTGAGAGAGGCCCAAGGGAGGGATGGAAGGCAGAGGTCCCATTCCATGGCAGTCCAGGAAAGTGGGAAAATGGCAGCCGGAACAGCAGCAAACTCTGCCAATATGTTAGTGGAGGGCTCTCTTCTACCCACCAGCTCCATTACAGGACGGCCATTTAGGATTCTCTTACCTTCCCGTCTGCTTTCTGCTGGTCTCTGGGGCCTGCAGGATTCTATCTCCCAGTCCCCCAAAACTCATCTCCAACTCTTGCACCTGCATGGTACCCTGCTTGAACAGGACTCTCATTCCACAGGTCACATCATGGCGGGAGATTTGCTTGAAGGCGGAGAAGTATTCATCCTAGAGCAAACAACAAAACAACTTCCAACACCAGGGAGCAGCCAGGATGGTTAGAGGAAGCAATAAACATCAGAGCAATAAAGTGTATGACTTTGGGCCCTCCCTGAGAAACAGGGATGAACACAGATCCATCCTTACCCCAGCCTCCTTCGTTGCTTCTTGGATCTCTAGCCCCTTCAAATAAGGGGGAAATAAGGACAATTTCAGCAGACTGGAGATTTGATCCAGAGAATTGCTCATCCTGACCACGACCCACAGAGGGATAATTCTCCAAGATGATAGGAGTGATGGATCAAAGACTGGTCATTAGTGCAAAAAGCAAGTGACACTTTAGCTTACTGACAGGCCCCAGATTTGAGTTCAAATGACCAGCTAAGCCACTAGCATTCTGGTTCAGTTGGTTCTTGCCCTTACCTCTCCACTGTAGGGAATCTGGATAGAGAGGAGTATCTCCTCTGGGGTGAGGATCGTCTTTCTGGAGCCCTTATAGAACGTGTGATCCATCCGGATGGTTCTTCTCTTTCCTGGGCAGCAATAAAACACCTCAGGCTGAAGCAAACAGGGCTCCCATGGCACTCTGTCAGCTTGGCATCTAACTCCACTCTAAGATAGTAGTGCAGTGTGGTGTCTAGGTGCAGGGAAGATTTAAAGTTAAGGAGGTGACTAGCTTAGTGGGGGAAGATTAGGGCTCCTCCACCTTGAGGCACTAGAAGTGCCCAATTGGGTCCCTGGGATTAGTGACAAGGAGGTTTTTCATTGCTCTAATTCCACTTTCCCAATTTGTGGCTCTGGGCCAGTTCTGGGGTCCTGATGGGGAAATCCACTTTGCTCACCCTCCCCTCGAGTTGGGCAGATGAGAATCGAGGTGGCCTTGGGCATCACAGTTCACTCCGACCTCAAGTGGACAGACAGACCAGACCTGTCCACTCTGAACAAGTGCTTAGTACAGTGCTCTGCACACAGTAAGCGCTCAATAAATACGATTGAATGAATGAATGAACCCTGAGAATTAGTCTGTTCCCGGTTTCTCCTTTCAGGTACTCCTCCTTCAAATGTTGGTATTTGTTAAGCACTTACTATGTGCCAAGCACTGTTCTAAGCACTGGGGGAGATACAGGGTAATCATCTTGTCCCACGGGGGGCTCACAGTCTTCATTCTCATTTTACAGTTGAGGTAACTGAGGCCCAGAGAAGTGAAGTGACTTGCCCATAGTCAGCTGATAAGTGGCAGAGCCGGGATTAGAACCCACGACCTCTGAGGCCCAAGCCCATGCTCATTCCACTGAGCCACGCTGCTTCTCTGATGTGGCTGACGTGCGTAACTCACCTTTGGACACCAATGTCAGTTTGGCTCCACTCGCCATGAACAAGGGGTTGAGGTCTGAAGCCGGGCTGGCGGCCATGACGTTTCCCCCGATGGACTAGGAATGTGGAAGCAGAATGTGGAGTCAGGGGTCAGAGCTCGCCCCTGGGGAATTGGGGTGGGAGCTTTTTGGTTGGTTCAGGGCCGTGGGGCTGTGGCCCACACAGGGAACCCACACTCCAGCTACAAGACCTCCGGCACAGCAAGGGCAGCAGCAGGAGTGTCCCCCTTCTACACTGTGAGCCTGTTGTTAGATAGAGAACACCCCTATATGTTGCCAACTTGTAATAATAATAATGATGATGGCATTTATTAAGCGCTTACTATGTGCAAAGCACTGGATAATAATAGCATTTATTAAGCACTTACTATGTGCAAAGCACTGGATAATAATGACATTTATTAAGCACTTACTATGTGCAAAGCACTGGATAATAATGGCATTTATTAAGCGCTTACTATGTGCAAAGCACAGTTCTAAGCGCTGGGGAGGTTACAAGGTTATCGGGTTATCCCACATGGGTTGGTTAACAGTTTTAATCCCCATTTTACAGATGAAGTAATTTGAGGCCCAGAGAAGTTAAGTGACTTGCCCAAAGTCACACAGCTGACAATTGGCGGAGCCTGGATTTGAACCCATGACCTCTGACTCCAAAGCCCATGCTCTTTCCATTGAGTCACGCTGCTTCACTTCCCAAGCACTTAGTACAGTGCTCTGCACACAGTAAGCACTCAATAAATACGATTGAATGAATAAATGAATGAATGAATGAGTGGCATGCTCCTCTTCAGGCTACCCCCACTGAAACTTGGGCGGGAAAAGGAAGGTCAGGATTTGGGGCGGAGGGGACTCAGAGTCGGTGCTCGATTCCTAATTTCTGGCCTTTCCTCTGAATCATTCTCCTCCTGAAACCATTTTCTATCAGAAGGAAAGGGGGATGTGGGACCCCAAGTCACTGAGACAGGGGGATGCGTTGTGAGTTACCGATCCCAACCACAGCCCAAAGCTTAGGCCTAGGCCCTCACCGCAACTGATTTGATCTGCTTCCCAGAAAACCAGCGTAACTGTTCCAAGATTCCCTGGAACACCGCCGTCTTGTGGGCAGGGAGCTTGGCCACGGCCGCTGCAAGCGTCTCCTCCATGGAGCTCAGGGTGCAGGAGGCCCCAAAGGAGATACCTGGGAATGGAGAGACATAGACCTGCATCACCTCGCTGCCCCCCAAATTCCTCCACCCTCATCTGAGCGAGTCGGGGCAGGGAGGAGTTTCATACAGACTCTCCCACCTTGAAATATTCAAGACAAAACCTGCTCTGGGTAACAGGCATGGGAAGCATGGGTCATCTTTCGAAGCTAGGGTTGGGACAGGAAGTTCCTGGGAGGCCCCCGAGCCCAGAAATGAAGCTCAGGCATCCACGGACACTTCTAGGGGCCGACTCTGGTGAGAGGCAGAGTAACACAACCCTTCTCCTGCTAAGGGACTGGGCCCGTGCTGATCACAAAGTTTAGAGAGTTCTTATACAGATGCGTGAGCTTGTACAGATGGGAAGACGGAGGCTGAGGGGACTTGCCAAAGTTGAGGCCTCTTCCCAGGGCACAGCGTGGGGCTCTCTCTCACCCTCTGTTCCGTGCTCCACAGCATTCAACTCAGGGATCCAGGCCGGACAAACTAAGACTGGGTACACTTTGTGATCAAACTTCATCTCAATCCCTGGAAGGGAAAAAAGGACAAACCCCATGGGTCCCAGTAACCCTGCTGGTCTCCGGGTTGCCCAGGGCCCGTGGTGCTCCATTCCCAAGACAAGCCACAGAGCTTGTCCCAGACCCTTTTCCAAGGCACCATGGGGCTCAGGCCTCCTCCCCAGCAGTTCCTCGGACATGGAGCAGAGATCACCCGGCAGCTGGGCAGCGAGTCAAGTCCGGTATACTTCCGTGTCTTTGCCTTAGCAAGATGTGGCTACCTGAGATGCAGGTTGACTCCACGGAGCGTGCCTGGACAAACCCAGGTTTGTCCAGAAAAGCTGTCAGATCCAGCCCACAGTAGGGACAAGGGCCTCAAATAGCCTATTGTGTGCCAAGGCCTGGTGGGGGTGGGGGCAGACTGGAGCCATGCCCATCACCCATGCCCATCACCCCCGCCAGCTCTTCCGTACATTCAACTCCCTTCTCAGGCCCCCGGTTCCTCCCCCTCCTCCTTCCCTCACCCCCAACGATCTGGCCTCCTACTTCATTAACAAAATTAAATCCATCAGGTCCGACCTCCCCAAAGTCTCTTCCCCGCTTTCTCCATCCCCCCGGCTCTCAACACTCTCTGCTACTCTCCCATCCTTCCCAGCGGTATCCTCAGAGGAACTCTCCTCCCTCCTCTCAAGTGCTACTCCGGCCACCTGTGCTGCTGACCCCATTCCCTCTCATCTTATGAAATCTCTCGCTCCATCCCTTCTCCCCTCCTTAACTTCCATCTTCAACCGCTCACTCTCCACTGGTTCCTTCCCCTCTGCCTTCAAACATGCCCATGTCTCTCCCATCCTAAAAAAACCCTCTCTTGACCCCACCTCACCTTCTAGTTATCGTCCCATATCCCTCCTACCATTTCTTTCCAAACTCCTTCAGCGAGTTGTCTACACGCGCTGCCTAGAATTCCTCAACAACAACTCTCTCCTCGACCCCCTCCAGTCTGGCTTCCGTCCCCTTCATTCCACGGAAACTGCCCTCTCAAAGGTCACCAATGACCTCCTGCTTGCCAAATCCAACGGCTCATATTCTGTCCTAATCCTCCTCGACCTCTCAGCTGCCTTTGACACTGTGGACCACCCCCTTCTCCTCAACACGCTATCTGACCTTGGCTTCACAGACTCCGTCCTCTCCTGGTTCTCCTCTTATCTCTCCGGTCGTTCTTTCTCAGTCTCTTTTGCAGGCTCCTCCTCCCCCTCCCATCCTCTTACTGAGGGGGTTCCCCAAGGTTCAGTGCTTGGTCCCCTTCTGTTCTCAATCTACACTCACTCCCTTGGTGTCCTCATTCGCTCCCACGGCTTCAACTATCATCTCTACGCTGATGACACCCAGATCTACATCTCTGCCCCTGCTCTCTCCCCCTCCCTCCAGGCTCGCATCTCCTCCTGCCTTCAGGACATCTCCATCTGGATGTCTGCCCGCCACCTAAAGCTCAACATGTCGAAGACTGAGCTCCTTGTCTTCCCTCCCAAACCTTGTCCTCTCCCTGACTTTCCCATCTCTGTTGACGGCACTACCATCCTTCCCGTCTCACAAGCCCGCAACCTTGGTGTCATCCTCCACTCCGCTCTCTCATTCACCCCTCACATCCAAGCCGTCACCAAAACCTGCCGGTCTCAGCTCCGCAACATTGCCAAGATCCGCCCTTTCCTCTCCATCCAAACTGCTACCCTGCTCATTCAAGCTCTCATCCTATCCCGTCTGGACTACTGCACCAGCTTCTCTCTGATCTCCCATCCTTGTGTCTCTCTCCACTTCAATCCATACTTCATGCTGCTGCCCGGATTATCTTTGTCCAGAAACGCTCTGGACATATTACTCCCCTCCTCAAAAATCTCCAGTGGCTACCAATCAATCTGCGCATCAGGCAGAAACTCCTCACCCTGGGCTTCAAGGCTCTCCATCACCTCGCCCCCTCCTACCTCACCTCCCTTCTCTCCATCTACTGCCCAGCACGCAACCTCCGCTCCTCCACCGCTAATCTCCTCACTGTACCTCGTTCTCGCCTCTCCCGCCGTCGACCCCCGGCCCACGTCATCCCCCGGGCCTGGAATGCCCTCCCTCTACCCCTCCGCCAAGCTGGCTCTCTTTCTCCCTTCAAGGCCCTGCTGAGAGCTCACCTCCTCCAGGAGGCCTTCCCAGACTGAGCCCCTTCCTTCCTCTCCCCTTCGTCCCCCTCTCCATCCCCCCATCTTACCTCCTTCCCTTCCCCACAGCACCTGTATATATGTATATATGGTTGTACGTACTTATTACTCTATTTATTTATTTATTTATTTATCTTACTTGTACATTTCTATCCTATTTATTTTATTTTGTTGGTATGTTTGGTTCTGTTCTCTGTCTCCCCCTTTTAGACTGTGAGCCCACTGTTGGGTAGGGACTGTCTCTATGTGTTGCCAATTTGTACTTCCCAAGCGCTTAGTACAGTGCTCTGCACATAGTAAGCGCTCAATAAATACGATTGATTGATTGATTGATTGAGCCGACCTTGGCTTTCTCTGCTCCCCTCCCCATTTCCTCTTTCAGCAGCATGGACCTCCTGAAGGCAACTGAACATTTGGCTTCCCCGGACCGGCTTCCCGCCCAGCAGTTGGTCATAGAAGTGGCTAGAAAAGGAGCAGGAGTTGCTCAAAGGCTCAGAGAAGCTGCGGGGCTGGCAGAATCGGGGTGACAGAATTAGGGCCCTGACCCAGGAAGACACCGGTGCAACTTTGTGGCTCCAAGGATAAAGTCTTCTCTTACCCACTCTGGTGTTCCCCACCACCAGCACGGCTGCCGGGTGCTGAGCTTTGAGGTCCAGCAGCTCCTCCAAGGTGGCCACCTGGATCCACAGCACACGCTCCCCCTGGAAACGAAGCTGCCTCCGAGGGGCATCTCTGAGCTGCTGTTAGAGGATTTCACCTTACATTTCGCCGCATTTGGGACCAGTCTTTGGCCAGGTCAACAATCTCTGATCTTTCAACTGGACCAATTTTTCTGTCTCTCGGGTTTTCTCAGATATCCCAAGGCCCTTGGGACATCGCCATTTAGCCCCGGCCTAGCTTTCTCAGGAGGCAGGCTAAAACATGAATGTGAATGAGCCTGGAAGGGGTTTGGGCCATCAGGAAAGGAACGGATAGGACCGGAGTGAAAAAGGAGGCGTTTGTGTAGATAGGAGGTGCCCAGAGTCCAGAAGAAGGATCAAGCAGAAAGACTGGATAGGAAGAACTGAGCCCAAAGGTTTCAGGTTTGATGACAGTTGAGATGGAACTGCAGTGGTGGACGTGGAGATGGAAACTATGAATGCAGGAACCCCACAAGGAACGTTTTTGCCCTTGATGTGATCAGTGTGCGTAGGGGGCCCAGAGCAGAAGGAGGGGTCAGAGAACATAGATATTCGTTGGGGAGTAGCAGGAGTAGCAGGAATTAGTTGGTGGCCCCAGATCAGCTTGAGGTGGGAATGAGACACAATAATAATAATAATAATAATTTTGGCATTTAAGGGCTTACTATGTGCAAAGCACTGTTCTAAGCACTGGGGGGGATACAAGGTGATCCGTTTGTCCCACGTGAGGCTCACAGTCTTAATTCCCATTTTACAGATGAGGGAACTGGGGCCCAGAGAAGTTAAGTGACTTGCCCAAAGTCACACAGCTGACAATTGGCAGAGCTGGGATTTGAACCCATGACCTTTAACTCCAAAGCCCGGGCTCTTTCCACTGAGCCACGCTGCTTCTCTAAGTTGAGAAGGCTATGGATGACTGGAAATACAAGTAGGGCAGAGAACAGGACACAGAGCTGATTCTTCTGAGCTCAACAGACTGTAGCTACCCTTTGGCTCCAGGCAAGGAAGGGGGCTGGGAAGTGGCCCCAGCTGTACATAGACCCTGGGAAGGGGTTTCTCCAGAAACAGCATGGCTTAGTGGATAGAGCATGGGCCTGGGAATAAGACAGCCCTGGCTTCTAATCCGGCTCTTTCACTTATCCACTGCATGACCTCAGGCAAGGCACTTCACTTCCCTGGGCCTCAGTTACCTCATCTGTAAAATGGGAATTAAGACTGTGAGCCCCATGTGGGACTACATCTACCCCAATACTTAGAACAAAGTGTGGCACATAGTAAGTACTTAAATATCATAATTATTAATAAGTATTCTTACAGGGACTAAGCGCCCGCTGTCGAACTACAGTCTTCATCCACCCAAGTCCCAGAGGTCGATTCCTGTCCCCTGGAAGATTTCCTACCAGCAGCTCCGGTGGGAAGATGGGCTCCTGAGTGGGATCTAAGGGCAGGAATTCTTCAGGACTGAACAAGGATGGCGAGAGTATGACCTGCCAGAGCAAAGGGATCAGTGGAGTCAGCATCTTCATGTCAACAGTCTGCACACCCTCCTCCACCAAAGAGCCCTCCCCAACCCCAAGGAAAACCAACTTGGTCCAGGCCAAGGGGAAGAATGTAAGGAAGAGATGGGAAATGTTTCAGGAGTCAGTGATGGACTATTCCCTGATGGTGCTCATATTTTTTATTATTATTTATGACCTGAACAGAGGGAAGTTGCCCTGAAGATTCTGCAGATTATTCTCTCTTCTGAGCTCATTTGGCACCTGGCACAGCTGCATTCTACCAACATGGGCAGCCTGGGAATTGCACAACCTCCTAGATGAGGGACAGATTCGGGACCAGGTCCCACCTACCGAATTGTCTTTCTGTTCGTTCAGGCAGCAGTTTGGGTTCTTCCCTTTTCCCTCACAGCATCCCACATCCTGAAGAGACAAGCATCCAAATGGGGAAATGGCTATTTCCTCTGAAGTCTCTATCTGGTGATCAGTGGCACCTATTGAGTGCCTGCTGGGTGCAGAGCA